>NC_039361.1:34103701-35303701 GCF_003573695.1 Papaver somniferum | reverse complement strand
CTCACTAGGTGTCCCTAGTGACCGAGTTAATCTCGGGAGGGTTTACCGGAGGTGTGCCCACAAAACCATTACTCCAGACCCTAGCTATCTATGCAGAACCTTGGAAGGCACTAAAGAATCTCCTTGGTTGGCATATTTATTGACTACAGGAGGAAGTACCCTGATGCGAAATTCCAATTGTTGTACACGAGTTTGCACTCAAGCATACTAAAATTCATATAAAGTGACAGAGCTCTACTCAGATAGTTTCTGGACATCATAAACCGGAGTCAACCAATCACATGGATAGATTAAGAAGATGGATGTAGATAAAAATGTGGATGATGTTGACTAAGGTGAACCTATCCTAATGGACTGAGATACTGGTCTGGACTAATATCAACACACTGGCAAATACAAGGGAACCAGTGGTCGATAATCCTAACTCTAGGTCAACTCAGCTGGCATATACAAGGGTACCAGTGGTCGACTTTATTGTATTTATTCCGGTTGGTCTGGTGGTCTGGTCTCAATTTTTTTTTTCTTTTTTTTTTTCATCTCAGTCACTCTATTTCACCCTAGTAATGGTAAAAAGAAGAAAAAAAGAAGTGATCAGGATTCTTTCGATGTTTCCATCACGAGGATATGGCGAAACTACCATGTTTTTTTTTTTAATTCTAACACCTGAGCTCTGTGCTTTTATGAATAGACTCTTCTAGATGTTTCCATCTAATCAGATTGGTTCCTCAACTCCTACAACCAAGATGTTCCCATCCACTTAGATTGGTTAGTGCAAACCTTAATAGGCATAATATTCTAGGCTCTGGAGCTTAATAATTGCAACTAAAAAGTTTCTCCCATACCCCCAAACTTAAATCTAACATTGTCCTCAATGTTCTAAAGATGAAACTAAAAGCATGAACAAGGAGAAACGGTTACCATTTGAAGCGAAAGAGTTAAGGAAAGATATTACCGTGTTGCATGATTAAGGGGTACCTCCCAAGAAGTGCTAAGTTTAAAGTCTTCAGCCAGACTTAGGAAAGGATTAGTCAACTCGAACCATAAAGTAACAGTCGAAATAATTGTGGGTCTTCAAAACTAAATAGAGCTGACCAAAGGAAAATGCAATGAACCAAGAAAGTGAAAAAGGCTAGCATGCCCTTACTTAGTTTCCTGATTAAGAAATTTATATCTAATTGTGGTTCAGGTTCAGGTTCAGGTTCTATGAAAGGGTCTAAATAGAAAATTTTCATTGGCTGCGTTTCTTCATAGGTGGGATCCGAATCATTAGGTCCTAGAGTCTGGAAAAACTCAAATATGATTTTAGAAGCGCACAATAATAACCTAAATAACTGAGGATCCTCTAAGTCAATAAGATTTGACTTACATAATTGACCACAATGAGAGTAGTGGTCATTCTTAAGGAAATGTGTCGATTCTAATTTCCTAAAGCATTTAGGTTTAGTCTCACAACTTAATATTTGACACATTTGGAATATAAACGTTCCCACAGTTGGAAGAAAACTATTTGGTGGGAAAAAAAGTCAATCTGGGGATCATATCCTAGGCAAACCACATCAACCATAGGATGGTTTTCTAACGACTGAACTTCTTCCTGGACAGCATAGGTTCAGGAAAACGAGTATGAAGGTAATCTTGTAAAATTGTCGAGGCAGAGATATCAAGTCCTAAGTGAAGGGACTTTCTGAGAGTTAAAGATAAGGCACTAGTAAGGTGATAACCACCCCCAAACTTAGAGTTTTCAGTGTCTCTAGATAGACTAGTTACAAAAGTAATCAATTTAATTGTCAAAGGATTTGCTCGACAAAAGAAGACATTCGGAGCAAATAACTAAATAACCAACCAAGATGATTAATTTAGTTCATAATACTCAACATATAGCATCTTATGGAACAACCAACAAAGCCAATAAGAATAATCGACTTAGTTGTATCGTGCTCAACATAAGACACACAATGGAGCCTTCATGGTAAAACATAAAAAAATGGGTCAATGAAGATCAATACCGTGGATAACATACAAGGGTCTATTATATTTTCCATCATAATGACATAATAGACTTTATCCTTGTCAAACAAAAGATTTTATCCTATTTTCCATCAAACACATGACTGCATAGGCATAACTTTTGTAATTGTCAAAAGTACATTCGTCCTTTCATTAATACGAATACCAATTCATGAACGACTTTACTTTTGACAGCATATGGGACCTTCAAGTTCACGGACGCAAACAATACATATCCCATAATCAAATTGCAATATCACAAAATCATAACGATCAATACTGCAATAACATCATCCTCCAAATATTTTTAGAATATAAAAACCAATAAACCTAAAAAAATAACATAAGAAGATGAAAAAAAGCTATGTGTAGTCACAATCATCGCTATTGAAAGCACTAGTTATTCTTCCAACTAATCCAAAAAGAAGATATACTAGGCAACAATTAAGACAAGCTAGAAAGAGTCAGACTCCATTGTTTCCCTGACAGCAAATAGGGATGTGGGCAGTACAGGATCCTCTCATGATCTGGAGTCTTCGAGCTTGTGAACAACAACCTTCTCTGCATCCTCAGAGAGATGATTCTCTTTAAGAAGATCATTGATTTGAGATTTTATGAGACCAAGGTCAGACACAACCTTTTCCAACTCAGTTTTTCACCATATCAAGACCTTTGAGAGTATCAACAAGCTGTTGTTTTGCTTCCCCAAAGTACTTAAGAAAGTCATGAACAACTTCAGCAGAAATCGTATCATCCTTTTCAGCATCTTCATGAGTATAGGCAAAGAAGCATGAGGCATTGGGATGATATTAATCTACAAGTGTTCTCTTCCTCTTGGAATCAACCTCAACACCTTTGTCAAGAAATACTTTTGTGAAACCACCATAGCAAGACGAGGAGGAAGACATTCTTTGAAAATCCAAACACCACCATAGGTACACGTACATGACTTGTAACCCTAAGAGGTTGGATATTTTATCCTTGGGAAAAACAATTTAGGGTTTCAAATAAATTGTTGACTCGGGCCAGAACGGACTCCGTTCGAGTACAACAAATACCCAAGAACAAAAGTCCTTCAAACATATGAGAACAGGTCCTAAAAATAAATTTTAAGGAAGTATGCAACAATTTGACTTAACCAATACTTGATTTTAGCGGATCTGTCAACACGAGTTTAGCTATGGACGATAAGAAAATAGCTTAACTTAACAGATGCAAGCAACAAATATACTTGTTTCTAACACAACTTACTCAACAGGATTTTATATGAGTAAGTTCTCGAACCTTGTGATTAATTAGCACAAGTACGAGCCACAAGCTCATTACGAGGTTTATGTCTTTGGTTAAGTTTGTTTTTCCTCTTAGTCTTATAGAGGGATCCTGTTTGACATGAGAAATTGTCATAAAATTTATTGTCATCAAAATAAGAGACATAGTTAGAGTTCTTACCAGAAACGCCTTGACATGAGGAAGTAGATAATCTTTTGACAAGCTCTTTAATATCTTTTCTTATCTTATCAATCTTTCTTTCTTCCGGAATGACTTTCTCAACAGGAAAAATGTTGCTTTTAGAGACAAAGCATTGAACTTCCTTTGGACGATGTTTATTAAGACGTCTATTTTGCCCTTGAACATTGGAGGAACTCACTGTTCTGACTTTCCTGGTTGTATATACAGGATAGGTACGAAAACCAATTGTCTCAATCATACGGATGTCAGTCACACCTTTGAGAATCAAATCTAGGGTGTGTTGAAGTTGAACTAAGGAGTCTTTATTCAACTTGGAGTTTCTCTTTTGTCTAACAGAACACTTGGTCTCACAAACAAGAAATACCTTTTGATCATAGGAATGATTGGAGGATGCAGTCTTAATATCATCGTCAGAAGAGTTTTCTCTTTTACAGGATGTCCTAAGTTCAATATTGGAGGAAACATTAGAAACATCTGTATTTACTTCTGAAAGAAAAGCATCAGAAGTTCTTGGTGCATTAGATTTCTTTGAACATCCTTGAATGGAGAGTTTATTCAAGCGGCGTTCAATATACAAGGCATCCTTTTCGAGGCTAGCCTCAAGAGTCAATCATGAAGACTGATCTTCAGCGTTTCCATGGACTTTGCAATCTCTTACAATACCAAGAAGAACATTGACATGGTGTTTTAACTGATTTATTCTAATCGCTTGAATTCTAACAAGACTTAGAATCAATTTACTCTCTTTAGCTGTATCCCATTCATTAGAAGAGAAGGTATCTTTCGAAGGGTAGTCATGAACACTCATGTCATTGTCTGTCTGTCTCGTCGAACCACAAGGTTTCTCTATATTCGAGATTGAACTTTTATCTTTAATAGATTTAGACGAGAGAGATTATTTATTACTGGTGACGCGTTTATCAGAGATAATACTCTTGTCCATGAGTCAGATCGCTACAAACACGGACTTGTTAGGTCTTAAATGTGTATGCCTTCTCTGATACCAATTGAAAAAGCGAGGGTCTAACAACACCACCCAATATTTCTCTTAGCAATCTGTATGGACTAACTTCGAAATACTTTGCTAGAAAATCAACTAGACAGTCAGACTCAATCTAGATAAAAGTATCTCAAGGAGTTAATATCTCTCTCTTGATTTTATTTTTACTCAAGCTAAAATCAATAGCAAGTCTTTATCAAATACAAGGAATAACTTGGACGGTACCAAATACCAATGTCCAAGGATCAATCAATATCAATCAACAACCAAAGATTGGATTTCCAATTGATAATCACGAACGCACAACCTGTATTATTTCAATTATATAAAATATGATGCAGAAAAGAAATAACACAGACACCAGAAGTTTTGTTAACGAGGAAACCACAAATGCAGAAAAACCCCGGGACCTAGTCCAGATTGAATACACACTGTATTAAGCCGCTACAGACACTAGCTACTACAAGCTAACTTCGGACTGGACTATAGTTGAACCCCAATCAGTCTCCCACCGATCCAAGGTACAGTTGTACTCCTACGCCTCTGATCCCAGCAGGATACTGCGCACTTGATTCCCTTAGCTGATCTCACCCACAACCAAGATTTGCTGCAACCCAAAATCGCAGACTTGATAATAAACAAATATGTCTCACACAGAAAAGTCTATCAAAGGATAAATCTGCCTCCCACAGATAAACCCTAGGTTTTGTCCCGTATTAAGATATTAAATCAAGGTGAACATGAACCAATTGATAATCCGGTCTTATATTCCTTAAGAACAACCTAGATTAATCAATCACCTCTCTCAAATCCTTCCTGACTACACGGGCGGTTTGTCGAGGAATCACAAACAGTGAGACGAAGATGTTTGTGACTTCTTTATCTTGCCTATCGGAGAACTCTCACGATCTCAAGCCAATCAAAGATTGTACACGTACGATAGAAGATGCAAGATCAGATCACACAACTACGATAAAAGTAGTATCGGTCTGGCTTCACAATCTTAATGAAGTCTTGAAGTCGTTAACTGGTTTTAGAGAAGAAAACCAAAGGTTAAAGGAGAATCGACTCTAGCGAGCGCACTAGTATCACACAGACGTGTGGGGATTATTTTTGCACAATGCTAGATGTCTCCTTTATATAGACTTCAAATCAGGGTTTTCCCTTAGTTACAAAGAAATCCATATTCACCGTTAGATGAAAACCTGATTTAGATTCAAGCTAATATTTCTCAACCGTTAGATCGAAAACTTAGCTTGTCACACACACTTGGGTAAACGTTTACTGGGTTTGTGAAAACCATGCCCAAACGTGTACGTGTATGTTGGTTCAACATAGTAACCCAAAAGGTTAACCATATGAGCATTTCATATTAACCTTGTTCTTCCTCATGTTCAGAGAACATATTTAGATCATAACCTCTTAAGCTCACAAATAAGTTAGCGGACTTAAGACAACCGGTGGAGTTTTCCAAACTCAGCGAAAATCTCGGCAAAGAGACTTTCGCCAGTTCGCGTACTATGTTCGCGGACTTACACTCAAACAAGTTTTTGGAAAATCCCAGCAGAAATTCTCGGTACAAGAACTTCCTTCAGTTCGCGACTGAGTTCGCGGACTTGGCAAAGCCAATTCCTCCGGTTTCTCTCAATCAACAAAGTTCGAAAACTTCGGATTAAGGAATACATGGTTATGTAATCTAAACTCTCATTCCAATCATTGAGACATTCTCAGAGGACGTTATATAGCCGTTATTCACAGACCGTTCGCGTCAGAGCAATTCTTAAAGTAATTGAAACTTTTCAA
Organism: Papaver somniferum; assembly: GCF_003573695.1. Classification (NCBI taxonomy): domain Eukaryota; kingdom Viridiplantae; phylum Streptophyta; class Magnoliopsida; order Ranunculales; family Papaveraceae; genus Papaver; species Papaver somniferum. Next base: position 35,297,421 of record NC_039361.1, on the reverse strand, counting down.
GACTTTCGTCACTAGGTGAAGATAAACTTGATCAAAGCGAAACGCTTTACCAACACACGATTTTGAGATAAAATATAAGCAATGAATGCTCAGCTCGAAATGTCAAATGCGTATGATCTAGTCTATATAGCATACGACTTTTGTCTCATAAGAAGTAGGAGATAGAAGAGATAGACTTTTGAGTGATAGATAAGTTCAAGTCTCCACATACCTTTTTGTTGATGAAGTTCCACGGTTCCTTGAGTAGATCTTCGTCGTTGTATGATGAATCGCCATGAAGTCCTTGAGCTCAACTACACTTTTGTATCATAGCCCCAGACTTAGCTATGTAGGATAGGAATCAAGACTCATAGTTTTGATCACTAACATTGACAAACATGCTTGAGATAGCAATGCATGCGAGGTAGACCGAGCTATGCTCTAACAGAAGAGTTTGATGAAGAAGTACGTATGGGGAATAATCATACCTGTAGGGTGATCAGGATTGGTAGTGTTCGAATCAAGATGCATGGTATGGTTCGGGAGCTGAAGGAAGTAAGGTTCGTACCTGCTGCCAAAAAGAATCTGATTTCGCTCGGAACTTTGGAAGGTAAGGTCTACAAGTTAGTCGCTGAAAATGGAATTCTAAAGGTAATCTCTAGATCGTTGGTAATCATGAAGGGCACACAATATCACAACTTGTACTACTAAACTGGGAGTACAGTAACGGGAGATGTGTCTATTTCAGAACACATCGAGGCTGCAACTATGGAGACCACGGAGTATGGCATATGCGGCTTGCACATCCAGGTGATAAGTCGTTACATTCTTTAATTCGACAAGATTTATTGAAAGGTGCTATTGCTTGCAAATTAGAGTTTTGTGAACATTGTGTGAAAGGCAAGAAGACAAGAACAAGCTTTGGCACAACAATCCACAACACTAGTGGAGTTCTTGATTATGTTCACTCAGATGTCTCCAAGAATATATCATTGGGAGGGAAACAATGGTTCGTGTCTTTTATTGATGACTATTTTAGGCACGTATGGGTGTAAACCATGAGGCATAAGGATGAAGTCCTAGAAGTATTCGTGAGATGAAAAAAGGCAACTGAGACTCAAACTGGCAGAAAGATCAAGGTATTACATTCGGACAATGGTGGAGAGTACAAAAGTGATCCATTCTTGCAAGTATGTCAGGATGAGGGAATATAGAGGCATTTCACCGTTAAGAAGACACCGCAACAAAATGGGGTAGATGAACGCATGAATCGTACTTTACTGGAGAAGGTACGATGTATGTTATCTAATGCTGGATTAGGTAAAGCGTTTTGGGCTGAGGCAGTTACATATGCGTGCTTCCTCATTAATAGGTTGCCATCAGCTGCGTTAGAAGGTAAAACTCCGATGGATAAGTGGTATAGTAAACCAGCTTATGACTATAACTCAATTCATATCTTTGGTTTCCCTGCTTGGTATCATGTTAGTGAAAACAAGCTTGATATCCGTGTTGTTAAAGGGATCTTTATGGGTGTGAAGAAAGAAGTTAAAGGGTTCAAAATTTGGAATCCAGTTGAGAAGAAAATAGTCATGAGTAGAGACGTTACATTTGATGAAGCGTCTATGGTAAAGTCTTGGGGTTCTCAGCAGGTGGAGAACGGAAGCACCAGTACTAGTGAGCCTTTGCAGCAGGTGGAGATTGATGCAACTCCACTACTTCCAGCTAAGTCTGTATTTGTTACGACTACTTCCGAAGGCGTGGAGCCTACAAGGGAGGTAAATACTGAAGTTCCAAATTATCGTGACGATGTTACGAAGAGGAACACGAAGAAGTAGAAGATACAGAAGCTACAGTCACTGAGACCATAACAACCAGCAAACCAAGAAGACAAACCAGGAAACCTGGTTGGATGGGTGATTTTGTAGCTTATGCATTACCAGTTATTGAAGAAGTCATTCCTAATACCTATTTTGAAGCTATACACAGTGTAGAGCGTCAAGAATGGGAAACTGTTATGCAGGATGAGATGGAGTCTCTTTTCAAGAATGGCACGTGGATTCTTACGAAGCTTCCGAATGGTAAGAAGGCCATTGGATGCAAATGGGTATATACTAAGAAAGAAGGATCTCAGGTGAATCAAGTACGCTACAAGGCAAGGTTAGTTGCGAAAGGTTATGCCCAAAGAGAAAGGATTGACTACAATGAGGTGTTCTCTTCAGTTGTGAAACACTCATCAATCCGAATTTTGTTGGCCTTGGTAGCACAATATGATTTAGACCTAGTTCAGCTAGATGTCAAGACGGCGTTCTTACATGGTGATCTAGAAGAGGATATATATATGACTCAGCCGAGTGGGTTCAAAGTTGCTGGAAAAGAAGATTGTGTATGTAAGATGAAAAAACGTTGTATGAGCTGAAGCAGTCTCTAAGACAGTGGTAAAAGCGATTTGATTTATGATTGGCCAGACATACACAAGAAGTCACTATGACCATTGTGAATACTTTAAGAAGCTACGTGATTGGTCTTTCATATATTTGCTCTTGTATGTCGATGATATGCTGCTAGCATCGAATAACAAGAAAGAAATTGAGAATTGAAGCACAAATTTTCAACTGAGTTTGAGATAAAAGATCTGGGAGAAGCTAAGAAGATTCTTGGCATGGAGATTCAACATGACAGAGAGAAGGGTAAAGTTTGGTTGTCCCAGAAGGCGTACTTGAATAAAGTGTTACAGAAATTTGATATATGCGAAGGAACTAAATCTGTAAGTACTCCCCTTGCTCCTCATTTGAAGTTGAGTTCTGATATGTCTCCTACTATTAAAGAAGAGCGCGAGTATATGGCCCAAGTCCCATATGCTAGTGTTATTGGTAGCTTGATGTATGCGATGGTATGTACGAGGCCATACATTTCACATGCAGTAAGTATGATCAGCCGTTATATGCATAATCCTGGTAAAGAACATTGGCTTGCTGTGAAATGGATTTTGAGGTATCTTTATGGTACTGTTAATGTTGTCTTGGAGTTTGCGAAGGAAGATGGGAACAATCAGTTGTGTGTTGGTTATGTGGATTCTGACTATACTGGTTGTTAGAGCATAGCTCGGTCAACCTCGCATGCTTTGCTATCTCAAGCATGTTTGTCAATGTTAGTGATCAAAACTATAAGTCTTGATTTATAGCCTACATAGCTATGTCTCGGACTAGGATAGAAAAGTGTAGTTGAGCTCAAGGACTTCATGGCGATTCATCATACAACGACGAAGATCTATACAAGGAACTGTAGAAATTCATCAACAAAAAGGTATGTGGAGACTTGAACTTATCTATCACTCAAAAGTCTATCTCTTCTATCTTCTATTTCTTATGAGACAAAAGTCGTATGATATATAGACTAGATCATACACATTTGACATTTCGAGCTGAGCATTCATTGCTTATCTTTTATCTCGAAATCGTGTGTTGGTAAAGTGTTTCGCTTTGATCAAGTTTATCTTCACCTAGTGACGAAAGTCATGAAAAGTTTCAATCACTTTGAGAATTGCTCTGACGTGAATCGGTCTGTGAATAACGGATATATAGCGTCCTCTGAGAATGTCTCAATGATTGAAATAAGAGTTTAGATTACATAACCATGTATTCCTTGAACCGAAGTTTTCGAACTTTGTTGATCAAGAGAAATCGGGAGGATTGTGGAATTGGCTTGCCAAGTCCGCGAACTGTCGGAAGTTCTCGACCGAGAATTTCTGCCGGATTTTCCAAAACTCGTTCGTGTGCTAAGTCCGCGAACCCAGTCCGCAAACTGGCGGAAGTTCTCTTTCCGAGAATTTCTGCTGAGTTTGGAAAACTCAACCGATTAACTTAAGTCCGCGAACTTGTTTGTGAACTTAAGAGGTTATGAGCTAAAGATGTGATCTGAACATGAAACATTAAATTACTAAGGAATGCTTTATGCAAAAGTGGCTATAATGTTCATGAGCCGATTCAATCGAATCGAATCATCTTTGTTTCAATTGTGTCTTGTGTAGTTACATAAGATCTCATAACCATTGAACAACTCTTTAACTAGTTCATTCGAGTCAATTGAACTAGTTATGGTGAAGAAGCACAAGGTTAATATGAAATGCTCATATGGTTAACCTTATGGGTTACTATATTGAACCAACATACACGTATACGTTTGGGCATGGTTTTCACGAACCCAGTAAACGTCTACCCAAGTGTGTGTGACAAGCTAAGTTTTCGATCTAACGGTTGAGAAATATTAGCTTGAATATAAATCTGGTTTTCATCTAACGGTGAATAAGGATTTCTTTGTAACTAAGGCAAAACCTTGATATGAAGGCTATATAAAGGAGACATCTAGCATTATGCAAAACTAATCCCCACACGTCTGTGTGCTACTAGTGCGCCCGCTAGAGTCGATCTCCATTAACCTTTGATTTTCTTCTCTAAAATCATGTTTACGACTTAAAGACTTCATTGGGATTGTGAAGCCAGACCGATACTACTTTATCATAGTTATGTGATCTGATCTTGCATCTTCTATCGTACGAGTACAATCGATTGATTGGATTGAGATCGTGAGAGTTCTCCGATAGGCAAGATAAAGAAGTCACAAACATCTTCGTCTCACTGTTTGTGATTCCTAGACAATCCACTTGTGTAGTCAGGAAGGATTGTAGAGAGGTAATTGATTAATTTAGGCTGTTCTTCGGGAATATAAGACCGGATTATCAATTGGTTCATGTTCACCTTGATTTTATATCAAAAGACGGAACAAAACCTAGGGTTTATCTGTGGGAGACAAATTTATCCTTTCATAAACTTTTATGTGTGAGACATATCTGTTTATTATCAAGTTTGTGATTTTGGGTTACAACAAATCTTGGTTGTGGGTGAGATCAGCTAAGGGAATCAAGTGCGCAGTATCCTGCTGGGATCAGAGGCGTAGGAGTACAACTGTACCTTGGATCGGTGGAAGACTGATTGTGGTTCAACTATAGTCCAGTCCGAAGTTAGTTTGCAGTAGGCTAGTGTTTGTAGCGGCTTAATACAGTGTGTATTCAATCTGGACTAGGTCCCGGGATTTTTCTGCATTTGCGTTTTCCTAGTTAACAAAATTTCTGGTGTCTGTGTTATTTCCTTTCCGCATTGTATTTTATATAATTGAAATAATACAGGTTGTGCGTTCGTGATCATCAATTGGAAATCCAACCTTTGGTTGTTGATTGATATTGATTGATCCTTGGACATTGGTCTTTGCTACCGTCCATGTATTCCTTGTATTTGATAAAGAGTCGCTATTGTTTTTAGCTTGAGTAAAAATCAAATCAAGAGAGAGATATTAATTCCTTGAGATACTTTTATCTATATTGAGTCTGACTATCTAGTTGATTCTCTAGCAAAGTATTTTGGAGTTAGTCAATACAGATTGCTAAGCGAAATATTGGGTGGTGTTATTAGACCCCCACTTTTTCAATTGGTATCAGAGCAGGCAAACACGTTTAAGACCTCATCAGTCTGTGTTTGTAGCGATATGACTCTATAGACAAGAGTACTATCTCTGATAACGCAACATCAGTTCAGGGTTATTCAGATAAGCTTCAGAGATCTGAAACCTTTGAGAAAAACTCCTCCTTGTCTCCTTCTGCCGAATCAACATTCAACTGGAAAAAATCTCTTGATAAACAAGGATTCTACTCCAAGAACAAGGATTCTAGTAAGAGAACAACATGTGTCAGCTTGCAAGAACAAGGATTCTACTCCAACAAAGTCTGCTAGTAAGAGAACCACTGAATATAAATCCTTTCACTGCTATTTCTGCGGGAACAAAGGACACTCTGAGCAAAGGTGTCGTCTTCGGAAAAGGAATGAAAAACTTCGTAACATTCTTACATGGATGTCTAAAGAAGTTGTTAAACCTGTATCACATATTGGAAGAATCAAGGACTTTCGCTATCAAGGGATGAAGTGTGATAAAGTTGATCCTTTCCATGTTCCTTCGAAGGATTTCTACAAAGGAAGAAAAAGAATGGCAAAAGTCTAACGGATTTGTTAAATCAGTCTGAAAATAGAAAAAGGAATAGAAGGAAGAAAATGTCAGGTTCCTCTAATTATCTCAAAAAGTACTGTGAATCCAGGACTTCCAATTCAGACTTCTTACATGTCAACAATCGAGTCTCTGATCTGAAGATTCACATAAACAAACTAAGACGGAATATCAAGAAAACATGGAATGTTGTTAACCCAGGTACTTCTAAGTCTTCCCTTAATAATGCTTCTTCAATTAAACCAGGTAGTTTGCTAAATACCAATAAGGAAAAAGAAGAAGTGAATATTGATGAGCAACATGCTCATATTATTACGCCCTTACATGTTCATGATTGCATCCTTTTTTATGATGATTTGTTAAAAAGGGATTCTCAGGATTTTCATCTTGAGAAAAACTGTCAGGATTGTACTGCATTCGATGTTACTTATTCCGATTGCTCCTCAACATCTATTTCTCTTTCTCTTTGGGCTTCTTTGGTCTTTCATAGGCCCGCCTCTCTAGTACACTCACCAACCCTCACGAACATCTTGTTTCCTAGGGTTTGATGGAATCTCTTATTTTTGTAAAGTGTTCCAGAAGTGCAAAAAGATTTTCTAAAGTCTTTTCAGTACACAATGGAGGGAAGCAACAAGTTTGATGATGTTGAGCTTTGTCCTATTAATATCTCATGCTTTCATGCTCTTGATAATGAAAACGAAGACAAATTGCCAGTTCAGATTTCTTCACAACTGGTAGGAAATCTTCATGGAGACTTTAAGGTCGTTCGCGAACAACTTGGTATCGCAACACAGAATCTAGACTAACTAAAAGACGAACTAAGGAAGGCACCTGATGAACTTGTTCTTGTTCAATCCCTGGTTGCAGACAGGATTTAGCTTTTTGTCTGATCGTGGTTCTAGTTATATGCCTAGTATGTCTTCTTTTTGGATTAGTTGGAAGAATAACTAGTGCTTTGAATAGCGATGATTGTGACTACACATAGCTATTTTTGTTTTCATCTTCTTATGTTATTTTTTAGGTTTATTGGTTATTAAATTCTAAAAATATTTGGAGGATGATGTTTATTGCAGTATTTAATGGTTTGTGATATTGCAATATTCTTATGGGATATGTATTTTTTACGTCCGTGAACTTGAAGGTCCCATATTGCAGTCAAAAGTAAAATCGTTCATGAATCGGTATTCGTATTCATGAAAGGACGAATGGGCTTTTGACATATACAAAAGTTATGCCTATGCAGTCATGTATTTTATGGAAAATAGGATAAAATCTTTTGTTGAACAAGGATAAAGTCTATTATGTTATGATGGAAAATAGAATAGATCCTTGTATGTTATCCACAATATTGATCTTCATTGATCCATTATATTATATTTTACCATGAAGGCTCCATTGTGTGTCTTATGTTGAGCACCTTACAACTAAGTCGATTTACCTTGGCTTTGTTGGTTGTTCCATAAGATGCTATAAGTAGAGCATTAAGAACTAAATTAATCAACTAGTTTGGTTATTTAGTTAGTACTCCATAAGTCTTCTTTCTTATGTTGAGTACATGTACGGTTAAGGTTTTCATATTCTATGATGAACTTAGTCGGGGTTCCATAAGTTCTCTTATATTGAGCCCAAAATAATTAAATTGATTACTTCGGTGATTAGTTTGGTTGTTTGTATTCCAATTAGATTAATTATAGGTTCTCTTGTAATTAATCTAGTTGAGTTTTCACATATTCCACAAGTTCTTGTGTTGAGTATATGATAGGCTACAATATCATGTTCTTTGGTTAATGTAGTCATATATTCCGTAAGGCTATCTTTATGTTGAGTAATTGAACGGTTAAGTTAGTCATCTCCATATGATTGACTTAGTCGTAGCTCCGTGAATTTACTTATGTTGAGCACTTTCAATTAAATTGATCACTTTTGTGGTTTGATTTAGTTGCGTATTCTAATTGAATTAATCATGGGTTTACTTGTGGTTAATTTGGTTGAGCTTTGGATATAGAAAGTCATTCCTATGGTTTTTGGTGTCCAATAAAAAATCCTTCTTTTCTTTCGAAATTAAGGTCGCTCTTGTTGTTCTCTCGGGAATGACATCAAATGGGGGAGAGTTCTTTTGAACTTGTGCTTAATGGTAATATCTTACGGGGAGTGCGGCTGTGGAATTTTATAGGGGTTATCTTGTATCTTAAAACTCCTCGATGAATGTTGTTAGCTTCGGCTATTAGATTGCATCAAATTAAGTTGGTATGTATTTTTCTTTTGGTCATGAAATGTCTCTTGTGAAAATTTCATTATTATCCCATTCTTGTACCTTTGCCAATTTTATTGACAAAAAGGGGGAGAAATATTGTAGTTCACACTACAAATACATATGGTTTTCGGATCATTGTGTAAGGGGGAGTGGTTTCCATGATCGAGATGGAGTATTGACTAAGGGGGAGTGATTCATATCACTGTAGTATTATTGTTTAAGTCGTGATACAAATGGACTTTGATGTTATATAATAATACTATAACACTGTATAATAATGATCGATAATCTCGATTTCTCTCATTGTTATAGCTACGGATCTTCAACAACGATGGTGCTAAACTTACAACCTTTGGGATCATTGGAGTACTTGGAAGGACGAAGATTTCAAGGAATGTTAAAGATTAGACTATGAAATAGGATCCACTAAAGTTTATCTTTTTTGTATTCCATATGTATTAATAGTTTTGTCACTAAAATTTACAAAGGGGGAGATTGTTAGAGCATAGCTCGGTCAATCTCGCATGCGTTGCTATCTCAAGCATGTTTGTCAATGTTAGTGATCAAAACTATAAGTCTTGATTTCTAGCCTACATAGCTAAGTCTCGGACTAGGAGAGAAAAGTGTAGTTGAGCTCAAGGACTTCATGGAGATTCATCATACAACGACGAAGATCTATACAAGGAACCGTAGAACTTCATCAACAAAAAGGTATGTGGAGACTTGAACTTAGCTATCACTCAAAAGTCTATCTCTTCTATCTCCTACTTCTTATGAGACAAAAGTCGTATGCTATATAGACTAGATCATACGCATTTGACATTTCGAGCTGAGCATTCATTGATTATATTTTATCTCAAAATCGTGTGTTGGTAAAGCGTTTCGCTTTGATAAAGTTTATCTTCACCTAGTGACGAAAGTCATGAAAAGTTTCAATCACTTTGAGAATTGCTCTGACGTGAATCGGTCTGTGAATAACGGCTAAATAGCGTCCTCTGAGAATGTCTCAATGATTGAAATAAGAGTTTATATTACATAACCATGTATTCCTTGAACCGAAGTTTTCGAACTTTGTTGATCAAGAGAAATCGGGAGGATTGTGGAATTGTCTTCCCAAGTCCGCGAACTGTCGGAAGTTCTCGACCGAGAATTTCTGCTGGATTTTCCAAAACTCGTTTGTGTGCTAAGTCCGCGAACACAGTCCGCGAACCCAATCCGCGAACTGGCGGAGTTCTTTTTCCGAGAATTTCTGCTGAGTTTGGAAAACTCAATCGATTAACTTAAGTCCGCGAACTTGTTTGTGTACTTAAGAGTTTATGATATAAAGATGTGCTCTGAACATGAAACATTAAATTACTAAGGAATGCTTTATGGAAACCGTGGCTATAATGTTCATTAGCCGATTCAATCGAATCAAATCATCTTTATTTCAATTGTGTCTTGTGTAGTTACATAAGATCTCATAGAAATTGAACAACTCTTTAACTAGTTCATTTGAGTCAATTGAACTAGTTATGGTGAAGAAGAACAAGGTTAATATGAAGTGCTCATATGGTTAACCTTTTGGGTTACTATGTTGAACCAACATACACGTACACGTTTGGGCATGGTTTTCACGAACCCAGTAAACGTCTACCCAAGTGTGTGTGACAAGCTAAGTTTTCGATCTAACAGTTGAGAAATATTAGCTTGAATCTGAATCAGGTTTTCATCTAACGGTGAATAAGGATTGCTTTGTAACTAAGGCAAAACCCTGATTTGAAGGCTATATAAAGGAGACATCTAGCATTGTGCAAAACTAATCCCCACACGTCTGTGTGCTACTAGTGCGCCCGCTAGAGTCGATCTCCATTAACCTTTGATTTTCTTCTCTAAAATCAGGTTAACGACTTAAAGACTTCATTGGGATTGTGAAGCCAGACCGATACTACTTTATCGTAGTTGTGTGATCTGATCTTGCATATTCAATCGTACGAGTACAATCTATTGATTGGCTTGATATCGTGAGAGTTCTCTGATAGGCAAGATAAAGAAGTCGCAAACATCTTCGTCTCATTGTTTGTGATTCCTCGACAATCTGCTTGTGTAGTCAGGAATGATTGTAGAGAGGTGATTGATTAATCTAGGCTATTCTTCGGGAATATAAGACCGGATTATCAATTGGTTCATGTTCACCTTGAGTTTATATCAAAAGACGGAACAAAACCTAAGGTTTATCTGTGGGAGACATATTTTTCCTTTTATAGGCTTTTCTGTGTGAGACATATCTGTTTATTATGAAGTCAGTGATTTTGGGTTACAACAACTCTTGGTTGTGGGTGAGATTAGCTAAGGGAATCAAGTGCGCAGTATCCTGTTGGGATCAGAGGCGTAGGATTACAAATGTACCTTGGATCGGTGGGAGACTGATTGGGGTTCAACTATAGTCCAGTCCGAAGTTATCTCGTAGTAGGCTAGTGTCTGTAGCGGCTTAATACAGTGTATTCAATATGGACTAGGTCCCGTGGTTTTTCTGCATTTGCGGTTTCCTCGTTAACAAAACTTATGGTTTCTGTGTTATTTCTTTTCCGTATTATATTTTATATAATTGAAATAATAAAGGTTGTGCGTTCGTGATCATCAATTGGAAATCCAACCTTTGGCTGTTGATTGATATTGATTGATCCTTGGACATTGGTCTTTGCTACCGTCCAAGTATTCCTTGTATTTGATAAAGAGTCTCTATTGTTTTTAGCTTGAGTAAAAATCAAATCAAGAGAGAGATATTAACTCCTTGAGATACTTATATCTAGGTTGAGTCTGACTATCTAGTTGATTCTCTAGCAAAGTATTTCGGAGATAGTCCATACAGATTGCTAAGCGAAATATTGGGTGGTGTTGTTAGACCCCCACTTTTTCAATTGGTATCAGAGCAGGCAAACACGTTTAAGACCTCATCAGTCTGTGTTTGTAGCGATATGACTCTATAGACAAGAGTACTATCTCTGATAACGCAACATCAGTTCAGGGTTATTCAGATAAGCTTCAGAGATCTGAAACCTTTGAGAAAAACTCCTCCTTGTCTCCTTCTGCCGAATCAACATTCAACTGGAAAAAATCTCTTGATAAACAGTTGGATGATCTTTCAGATGACAGTGATTCAGAAGAAGAATAGAGCGTTGATGAGGAATTTTCTCAATACATCATGTTGTTTAATCGTGAATTAAAAGAAACAAAGACAACTGCTTCCCTGAGAAAATTCATGGGTCCTCTCTGTCAAGAAAACAGAAAATTGAGAAAACTCTTCAAGGGTTATGATGGTGGATACAAACTATTACAATCTACCGTTAAAGATCAGGAAGAAGAGGTTCGCTCAAAAAAAACTGAATGCGATAATCTTCTTCGTAACCTCGGTGTGTTAAAAGAAAGGCTTGACGAAACTGAAGTAAGATATGAATCTCAGCGTAAATGGTTCAAGGACAAAGAACATCAGTTTCTTATCAAAGAAAAATCCTTGAAAACTGAACTTGCGGCTGCGCTTGAGAAGGTAAAGTCTCTGGAGGAAGATCTGAAGAGATTCAACACTAGCTCTACAAAGCTATCATCTATGCTTGGAGCATGTAAAGAACATCGTGATACACGTGGTTTGGGCTATAAAGGTATAGACATTCCAAGCACAAGTAAGATCAACTTTGTTAGAGACGTTAATAATTCTTCATGTGAAAGACATGTGTCAGCTTGCAAGAACAAGGATTCTACTCCAACAAAGTCTGCTAGTAAGAGAACCACTGAATATAAATCCTTTCACTGCTATTTCTGCGGGAACAAAGGACACTCTGAGCAAAGGTGTCGTCTTCGGAAAAGGAATGAAAAACTTCGTAACATTCTTACATGGATGTCTAAAGAAGTTGTTAAACCTGTATCACATATTGGAAGAATCAAGGACTTTCGCTATCAAGGGATGAAGTGTGATAAAATTGATCCTTGCCATGTTCCTTCAAAGGATTTCTACAAAGGAAGAAAAAAGAATGACAAAAGTCTAACGGATTTATTAAATCAGTCTGAAAAGAGAAAAAGGAACAGAAGGAAGAAAAGGTCAGGTTCCTCTAGTTCTCTCAAAAAGGACTGTGAATCTAAGACTTCCAATTCAGACTTCTTACATGTCAACAATCGAGTCTCTGATTTGAAGATTCACATAAACAAACTAAGATGGAATATCAAGAAAACATAGAATGATGTTAACCTAGGTACTTATAAGTCTTCTCTTGATACTGCTTCTTCAATTAAACCAGGTAGTTTGCTAAATACCGATAAGGAAAAAGAAGAAGTGAATAATGATGAGCAACATGCTTATCTTGCCCTGACATGTTCATGATTGCATCCTTTTTATGATGATTTGTTAAAAAGGGATGCTCATGATTCTCAGGATTTTCATCTTGAGAAAACTGTCAGGATTGTACTGCATTTACTTATTCCGTCTGCTTCTCAACATCTATTTCTCTTTCTCTTTGGGCTTCTTTGGTCTTTCATAGGCCCGTCTCTCTAGTACACGCACCAAACCTCACGAACATCTTGTTTCCTAGGGTTTGATGGAATCCCTTATTTTTATAAAGTGTTCCAGAAGTGCAAAAATATTTTCTAAGTCTTTTTCAGTACACAATGGAGGGAAGCAACAAGTTTGATGATGTTGAGCTTTGTCCTATTAATATCTCATGCTTTCATGCTCTTGATAATGAAAACGAAGATAAACTGCAAGTTCAGATTTCTTCACAACTGGTAGGAAATCTTCTTGAAGACTTTAAGGTCGTTCGCGAACAACTTGGTATCGCAACACGGAATCTAGAGTACCTAAAAGACGAACTAAGGAAGGCATCTGAGAACTCGTTCTTGTTCAATCCCTGGTTGCAGACAGGATTTAGCTTTTCATCTGATCGTGGTTCTAGTTATATGCCTAGTATGTCTTCTTTTTGGATTAGTTGGAAGAATAACTAGTTCTTTGAATAGCGATGATTGTGACTACACATAGCTATTTTTGTTTTCATCTTCTTATGTTATTTTTTAGGTTTATTGGTTATTAAATTCTAAAAATATTTGGAGGATGATGTTTATTGCAGTATTTAATGGTTTGTGATATTGCAATATTCTTATGGGATATGTATTTTTTACGTCCGTGAACTTGAAGGTCTCATATTGCAGTCAAAAGTAAAATCGTTCATGAATCGGTATTCGTATTCATGAAAGAACGAATGGACTTTTGACATATACAAAAGTTATGCTTATGCAGCCATGTATTTGATGGAAAATAGGATAAAATCTTTTGTTGAACAAGGATAAAGTCTATTATGTTATGATGGAAAATAGAATAGATCCTTGTATGTTATCCACAGTATTGATCTTCATTGATCCATTTTATTATGTTTTACCGTGAAGGCTCCATTGTGTGTCTTATGTTGAGTACTTGTACGGTTAAGGTTGTCATATTCTATGATGAACTTAGTCGGGATTCCATAAGTTCTCTTATGTTGAGCCCAAAATAATTAAATTGATTACTTCGGTGATTAGTTTGGTTGTTTGTATTCCAATTAGATTAATTATAGGTTCTCTTGTAATTAATCTAGTTGAGTTTTCATATATTCCACAAGTTCTTGTGTTGAGTATATGATAGGCTACAATATCATGTTCTTTGGTTAATGTAGTCATATATTCCGTAAGGCTTTCCTTATGTTGAGTATTTGAACGGTTAAGTTAGTCATCTCCATATGATTGACTTAGTCGTAGCTCCGTGAGTTTACTTATGTTGAGCACTTTCAATTAAATTGATCACTTTTGTGGTTTGATTTAGTTGCGTATTACAATTGAATTAATCATGGGTTTACTTGTGGTTAATTTGGTTGAGCTTTGGATATAGAAAATCATTCCTATGGTTTTTGGTGTCCAATAAAAAATCCTTCTTTTCTTTCGAAATTAAGGTCGCTCTTGTTGTTCTCTCGGGAATGACATCAAATGGGGGAGAGTTCTTTTGAACTTGTTCTTAATGGTAATATCTTGCGGGAGTGCGGCTGTGGAACTTTATAGGGGTTATCTTGTATCTTAAAACTCCTTGATGAATGCTGCTAGCTTCGGCTATTAGATTGCATCTAAATTAAGTTGGCATGTATTTTCTTTTGATCATGAAATGTCTATTGTGGAAATTTAATTATGATCCCATTCTTGTACCTTTGCCAATTTTATTGACAAAAAGGGGTAGAAATATTGTAGTTCACACTACAAATACATATGGTTTTCGGATCATTGTGTAAGGGGGAGTGGTTTCCATGATCGAGATGGAGTATTGACTAAGGGGGAGTGATACATATCACCGTAGTATTATTGTTAAAGTCGTGATACAATTGGACTTTGATGTTATATGATAATACTATGACACTGTATAATAATGATCGAGAATCTCGATTTCTCTCATTGTTATATCTACGGATCTTCAACAACGATGGTGCTAAACTTACAACCTTTGGGATCATTGGAGTACTTGGAAGGAAGAAGATTTCAAGGAACGTTGAAGGTTATACTATGGAATAGGAGCCACTAAAGTTTATATTTTTTTGTATTCCATATGTATTAATAGTTTTTGTCACTAAAATTGACAAAGGGGGAGATTGTTAGAGCATAGATCGGTCAACCTCGCATGCGCTGCTATCTCAAGCATGTTTGTCAATGTTAGTGATCAAAACTATAAGTCCTGATTTCTAGCCTACATATCTAAGTCTCGTACTAGGATAGAAAAGTGTAGTTGAACTCAAAGACTTCATAGCGATTCATCATACAACGACGAAGATCTATACAAGGAACCGTAGAACTTTTTCAACAAAAAGGTATGTGGAGACTTGAACTTATCTATCACTCAAAAGTCTATCTCTTCTATCTCCTACTTTTTATGATACAAAAGTCGTATGCTATATAGACTAGATCATACGCATTTGACATTTCGAGCTGAGCATTCATTGCTTATATTTTATCTTGAAATCGTGTGTTGGTAAAGCGTTTCGCTTTGATCAAGTTTATCTTCACCTAGTTACGAAAGTCATGAAAAGTTTCAATCAGTTTGAGAATTACTCTGACGTGAACCGGTCTGTGAATAACGGCTACATAGCGTCCTCTGAGAATGTCTCAATGATTGAAATAAGAGTTTAGATTACATAACCATGTATTCCTTGAACCGAAGTTTTCGAACTTTGTTAATCAAGAGAAATCAGGAGGATTGTGGAATTGGCTTGCCAAGTACGCAAACCTAGTTCGCAGACTCAGTCCGCGAACTGTCAGAAGTTCTCGACCGAGAATTTCTGCTGGATTTTCCAAAACTCGTTTGTGTGCTAAGTCCGCGAACTGGCGGAAGTTCTCTTTCCGAGAATTTCTGCTGAGTTTGGAAAACTCAAACGATTAACTTAAGTCTGTGAACTTGTTTGTGAACTTAAGAGGTTATGATCTAAAGATGTGCTCTGAACATGAAATATTAAATTACTAAGGAATGCTTTATGCAAACCGTGGCTATAATGTTCATGAGCCGATTCAATCTTATCGAATCATCTTTGTTTCAATCGTGTCTTGTGTAGTTACATAAGATCTCATAGCAATTGAACAACTATTTAACTAGTTAATTTGAGTCAATTGAACTAGTTATGGTGAAGAAGAACAAGGTTAATATGAAATGCTCATATGGTTAACCTTTTGCGTTACTATGTTGAACCAACATGCACGTACACGTTTGGGCATGGTTTTAACGAACCCAGTAAACGTCTACCCAAGTGTGTGTGACAATCTAAGTTTTCGATCTAACGGTTGAGAAATATTAGCTTGAATTTAAATCAGGTTTTCATCTAACGGTGAATAAGGATTGCTTTGTAACTAAGGCAAAACCCTGATTTGAAGGCTTTATAAAGGAGACATCTAGCATTGTGAAAAACTAATCCCCACACGTCTGTGTGCTACTAGTGCGCCCGCTAGAGTCGATCACCATTAACCTTTGATTTTCTTCTCTAAAATCAGGTTAACGACTTAAAGACTTCATTGGGATTGTGAAGCCAGACCGATACTACTTTATCGTAGTTGTGTGATCTGATCTTGCATCTTCTATCGTACGAGTACAATTGATTGATTGGCTTGAGATCGTGAGAGTTCTCCGAAAGGCAAGATAAAGAAGTCACAAACATCTTCGTCTCACTGTTTGTGATTCCTCGACAATCCGCTTGTGTAGTCAGGAAGGATTCTAGAGAGGTGATTGATTAATCTAGGCCGTTCTTCGGGAATATAAGACCGGATTATCAATTTCTTCCTGTTCACCTTGATTTTATATCAAAATATGGAAAAAAACCTAGGGTTTATCTGTGGGAGACAGATTTATCCTTTTATAGACTTTTCTGTGTGAGACAGATCTGTTTGTTATCAAGTCTGTGATTTTGGGTTACAGCAACTCTTGGTTGTGGGTGAGATCATCTAAGGGAATCAAGTGCGCAGTATCCTGCTGGGATCAGAGGCGTAGGAGTACAACTGTACCTTGGATCGGTGGGAGTTTGATTGGGGTTCAACCATAGTCCAGTCCGAAGTTAGTTTGCAGTAGGCTAGTGTCTGTAGCGGCTTAATACAGCGTGTATTCAATCTGGACTAGGTCCCGGGATTTTTATGCATTTGCGGTTTCCTCGTTAACAAAATTTCTGGTGTCTGTGTTATTTCTTTTCCGCATTATGTTTTATATAATTGAAATAATACAGTTTGTGCGTTCGTGATCATCAATTGGAAATCCAACCTTTGGTTGTTGATTGATATTGATTGATCCTTGGAAATTGGTCTTTGGTACCGTCCAAGTATTCCTTGTATTTGATAAAGACTCGCTATTAATTTTAGCTTGAGTAAAAATCAAATCAAGAGAGAGATATTAACTCCTTGAGATACTTTTATCTAGATTGAGTCTGGCTGTCTAGTTGATTCTTTAGCAAAGTATTTCGGAGTTAGTCCATACAGATTGCTAAGAGAAATATTGGGTGGTGTTGTTAGACCCACACTTTTTCACTGGTGACTTGGACAAGAGACGTTTAACTACAGGGTATATATTTACCTTGGCTGGAGCACCGGTTAGTTGGAGATCGATTTTGCAGTCTACTATGGCTCTCTCAACTGCTGAGGTGAAGTATATGAATGTGACAGAGGCATTTAAGGAGGCTATATGGTTACAAGGTTTGCTAGACGACTTAGGAGTTGTGCAAGACCAACTGCATGTGCATTGTGATAGTCTTAGTGCAATTTACTTGGCTAAGAATCAAGTGCATCATGCCAGAACCAAACATATAGATGTTCAATTTCACTTTGTTAGAGAAATTATGGAAGAAGAAGACATTCTACTTGTGAAGATCGACACCAAAGACAATCTAGCTGATATGTTAAAGAAAGTGGTATCTGGGGTCAAGTTTCGTCATTGCTCGAAATTGATCCACATTCTTCCGGTTTGGTGAGACCCTTTGGGGTAGAGGTTCTTAGGAACCTGGTGGAGGCCTTCTAGTAAGGTCATTGAGTGAACTACGGTCGGTTTTATTCCTTGCAGAGGATACGTATGCAACCTATGGCGCAATCGACGTTGGAAGACGAAGGAGATTTCGTGTATTGATCGTCTCATTCATGAATGCATGATCTGAGGTGGAGAATTTTTGGAGCCTAGCTAGTTTATAGGACACGTACTTTTGGAGGAGTTCAAATCCGTGAGGAACTCCCAAACCGTGTGTTTAAGGTCGGTTCTTTTGTGTTTATCAACACGATCGGTCATTAATTCCTAACTTGTAGGAATTTTATTGGAGTCGGCCAAGTAAACCGTGTATAGAAAACCTAGCTAGCTAATTAGTATAAATAGCCTATTAGAGTAAGAAAAGAAACACACCAAACACACCAAAAAAAATATCTCCTTTCTCTCTCAGGGTTTATACGTTTTCTGCTGAACGATAATTTATAAAATCTCTTATTTTTCCTGAAGATTCAACCTCGTTAAATTCTCGTCTCTTTTCTTTTCTAGTTTGTGTTCTTTGCAATATTTAGAGTACCATTGTGTAGCTGTGTAAATCGCTTCCGCAGGGTTTTAGCGCAACAGTTAAAGCAACCATGTGCGATCTATGCCATAAATTACTAGTGCGTTCCCCGGTGCAAAGGATATGACCCCATTTTTTCCTCCAGGCATCCAATTGCGAGAAGTTTTACATAAACATAAAATTGTTTGTGCATTTCCTTGCAATGGATGCTTTAGATAAGCTGCAAAAGGTTGTTTATCCCCCCTCTAATATATAGTTCAAGTAGCCTGTCAGATAAGGTTGCATATGTTCATAATGGCGAGCTTCCACGCAAGTATATAAGTGAAAAAACATTCTGCTATGCATAACCGTTTTTCCAAAATAATTCTTAATTTTCTTCTCTTTTATTTTAATCTAAGTTTGCTAGGTTTGGATCTGAGATTTTAGATGTACCGAGCAAATCTAGAAACATTACTCTGTTGGTGTGTTTCTAATAAAAATATTGCTTATTTTCAATATTAGGTTATAGATTTTTGTTTTTCGTGTTTACTTTCAATAAATATTAACGATGGCTAGTTCATGCCATATGTTATTAATTTAACTACGCTTTTACAACGATTTCTCATAGTTGGATTTGAATCAAAGATTTACAGGTGGATTAAGTAGAAAAGTTACATGTTGGAGTTAATGACCACCTAATAATATTCTTACCATTTGTAAGGAGTCTGATCTGCAAAATTCCATCAACTTGCGAAGGTTGAAGATTTTAGCAAGGGATTCCTTTTCCTACTCATAAGTATAGTGATTTATCAATTGATCAACATGTAGGATCAGAATCTTGCAACAATAATATCTTAGCGAAATTATCAACAACACAACACAACAGCGTCGCAGAACAATTTCAGAAATGATATAATAAACGACGTCAGCTAAAATCATGAGAAAGATGTGATGGTCCTGCGAAAATTAGAGAGTTTGTGAGATTAAGATTTGTAAGGTTGCGAGAATGTCGCAAGTCATATTCGAAAATAAAGGAAAGATTAGCTGTCATCCACTATGTATTTCCCTATAAATAGTCGTTCAGTTGTAAAGGAAAGAGAGAGATTTTTTTTGAGTAAGAAACAAGTAAATAGGAGATAGAAAGTCTAGAGCAGAAGTCATTCTTGATTCCTTTATCTTTTCTTGTAAGAATATTCAAAGATTGATCAATAAAATTAAGAGTGTAAATCTAAAAATGAGTTGAGTAATAATGAAATCATATGAGGGGTGTAGTGTAGGATTTCCTGCAACTACATAATGGCGCTAGAAACAGGGAATTGAAGATCGAAAGTTGAAAATTGTTGTTGAGAATGTTCAAATCAAGAAAGTGATTAAATAAGTCAGTGAACCAGTTAAAAGAAAGATGATTAGAATTAAAGAAGATGACAAAAGATTGGAGTGTAATATGATAACAAAAACGATGGTTAATGAATTCCATGAAAACATCAAAGGAAAAATACATAAACGAAATTTTGAAGGAAGGAAGGTTATGGCGGTAGAAAAGACATCACCCTTGAAAGATTGGGAAAAGCAAAAAATTATATTCATGGCGCCAGAAATACCAGAAGAAATTTTGAACCACACATCTCCATTGGTTATTACAGTTCCTATTACGCGAAAATAGAAGGAGACGACAACAAAATCCACGGGAGAATGAATATTGAACAGAACTTTAATCGATACAGGAAGTTCAGTGGATATAATATTTTATCATGCATTCCAGGGAATGAGATTTAAAGATGAAGAAATGTCCAGTTCAACATTTTTTATTCACGGCTTTGGAAAATCCACAACAAAACCTAAAGGAGAAATAGTGGTACGAATTCCACTTGGAGGGATCGAAACACAGGTAACACTGTGCGTGGTGGATATGAAATCGCCATATAATATGTTATTAGGAAGACCATGGATACATGCGATAAAAGTTGTAGTATAAACGTTGCATCAATGTATTAAATTCCCCACACCAAATGGAATAGGTGAAATCAGAGGAGATGTTGACAATGCGAAATTATGTCATCAAATTGAAGTAAAGCATTATGAAGGACAAGCAAAAAAGAAACAATTTCGCAGAAAGTTGGCAAAGGAAGCAAAGAAAGAAGAAGAATTTAGAGTATATATGATAAGGGCAAAAGAAGGCAAAGGAATACCCAGCGAAATTTCGGAAGAAGGAGAAGGACCTGTCAAAACAATAAAAGAACCAACACCAATGGGAGAACCTAAACCCAGTTACACTGCCGCAGAACCAACAAAAGAAATAAACGTTGGGACTATAGAAGAACCTCTAATATTGAGAATTGGAACCAAAATGGATGTGGAAGAAGAAGAAAGAACTGTTAACCTTTTGCGAGAATATAAAGATGTTTTCGCAGGAAGCATGGATGAGATACCGGGAATAGATCCATCAATTGCATGCCACAAGTTGGAGATTAACAAAAATGTGAGACCATTTAAACAGAGAATAAGAAAAATTGCAACAACTTACCATTCCCAAACATAAGAAGAACTACAGAAAATGCTTGATGCGGGAATCATAAGAGAAGCTAAATACCCAGAATGGATAGCGAATATGGTCATTGTCCCAAAGAAAAACAAAGGAATCAGGATTTGCATAGATTTCACTGATTTAAACAAAGCTTGCCCCAAAGATAGTTTTCCGTTACCAGATATTCCTCAAATGGTGGAATCCGCAGCGGGAAATGATAGAGTATCGTCTTTAGATGGGTACAAAGGGTATAACCAAATCCCTCTCGCTGAAGAAGAACAAGAACATACTGCTTTCTTCTCCCCTAGAGGTTTATATTGTTACACGAAAATGGCATTTGGTTTGCGAAATGCGGGAGCGACATAGCAAAGAATGGTAGAGAAAGTGTTCGCAAAATGGATACACAAAACATTAGAAGTATACGTGGATGACATGTTAGTAAAGAGTAAAGAAGCTAAAGACCATATACAAGACCTGAGGGAGATTTTTGAACAAATGCGGCAGTATAACATTAAATTGAATCCTGAGAAGTGTACTATTGGAGTTGCATCGGGAAAATTTTTAGGCTACATTGTATCAAAGGAAGGAATACAGGTTGATCCAGAAAAAGTGCAAGCAGTTCGTGACATGCCAACACCAGCAACAATAAAAGATGTACATAAGTTGAATGGGCTTCTAGCTTCGCTGGGGAGATTCATTTCACGATCATCAGACAAATGCAAATATTTTTTCGATATACTCAAGAAGGGTGTGAAATTTAAATGGAGTGATGAATGTGAAAAAGCTTTTCAAGGAATCAAAGAACATCTTATGAATACAACTATTTTACAAAAGGCAGAACCAGGAGAAGAATTATTGATTTACCTTGCGACAACGTCGCATGCACTAAGTGTTGTGTTATTGCGAGTAGACACAGGAGTGGATAAACCCATTTATTACATTAGTAAAAATTTTAATACTGGTGAAAAGAATTACTCAAATATTGAAAAATTAATCTTAGCATTGGTCTATGCATCATTTAAGCTCCGCATATACTTTCAATCACACAAGATAAAGGTATTAACAAAAGTGCCAATTGAATCAGTGATGAAGAATTCTAAAAGATCAGGAAGGGTAGAGAGATGGAATGCACAAGGAGGCCACTTTGATATTAAATATGAAATTTTGTCTTCACCAAAATCACAAGTTGTTGCGGATTTGTTGGCAGAATTTCCTTTAGAAGAAGATGAAGCAGTAGAAGAAATGATGGATGTAGAAGAAGAACGTGGAGATCCAAAAGATTTATTAACAGAACCAAATAGATGGGAAATATTGGTAGATGGATCATCAAATGGAGAAGGAAATGGAGTTGGAATTTTTTTAATTTCGCCAGAAGGAATAAAGATGGTTTTTTCATTCAAATTGGAATTTGCATCCACTACTAATGAAACGGAATATGAAGCTGTGATACATGCCTTAAAATTCGCAATAGAAATGAAACTAGAAAATGCCAGGATCACTAGTGATTCGCAGCTAGTTATTCGCCAAATAAAGGGAGAGTATACTACAAATGAACCATCCTTGAAGAAATACAAGAAGCTCGTTGAAGAATTGTCAGCGAAAATCCCAAAAATAAAATGGAGGAACATTTCAAGAAAGGATAACAGACTCGCAGACGCTTTTGCTTTCATCTCAAGCATGATGACAGATCCAACTGCGAGATGCATAAAAATACAAACACTTCTATCACCATCAATCAATAAAGAAGAAGAAGAAGTGGATGTGATGATAATAGACAATGAAGAAGAAGAACAAACGAACAATATCGCAGACTGGAGAATGGAACTTCATGCATATTTGGCGAAATGAGAAACACCAAGAAATAGATTAGAAACACACAAGTTAAAAAGCCCGCAACGAATTATGAATTAAGAGATGGGATGCTATACCGAAAATCCTTTAATGGACCTTCACTCAGATGTTTGACACGAGAGGAAGGAGAAAAAGTGCTAAAAATGTTATATAGTGGGGATGCTGGCAATCATAGCGGGGGAAGATCTTTTGCACATATAGCAAAATGCAAGGCTATTACTGGCCGTACATGCACGAAGATGCAAAACAAATATCAAGGCGCTGCGAAGATTGTCAGCGGCATGGAAAGAAAATACATGCACCTGGAGCACCGTTATCATCTTCAACCAGTGTGTGGCCTTTTGGAAAGTGGGGCTTAGATATTGTGGGGCCATTTTTACCAGGTTCTGGACAAAGAAGATATTTGATAGTCGCAACAGATTATTTCACAAAATGGACAGAAGTGAAGGCAGTACAGCATATTCGCGACAAAGATATCTTTACATTCATATTCGAAAATATCATTTGCAGATTTGGAATTCCTGCGCAGTTGGTATCTGATAATGGGAAACAATTTGAAGGACAGAATATAGAAATGCTACTTAATGCATTCAAGATAAAATGTGGAAAGTCTACTCCTTTGTATCCACAAGCTAATGGGCAGGTAGAAGCAACAAACAAAACAATTGCAGATATATTAAAGAAGAAATTGGAAGGACATCACAGAGCATGGTGCGAACAAGTACATAATGCAGTATGGGCTTATAATACAACTAGAAGAGAAGCTACTGGAATGTCACCTTTTTGTTTAACATACGGAGTTGAAGCGGTGTTACCAACAGAAGTTGTTATTCCGACAACAAAAAGAGAAGCTTGGGAGAAAAATCTTAGTGCGGGTTTGATCTTAAATAAACTTGATGAATTAGAAGAAAAGAGAAAAAGCTTTACAACATATGGAGAATTATCAGCGAAGATTAGCCCGAGAATATATAAACGTGTCAAAGTACGCGAATTCAACCAGGAGATTTAGTTCTGCGAGAGACACCAATATATCAGCGAGAAAATGGTGGAAAATTAGCGAAAAAATGGGATGGACCTTACATCATTAAGGAGATAGTTGGAACAGAGCTTATAGATTAATGGATCCAGAAGGGAGATGTTGGTCATAGACTTGACAGACCATGGAACAGGTTGTACTTAAAAAGATATTATCCGTAAGAAGCTTTGAGAAGTTATGGATTCTGAAAGAATAATTGCAAGATTATTCATATCAAAACAAGATCATGATGTGCGAAATTTTCGCAGAGCTAATCACATAATAATGACATAAAAGAAAGGGGCGAACCTTTATTGCATACACCCTAGTTCGCGAATAAAATTTCGCAAGAGGAAAATGTAAGACCTAAAGTACGTCATATTAGGGGGTACCTGTTGCATGGATCAGGGAAAGGCTACACCGCCACCGGAACCTGGGTCATGGAGATTTTGGGTCAATAAAGCCCATCCGGGAGAGGCACCTTGGATTCTCAGCTTAAGCATTTGACTTAGGTTGGGCGACTAAGGTAATAAGGACTCTCCCAAGGAGTGCAGATCTAATCAAGGCGCCGAGGTACACGGTTGAATCAAGAGTGCCAGGGATGTTTGAAGCGTACTTTGACATTTTTGAAAAGTTTTGGCTTATACTGCACTCGGCTCGAAGAAAACCCCACTTAGGGTGCAGTCTCGTAACCATAAGCCGTATAGGTAAAAGGGATAAGAGGCTGCGAAAACAACTGATTGTTGTTAAGACTGGATGGGAGGATCTAACCTTGTATGGTAGAAGTACACCTCCTTGAAGGGGCAACCAGGGGGAAGATAAGGGCGGCACCCTCCATTAGGGAGCTGATAAGTGTCTTAAGACGCAAATGTCATGAGGATTTCTATTCGCAAGGGTATTAAGGCTTGTCATATTTGTGCAACAATCCTGAAGAGGCAATAATACAAAAGAAAAAGATAAGACGAGATCAATGGGTTTTCGCATGAAAGTGCGAAGACGTCCTGCGATTTCGTCGCAAGACGGCAATGTCATGGGGCTTTATTTTCGCAAGAATATTTAGGCCTGTCATATTGTCGCAACATTCCTGAAGAGGCCATAATACAAAAGAAAAAGTTAAGGCAAGATCAATGGGTTTTTGCATGAAAGTGCAAGGACGTCCTGCGATTTTGTCGCAATGACAAGAGGTGGCATAATAAGACCTTTAATTAGGAAGGCAAAATAAGACCACATGATAAAAAAATATTTATAAGTATTCGTAACAGATTATTTTTTGCAAGAAAGATAATGAGAGGCAAGTATGGGAATCAATAAACAAGAAGCATTATTTCTCATCAGCAAAATACTAAAAGGAAAATTGATTCCAAAGTTGGTTGAAGAATATTATTCGCAAAAGTGATAAAAGAGACAATTCAAGAAGATAAAACTAGATAAGAAGCTCAAGCTTCAGTATTAATTCCAGTAGCAGGAGATAACAGACGTTCTTCGCCAATGTTCTCATTATCGCAAGCCTTTCCTTCATTTCGGTTCTGATCTTCGCCTTGACTAGCACCTTGATTATCGCCAGCAATTACTTATTCATGAGAGATTTCTTTCTCATTTTGATTAACACCAGCAGATGCTTCCTTAGAAGGAATTTCTTTTTCACCCTCCAAGAAATCATCCTCTGCACCACTTTCATAATCATAATCACTATCAGCAGGATGAGGAACTTCATCATCATCTACTTCCAAAGTTTTAATTGATGTAGGAGGAAGAGATTTGGACAATAAAATATCATTTACAAGGACTTCATCCCGGAGATGAACTTGACGAAGAAGTGCTCTCTGATGATTCCTATCTTGAATATCCTTAAAATAAGCAAGATAATCAAGTCTTCTTTATGCTTGGTCGCGAGAACCAGTAAGGGAAGAGACGAGCAATGCATTTTCTTTGCGAATGTTGGCATATTTAGCCTCAAAAACAGAAATGGAGGAATGAAGATTCTTCTAAGACTCTACGAAAGGTAGAATACAAAATTTCAATAAGATGAAGAACTCAGAAAAATATGACAAAGAAAAGATAGTAAAGGCAGTCAAACTATTATGACTACCTTCCTTTTGCGAAATAAGGTGTTGAATCAAGGACAGACAACTATACTCCCAACAGTCCATTGCGTCATCAAATTTATCTCCAACTAAACCTTTATGTCGAAAATGAAGATTTTTCTCTTTAGAAATAAGAAAGGAATTTTTCTTCGCAAGAGAAGAATAAGATTCTTCTAATTTGGAATATTGTTCTTTAAGTTGATTCGCCTTTACACTTAAAGATATCCTACCTCGAATGAGTGCATCTCTTTCAGAGATAAATGACTCTGTTACTTCTTTAAGTTCATTTCTCAAAGAGCGAAGAGATTGCTCTTGGTCATCACATACTTTCTGAAGAATGCTAAGTTATTGCGAAGATATCGCCATCTTGTTTAAACAAGTTCGCTTCTCTTGAGATAAGGTTTTATTCTCATCTGATAAAGTTTTCATCCCTAAATTAACTTTAGTTAAAGAATAAGAAAGGCGAGATACTTCATTACTTAATAAATCTTGTCTCTGAACTAATTGGGTATTTTCATTGGTAAGATTATTTATATGATCAAGAGAATATGAATAGAGGTTATATAATTGGTTATATTGATCCATCAAAATTTCCTTATCAACACGGGCTTCTTCAACAACAGATTCAAATTGATATCTCTCCATTATTCGTTTTTGGTTTAAGGCTTAACATGCGAAAGAGGGATTTCAAGGATAATTAAATATGGGAAGTGGTGTGGTTAGAAAACACACAAAAACTCTTGCAAGTATACAAGGCCAAGTTTTAGTATAGAAAGTAAGCAAGGGATCATTCCACAGAGACTTGGGGTGTATTGAAGTTTCCTAGATAGCTGAGCTAGTGACAGGCAGTGAACTAAAGAACCAAAGAAGATTCAGTGGCAGTGAGCCAAAGGCAGTGAAGTTAAGAGGCAAAGAAACAAAGAAAAAATTCAAGAACAATTTAATCAAACAGAAAACAAGCAAAACAGTTGAAGATGGAAGTGTCTGAAGATGGGTGAGAATTCTCCTTCACCTAGCTAGTTCACCTTGGTTACATCCCTGTCATGTGGTTAGTTAACTACCTAAAGTCCTTGGATAACCCCTAGCATTGTCTATCTGATTAAAGCATAGGCAATCACAGGTCATTTAGGGTCTAGGTCTCTAACTAATATGGCTTTGTGAATCCCTTAGATTATGACTAACTCCTAGCATTAATGGTCTGTTTAAAGCACCACTAATCACAAGCCAGTGAACCTTTGGAATGTTACTAACCTAAATGTTTTGAGCTCAACAGGGTCTAACCCAATTGGCTAACCAACAAAGTTCAGTTGACTTCTCACCCTAGTGGTGAATTAGAACTTAACAAACATGATGAATCACATGAACATTAACATAACAAGAACATGAACATAACAGTGAAAATAGAATTGCAAAAAGCATAACATAACAGGACATTGAAATTGAAATTGACCCAATTAGGGGGTATCTCGGCTAACCAAGAACACCCTCTACACATACAACACCTCCTCTATTATACCCAAAACTATGAATTAGGGTTCCATATGTTCTTCCCCAAAAAATCCCTAAAACAGTAAAATTAGGGTTACAAAATTTTTACCTAATTTCTCTGATAATGCTCCTTTTCTTCGACCCATGCTTGTACTTCGCCTCCTGCTCCCTGTTCCGCTGTCAATTGCCGTGTCTAGCTTGAATTGCTTCATCAACTCCACCCTAGGGTTCAGTGGCGTGAGTGTGGGTTTGATGAAATAATTTTGGCTAGGTGAATAGGTTTTGCAGTATGGGATGATGGGTTGTGTAGGTGATAGCCATGATGGCTTTTTGGAAGATGTGTGGTGGTGGTTGAGGCGAGGCAGGCGGAGCTGGTGGCGGACATGGTTTCTGCAGAGGGAATGTGGAAGGAGATGGGTGAGCTCGATGGTTGGCAGAGAAGGCGTGTTTGGTTAGCTGGTATAGGTTCGGTCGCTAGGGTGTGAGGCGGGCGTATCGAGTTTTGTTCTGCGATGCTGAGTCACTGGATGCGAAGCTGGTAGGTAGATCGGACGGTGATGTGAAGTGAAGCTTGTAGCGACCGTCAGATTATATGATACAACAAATCAACGATGCCAGATGGAGTTAGGTGTTGTAGTGTTACGCGGAGATATCAAGCTTTGATGCACAGCAAGGGAGCGACCGTTGGATTCAACTACCATCTAATCTGAAGGCTTGGAATTTCAGCGCTGTGGTGCGGGCGCAGAGACTTCAGATTTTGATGCTCTATGAAGGAGCGACCGTCGGATGCTTCTGAGAACTGATCTGATGGCTGAGAACGGAGGCGCTTTTGTGTAGAAAATGAGGTTGTGCGCACCATTCTTCGCGGTTTTGCGTAATTTCTCCCGGCTTTTCACTACTTTTCTGCTCTTTTCGCTCCGCGACTCATCCGAACTTTATTTATTACCTAAAAATGCAAAATTAAGTAAGAAAAATATTTATTCTTGAAAACAATGAAAATACAGAATATGGGATAAAATGTAGAATTAATGCAAAAGATGAGTTAATGCCAAGAAAAATATATAGAAATATGCACTTTTTAGCACTCATCAAATACCCCCAAACCTGAATTTTACTTGTCCTCAAGTAAAACAAAACTAAGGAAATCCTAACTATACCACTGTCGCTGGTCTCTCGAATGCATTTAGCGTATGCACTAAGCCTTTTAAACCACTAAGTGTCCCTAGTGGACGAGTTGAAGTCTCGTGAAGGTTTACCAGAGGTGTGCCTACAAAACCTAAGGACAAAATATAAGCTCAGATTCCATCAAACGTGACATGTGCAAAACAGTTTAAGCTCACAGCAAAATGGAGATGTCAATCTAGCTATCGAAGGCACAATCCTAGCACTGATAACAAAAAAAGACATGTGATAAGAGTGTAAAGTGTATCTACACATGTGTAAAGAAAGATCTGAAGTCATGACTACTAATCACCAAGAGATAGTTTCTCAGGCTAAGAACTGAGGTCGAAATCTAGCTAGCTGTCCGGACTTTACGAGAATTGTGAATGAGTTGGAGGTATTTCACAATTACTCGCGTTGTACATCAATGGCATACACCCTCCTTGCTTATTACAAAAAACAACAAAAGAACTCTTTACATGACTCTTATTTACATTGACAAATCTCTTTTTATTTTTTGGAACAAGAGATGATGGAATTGATAAATACTTGATTTTTTGGTATTTTTCTGATTTTTTTTTTTTCTTAATATACATCGTTTTTTTTTTTTTTTTTTTTTTTTTTTTTTTTTTTTTTTTTTTTTTTTTTTTTTAAGACAAAACAACACTTTTGATACATATACAAAAGGAAACAAAAATTACATGACACTTTGCAAGAGGTAGCCCTTTTTGATGCACCCAGTTAAATTCGATGGTTGTCTTTCTTAATGTAACCTCCACCTTCTATCCCAACCAACCAAAGAACAAGCTAGTCAAGTTTCGTTCAGTATTCTAAAGTGATTGGCAATCGTAACTTCCTATCCAACACCTTGAAGATCGAGGCCATACATGTATTGGTAGATCGTGCGCGTGCAAATTCTTATCACTATGTGAATTGTGCTAGAATCAGGGTGCCTAAATATCTAGACTAAGACTCCTAATAATTACATATTTGCACAAGAGTCAACATTTCAAGGTAAATGAGCTCCATTTTTTATGATTTTTCATTTTTTTAATTTTTTTTTGAATTTTTGAATTTTTGAATTTTTTTTTTTTTTTTTTTTTTTTTTTTTTTGGAATTTTTCAATAAGAAGAAGGAGTTCGTTTTTAATTATGGCAAATTATCATGGTATCTACTCTATACCCCCAAACCTAAACTAAACATTGTCCTCAATGTTTCAAAATATGGAAAGAATTAAAATGCATCATATGGAAAGGGACATGCTGAGTAGAGTAAAAGGAGAGAGAATACCCGATTTCGGCGAAAGCAGAATTAAAACTCCGTTATTCAAGGCAAAATCCAACATATTTCAGCCGAGATCATATTGGATTAGCAAAATATATACAAAAGGAACAAAAGGGTTTTTAAAATTTTATCTACTGGATTATATACAAAAAAATTCACCATACACTAACAATCTAAAGAGTTGAGGATCAACCCAAAAGACAAAGTGTAAAGGTTTCAACAGCTTCACACAATAATAATAGGAAAGAAACGCAACGTGAAACTGTGAAACAAAATGAGCTACCCCCAAACCTGGATTTTTCAACGGATAAAATTTTGGAAACAAAAATCTCGCAGTTTGGGGGTTCATCATGTACAAGGTCTAGCTCAAAGTGAACTGTGCTAGGGACGGGCAAACATGCTAATTCCAACTGTGGTTCCTCAAATGTATTATACTTAGAAGCAAAATAGTCCAAGAGGACTTGGGAAGCACACAGTTCCAAACCTAGATTAGGGACTCTCAGAAAAGTCGGTTTTACAATATTGGTACAAACCAAATCTAGGTTGGGTGGAAGGCCAACAGATTGTGACTCATGTAGGAGAATAGGCGCGTCATTATTAATCAAATCAAAATCTCCTAAATCATCTACACGTGTTACATCATGCTCACAATCATCAATCAATTAGCAAGTTCACACTCAGAATCATCAACATCATCAATAAATTCATTCTCATGCATTGGCAAATCAGGAGAAATATCACAATGTGACCTAGGTAGAGAATCAGACACATCAAATATATTTTCATGCATAGGTGTCTACAGAAGATTCAACTATTCCTATGTCATGCTCATCTCACAGAATAATTGTACGAATCCCATGTCAATATCAAAATCATATGAATTACGATGAGTATTAGAAAAAACAGCATTCATGAAGGTCGAGGGCGAGAAGCCATATGTTATTGAACTAACAGGTTCCACATATTTTCATGTTCTTCTAACATCTCATCATAATCATCATAATCATCATCATGGTAGCATGCATATTGGTCCTCATTAACAGTGGTGGTGTCATTAGTCGATTCATGTTCCTCTAAATTAGGTTCATATTCAACATCGTTTACATGAATGGGTCTAGACACTTCATTAGGGACAACATACATTTCCTCATGAATTTCCTCCTTTTGTAGGTGAAGCAAAATCTGATCTAAATATGCTTGAATTCGTGATGTAGATCTATCGAAGTTTTGCTCACTAAGTCTGAAAGCTTCTGTGGTGGAGTCTAAATTCATGGGAGTACAAAATTCTTCATGTTCAAATTGTGGTGATTGGTACATGTGTACATGGTCATTAGGGTTTATAAAAGATTGATCGCAACCCTCAAAGGATTGATTATGGTCCCAATGACTACCATTCTCACAATTCATGGGCATTTCATACATTGGATTTTCTCTTGATGGCCTAAAATTATGCAAAATATGACAATGCTCAACAGGGTGGTCTAAACTACCACATGCGGGACATGCATAGATTTCAGGTTGCCTAAGAAAATTAGATGTGACAGATTCCTCATGTGATTGCATTTCTAAAGCTGCGATTCGAGCTTCTAATTGATCCACAAGAGATGATTGTGTGAGTGAGGCACTAGCAAAATGTTCATTTTCACGTTGTGGCGAATGATGCATGTGTGAATAGTCATTAGGGTTCATGTATTGAGGCTCGGAACTTTGAAAATGTCCATAATAATTCCTATGACTATTGACATCATGGTCTATGGGAGGTTCATAACGTGAAGTTTGTCCATACGCAAGTTCTCTAAGGGATTCGTTGTATTCCCCAACTGTAGAAAAAGATCTATACATGATTGGGCTCAAAGCTCAAAATTGGTTTTTAAGGGATTGGACTTTTTGGAAAAATTTGGTTTTGTTGGGAAAAATTTGGTTTGGCGGGAGACATTTGGTTTTAATGGGAAAAAGAAAAATTTTGGTTTTTGTGTTGGGAGCAAGAATTTTGGTTTTAGTGTTGGGAGCAAGAATTTTGGTTTTAGTGTTGGGAGCAAGCCCACATTGGTGGGAGAAATTGTGTTGCCAAGGGAAGGTGAACTAAGCCCACAATGTGTATGCAAACTGAAGCCCAATGTAGCTTTTGAAATAGCCTAACTGTTGCTTGTTTGGTCGGAGGCCCAGTTGGACTTTCAAAAGTTCAGTTTTTCTAATTTAAAACTACAGGCCCAAATCAGTCTAACATCACAAACCCACAAGCAATTAAACAAACAAGCCCACAAGTAATTAAGATTACAAGCCCAACAGAAAATGGAAAAAATTATTACAAGCCCACAAATTAAAAATGGAAGCCCACAGGTTGGGTTCTCTTAATGGGTTTAGGCTTACTTGCTTAAGCACAGCCCAGCTGCTCAGTTTGGTTGCAAAAGCCCAGTTGGGCTTTGGATCATCCTAAGCTTTGCTTCAACACTCAAGGTCCAGTTGGGCTTTTCAGTTGCAAAGCCCAGTTGGGCTTTGTTCTTTTTCAGCTGCTTGGAATCAGCCCAGTTGGGCTTTGGATCATAGCAACAGCAGGACCAGCAGAATTGTTCAACAGCAAGTGGGCTTGTTCAATTGCAGCAGCTTGCTTTTGCACAGCAGCAACAGCTGAGGCACAACAGCAAGACCAGGAGCAGCAGCAGGAGAAGCAGCTCAGTAGCAATAGCAGCACCACAAGTTCAGCACCACAAGTTCAGCAATAGCAGCTCAGCAGCAAGGCAGCAGGATCAGAGAGAAGCAGCTCAGTTGAGGTAGCTGGAAAGAAAGCTGCAGCAGCACAGCAGCTTGGCAGCCAAGCAGCAGCAGCAGTCAGGCAGCATCAGCTCCACAGGAGCACTTCACAGCAGGTACCTGGACTCAGCAAAGATCAGTTTCTTTCAGCTGCACTACACAGCAGCTACTAAAACAGCAAGTTAATCTAAGATGCAAGAATGCAATGCATGATGCAAGATATGCAGTGCAGAGAATATGCAAGATGAATATGCAAGTGAGGCTAGATGAATTAAATGCAAGGAGAACAGCAAATAAGAATGCTTCGAAAACACAACGCCAAGTCCCCGGCAGCGGCGCCAAAAACTTGGTGTGGTTAGAAAACACACAAAAACTCTTGCAAGTATACAAGGCCAAGTTTTAGTATAGAAAGTAAGCAAGGGATCATTCCACAGAGACTTGGGGTGTATTGAAGTTTCCTAGATAGCTGAGCTAGTGACAGGCAGTGAACTAAAGAACCAAAGAAGATTCAGTGGCAGTGAGCCAAAGGCAGTGAAGTTAAGAGGCAAAGAAACAAAGAAAATTCAAGAACAATTTAATCAAAACAGAAAACAAGCAAAACAGTTGAAGATGGGAAGTGTCTGAAGATGGGTGAGAATTCTCCTTCACCTAGCTAGTTCACCTTGGTTACATCCCTGTCATGTGGTTAGTTAACTACCTAAAGTCCTTGGATAACCCCTAGCATTGTCTATCTGATTAAAGCATAGGCAATCACAGGTCATTTAGGGTCTAGGTCTCTAACTAATATGGCTTTGTGAATCCCTTAGATTATGACTAACTCTAGCATTAATGGTCTGTTTAAAGCACCACTAATCACAAGCCAGTGAACCTTTGGAATGTTACTAACCTAAATGTTTTGAGCTCAACAGGGTCTAACCCAATTGGCTAACCAAAAAGTTCAGTTGACTTCTCACCCTAGTGGTGAATTAGAACTTAACAAACATGATGAATCACATGAACATTAACATAACAAGAACATGAACATAACAGTGAAAAATAGAATTGCAAAAAGCATAACATAACAGGACAGACATTGAAATTGAAATTGACCCAATTAGGGGGTATCTCGGCTAACCAAGAACACCCTCCACATACAACACCTCCTCTATTTATACCCAAAACTATGAATTAGGGTTCCATATGTTCTTCCCCAAAAAATCCCTAAAACAGTAAAATTAGGGTTACAAAATTTTTACCTAATTTCTCTGATAACTGCTCCTTTTCTTCGACCCATGCTTGTATTCGCCTCCTGCTCCCTGTTCCGCTGTCAATTGCGTGTCTAGCTTGAATTGCTTCATCAACTCCACCCTAGGGTTCAGTGGCGTGAGTGTGGGTTTGATGAAATAATTTTGGCTAGGTGAATAGGTTTTGCAGTATGGGATGATGGGTTTTGTGTAGGTGATAGCCATGATGGCTTTTTGGAGATGTGTGGTGGTGGTTGAGGCAGAGGCAGGCGGAGAGAGCTGGTGGCGGACATGGTTTCTGCAGAGGGAATGGGGAAGGAGATGGGGTGAGCTCGATGGTTTGGCAGAGAAGGCGTGTTTGGTTAGCTGGTATAGGTTCGGTCGCTAGGGTGTGAGGCGGGCGTATCGAGTTTGATGTTCTGCGATGCTGAGTCACTGGATGCGAAGCTGGTAGGTAGATCGGACGGTGATGTGAAGTGAAGCTTGTAGCGACCGTCAGATTATATGATACAACAAAATCAACGATGCCAGATGGAGTTAGGTGTTGTAGTGTTACACGGAGATATCAAGCTTTGATGCACAGCAAGGGAGCGACCGTTGGATTCAACTACCATCTAATCTGAAGGCTTGGAATTTCAGCGCTGTGGTGCTTGGCAGAGACTTCAGATTTTGATGCTCTATGAAGGAGCGACCGTCGGATGCTTCTGAGAACTGATCTGATGGCTGAGAACGGAGGCGCTTTTGTGTGTAGAAAATGAGGTTGTGCGCACCATTCTTCGCGGTTTCCTTGCGTAATTTCTCCCGGCTTTTCACTACTTTTCTGCTCTTTTCGCTCCGCGACTCATCCGAACTTTATTTATTACCTAAAAATGCAAAATTAAGTAAGAAAAATATTTATTCTTGAAAACAATGAAAATACAGAATATGGGATAAAATGTAGAATTAATGCACAAAAGATGAGTTAAATGCCAAGAAAAATATATAGAAATATGCACTTTTTAGCACTCATCAGGAAGGATAAAACCATTAAAAAGGCAAATTGAAGACACAGATAAGAAAATCATACCTCTCAATTCATCATTCTTCTTGAGAATATTTTCACGATCCAACAAAACATTCTGAAGCTTTTGATTTTCGAGACGAATAGCATTACACTCTTTTTCCAAAGCTGTCTGCGAAGCAGCTCTGTCAGAACCTAAATGCTTGCTCCAAATTTTGCAAACATTAGACTTGACAGGATCAATGGAGGACTTCTTGCCATCATCCAAGACTTCAGACAAAACTTTGAAAGCAATATCTATTCCTTCCACAGTTTCTTTCGAAAGGGGAAGAGACTCAGGTAGAGAACTGGCAATGATAGAAGGTTGAGAAACATTCTCAATAGGAAGATAAGAAGTTTCATTCACAAAAGGATCAACAAAGGGGGTTTCAATCATTGAAAGATCAGTTGAAGAAATGAAGTTTGAGGCAGCTTTTTCGCGAATTGGAGATAAGGTTTTATCTTACGAAGATGTCGCAGGAGATTTAGAAGAGATAAGTAAGTGGAATGGAACAGAAGTTTGAACAGTTTTAAGGTGGCGAGATTTCTTGAGAGGTTTATTGACATCCTTATCACCCTGCGAATTATAATCTAGATAAGAAACAGAGGCAACAATATTGTTATTAAAAAGGATAATGTTTCTTAATAGCTTCTCATTCGCAGACTTTCTTTTATGCGCAACAACTTTATGCTGCGGTTTGGGAATGTTAGGGTTCTGAACAGTAAACTTAATGTTGGAGGCGCTTTTGCTGAAATAACAACAGTATGGGAATCACATAAACAACATCAAATAAGGCAGTAAACAAGATCAATTTCAGCAAAACCCATAAAGAAGAAAAAAGAAAACTAACCTTGATGAATCCATGGAAAACACTAGCAGGAAGATTATTTCGAAGAAAATTACAAATGATGAAGATCTGCAGAAGAAATAGTATGAAGATGAAGAAAAACTTAAAAAGATTGAAGAAGAAAGAAGAAAAATTGCAATAACGGAATTTGCAGAAGAACGATGAAGTTGCAGAGAAAATAAAAAGAAAGAAAAAGAGAGTGAGAAAGAATATATACAGAGGGAATTTTTCCTCGAGAAGATAAACACGATTAATACGTGAAGATATAAGCGGTTAAAAAGCAGCGGTTACAAAAGACGTGTCAAGAAACGGATGGAAGAAAGAATATGTGTGATAAATGCAGAATATGAAGAGAGGAACAGTTGTTGTATTTCTCACATCATTCTCTACTTCGCAGAAAAGATATGATAAAAGGCAAGATGTAGGATCAGAATCTCGCAACAATAATATCTTAGCGAAATTATCAACAACACAACACAACAGCGTCGCAGAACAATTTCAGAAATGATATAATAAACGACGTCAGCTAAAATCATGAGAAAGATGTGATGGTCCTGCGAAAATTAGAGAGTTTGCGAGATTAAGATTTGTAAGGTTGCGAGAATGTCGCAAGTCATATTCGAAAATAAAGGACAGATTAGCTGTCATCCACTATGTATTTCCCTATAAATAGTCGTTCAGTTGTAAAGGAAAGAGAGAGATCTTTTTTGAGTAAGAAACAAGTAAATAGGAGAGAGAAAGTCTAGAGCAGAAGTCATTCTTGATTCCTTTATCTTTTCTTGTAAGAATATTCAAAGATTGATCAATAAAATTAAGAGTGTAAATATAAAAATGAGTTGAGTAATAATGAAATCATATGAGGGGTGTAGTGTAGGATTTCCTGCAACTACACAACAAAAATGTAGTCTTGTAAATGAAAATCAGAAAGCTTCTCAAGCTTTTGTACTGAAATTTGACCCTCCTCCCTATACAGCCAGTTGTCTTTCCACATACTATTTCTTCACATGTAGCAATTTCCCAAACATGATATTTTTGGACTAATTTATTCCTTTATGAACACCTTTCCAAACCCAAAAAATATGCTTTATTGGCTTAGAATGTAAAGGGGAATTTTTCAGAAAATACTTCGATTGCAAATCCCTAGTACAAAGATCATTAAGATTATTAACCAATCGCCATACTATTTTACATAAAAGGGCTAAGTTAAACTTCTTAAGACTTTTGAACCCTAAATCAGCCCACCTTTTTGGAAGACATAAGCTTCACCAAGCTTTTGGGTGAAATCTTTCTTATTTGGTTGATGACTCCACCAATAACGTCGTTGAGTAGTTTCTAATTGTTGTAAATCAGAGATAGGTAAACGAAAGCAGGAAATTTGATAAAGAACAATAAAATTCAACACAACATATATCTTAGTGGACCTTCTTGATTGAGAAATCAACTTTTCAGACCAACCATTCAATTTTTATTGCATTCTAGAAATTAACGGCTGGAAACACAAAGGTTTATACCTATTTATGAAAAACAAGAACTCCCAAATATTTATCAGATTATTTTATTGGTTTCATTTGCAACAGATTTGCTACATCAGTTTGTCTATGCCTAGAAATATTCTTACGAAAAGAAATGCCACTCTTAATAAGATTGATAACCTGATCAAAAGCTTTACTAAACCGTAAGAGAGTTTGTTGAGCATACTGTAATTCATAATCTTTTGCTTTAAGGAACAATATCACATCATCTGCAAAGAACAAATGTGTAGTAGATGGTTTGACTATATGTATTCTTTTCTGATGTTCTGCTTGAAGTAAAAGCCAAGACAAAACATCCATATAAAGTATAAAAAGATAGGGAGATAAATAGTCTCCCTTAACCCTGTAGGAGGAGTAAAAAAATAACAAGCTGAACCATTTAACAAAAGGAAAATAGTTTGAGTGCTAATGTAGAAGCATACCATTTTTAACCATTGTTCATCAAAGCTAATATAATTTACAACATCATACACAAAAGGTCATTCATTATGATCAAATGTCTTAAACATGTTTAGTTTAATGGTTATGTCTCTTACTTTATGTTTCTTTTTTTTTCTTCATGGTATCAAGTAGCTTGTGTGATATGACAGTGTTGTCTAGAATACATCCACCTGATACAAAAGCTTCCTGATAAGAAGATATAACTTTAGAGATGCTAGGTTTCATCAGATTGACCATTAACTTAGATAAGATTTTATTACACAAGCTAATAGGTCGAAAAATCATTTGGAGTAGATGGAAATTATATTTTTGGAAGTCTGATAAGTAACATTCAAATTGGGATTGAGAGTCTAAGTTTTGAAAAAAAAATTGTACTAATTTGACTATATCGTAACTTATCTCGCAACTATATGTATAAAACTTAATCCGAAAACCATCGGGTCCCGGTATTTTTCATGAAGGCACTTGGGCTATTTTGTCAGATTTCCTCAATAGTAGGTATTTTTAAAAGATTTTCATCATCTGCATATGCACTACACCATATTGGCCAGATAGCAACTCAAATTAGCAACGGAAATGTAGCAGTTGCTAATTTTCAGTTGCGAATTTATATTGCTAATTTCGCAACTGCCATTCCTCAGTTGTTATTCACAACTGTTTCTTTTTTAGGCGTGCGAAGTACCCTTGTGACAAAAAAAACCTGCAAACACCTTATTTTTACCTTTTTTTTCCGAGCGTGATTTCGTGTGTGCACTCCTCTTATCCTTGGAGAAAATATCCCAGTTCAATCATTCAACACTCGTCCTCTCTCTCACTCTCTTTCTCCTGAAGAAAAAAATCTCCTGCCATGAATCTTTCCCTCCGTTGAAATCTGAGGAAGCTAGGTATGGATGACGATTAGTGTTTGTTATATGAGGTTTAAATCGGTTGATGCTGCTTTTTCTGTTAGTGTTTGATAGTTAGGGTTTGGTAGATTGGGTTTGATAGTTAGGGTTTTTTATTTTTTGTTCAAATCGATTAATGATATATTTTTTGTGTATTTTGGTAGATGATACTTAGGGTTTTATTTATTTTGTTTAAAGGGGAAAGAAGAATAAAAAAGGTGAGTATTAATCTGGTTTGAGGTGAGATTAGGGTATGCTTAAATGTTTTCTTTCAAAGTATGGATTCAATTATTAGAGTTACTTAAGTTTAAAGTTGTGATTAGATCTGAAAAAGTAGGCTAGTATTAATTTTCTAAAGGACAATCTTTGAGACACCGTTTTTGTTCTGTTGTTTACACTTAGGAATTTTTAGTTTTGGATTGAACCAGTAGAAATTTAGGAATGTTTAACAAGGATTTGGAAATGATATAGAGTATTGGTAATCACTGTCTAGATAGAAACTTCAGCTGAAATAGTAATTGTAGTGTAGGATTGGCTAACTTCGATAATTCATTTAGTTTCGTATTGGTTTAAGAGGTCGGGATTGTAGAAGTGGATAGATGTATGTAAGATTTTATTTCAGAGACATGGTGAGAATTTAAGCTAATTTTATGCTGGACGTTTAGTATGTTAATGGGTTTCATCATCTTTTTATGTTGTTCTCAATTTTGAACTACTGGATATTTTCATTCGATTGGTATGCATATTAACTGTGTCGATGGGTGTATGTAGTATGCATTGTTTAGGTGTTCTGTTTTCTTTTATTTTCTATTGGACAGATATAAAGTTATTTAGGAGACCCATTCGTGTGCATACTCCACGTGATTGTTTTGTTTTCTTTTATTTTCTTCTTCTGTTTGCGATAATACTAATCTCATGGTTTGAGGGTTTTCATGAGGATAGACTATTTGGTGAGTTAATGATGAAATTGATATTCCTTTTTCTGGGTTATAATATGTTCTTTCCGTGTTCTTCCTTTTATCAGTAATTACCATTTTTACTATAAGCTTCCACTGAATCTTGCTGATTATTTTTCCTTTTAGTGCCAGGCGATACATCTACAGCTGAAAGTGAACTCAAGGAAGAGGAAAGTGAATACTAAATTTGGCTTGAGTGAGTGTGTAAAAGCTTTTGCCTAATCTGTACATTTTGTATATGTCTTTTGTGGTTTCGACAACGACTTATGATATGTATGTACTAGGTTTGGTTAATGTATTAAGCTATCTCGAATGCATGAGTCCTGTGGTTAAGAAAGTAGCATTCTGTCAGGTGGACACAATGATGTTGTTTTATATATATAATCTTTTTGGTCAAATAACCTTGTTAATAATATGAGTGTGAGGAATTAATAATAAAGAAAATGATAATAGAAATGCTAGTGGTAATTGTGTTATGTGTATGATCACTAACTTAACCAACTTTTCAAAACCTGTTTCTTCTTGAAACCTTATAAGTGTACTTCATGTGTAAAGTTATTTCAGTACATATGGTCTCTTATCACAACGAGAGAGACTCTTGCAGTTTCTTCTTTTGATTATTACTGTTGTTAATTCTTTACTTCACTTTAACCAACTTAGTAATGATGAATTTAGACAGAATTATACCTTAAGTTTAGGTTTTGTACGTGTTAGAGCATAGCTCGGTCGACCTCGCATGCGTTTCTATATCAAGCATGTTTGTCAATGTTAGTGATCAAAACTATGAGTCTTGATTTCTAGTCTATTATAGCTAAGTCTCGGACTAGGATAGGAAAGTGTAGTTGAGCTTAAGGACTTCATGGCGATTCATCATACAACGACGAAGATCTACACAAGGAACCGTGGAACTTCATCAACAAAAAGGTATGTGGAGACTTGAACTTATCTATCACTCAAAAGTCTATCTATTCTATCTCCTACTTCTTATGAGATAAAAAGTCATATGCTATATAGACTGGATCATACACATTTGACATTTCGAGTTGAGTATTCACTACTTATCTTTTTCTCGAAATCGTGTGTTGGTAAAGCGTTTCGCTTTGATCAAGTTTATCTTCACCTAGTGACAAAAGTCATGAAAAGTTTCAATTACTTTGAGAATTTCTCTGACGTGGAACGGTCTATGAATAACGGCTATATAACGTCCTCTGAGAATGTCTCAATGATTGGAATGAGAGTTTAGATTACATAACCATGTATTCCTAAATCCGAAGTTTTCGAACTTTGTTGATTGAGAGAAACCGGAGGAATTGGCTTTGCCAAGTCCGCGAACTGACGGAAGTTCTCTTACCGAGAATTTCTGCTGGGATTTTCCAAAAACTCGTTTGCGTGTTTAGTCCGCGAACTGGCAGAAGTCTCTTTGACGATATTTTCTGCTGAGTTTGGAAAACTCTGCCGGTTGCCTTAAGTCCGCGAACTTGTTTGTGATCTTAAGTGGTTATGATCTAAAGATGTGCTCTGAACATGAAACTTAAATTACTAAGGAATGCTTTATGCAAACCGTGGCTATAAAGTTCATGAGCCGATTCATCGAATCGAATCATCTTTGTTTCAATTGTGTCTTGTATAGTTACATAAGATCTCATAGCAATTGAACAACTCTCTAACTAGTTCATTTGAGTCAATTGAACTAGTTATGGTGAAGAAGAACTAGGTTAATATGAAATGCTCATATGGTTAACCTTTTGGGTTACTATGTTGAACCAACATACACGTACACGTTTGGGCACGGTTTTCACAAACCCAGTAAACGTATACCCAAGTGTGTGTGACAAGCTAAGTTTTCGATCTAACGGTTGAGAAATATTAGCTTGAATCTAAATCAGGTTTTCATCTAACGGTGAATATGGATTCAACAGTCCAGAAGGGGTTGTTTATCACGTTTTTAAATGACATATTAGTTGTGTGATTAGGGTATTACAAACAAATCATGTCATATAATACAAAAACAGAGGGACCCATCATTTAACGCGAAAAAACTGTTATTCTTAAATGTGATAAATTTGTAGGTGCGTGATTTTTTAAGAACCATTAAATCACGAAATAAATCTGTTGGATATCCTAAGTTTTAATACGCCCCAACTAGCATACTGTTACACACCATAAAAAATGGCTCACTGCCGGCTTAGCATAGACACGGCTTACTTGCCATAAGTCTATAGAGCTACATCGGTTCCATTATAGCAAACCCTAAAACCAAAAAAGATAAAACCCCAGAACCAAAAGAGAAGTTCTAAGTTCGTATCTTCACCCCGCAGTCCCCGTCGTCTGTTCTTTTCCCTTCGGAAACCTAACTACCCGAGGAGACTCTAACTTAGAAGAAGAAGAAACGAGGATATTGAGTGAGTTTACATCCTACTGGTTTTTGTTCAAGTTTATATCTGGTCACTAAAAAATTGATTTTGGAGACCAAAATTGAACATGTGATTTGATATATTGGTTAAGGTAGAAATTGGGAAGGAATAATTTTGATTAGTTTGATTACATGGAAGTGGTTTCTGAATTCACTTCTTCAAACCTTTCTCTCTATTATTTTGCAAGACAAACCTAAGAGGAGATCGAAGAAGAAGAAGATATCAAATTAAAGTAAGTCTCAAATCCCTTTTCATCTTTCATTCTGTTTTTTTTTCCTTAAGCTTCTGTCTGGTTAATTAAAAAATTGATTTTTGGAGACCAAAACATTATCTAATAAGATCCAAAGATTTTGGTTAATTTGATAAATTGGTTAATGTAGAAATTGTGAAGGAATGAATTTGTTTAGTTTTATTGCATGTGAATCGGAAGGGAATGATTTGGGTTTTTAAATCTCTTTTAAGAATCGATAGTTGCTAAATTGGTTTGATTTTTACGGGAGAATTGGATACTTTGGAAATCTTAAGTCATTGCAGTTCTATTTTTCCATTGGTCAGTAAGTGAATTTGTTTTCCTGATGTGCTTCTCTTAACTTTGTTGATATGAGATGGTCAGTTTTCTGAGGTTAGTTTATCAGTGAGCAATCAGTCTGAGGCCACTTAATTATTGATCTTAAAAAGTAAAAATCCGACATGAGAATTGGGGTTCTTGGTCTTGTTGTTGTGACACAACCTTTTGGCGAGGAGAGTGGGAACCTAAATGAGTACCCCCAAGATGCTCAGCGAGATTAATAACAACTTAATTGCATCAATCTGAGGAGACCCTGCCCTTGTTCGCGATTAATTCTGTCCCTGACACTCATTGTAGCTTTTTCAGCTCCTTCTCCACCCCTGGAGTTTCGAGCAAGAGTCACAAGCCCCTTTTTCTCTCAAGTGTACAGGATTAGCTGTTTGCATGCTTGCACTACCTATAACTAATTTTAAGAGGAGGTAGATAGATAATGGGAGCTAGTTGTTTTCACTAGTGATTAGGAAAGAATATATCCATATAGGGATGGGAGATCCTTATAATTAGCTAGTGATTAGCAAAGGAAATCGGAATAGGATCTAGTGGCCTTGCTTTAATATTTGTTGTTTTCTTAGCTAGCAATGAGCTGGGTTGTGCGGAATATTTAGAAGACAACTCGTATCCCGTGGTCTTAGGTATGCGCAGGGGTACTCATACTGGCACCGGTTGGCATGCTTATTTTTCCATGAAAGAGCATTTCAAAGATACATATTTAATATATTAGTGCTCTTTTCACATGATACGTGCTAGATATCTGATTTAAGGTGCCAAAGAAAATCTTTTATATATACACAACTCAAAGTCT
Source organism: Papaver somniferum (assembly GCF_003573695.1). Taxonomy (NCBI): domain Eukaryota; kingdom Viridiplantae; phylum Streptophyta; class Magnoliopsida; order Ranunculales; family Papaveraceae; genus Papaver; species Papaver somniferum. Next base: position 35,254,250 of record NC_039361.1, on the reverse strand, counting down.
GGATTGTCTAACTTATGTATAGAAGTGATTATCTTGTATAACCAAAGTCAGAGTCCCTAACCCATTTTAAATGAAAAAACTTTCGGGGAAGAGTAAGTGTGTCCAGTAGTATAAGTCCACTTGTATGGACGGGATACAATCTATGTTCCAAAGTATCCGCGCAACCCACTAATCAGGATAGGAAATGGGAAAGCTGATGTTTGATTTTCTGACTTTATTGGCGAAAATTGGTATTTGTAATAATCTGACACCTCCGAATGTTTTAACTCAGGGTCTCTGCATTCTAAAACCGCTCTGAGACAGTTTCAAGGTTGAGCACAGACGTGTTTTCATGAGTATGTGATCTGAGTTCCTTTGTTGTTCTTTGGATTTCCCTTCCCTTGTTCCTTTGCTTCCCTAGTGGTCTGAAAGCTAAGAGTATGTTATTTGGTTTTCTTAGACAATAGTTGTTGCAATCTGTTTGCTACTTAATGAACCACCTTGTTGCTTTGCCTTGAGTTTTGGTTAGTAATAGGTATGTAGGAGAGATTCCAAAAGTTATGAACGAAAATTTACTATTCGGAGATCCCCTGTTTTATTCTCTTTAAAGGTGGTATGGTCACACCCGTAATTGATAATTACTTAATCTCATTTACATATATTTGAACTAACATCAATAGAGCTTTATGTTCTTATGTGATTACATATTTTCTTGGCTTTCTATAACCTTACCAAGTGTTGAAGAATGCTTACACTACATTATGTCGATATCGTAGTTCTGAGAGTATCCTTTTTTTTTTGTAATTATGTTTTAGCAAAAGTAAACAGTGCATCAAGAACCGAAAAATCAAAACAATGGCGATTGGTCAATGATGCTACAACTGCGCAAGAAAAGAAAATGAAGTTTCCAATATACTATAAGAAAGAAGATTAGGAGAAGTTCATTGATAACAAAACTTCTGAAAAATTGCAGATAAAATCTGAACAGGCATCTAAAGCACATCGGAAGTGAAGGCTCAATATACAGGTGGTAGGAAAGGTGTACCTAGAAGGTGGCTTGAAATGTTAAATTCTTAACACTATATAGCATTTTTGAGCCATTATTCTTAACACTATCACTGGCAGCTGCAAAACTAGTAAGTTCTCCTGTTTTTTTTTAATGTTATTTATTGATATTGATGATGTCAGTTAGTCTCTGACTTTAGTTGGCTTCTGTTGATGTATAGGCATTGGTGAAGAAGGCATATGATAAAGATCCTTTAGCACAAAAGTGTTTGAGCACCGATGCTGATACCAAGGTTAGTGGTCAATTTGTTGTTACATGAATTTTTTTACTTCTTGAATTTTCATATTGGATGGTGATAGTGATTACGTTGCTCTCTTGTAATCACATTAGCATAACTGCTGCATATGTAGAACTGTCTTATTTATGTTTTAGTAGTAATTAATACTTTAAGTATCCAGCACCAGCACCAGCACCACTATGTAGATATCATTAGCTTTAAAGTAGTAGTCTTGGAACTCACGATAACATATGCTTGAAGACATAGATGCTAGACTGTATTGGAAACATTTGTTAATAACTGAAGTTTACCTTTATGTGTGTGTATATTGTTACTGCTTCCTTGTTAATTGTCGGTGACTTTCCAACTGCACAGTAGCCTAAAATATTCCTTTGTGTTACATTAATTGTTTAACTGAATTTTAATGAATTTGAATTGCTTCAATATATGGCTAGATATTTGGCGTCGATTGAAAGGGTTTACATATGCGGATTGGGTGCAGGTGTCTAAATCTCAATTTCTTTTTCTTGAGTTTATGAGGGCCAAGTTGCAGGAAGAGAAGAACAATGTGGTGAAGAGAAGCAGAAAAACAAAGCTTCGAAAGCACAGTTGGATGTTGAAAGACAGAAAAATAATACTGGAGTACATTATCAGATATCTAATAGCGCTCTTACCAGCAGGTGACTTCTAATAGCTCTTAGTAATGTGTAGTCAGATGTATACAATGCTGCTATCATGATTTCTTAAACTAACTTGGTCTTGTTTGTTACATATACAGGACATTGGGATGCCAATAGTACCCTCGTCGTTTGGTCTTTGCTTTTTGAGGAACTTAAGGAAAAAGCCGGTTGCAGTTGCATATGTCGACACTAAGGTGCTGACTGATGACAGAGATGATGCTATACTTCGGGATGTTTCAATAGGTGAGTGGCCAAAGGCCTATGTGACTCCCCAAGGAGAGCGGTCAAGTTAGAGTGGTAGTGACAGTAGATTGATTACTTTTTTTTTTTTTTGTAATTTTCAAAGGGTTGCAGGGATGTCTTCCAATTTGTATTCGAATATTCTATTTTCTCTAATAATAAAGTTAATTTTAAATTGTGCTTGGAATTACATTTTTGTTTCACATATTAATTAATTTCTATTTTATATTATATTTTCTGACACACCAAATATAGGTGGATTTCAGACCCAAAATTTGAATACCAAAATCTGAATCAGTAGCCAAAAAATGACGGAATATTCTCATTAGGATTTGTAATATTTTTTAATGAAAATACCTCCAATTATAACAGATGTGAACCATTATTTTATTTATCATATACATGAACCGTTATTATATTTCACATATAATAACCATGATTTTTTTATGGCATAAATCAGCCGTTATTGTATGTAACACACAATAAATGTGATATTTAACAACAGACTCTGTACGTGATTTTAAATCACAACTTTTAGTCATCGTACTTAATGACGTTCTCAACTTGTCATTTGTAAAGAGTCACACCAAATAAATAACGGTTCAAATAACATATGAAAACCGTGATAAATCATGTTTTATAACATACTTTATTCGTCATTTATAGCCCCTTCTGGACTAGTGATTGCTTTGTAACTAAGGAAAAACCCTGATTTGAAGGCTATATATAGGAGACATCTAGCATTGGCCAAAACTAATCCCCAGACGTCTGTGTGATACTAGTGCGCTCATTAGAGTCGATTCTCCTTTAACCTTTGGTTTTCTTCTCTAAAACCAGGTTAACGACTTAAAGACTTTATTGGTATTTTGAAGCTAGACCGATACTACTTTTATCGTAGTTGTGTGATCTGATCTTGCATCTTTTATCGTACAAGTACAATCTTTGATTGGCTTGAGATCGTGAGAGTTCTCCGATATGCAAGATAAAGAAGTCACAAACATCTTCGTCTCATTGTTTGTGATTCCTCGACAAACCGCTTGTGTAGTCAAGAAGGATTGTTGAGAGGCGATTGATTTATCTAGGATGTTCTTCGGGAATATAAGACCGGATTATCAATTGGTTCCTGTTCACCTTGATTTTATATCTTAAGACGGAACAAAACCTAGGGTTTTTCTGTGGGAGACAGATTTATCCTTTGATAGACTTTTCTGTGTGAGATAGATTTGTTTATTATCAAGTCTGCGATTTTGGGTTGCAGCAACTCTTAGTTGTGGGTGAGATCAGCTAAGGGAATCAAGTGCACAGTGTCCTGCTGGGATCATAGGCGTAGTTTACAATTGTACCTTGAATTAGTGGGAGACTGATTGGGGTTCAACTATAGTCCAGCCCGAAGTTAGCTTGGAGTAAGCTAGTGTCTGTAGCGGCTTAATACAGTGTGTATTCAATCTGGACTAGGTCCTGGGGTTTTTCTGCATTTGCGGTTTCCTCGTTAACAAAACTTCTGGTGTCTGTGTTATTTCTTTTTCGCATTATATTTTATATAATTGAAATAATACAGGTTGAACGTTAAGATCAACAATTGGAAATCCAACCTTTGGTTGTTGATTGATATTGATTGATCCTTGGATATTGGTTTTTGGTACCGTCCAAGTTATTCCTTGTGTTTGATTAAAGACTCGCTATTGTTTTAGCTTGAGTAAATCAAAACAAGTGAGAGATATTGACTCCTTGAGATACTTTAATCTAGATTGAGTCTGACTGTCTAGTCGATTCTCTAGCAAAGTATTTCGGAGTTAGTCCATACAGATTGCTAAGCGAAATATTGGGTGGTGTTTTTAGACCCCCGCTTTTTCAATTGGTATCAGAGCAGGCAAACACTGTAAACCTAATAAGTTTGTGTTTGTTCGTTCCTTATAAATTTCCCTATGGGAAATTTCTTTGGAAAACTTGCTCCTGGAATCTGTAACGCACGCCAGATTTCCTTAAAGATTGTTCGGAGATTATTATGGAGAAACCCTTTGGATTCTCATGATAATTCTTCTTCATCTAAAAGGGAATTTTTTAGTGTTAAGAATCAATCAGAAGGAAAAAATAAAAAGAAGGAAAGACTGAGAAAACGCTCAATACGGTCAAGGATATGGAAACTCACTAGATTAACTCTTGATCTTTTTGAGGAATACTATCGATATGGATCAATTGATAAAGATCTGTTCGAAGCGTTCGAAGGCGTTTTTAAATTCTTAGAAAAACTTAAATTTGTTAAGTCTAAGAATCATTCCGAAAAGGGTTATGTATGTGTTAAATCTGTTAATAATGAACAACCCAGAAATCGGAGGTATCCTTCTTCAGGCCAGAACAAACGAAGGATAGAAAGCTCTAACTGTCCTGACTATCATCATTACTTTGATTATACCACAGGGACTATTCACACATATCAACCGGAAATGTCGCATGAGAATATCTCTGCACATTCTGCCTCTTGGTAACAAAACTGGCAGTCCCCCTTTGTATATATCTTGTAGAGGGGCAATAAATAGATTGTGTTGTGTACAGATGCGCTTTCTACTGCATCCGTTGTTTATGTTGTCACGGGTTGCATAACCTTTAGTGTTCTAATGGCTAAGAAAATCCCATAAGTCTTATGTGGGTCATGGTTCGTGTTCGTCCCAAGCCCATGAATGAGGGATATATGTGTGTATGTGGTCCGCGAACTTTCTCCCCGCTCTTCTTCCCGTCCGCGTACGTGAACTTCTAGGGTTTTGTGTTTTTCCTCCATTAAAGCTTCTTTGGAGAAATTTAGAGAACGGGTATTCAATCCAAGTAAGTATTTCTCTCTTGATCCTTGCTTAGCTCTAGTTCCATGGTGAATACTAGAAACACAAAAAAGAGTTCTAAAAGCTTAAAATCCTCCTCATGATCAAGACTCTCTTAGAATTAGGTTTGTGAATGATTCTTGTTCTAGAATATTTGATAAGATTGCTTCAAAAGGTTTTATTCTAAAAAAGAAGTTGGATTTTTCTAGTGGGCATGAAGAGGATTTGGTATGTTTTTCAAAATTCAAGCTTGGAAATATCTTTGATGATCTTGGTCAAGGATTTGATTCTCTTACAAGGGTTTTCTATGCCAATATTCATGATGTTGATTATCATAAGATGGAATTCAAATCCATGATTGGTAGGAAAAAGTTTCTTGTTGATAGAGAACTAATTTCAAGGATTACCGAAATACCGTTGGGTGACGTACGGCTACCTAGACCAAGTGATGAACGTCCATTGTATGATGATATCTCTATAGGACTTTGTGGAAAGAAGGTTGTTTGGAGTCAAGGAAGTTCCCGACTAATGATCTTAGTGTTGCTTTAGTAGCATTTGGAAAACTCGGCATCTCTAACCATTGTCCCTCCACGATTGAGAATTCATGGTGGAGTTATGAGTTTGCGGAATTGGTTTACTTCCTTGTATCCGGCAAGACAAAACTTGATATTTGTGGTTTTATCATCTTTCAAATGATGACGATGACTTCTCACATCAAGATGTTGGGCTACCCTTGTTTGATTAGCCGGATTTGCCGGGATCGTGGACTCGATTTTATTGGAAATTCTCCTGGAGTTCCTAAACTTGTCCGTCCGTGTACCTTCCGGCATATAAGGGAAAATGTTCGAAAGCGACAAAGAGGTACTCCTCTTGATGTTGAAGACCCTACCACCTTGAGGCTTATTCAGAAAATTCACAAGGGTGTGTGTAAGTTTAATGCAAGAGTGAAGTGCTTAAAGAAGAAAGTGTCGTTGATTGGAACCAAGTATCCCGAGCTCAAGGAAGAGTTGGATTCAATTCAAGCATCCTGGAAGTTGTCCGATGATGAAGATGATGAGTAATTTTATGCCTAGTATGTCTTCTTTTTGGATTAGTTGGAAGAATAACTACAACTTTAATAGCGAAGATGGTGACTACACATAGCTATTTTTATTTTCATCTTCTTATGTTATTTTTTAGGTTTATTTTGTTTTAAATTCTAAAAATATTTGGAGGATGATATGACTGAAGTATTAATCTGTTTTGAAGTATTGCAATATTTTTATGGGATATGTATTGTTTGCGTCCATGAACTTGAAGGTCCCATACTGTGTCAAAAGTAAAGTCGTTTATAAATTGATATTCGTATTGATGAAAGGACGAATGGACTTTTGACAATTACAAAAGTTATGCATATGCAATTATTTATTTGATGGAAAATAGGATGAAATCTTTTGTTTGACAAGGATAAAGTCTATTATGTCGTTATGCAAATAGTGATGGAAAATAGAATAGATCCTTATATGTTATCCACGGTATTGATCTTCACTGATCCATTTTGTTATGTTTTACCGTGAAGGCTCCATTGTGTATCTTATGTTGAGCACCTTACAACTATGTCGATTAATATTGGCCTTGTTGGTTGTTCCATGAGATGTTATATGTTGGGCATTCTTGAACTAAATTAATCATCTTGATTGGTTATTTAGTTATTTGCTCCGAAAGTCTTCTTTTGTCGAGCAAAATCATTTGAAAATTAAATTGATTGCTTCAGTGATTAGTTTGGTTGTGTATTCCAACTAGATTAATTATAGGTTCTCTTGTAATTAATCTAGTTGAGTTTGTCATATATTCCACAAGTTCTTGTGTTGAGTATATGAACGGCTATACTAATCATGTTCTATTGGTTGATGTAGTCGTATATTCCGTAAGGTTTTCCTTATGTTGAGTATTTGAACGATTAAGGTAGTCATCTCCGTGTGGTTATCTTAGTCGTAGCTCCGTGAGTTTTCTTATGTTGAGAACAATCAATTAAATTGATCACTTTTGTGGTTTCATTTAGTTGCGTATTCCGATTAAATTAATCATGGGTTTACTTGTGATTAATTTGGTTGAGGTTTGGATATAAAAAATCATTTCCATGGTTTTTGGTGTCCAATTAAAAAAATCTTTCTTTTCTTTCGAAATTAAGGTCGCTCTTGTTGTTCTTTCGGGAATGACATCAAATGGGGGAGATTTCTTTTGAACTTGTGCTTAATGGTAATATCTTGCGGGGTGTGCGGCTGTGGACTTTTATAGGGGTTATCTTGTATCTTAAAACTCTTTGATGAATGCATTTAGCTTCGGCTTTATGATTGCATCTAAATTAAGTTGGTATGTATTTTTCTTTTAGTCTATGAAATGTCTCTTGTGGAAATTTCATTATGATAACGTTCTTTTACCTTTGCCAATTTTATTGACAAAAAGGGGGAGAAATAATGTAGTTCACACTACAAATACATATGGTTTTCGGATCATTGTGTAAGGGGGAGTGGTTTCCATGATCGAGATGGAGATGTTGTTAAAGTCGTGATGCAATTGGACTTTGATGTTACATAATGATACTATGACACTGTATAATAATGATCGAGAATCTCGATTTCTCTCATTGTTATAGCTACGAATCTTCAACAACGGTGGTGCTAAACTTACAACCTTTGGGATCATTGGAGTACTTGGAAGGACGAAGATTTCAAGGAACGTTGAAGATTAGACTATGGAATAGGAGCCACTAAAGTTTATCTTTTTTGTATTCCATATGTATTAATAGTTTTGTCACTAAAATAGACAAAGGGGGAGATTGTTAGAGCATAGCTCGGTCGACCTCGCATGCGTTGCTATATCAAGCATGTTTTTCAATGCTAGTGATCAAAACTATGAGTCTTGATTTCTAGTCTATTATAGCTAAGTCTCGGACTAGGATAGGAAAGTGTAGTTGAGCTTAAGGACTTCATGGCGATTCATCATACAACGACGAAGATCTACACAAGGACCCGTGGAACTTCATCAACAAAAAGGTATGTGGAGACTTGAACTTATCTATCACTCAAAAGTCTATCTATCTATCTATCTATCTATCTCCTACTTCTTATGAGATAAAAAGTCGTATGCTATGTAGACTGGATCATACACATTTGACATTTCGAGCTGAGTATTCACTACTTATCTTTTTCTCGAAATCGTGTGTTGGTAAAGCGTTTCGCTTTGATCAAGTTTATCTTCACCTAGTGACTAAAGTCATGAAAAGTTTCAATTACTTTGAGAATTGCTCTGACGTGAAACGGTCTGTGAATAACGGTTATATAACGTCCTCTGAGAATGTCTCAATGATTGGAATGAGAGTTTAGATTACATAACCATGTATTCCTTAATCCGAAGTTTTCGAACTTTGTTGATTGAGAGAAACCGGAGGAATTGGCTTTGCCAAGTCCGCGAACTGACGGAAGTTCTCTTACCGAGAATTTCTGCTGGGATTTTCCAAAAACTCGTTTGCGTGTTTAGTCCGCGAACTGGCGGAAGTCTCTTTGCCGAGATTTTATGCTGAGTTCGGAAAACTCTGCCGGTTTCCTTAAGTCCGCGAACTTGTTTGTGAGCTTAAGTGGTTATGATCTAAAGATGTGCTCTGAACATGAAACTTAAATTACTAAGGAATACTTTATGCAAACCGTGGCTATAAAGTTCATGAGCCGATTCATCGAATGGAATCATCTTTGTTTCAATTGTGTCTTGTGTAGTTACATAAGATCACATAGCAATTGAACAACTCTCTAACTAGTTCATTTGAGTCAATTGAACTAGTTATGGTGAAGAAGAACTAGGTTAATATGAAATGCTCATATGGTTGACCATTTGGGTTACTATGTTGAACCAACATACACGTACACGTTTGGGCACGGTTTTCACAAACCCAGTAAACGTCTACCCAAGTGTGTACGACAAGCTAAGTTTTCGATCTAAAGGTTGAGAAATATTAGCTTCAATCTAAATCAGGTTTTCATCTAACGGTGAATATGGATTGCTTTGTAACTAAGGCAAAACCCTGATTTGAAGGCTATATATAGGAGACATCTAGCATTGGGAAAAACTAATCCCCACACGTCTGTATGATACTAGTGCGCTCGCTAGAGTCGATTCTCCTTTAACCTTTGGTTTTCTTCTCTAAAACCAGGTTAACGACTTAAAGACTTCATTGGGACTGTGAAGCCAGACCGATACTACTTTTATCATAGTTGTGTGATCTGATCTTGCATCTTCTATCGTACGAGTACAATCTTTGATTGGCTTGAGATCGTGAGATTTCTCCGATAGGCAAGATAAAGAAGTCACAAATATCTTCGTCTCACTGTTTGTGATTCCTCGAAAAACCGCTTGTGTAGTCAAGAAGGATTGTTGAGAGGTGATTGATTAATCTAGGCTGTTCTTCGGGAATATAAGACCGGTTATCAATTGGTTCCTGTTCACCTTGATTTTATATCTTAAGACGGAACAAAACCTAGGGTTTTTCTGTGGGAGACAGATTTATCCTTTGATAGACTTTTCTGTGTGAGACATATTTGTTTATTATCAAGTCTGCGATTTTGGGTTGCAGCAACTCTTAGTTGTGGGTGAGATCAGCTAAGGGAATCAAGTGCGCAGTGTCCTGCTGGGGTCAGAGGCATAGGAGTACAACTGTACCTTGAATTAGTGGGAGACTGATTGGGGTTCAACTATAGTCCAGTCTGAAGTTAGCTTGGAGTAGGCTAGTGTCTGTAGCGGCTTAATACAGTGTGTATTCAATCTGGACTAGGTCCCGGGGTTTTTCTGCATTTGCGGTTTCCTCGTTAACAAAACTTCTGGTGTCTGTGTTATTTCTTTTCCGCATTATATTTTGTATAATTGAAATAATACAGGTTGTGCGTTAAGATCATCAATTGAAAATCCAACCTTTGGTTGTTGATTGATATTGATTGATCCTTGGATATTGGTCTTTCGTAAGTTATTCATTGTGTTTGATTAAAGACTCGCTATTGTTTTGCTTGAGTAAATCAAAACAAGTGAGAGATATTGACTCCTTGAGATACTTTAATCTAGATTTAGTCTGACTGTCTAGTTGATTCTCTAGCAAAGTATTTCGGAGTTAGTCCATACAGATTGCTAAGAGAAATAGTGGGTGGTGTTGTTAGACCCCCACTTTTTCAGTACGTTATTACGGTTTACTGAAAATGGGGCGCTACAGGTGTAGACCCCTAAAATTTAAACTATATGTGTTCATTGTAATATTCTTTGTAATATTCAGTATTTATGTTTGCTCATGGTTTTCTTTATGCTAGGTGGAAGATTCGATCTGAGATTTCGTAAGAAGTTACTGCAGCTGCTATTGCTAATCAAGTATGGTCTTCTTCTTTATCTAGTTTTCTGTTTTGGGTTTGACTTCAGGGAAGTTTATTTTCTATTTTGTGTTTATACCATGAATAAATTTATGTTCTGGTCATTGTTATAATTTATTGAAACAGTTTATTCCATGATGAAATATTGTACAGTTATTGAAGTGTTCTTGTACTTGAACCAGAACTTACAATGATAAATTATTTATGGTAGTATGAATCAATAAGATCTATAAGTATAATATTGTGTTTTTCAAGTTTTTGACTATGCTAAGACTAGGGTTATGGTATGTTTCAACAAATATTGGATGTGATAATTATCTGTAGTGTTACTATCTAAGTAAGATTTTTGATGTTCTGTGCATAGATTACGGTTTATTCTTTATATGGATGGCGTGGATGAAATTTTGTGTAATTTTTGACATGTACATTGTCCTCCTTAGGAATCATAATATAGGGTAATCAAATATGTCTTCTACTGTTGATAAGGAGTGGATGAGTTGTACCCGGAATTCTGGTAAATACATACAAGGTGTAAGGTCATTTATAGAGTTTGTTCGTAGAAATGGTGGTGACAGTATGGTGTTCTCATGTCCTTGTAAACGCTGTAAGAATGGTAAAGGAAAGTTTCCACTTAAATAAATTAGTTCTCATTTGCTCAAGAATGGTATTGTCCCAACGTATACAATGTGGCGTTTTCATGGTGAAAGATATGTAGGAGATAAGGTCAGGGATGTTGCTGAGAATGTGGGAAATGTGGCTGAAAATATAGGAAATGTAGATGAGAATGTAGTAGATGTTGGTGAGAATGTTGGTGATAATGATGATCATAATGTAGATGAGAATCCTAGTGTAGATGAGAATGTTAGACCACACATCAGCCACAACAAAACAAGGTCTTTTTATGAGCGTGCAAGAGAACCTTTGTGCCCATCATGTCCTAAAGGAAAGACTGCACTGTATGCTGCTATACAATTGAATAACATAAAGACCCAATATGGATTTTCAGATAATGGTGTCACTGCACTATTAGAATTGATGAAGGAGTTGCTTCCGTAAGATAACACACTCCCGTCTAAGTATCATGATGTAAAAAAGATGATTCAAGAAGTGGGAATGGATTACGTAACCTATGATGCTTGCGTTAATGACTGTATTTTATACTGGAAAGAACATGAATCACTTGTAAAGTGTCCTGTTTGTCAAGAGTCTAGGTATAAGAAGGTATTCGATGATGAAAGGAAACTTACACAAGCTTCTCAAAAGACTTTGAGACATTTTTCAGCCATCATCTTTTGCGTATATCAACGATAAACATATATGGCTTTTGCTTTTTATGCTAATGCTCGGACGGAGTTTTACTTTTTTTTTTGCTAATTTTCACACTTGTGCTAATTTTCACACTTCTGCATTTGTGCATAAGAAGACTATGATGTGGCAGATTCTTATGCAACTATGCATAAGGAAGTATTTTACTTTTAACTGGAAAAAAACTTGGTATGTAATATATATCTCTGTGAAGATTCTTATGCAACTATGCATAAGGGATGTAGTTTAATTTTAATTGAAAAAAACTTGGTATGTAATATATATTTATGTGAATGAATTTTACTTCTTGCATTTGTTTGGTTCCTGTATATGTGTATGTTTGCAGTTTGCAGGAGTATAAGGTAAACTAAAGCTAGTAGCCGCCCGGGGGAATATCAATCCCTGGTAAGTTAATTTGATTACACATTGTCCCATTTTTGCTGAAATTTGTTGGTATTAACCTTTGGATTTTACTTTCTTGCGAGGTATTACACTTAATGATCTATTTTCTGCTGGATTATGTCGTTGATGATCTTTCTTTGTAAGTCTCTGTTGTGATCACACTGCATTATAACTGAACTTGCTGGTATAAGTAAATAGTTATTTCAGTATGGCATGGGATAAAATTTTAAATCTTTCAGGTTGGGATTTAATGGTGGGAGGATGGGACTTGAGATTATAGTGTTGAATCCTTACCAACTCTTCAAGGATACTAAGCTAATACCGTCGGAAGCCGATTGTTAACATCCATCAGAAGAACCAGTTTACAAAACCAAAACAAGGTAAGATGCTTCTCTTAGGTTTGCCGAATATTTTTCTTTCATTCTGTTTACTAGTCCTGAAAGTTCCTTTTTTTCTGAAACAATATTGCAGATGGCATCCTCACTATAATTCTATTGGTTCTGCAGTTGATGTTGTCTAATTAAGCTATAGCATCCTCACTATGTTATCTAAGCAGTTGATATTGTGAAGGCAGGTATAACCGTCTTTCATTTTCCCTTTCTCTTTATGAGAATAGTGATCTTTTTTACTTTTCTTGGTTCCCAATATGATTCATTTGCTGTCCATATGTGGATTGAGTACTGGTGGTTATGACTAAAACCCCAAAACTACTATTTGAGTCTTGATTGGAGATTATTTCTCTTGCTTGAAGACAAAGCCTCCCAGTTGTTGATTGTTGAGCTGAAAATTGACATGTTAATTTTTTGCTTGCAGGTATGCGAGAACCATCCTCAAGGAGTTGTTCTGGTGATATTAGGTATGCGAGAACCATCCTCAAGGAGTTGTTCTGGTGATATTCAAAGATACATATGTAGCTCACAAGTGTACAGAGCTAATGAATGGAAGATGGTAAGTGCTGCAACAATTTTGCGTCCAAAATTCTTTTTATCGTTGTAGTTGTTAGAGTTCGACACTAAACTAAGTTAGCCTTATTGAAATCAAGAGTACCTCATATGTATACCTTTTGCAGATGCTCAAATAGTTGTTTAATTCTCTTCCTTTAGCTGTGATTCTCTTAAATGTTGTTCGTATGTATGATTGAAAATATTCAATAAGCAATAGTGCGTATGAGTAATTGCATAATATGGTTTGCTCTTATAGTTTTTCTTGAAGAGTTATTTGCAGAATTGATTGATGGATTGAATCTCTGGTCATGGGTAATTGCATGATAAAATAGAATGGGGGAAATTTTTGTGACCAGGTCAACAAAGACCTGCCTTTTTTTTTTGTTGTTGCAAAAATTTAGCAACAACTAGGAACTGTTGCTAATTTTGTACCAAGTCGGTCATCGCTGACTTAGTCAAACATTTTCGCAACTGCACCGAAAATTCGCAACTACTGAGTTCTGTTGCCATTTTTTTACCGCAACTTTTGGGTCAGTCTCCGTTGACTTAGTCAATATTTAGCAACTAAAAGTAAAAAATTAGCAAATGCTTTTAACTGTTGCAGACTTTTTTCCTCGCAACAGTTGCGAAATTAGATTCACAACAACTACATTTCCGCTACGAAAAATCCGCGTCGCCCCCGTTTGCAACAACTGTCTGCAGTTGCGACCCCAATTTGCAACAGCAATATGCAGTTGCAAAACGCTCAAAATGGTGTAGTGATGAGATACAAGGAGTAAGTAAACTCGATAGCTCTACATCAACCTCAGGATTAGAAGAACTAGTAATATGCTGGAAATTACTATTTAGAATATATTCAGGATTGTTTTCTGGTTTTAGTTTATCAACTTTCATATGTAATTGGGACACGGTAGTGCATTAGTTCATGTAACTTTGTTTCATTTTTTAGTCACATTTCCTGTTGGAAAATTTTATACAATTTGCTCTTTTGATGTAAAAAAACAAAAGAAAAATAATGATGAATATTTGGGAAGTCTTTGGGCATGTATTTGTTTGAAAGTAGATTATCATGTTTTCCCCACTTCTTAAAAATTAGGAAATTCACCAAGGATTTGTTAGATTTCAAGGACATGTTACCAAACTAATGTGTGTTTCTTTTTTTGTTGTTTGACCAAGATGGACGCCGTTTTAAGGGTCAGTATGTCTCAGATGTATCTTGATTTTTAACAACTAAGAACCATACCAAGGCACCAAGACGATGATACTGGTATATCAAACAAAAATAAATTAAGGGAATTACCAGAACTTGCTATCAAACATAAACAGTCAGACCACCGCTGGTACATGCCCCATTCCCGCCCTTGCATAAAGTTCTAAATTTGGGCCATTATGCACGTTTCAGATTGCAGGGTAAAATAACACGAGCAAGTCTTAATATTTCTATTGTTCATAGTCTAACGTAACGAAGTTGATTTTAGTAATTTAATCCAGCAGCTTCGAATTTTGAAGCTAAAATATGACAACCAAACTTGACATACCAACGCTTGGTGGATTCAACTTAACAAAACTCTTTACATATGGAGAATACAAGAATCGAAAGACCAAATATCACACTAGATAACAATCTCTTAACTCTATTTGTCATACGCTTGATTCCAAGTTTTAACAACACAAATTTCTGCAAATATTCAAGCAATAAATACCATTGTTGAAGCATTTGAATAACAGAAAGAAATACCTACTACCTTTATTTGTGATCCACATTTCTCTGCGATGAGTTTGTACCAAATGTGAGTTTTTCGACACTAAAACTCCAACACCATTTAGAAAGAAAACCCTCGTTCATGACCTTGAGATTGAGAACATCGGAACCACCTGTTTCTTTATAAGAACACACAAGTTTCCAATTAACCAAATGGGGTGTTTTTCAGCCAGGTTTTTGTTCACAAAGGAAATTGTTCATTTTCTTTTCTAAGATATGAATTACCAACACCGAAACTTTAAAGAGATAAAAATAGTATATTAGTAGGAGGTCAGAATACACTCAATAAAACCATCTTACCACCTCTAATGAGAGAACTTTGCTTCCACGTTGTAAGGTTGGCATCGAATCTTGTAATAAAAGGATCCCAAATTTACTCATTGGAGGATTTAGCTCCTAAGGGGATCCCTAGATACATGTACGGGATTTTGTCCGTCATGCAACCCAACTCCTTATCCCAGTCGGCGTGCGGACATTCCTTATTGCAATTAGTTTTTTTGTTGGCCGTTAACTTTAAGAACTGCAATAAATTCAAAGCAGTGAAGAATCGAGAATAAGTTGATTAGCTCCTCTCTTTTGCTATCTACGTAGAAGACTGTGTCATCTGCATAATGTAAATGGTTCACAATCATTCCAATTTGAGTCACTGAATAACTATTGAAAAGCTTTATATGAGCAACTCTGTCTATGAATCTTTAAAAATCCTTCATTTCTATACTGAAAAGTAAAGGGGGGATTGGAAAACCTTGTCGAACTCCCTGTGTGTTGTTAAAAAAACCAAAAGCAAACCTATTAGTCAACACATAAAGGCAGTAGTGTAATAACAAAATTTTAAAGACAGCTTTATATGAGCAATTCTGTCCATGAATCTTTAAAAACGCTTCATTTCTATACTGAAAAGTAAAGGGGGATTGGGAAACCTTGTCAAACTCCCCGTGTGTTGTTAAAAAAACCAAAAGCAAACCTATTAGTCAACACATAAAAGCAGCAGTGTAATAATGAAAGCAAACCTATTAGTCAACACATAAAGGCACCATCTTCCACCAAAGCATATTTTTCTCAAAACATACTCAACCTTGCAAATAAATCAGGCATACCAGATTTGAACCTTGGGTCTACAAGTTCATTAACAACCGATGTACCATCTATAATCTACATACCATCTATAAATACAGGCATAATTAGTTTTATTGGTTGTAATTTTGTTAATAACTTTGTAAATTAATGCTTTTGGGACCAACAAAATTATTTATCTAACGAGTTAAATTTTAGATTTTGTAAGAATAATTAGAATCAGATAATTACACTTAAGAGAAATTATTAAATAATCGGAAATTAATGGGGTTTCGAATTTCAACTGTAAGAGATCCCGTTTGCTAGAGGAAAACAAGGAAAAGAAAAAGACCCTACCTTAGACAGACATATTAGTGGGCCATGCGAAGTTAACTGTGGTTGGCCCATACGCAAGCCCAAAGTTAAACAACAAACAGCAGAGAAGGCGGGCAGATAAGTTATCAAAATAACAAACTTTCCAATAACACGGAAATATATCCAGGACTATTTTGAAACTTTCCTAGTGTGTTTGATTCCATTAGGAACTCTGAATCTATCTGAAACGGAGTATAATACTAATTGATTTCATTGTGGTAGCGAAGGGGCTAGTACTATAAATAGAGTAAAGGTTAGGGTTGCTGTATGTCAGCAGTAAGAAGAGAAGAAGATTGTAGTAGTAAGGGAGATTTCTTTCAAATCCATTACGATGGCCTCAACTTCGGAAAAAACAACGTGTAATAAACACTGTTGCAGTGATTCTTCATCAGCTTTGGAATCATTAATGCATCGTGAAGTTGTTTCTACTGAGATTGTACAAGATTGGAATATTAATGACAACAACAACGATGATTACGAAAAACAACAGAAGAAGATAATTGCATCAACTAATCTGTCTGATCCTTCTTCCAAAGGTATATATTCTTCGATTAAATTTCAGTATATTTTTTGTCCTCAATTAGATCTTTAAATCATGGCATGCAATTACGTCTAATCGGTCTAATTGGTGATTGGCCTGGCCATTCTCTGTTGTTACAGGTATCCAGATAATGTTGAGAGCTCAAAGCAGCCACCCCTTGGACCCTTTATCATCTGCAGAAATCTCAGTTGCTGTGGGGACAGTCAGAGCTGCTGGAGCCACTCCTGAGGTGAGGGATAGTATGCGGTTTATCGAAGTGGTTTTGTTGGAGCCGGATAAAAATATTGTTGCACTGGCAGATGCATATTTTTTTCCACCTTTCCAGCCATCACTGCTTCCTAAATCAAAAGGTGGCGCGTTCCTTCCTGGCAAACTTCCCGCAAGACGGGCTAGACTTGTAGTGTACAACAAACAATCAAATGAGACTAGTGTTTGGATTGTTGAGCTGACTGAAGTACATGCTGCAACTCGTGGTGGTCCAAATAGAGGAAAGGTTGTCTCTTCGCAAGTTATACCTGATGTGCAACCTCCCATGGATGCCGTGGAATATGCTGAGTGTGAAGCTGTTGTGAAAGACTTCCCTCCATTTCAGGAGGCAATGAAGAAGAGGGGAATTGAGGATATGGATCTTGTCATGGTTGATCCATGGTTAGTTATTTGCTTTCGTTTGAATCCTAACCTCATGTCTTGCGCTGTCTATTCATGTTTTGCTTTGGCTTAAAAATTGTTTTTGCAGGTGTGTAGGCTACTACAGCGACGGAGATGCTCCTAGCCGAAGGCTTGCTAAACCACTCATATTCTGTAGAACGGAGAGTGACTGCCCTATGGAGAACGGTTACGCACGACCAGTTGAAGGCATTTATGTTCTGGTTGATATGCAAAATATGGTGGTAATTGAATTTGAGGATAGGAAACTTGTTCCTCTTCCTCCAGTTGATCCATTAAGAAACTATACTGCCGGTGATACACGAGGAGGTGTTGACCGTAGTGATGTGAAGCCCCTACAGATTATTCAGCCAGAAGGACCAAGCTTTCGTGTTGATGGACAGTTTGTAGAATGGCAAAAGGTACTCATTATTTATTAATATATCTGTGTTTGACAATGTTCGTTTTCTCTATTCATATTAAATGTTAATGGGCATCTTATTGTGGGTGCGCAGTGGAACTTTCGGGTTGGTTTCACTCCTAGAGAGGGTTTGGTTATATATTCCGTTGCATATACTGACGGTAGTGCGGGAAGGAGACCTGTAGCTCACAGGCTGAGTTTTGTTGAGATGGTGGTTCCATATGGTGATCCAAATGAGCCACATTACAGGAAAAATGCATTTGATGCAGGAGAAGATGGCCTGGGTAAAAATGCCCATTCTCTGAAAAAGGTGAGGATTGAGTTTTAATTCTTGCTCTTTGTCCGCATGATATTTTTCATATCTACATTGTTCGAATGGTGTTGGCATGGATATAAAACGGATTAATTATTGCAGGGGTGTGATTGTTTGGGCTCCATCAAGTATTTTGATGCCCATTTCACAAACTTCACTGGGGGAGTAGAGACGATTGAAAATTGTGTGTGTTTGCACGAGGAGGACCATGGTATACTGTGGAAACACCAAGATTGGAGATCTGGCTTAGCAGAAGTTAGAAGGTCTAGAAGGCTCACGGTATCCTTTTTCTGCACCGTGGCTAATTATGAGTATGGATTCTTTTGGCACTTTTATCAGGCAAGTTGGCATTTGCTATTGTGTACTGTCCGTATTCCTAGACATACCATATGTGCTAAGTTTAAGTTGTAATGATGCTTATGCAATTTCTCTTCAAATATCACAGGATGGAAAAATAGAAGCCGAGGTTAAGCTAACTGGCATTCTCAGCTTAGGAGCAATACAACCAGGTGAATCCAGGAAATACGGCACAACTATAGCTCCAGGATTATATGCACCAGTACATCAACACTTCTTTGTTTCTCGTATGGACATGGCTGTGGATTGTAAGCCCGGTGAAGCGTCCAATCAGGTAACACTTGTATACTCATGGGTCTTTTATGATGCATTTTTCTTCATATGCCATGGATAAGACTACGTTTTAACACCTTGTACTTGTAGGTAATTGAGGTGGATGTGAAAGTTGAAGAACCTGGGAAGAACAATATTCATAACAATGCTTTCTACGCAGAAGAAAAACTGCTCAAGTCTGAGATGCAAGCTATGCGTGACTGTAATCCTTTATCAGCTCGCCACTGGATTGTAAGTCATCTTACTTTGTATTTATTGTGCTGTTGTTGTAGTTGAAACCTTATAGTTATTTCACGATCTCTTCCATGTTATTTGATGGTTCTGTTTTTATGCCCTCATTAGCTACCACGTAAATGCATGAACTGTCGAACAAATTGTAAATCTTATTTTACGCTGGATATCCCTAATGTTGAAACTGGTCTTGATTATCAATCCATTTGTTTTTCAGATCAAGAACACAAGAAATGTCAACCGCACAGGGCAGCTTACAGGCTATAAGCTAATGCCCGGTTCAAACTGTTCGCCTTTGGCACGCCCCGAAGCCAAATTTATGAGAAGAGCTGCTTTCCTAAAACACAATCTATGGGTTACACAATATGCTCATGACGAGATGTATCCGGGAGGTGAATTTCCAAATCAAAATCCACGTGAAAGTGAGGGTTTGACTACATGGGTCAAGCAAAACCGCTCCCTTGAGGAAACAAATATTGTTCTCTGGTCAGTTTTATTTTCCTTTGTTTTTTAGTTTTGTATGTTGTTTTGCTGTTCTCATACTTTTAGTATTCCTTTTGGATCTTCATAATTTTTGTTTTATTAATTGCAGGTACGTATTTGGAATCACTCATGTTCCTCGATTGGAGGATTGGCCAGTGATGCCGGTGGAGCACATTGGCTTTACACTTATGGTATTTTACTTAACCTTAGTTTGAAGTACGTTTGTCAATAATGCATATTCTGAATTTTTTATGATCAAAATAAGAAGTACAGGAAATGGTTGGCCTCTTTGATCAAGTGTTTGCATATCTTAAATGAAAAAAAAGGGTTTCTCTTTCTGCTTCCTTTTTGCTAGCATTTTGAGAACTTAAAATCTGAACCGCTGCGTTTATTGAGCTTTCTATGCCAAAGGGAAAAAAAGTTTAGGATTTCTGATGTGCCTTTTGTCATGTTTGTACTTTTGCAGCCACATGGGTTCTTCAATTGCTCACCTGCTGTGGATGTCCCACCAAGTATTTCTGCAAATGAATTAGACCCGAAGGAAAATGGAGTCGTCAAAACTATTCAGAACGGATTGCTATCAAAGCTTTAGAAGAAGAATTTATTGCATCCACGAAAACAATCTCACGTCTGATCAGTCCTTTTTTACTTGTCTAGTTTTAGGAAATGTTTATGCAATAAATATGTCCTTACTTTCTCAAACATGTTAGTTTGAAACTTCGAATTGAACCCATGTGCTCGCTCATTAGAGGTTCATGGGAAATATAGAACGAGTGCTCAAAGAAGCGTACAATTCAAAACAACATCATGTTTAAAAATGACTCCATCAAAGGTCTAGTTTTGCACATGGTTCCTGCGCACAAGCCCAACATGCATTTAGGCGATGCGCTCATCTTATGGAGTAAATACCCCAGAGTTCTTGGCAGTTAGAAGTATGTCATTAATTCTGCTCTATGTGTTACCGTTTAACATAAAGTCTTGACTAGATATGTTCAATTCAGAACCTTTTGATACCCGAGTCATTTTTGAAAGAAGAAGAGTCAGAGGGTTTCGGTTCCCAAAACAAAGAATTAATGAAGAATTTGACCATTCTGAATAAGCACAAGCACTAGAGTTTCAAATGTGAGTTGGAAGTTGTGGAGATTAAGAATACGAAGAGAGTGGTCATTGATGAGGAAGAGAGAAGTTTTTTTCTTCTTCTTTGTAGGGTTGGAGCAATTAATGACACTCTCTCAATGTGTTTATAAAAAGCCAGCTTCATTTCGATAAACTCATCTCTTTTACTCAGAACTCTTGGTACAGTTCCAAATCACTAGTAGAAATGTCTCTTCCATTTTCCGGAAAGGATATTGCCGATGAGTTGCAGAATACGCTTTCTCAGTTCTGTAGTTTTGATTCATCCCGCCAGGTTGCACGTGTTCATGACGGCCATGATGCAAATGCTTTACTTGAGCAGATTTTGAAGATTGCCAAAGATAACGGTATGGAACAACAAGCCGTTTTTAATGAAATCATGGAACTTGTTTCAACTGCTCTGTTAAGAGGAAATATTAGAGAAGACCAGATTGAGAAAACCGCTCCAGATGGAAAAAGAAGGATTAAAGCGTTCATCAAGAAATGGGGATTCTATACAAGAAAGAATGCTAAAGAGAAGAGTATTCTTCGCCCGAATACATTGACATTTTCTCGAATGATATTATTGTTTCCTCATATAGCTAGTGTGATCTTAGTTTCTTATCCTGCCAAATTTAGAAACAGATTTCCTGATACTTCAACCAGATATCCAGCCCAGACTTCAAGCTTCCAATAGCAATGAAACATTTGGGTTTTGGTGGACTTATTCCTACTGGAGTAAGCAATCTTCTTTATAATGAAGTTCTTGAGGTAGCTAGTTTGGCTTTTATGGTGGAATTCAATTTTATGGTCAACCCTCATTTGAACAAGACTTTTTCGGTTGCGTATGATGGCCAGAAACCTTATATGCATGCTGCTAAGAACTGTGCTATGCCTGATAATAATGATAGAATCGTCTTCTTGATAAGTCTGGGATTGGATACTGTTGAATCCATCACTAGAATTGTTGAAGTTGCTAATTCTGCAATGGTTGCTTGTGGTACTCAAACTAGATATACCATGAGTTCTTTCCAGCCGTTAATCCAAGGAACGAAGATAAAGATTGTCGAGGATGATACCCTTTATGCTCGAGCTGTAGTAGGAGCGTCGGGATTAGCTGCTTACATGGACAGAATAGCATCTTGTTCCAAAGTTTCAATGACAGAAACTGGAAGTACCATGGGTGCTGCTGGCCAAGATGACACCATTGAGGGGACAAGTGGCTGAATAGGTGGATGGTCATGCAGCAGTGGAGGCAGTTAGATGAGCATTCCGACTGCAGCTCCCATTAGAAACTTGTGAAGAAACGTTAGTTGTTGGTTCTTTTTTTTGTTGTTGTTGTTTAATGTCAAATTCCTCTAAAGATAACAGGTTAGCTTTAACACCTCAATCATAAGCTAAAACCTAGCCGAGTAACCTAGTACTAGTTTTTAATTTAATTTCGTTTGTGGTGCACGAGTTTAGCTAAAGCGAGATTCATGCATGTTCGACCCCTGTTTTCTGCAGCACCTAGTAAACCTAGTACTAATTTCATCTGTAATGGGCTGCTAGTAGCTAGCTAGCCTTGGTTTCCATTTATTTACAAGCTTATTATAGGGGCGGCATGATTTATTAGAGGGGCGGCATTGTGATAGTAATGTCTCTTTAGTTGGTTAGGGGATGTCCTAAAGGGGATGTAAATTGACTAAATTACCCTTTTCACCTTAAATCAACCAAAATCAAATCAATTTTTTTTAACCTAATGAATTAGAAAAAATCAAATCAGTTTTTTCATCATCTTCTTCATCTTCTCTTCTCCTCCATCAACCGTAACCTCCATTAAAACTGATAATTTCATCGTCTTCGATTAATCGACGATTTGAAAAATGTTTGGAAAAACCAGTTAGGGTTTAGTTTATCGTGTTGGATTTAAGTTAATTTTGTATCAAAAATTAGGGTTTTGTATGAAAATTGAAATTGAAATTTCTGGTTGAATGTGAGTTACGGTTGGTAATAACTCAAATACGAACCGTAACTGTAGATTGGGTTGATGTTACGGTTGGTTTTAACTCAAATACCAACCGTAAGTTCTTAATTTTGAGAAATGTGTTCAGTTACGGTTTGTATTTGCATCATATTTATCAACCGTAATTGAGTTACGGTTTGTTACTCAGACAACCATACCAACCGTAAATAATCTTGTGCCTTAAGAATTTATCAAATAATGATTTACGGTTCAAAAGTTAAGTTGACACACCAACCGTAGGGTAGTTACGGTTGGTCTCGATTCATTAGTTACCAACCGTAATTTAGTTACGGTTGTTGTCCAAATTTAATTACCAACCGTAACTGGTTTTACAATTGGATCTTTCCCAAATTTAACCAGTTACGGTTGGTATTCGATAACTTACGAACTGTAACTAAGAGTTACGGTTGGTCACGAGCAAAATTGCAATCGTAAGTTCTTCTGAAAATTTAAAAGTTTTGATTTTGTTACTTACTTTAGATAATTTTGAGCGAGAAAAAGCTAATGGGAACTAATTTAGAAGTATATTGGGTCACTGGAATCACTCATTTTGGTTGAGTGAATCAAAATCTAGGGTTTCACAAATATCACAAAAGTTTTTCTTTTTCTTCTCTTCTAAACTTTTTTCTTTTTAACTCTAAAAATCTGATTTTGTTTCGATTTTGAGTTAATATAAGTGAAATTAATCATTAACACTAAATTTGATTATCATCACTAAACTAGGTTATCAATAATGAGGGTTAATTTGTCATTTCCAATTTTTTGATAAGAGACACCTTGAATGATTATGTAATGACCGTTTTTGTCCTATTAGAATGCCGCCCCTATAATAAGATTGATTTATTTAGCATATCTTCAATCTTTGTCTTTAAGTAACTAAAATGCATTAAAAAAAATTGGCACTATCAAATTTATATTACTTTCTGAACTAGAAGCGTTCCCTGTTTATTTTATCTTTTTCTCGATATAGGGCATTCAGTTGGATCTGTCTGTTTCTACAAACAATAGTGCTTACATGGAAGGATTTTAATGTCAAATATTCATGTTTTTCCTTATTTATTAAAGTCGTATGAGACTAATTTTACTAAGAGAACGTCAAACATTTTCTCCTTTCTTTTACAAACCCTAAGAGAAACCCTACTGTTACTCGTGAAGAAGAGACTGTAGTGTAGGTGGTAAGACTTCAGTAGAAATGGCATTCTGGGGTAAGTTTTCTTCTTATTCGCTGTTTCTTATTGTAGGATCGAGCAAGAGAGAGGAGAGCACACGCGGAAGAAAATAAAACGATTACACTGATAATCAGTTTGGTGTACATTAACCCATGGCTTAACAACCTACTTATAGTCTCACAAACTTGATGATCACTCAAAGTACTTACCTAATAAAATCAAACTCTAAATAAAGTACACTTCTAGAAACACAAAGAAATTCTAAACATAGTAAAACTCTAAAACAGGCAACCGACACAACTTGCTCTTCTAGTTAACTCGAACTTCCAAATATCGCACAGCGTGTCAACAGTTCCTGTTGTTCCAACTTGACTGCGTCAACTGCAGCAGTTGATCCATTCGGATGATGTTGATCCACGAACCAAATCACCATATCTTGGTTTAACTTCCAACACCCTCCCTTAAACCAAGATATCATTCGACGAGAATTCCGTAACCCTCTTCTACTCCTCATCTTCTTCCATTGATCGACGTTAGTACGTCCTTGTCTTTTATCATTTACTATTCCTCTTCTCCATTGATAAACGTTAACACGTTCTTGTCTTTTCTCATTCTTCTTCAAAGAAACCACCAATAAACCCTTACTCATTGATACTCGATTATAGCTCATCCCAACTTCATGATCACACCGGAATTCCGTCAATCAAACTCAAACTCAAATAAAAAACAAAGCACAAACATCAAACTAACTAAAAAACGAAACTCAAACAGCAAACCAACTAAATGAAGCAATCTTCTAATTTTGCTTAATAGCAATCTTCATACCATCTCAACCAGCACAAGTTTCTTTCACTTTCTTCTTCATCGCAGCGGAACACCATTTTTAACAAGCTAGAAACACCTCTTTGTGCTCTATTTAACTTGCTAACCAAACACAAAACCAATAACTCATCACCGAGCATTACAGCTCACCTTAAATTTTCTTCACTGAGCATTGTAGCTCAAACTCAACACTTGTTTACCCACTTCACTCGCAGGATTTCCGCTCAACACTTCAAATTCCACCCCTGAAATTTCTTCACTTCTCTAGCCAAATACCCACTGGTATTGCTTCACTCAACTTGTAGACTTTACTCGCCTACAATCTTGTTTTACGCTCACAACCTTGTGACGTCTCAAACACAACAACTCATAGGTATTAACCTCCTTTTGTTGTCTTCTCACACATTACTTCTCTTACTTCACAACCTTACTGTTGTATTTCTTCTTCTCTTGTCTTCTTTATTTTTTTCTTCCAGTCACGCTTGTTAGAGTCGAAACTTTCACACTTCTTTCACAAGATTCTCTCACAATCTTTCTCTTGTTACGCTTCTGCCACACTTTGTAAAACTTCCAAGTTTCTGCCACAAACTCTTCAATCACCATGTTTGAGCTTAATGTGATACCATCCTCCCTTAAGCTCAAACATAACCACCCAACTTACCTTGTCATTCTAAGTTTCTGAATTCTAGTCAACTTAATCAAACCGTACCAGTCCTTTTTTACTGAAATGCCTTTGATCCTACATCAAACTGTACCAATCCTTCTTGACTGCAATACCAGTTGATCCTCCATCCTCATTGATTTCGAATTAATGACTTAAGTCTTTAAACAACCACTTACCCAAAGCTTCTTACCTCAATCAACATCAAATCTTCTTTCTGCAACGTCTCTGACAGAAACTGTCACACTTTTCACTGTTACAAACCTTTTTCGTAAACACTTACTGCCACTGACTGTGACACTTTCTTCTGTAACTGTTCTCCTGCAACTGTTAGCCTTTGTAACCTCTGTGACTGTTACAATCTTCCAATAACACCTTTTTTTTTTAGCACCGGCTACCAAAACTCATAGCACCTTTCCTAACCCTGCCATCGTCACACCACAGAATCTCGAGTTCTTCTCCGTCTTAAACATTCACAGAACCGATCATCCATAACTCAACTTTATCGTCGCTCCCTGGATTCATCATTACGTAACTCCACCATTGATCACAACAACAATTTTCTTTCCCAGCCATAAAATCAACTACTGGAGCCATTGATCCTTCCTGATCACCAACTACGGTCACCATCCTTGTTGACTTCCATCGTGTTTCATCACCAGCTCCAACTCTTTCACTATAATCAACATCGTGATCAACCATGGTTTAATAACCAACGACCATAAGATCAAATCACAGCAATAACTCCCTGTTTTGTTACTCAAACTTCTACATATCATCTCATGAGCACCAACTCCATGGCCGATTACAGCAAAAAACCTTCATCATCCATTCACTGCCGAGTTCTAACTCCATTCCCTGTTGTCCCGTGAGAATCAGCATCACCAAGCTCTTCTATGTAATCAACCGCAACCAATTTTCTTTATTCACTTTCCTCGCAAATCCAGATCTCTCAGAACGCTGTTTCCATCAACCAACAATGACCTACTGTTCGCAATATTGGTTTCCAAAGAAACCTAGTTACGCACGTGTACTACTAAGGTGATGAAAAACAATACCTTAAACCCTAGTATCTTCAGCAACACTCCCAACTTTTAAACCTTCTTCAAACCCATGACCAGAAACTAGAGCAAATCAGACTCTCAAACAAACTGACAACGGCAGCCAGCATCGCTTCTTCATCTTTCTCTTTTTTTATAACTCTCGAACCTTGATGAAGACACACCAACACAGCAGCACGTCTTGCACACCTTGAACTTCTTTCGAACTCTCAATCCCTAAAACAGCTCCTTCAAAAAAACTTTGCCCAATCTTTTCTTTGAAAAATTCTCTAACACAAACGAAAAACTTCTTATCTTCTCCGACTCTTTCTCATTCTCCTCTCTCTTCCTCTCACCTTGCTCAGATACCAAATGTAGGATCGAGCAAGAGAGATGAGAGCACACGCGGAAGCAAATAAAACGATTACATTGATAATCAGTTTGGTGTACATTAACCCATGGCTACTTATAGTCTCACAAACTTGATGATCACTCAAAGTACTTACCTAATAAAATTAAACTCTAAATAAAGCACACTTCTAGAAATACAAAGAAATTCTAAACATAGTAAAACTCTAAAACAGGCAACCGACACAACTTGCTCTTCTAGTTAAGTCGAACTTCCAAATATCGCACAGCGTGTCAACAGTTCCTGTTGATCCAACTTGACTGTGTCAACCGCAACAGTTGATCCATTCGGATGATGTTGATCCACGAACCAAATCACCATATCTTGGTTTAACTTCCAACACTTATGTTTATTGTCGGTAAGAACTTGCACACGGGTTCGATTTTCTAATCTTCTCCGTCTAATGATTTTTGCTACTACTTCTTATGAATTCAGTTGCAACTAGGAAAACCTTATACCCACTTTTTTGATAAGGATCTAGGAAAGCTTCACATTTCTAAGGTTGGTATACAAAAAATTATGATTTTGGTAAATATATTGAGTTTTTGCTAAAGTCCTTGCATACCCATGTTTAATCTTAAATTAGTTATATAAAACTTGATTTTTATTTTGATGTTGCAGGCCGCTTTGGGTGTAACTAAGGAAGAACATACGTCAAGGACTATAGTTCAGTGTAAAATAGGGAATAACACTCCAATTTTCATGTGCTCGTTTAGGCAGTTTAAGAAGGAATCGTGTTCAGTCGATATTGATTTTAGGGAGGATGTCGTTTTTGAAGTTACTGGCACTGCAAGTGTACATCTTGCTGGTTCCTATCTTGGAAATGGCCACATCGATGAGTAAGAAAATATTTGTGTACTCTTTACAATTTTATTTTATAGACTGAAGAAGCATATACAGATTTATGATTGTTGAATGATATTGGTCGGAAGATCTTGGGAAGAACCTAACAGTTCTTTTCTGTCAAGTGTGTTTTGCCTGCTATGAACTTTCATTCCGTGTTTAATGGTATTAGCTAACTTTTATGCATATTGTCTAGACACATTTTATGATATTCGAATTGAGTGTTTTTTGGCTCATCTCTTAGTTTCAGTTTTCGGTAGATTGATGTTTCTACAATTTTTTCTTATGATGAACACAGCAAGCCTTGTGGTACCGGCCTGGTAGTTGAATTTTTAGCAATGGGAAACAATACCAGTGCCAAAGTAGCTATTCCCGGATCTTCGGTACTTTTCTAACCTCTTTCCATGTATACGTACTCGAATATTATCATGAGTTGCTGAGATATATAATGCACAAAGGAAGGTAAATACAATAAACGATTCATATCACTGAAGTAACTTTTGAATATCATCAGGTAACTGCTCATTACAACGAGAAACTAAGGAGCAGTGGCTCTCAATATATATCGACTGTTGGCAGCGACCCTTTGACTTTCCGTTTAGGTAATTACTGCGCCATATTGACATACTCGAATGTATACATTGTGATTGATTAAACTGTTTCAAATTTAACTTATTACAGGAAAAAATGAAGTCATGAAAGGATGGGAGCTCGGGGTTATTGGTATATGCACTGATGGATTACAAACATTTCATCTAAATTATAATATAACATAAGACTCGTATATGCAACTATAAAACATCCAACTCCTTTAAAATCCTAAGTTCATAACCTAGTTAGTAAGTTCGCGAATGATTCGCGAATGATTCGCGAATTTTTCCGTATCACGAATTTTACCGTCTTATTCGCGTACGTTTGCAACTCCGAACCCAAGTCGCGTATTATGTGGCATTCCCGGATTATTCGCGAATCGTTCACGAATTTTACGTATCCCGAATGATACGTCCGTTTAATTCGTCATAAATTCTTTAGCTTTTACTTTTCAAAGACTCCACTTTTTGGGCTTTACTGCCTCCCGAACATACACGACCGAATATTAGACGTGTTGTAATTTTTATGAAACAAAAACGACTGAAGAGATTTGAAGGTGAAGGTGAGAGAGATCTCAAACTCACTAACCAAGCATCTAAACCACCATACGACGTCCTTTTGGATAACTAATGTTGTATATATTATCAATATCATCATATTGAGTTTATTTTTTCCTTAAATAACTCACACATATGCATAAAAATTGGTCTATGACCTTATAAATACAAATTATTTGTTATATATAGATACCGAATTTTCAGAGCCGAACTCACATTTATAAATCGAATTATACACGTACGTATACCGTTCCGAATTAATGACGAATCACGTCCCGTTGACCGAATTTTGGACCGAATCTGGATTTTACAAAACCGTATAATACTCGTACGTTTGCCGTTCCGTACGTTTGCCGAATCCCGAATTGCTAACTAGGGTTCATAAAGCTCCAAGTTGAACTGTTGACCCTCCCCCACTCACAGAATTGCTTCTCTTTTCACTTTTCTTTAGAGTAGAGAAAAACAAGGTTTTTTTTTCGCAAAATAAAGAAATTTGTTTATTTATCACGGAAATAAAAACCAAAAAAAATCGAGAGGAAAAAACCCCCAAAAGTCCTCTTTCCGTTCTCCTTCTCTCTTCTTCAATATTAGTTTTCGGCTAGGGTTTCTTCTTCAGTTTCATTGTACAGGGAATATCAGTTACGGTTCTTCTTTTTTTACGGCATCATATTGTTGGTTATAATTGGAGGGAAGCATATTCTCCTTTGTTGATTTTAGGTTCTTCTTTTTACGGTTTGATATTGTGAATTATAACAATGTTTATTCTTTCATCTATATGACTTCAGTCAGATCCCTAACCAGGTTTGAAGGTTCCATTAATAGCGGTGGTGAAGGTTGCAGGTAGGGTTTAAGGTTTGGTTTTTAGGGTTTAAAGCTTAGGACCAATTTGGTTCAATTTAATGACTGTGAATCACCGAAGTTCCATCTTTTTCATTGAAAACTCAGTATAACCTAAAATCATTATTCAAGAATTTGGATCTGTAGGGTTTCACAAACTTTTCTTGAAGTAATGAAGTAGATTATTCAAGAATTTGGATCTGTGTATGCCTATGAGTAGTCAGAGAGAAAGAGAGAATGATTTGATTGGTAAGATAAATCAGTAGTTTCGTTTTATTTTCAGTTTACTTTTGAGAAAAGTTAATGATTTTCCTGTTCTTCATATGCTAATTTGGCTTAATAGGGTTCTTATGTTATAACAGGTTTGAAGTTTGGGGTTTTGATTTTTATGAAATTATTGTGTTTTGGATAGTTGAAGAACGGATTTTGTTGAAGAATTGAAACTTTATTAGGTTCGTGATATTATTGAATTTCCTGTCAGAGTGTTATTGTTATAATATCATAAGGTTTCCTATTTTTTGCATTAAGTGAAACTAGATAGTGTGAAAAATGGCCAAGTGAAAGCTTCAGCAGATTCATAGTATCTCATTCAATTGCTTTGTTAATTGGTCATTTTATTTTTGTTAAAAGGTAATTGTAGATGTGTCTGATATGGTGATATGTCGTTGTGCTTTGAATATTTATCAAGAAAGAAAATGATGGAAATACAAGTTAGATTATGATTAGTTCAAACAGTAGATTTTCCATGTGCAGGTTTGAAACTGTTTTTCTCTCCACCAGGTGATATATTTTTTAAGTTCAGCTATGCCGTTATGTATATTTGAATACTAATTTTGGTATATTTACTTTTAAAAGTAGATAGTTAAACAACTTACAAGAAGATGTGTTGGTTAACACCATTTTGCATAATCGTATTACATATTATCCAAAGGTCTGAGTTATGCTTTGGATTTTGCATTATTAAGTTCAGCTATGCCGTTATGTATATTTGAATACTAATTTTGGTATATTTTCTTTTAAAAGTAGATAATTAAACAACTTACAAGAAGGTGTTGGTTAACACCATTTTGCATAATCGTATTATCCAAAGGTCTGAGTTATGCTCTGGATTTTGCATTAGGAAACAAATCATTAGTTCAGAAATTTAGTTTTTTCATTCCTATCCATGGTCTTTATAGAGTTATGCCAAGCACATCCGCAATTTGTAAGACCTACAAACTTATGAATATTTGTTTTATGTTTTAGAGAGAGAGCTGGATTGAGCTAAAGTCAGGGAAGATTGTGTTGTAGCTGTGGTTTCTAAGGGATAAGTGGTTGAATACCCTATTACATCGTCTCTTAGCTACAATTTGTGACTTAACTATTAATCTATTATTGTTTATTTTGTCTCCTATGCTGTAGACTTATGTAAAAATAACTCAAATTATCCCGATTCTACAAATGCCAATGCATTCTGGCGACGACATGGTTGATGATTTGGATCTCAATGGTACAACGACGTCAACTCTATACAGCCCTGCCTTTGATCTGTTGTTTGGCCAATCCTGAAGACGTTTTGATCGTTGAAGATGAAAATGGAAATACTGTGCTCTCAAATCTTCCGAAGATGGTACCTCTCCTCCTTCCGCAGTAAGTAGTCATTTTTCTGAAAAGCTATGTAGACAAATACATATTTTTAAGTTTGTTTAACCTAGGTTTATAAACTGAATGGCATTCCTATATTTATGCTCAGCCTAATTTGTGAAATGGGTGGTGTAATAGGTATTATATAGATAAAAAAGCCCCTTTATTTAATAAATATGTCTAGAAAAAATAAATAGGTATTCTAGCACTCAATAGATGTATGGTAATGATATGGTGCCATTGAGTATGCATGGTTGCGATTTCACGAGATAAAGGTGGACACTCTTTAGTTGATTCGGGTGCACTGAACAATAGTGTGTAGGATTTGGATTTCAGAACTTACTTTAGTTATATCTTCATGAAATAAAGTTGTAGTCTTTGTTGCAGTTGTTCTCTTGATACTCACTGACGAGCCGCCATACACAATCTGCTAATTTAGTTGGGCTAGAATACCAATTATTTTTTATTGTTTACGGGATGCAACCTGCTAACAATCTCATAAAGGGTCTTGAATACCAGTTATTTTTTAAGCACTGGACTGCAATTTATGTTAGATTATTTCTTCTGATCTAATACTAGAATGTTAATTCGTGTTGCCATGAGTGTGAGATAGGTAGGTTCAACTAGGCCGGGTCAACTGGGAACCCCCTACCTATCATGAAAGCATATGCATGAAACATGGCTCTTGCGGGGCAGTCGAGTGTGCTTTACCAACCTATATGTACCGACATCCTGTAACAATGGAAGGGCTAGCAGCCTAGCTAGCGCATCCAGATGTTACAAGTTTAACACAATATCTGTAGACAAGTATTTATCTTCGCAACCATAATGAACATAATAAACACGGTAACCTTACAAGTTATAACCACTTAATTGCCGTCTTCCCCATCGTACAAGGTTTTTCATATAGTCTATTTGGTGTCTTTCAGCTGATATGTAGGTAATTGCCACTATGGTCATAACTCTCCCGACGTCCATTATATCTAATGAAGTTCTAAGAATACACAATTTTAAATTGGTTTGGACCATTTCATGTATGCATTTGAATTGTATTTGATGACAGTGCCAATGCTAATCATTTTATATGGTTGGATTTTCCAGTGATGTCTTATAGAAACATTTGCAAGGATTTGGCATCAAGTTAGGATAGAAGATATGACATCCATCGAAGCTAATGAAGGAAGAATAAACAGAATATTAGGAATGAGTTGCGGATCTGCAGTAACGCGTCCGGCTAGCAAAACTTGACACTCTAAAAAGGTATGAGACCAGCATTTCCAAGAGCTACGTAGTCTAATTTTTTGAGTTTTATAATAGTATTTTTTAAAAAGGATCAGTTGTTTTTAAGCCTTGGATCCTCATGCTCAAAAAATGTGTAAAAATGTGTAATTGTAGCACTATGACAGTCTATTTGGATCCTCATGCTCAACATCCTTTTAAATTAATTGGACATGTGAAATCTAAATTGAATTTTGAAATGTTCAATTCAAAGTTTCCAAACAATTTTTTTTTTAAAATATAGTAAAGTTGGATTTGATGCTGATACTACAAATTTCCCCTATATTTTGGTCAAATATTCTAGGAGTAACATTTTAGTATGAAAAACCTAATTGTGGATTTCCCCGAGAATAAGTTCTCAATAAATGATTGACATAACTTATGCTTAGATCAATGCGTGTGTGAGGCGAATTCGAGCCACACCAAATTAAAATTCCTAAGCATGGATCGGGACGGGGCGAGGCGAAATCGAGCAAGCATGTATTGGAACGGGCGAGGTGAAGCCGAACCACACCAAATAAAAAATCCTAAGTATCAAGGTGGCACGACACCCCACGGCACCAAATGAAAATGATCGATGGGGGAGGCTATGTGCCACATCGGTTAAAAGGGTAAAAAAAAAGATGATGATGGATGGTTTTCGGGTCCGCTAAGCCAAGCATGCATCGAGACGGGGAGAAGTTGAGCCAAGCATGCATCGAGACGGGGCGAAGCTGAGTCAAGCCATACCAAATCAAATGTCCTAAACATGCATCGGGGCGAGGCGAACCCGAGCAACATCAAATCAAAAAAATCCTAAGCACGGTGCGTAGGATGGTTTCGAGTCTGCCTAGTGCGTAGCACGGGCACAAAATCTAGTGTAACATGAAAGCCGTTTCATGCCCAACCTTGTTTGCATATTTCAAGTATGCGCATTGGTGATAAAAGAAGACTAACAGTTCCACCATCTTTGGGGTAATGCACATCAATTTTACACTAACTTTACCTTTTATGTATCATTTCTTCTCAAAAATGATTAGGATACACCTTTTTTTCTGCTATATAATCAGTATGCCGTGTATTTCAGATATGCCTCTACAGGGTCAGTCCGATATGGTGTACCACCAGACGCATGGCTGGTTTTTGAAATCGAAGTAGTTGCTATCACCGAATGATAATGCTTGAATCCATTTCTATGTGCCCGTATTCGACTTCGGACAAAGGAAGTAGATTGATCTTGGCACTAAAGATATAACGTCAGATCGCTTTTTGGGAAGTTAGATCAAAAGAAGGTTGCAGAAACCTGTTTTCTTTTTAATTGTTGATTAGTTTGTTCTCCTAAAATTTAATCCTTCTATTTGCATACTTTATTTCCATGGCCTATATATGTAATGGACGAATAGTATTTCTTTCTATTACTAATTTTGACTTTAATTGTATCATTATTCAATAACCTTTGAGCCCATTTTATTCTTCTGAAGAACATTGTTTTTGTTTCAAATGAATGATTTTTGTTCAAATTGAACTGAAT
This sequence comes from Papaver somniferum, assembly GCF_003573695.1. Taxonomy (NCBI): domain Eukaryota; kingdom Viridiplantae; phylum Streptophyta; class Magnoliopsida; order Ranunculales; family Papaveraceae; genus Papaver; species Papaver somniferum. Next base: position 35,220,308 of record NC_039361.1, on the reverse strand, counting down.
GGGTAGATTTCCAATTGTTCGGTGTCTATATGACGAAGATAGTTACTATAATCTATTTTGAAGTTCCCATGCAATGTTTTTGAAGCCCTTTTAGAAAAGTAAAGTTAGCAATGTTACCTGAGTAACACCTTGTTTGTTTAGATCATTCGGAATCTGAATCTGACTTGAGGTCTTATTTGACTCATATATCTGACTAGAAGCATGGTCGTTCCTGATTTTTTTTTGTCCCAAAGCAGATCCAAAGAAAGTTGCCCCTTATCTTAAAAAACCCTGCATAAGGTTGTTTATAAGCTTCTTGAATTTCATATCCATACTGAAAAGGCATCATACTAATTATCAACATTTAATCGTCGATTACATATCGTCTATGAATATTGTATTCAAGAAGGGAAACAAGTACATGTATAGTGTCCCGATATGTACATAGATGGGAAGGCGAAGAAAGAATGCCAAATGCATAGTCTTAATTCATAAAGAACATGTCGTATATGGTATTTTGTGTTTTTCTAGGGCAGGAAGTACATGTACATTAAATCTTGTAGTTGGATATTTCTGACCAAAATCCCCGAAAATAAAATGGAGTAGATTTCCAAACGAAATCCTTAAACGCAATGAAATTGTAGTAGAATCTACGTCGCATTCTAAAACTAGAATAAACACAACATTAAACTATTTCAGAATAGACATCCTAGCAACGCCAACTTAAGTCGATTTTCTAATTGTGAGAGATAGATAGGACTAAAAACTATTTCAAACAGAAATCCTAGCAACCATTAAAAGTCGATTTTCAACTGATGAGAAAATTACTTCTCCGATCTTCATCTTCGTCCCAACTAAATATGACCAACAAAGAAAAGAAAAACTCATATTTTGTTGCCCCTCTAGGCCTGTTGCCCCAAAGTGGGGCTTTCCCTTCTTCCCCACCAAGACCGGTCCTGCTAGAAGTTATCCAGTGGGAAGATTTTTTTTTGATGTAAAGAAGAATTATATTAATCAAGAAATATAGTACAACACGTTTAAAGTCTCATTTTTATCAAAAACATTGGAAATAACACTAGATTTTAGAACCATGTGCTGAATGTGAGAGAACCTGTGCCGAAGATGCTTTACTCGAGCTTCTTTTGCTATTTGGTCCACTGCAGAGTTATATTTCCTGTTTATATACTTTACCTGGGCTTGCGGAAGTTTCTTCAAAATTGAGATCACTTCTTGTATGGTGTTATCCGCAGTCCAAGGAGAGTCTTTGCGAGACTTGTTGATCGTCTCCACCAAAGTTTTGCAGTCCGTTACTATTGAGACAATGGATAATATATATTTACTTAACTATGAAGATGCCTTTAGTAAATCTTTTGATTCTGCATGAAAGGCTGAGGAGGCGCACTCCGAACCAGCTTCAATATACATAAATATTTCGTTGTCCACTGAGTAAAGTAAAAAAGCATATCCCATGGTCGAATCCTTTTTTTTGAAAGCTGCATCAATAAATATTATCCAATCCGAAGATATGTCAGACCATTTCTCTTTGGGGTTATTTCTTCTTTCCATCTTCATTAAGTTTTGGACCCTTGCCTGAGTATTCTGGTTTAGAAATTTCTTTATTTGCTCCATAAGGTGAATCGGGTTCGGGTTTATTTTCTCAAAAATCACCGAGCATCTGTGTTTCCAAATGAACCAGGATATAGTAGCTATTTTATCCGATAGTTGATTGAAATCTTGGACTGTGGTCCACTCTTTTACCCAACTTTCTATGGTGTCCGAAGTAATTGTAGCGTTCACTACTTCTAGAGAAAGACCAAACCAAATTGCTCTTGCAAAGGGGCAAAAGCGAAAAAGATGTTGTTCTGATTCTTGATCTTGGGAATTACACATTGGACACTCTGTGTTTTTGTCTGAATTATGTGCCCCAAGTCTTGAGTTAGTTGGAAATGCTTTTTGAGCTAATTTCTAGATGAATAACTTTATTCTTGGGATTACTTGGATTTTCCATATTTTTTTCCAGGGAAAGGAGGTTAATGAATTACTCTCTTGATCTTGGTTTATGAGAAAGTTATAAACATTTCCGAAAAGGTTCCTGAAGGATGATGTTGTCATCTGACTTTGTCTTGTTCTTGTGTTTTTGGAGTAATAGCTAGGATTCTCGCTTTTATTTCTGGATCAAAATAAGTATCAAGTTTTTCTTGATCACATGTATCCTCGGGAGTGATCAACTCATTTACCCTTTGTTGATCCGACTCTTGAATATTAATGAGCTTCTGAATGATCTCTGTGCTAGGAATCCATTTGTCTTCCCAAATTTTTGTAGAAGCTCCATTTTTTACTTACCAGATAAAATTGCCTTTAATGAGATCCAAACCTTTTTTTATACTAGTCCAAATCCAAGATAATTTGGAAGATCTAGAGAATTCCAGAGGATGAGAGTTTGGGAAGTATTTAGCTTTGAGAAGTTGAGCCCAAAGTTGATCTTGCTCTGATATGAGACGGCTAGCTAGTTTAGTAAGGAGATCTATGTTTAACTGGTGCGGATTCTTGATTCCAAGACCTCCTTGGGATATAGGCTTGCAGATGCTGGCCCAAGCCCTAATATATCCTCCTTTGCTTTTGGGCTTGTCTTTTTTCCACCAGAAATCTCTTTGGATTTTGTCCATCTGATCTAACGTTTCCTTAGGAATAGCTAGCACTTGCACTTGGTAAGTTGGATAACCTTGAAGAATGGATTTTATTAGAACTGTTCTGCCAGCTTGAGAGAGCAATTTAGATTTCCAGCCTTGAAGAGTGGCATAGTATCTTTGTAATAGAGGTTTAAAATCTTCTTTTCTATTTTTACCAAAGAAGAGAGGAGTTCCTAGATATCTATCATTTTTTGTCGTTAGAGGAACTTTTAGAATTCTCGCAATGATTTTCCCATGTTTCGGATGAATTCTAGGGCTGAAGTAGATACCAGATTTCTATAGGTTGACTATTTGTCCCGTTATCTCCCCAAATCTTGATAATATGTCTAATAAAAATTTGGCCTCACCTAGATTAGCTTTTGTGAATAAAAAGCAGTCATCTGCGAAAAATATGAGAGATGTTCGGGGCAACTTTATTAATTTTAAGGCCCGAAATTTTCTTTTCAGAAACATCTTTTTCTAGGAGTCTAGAAAGAATCTGCATGCATATTAAAAATAAGTATGGAGAAAGTGGGTCACCCTGTCTTAGACCTCTGGAAGTGGTGAATTTCGGACCCGGGGAACCATTTAGGAGGATAGAAAAGGAGGTGGTTGAAATGCATTGCATTATAAGCTTTACCCACGTATCAGCAAAACCTAGTGTTGATAGATCTGATTTGATGAAGTTCCACTCCACTCTGTCGAAAGCTTTAGACAGATCTAACTTTAAGGTGAAATATCCTTTTGTGGCTTTTGATTTTTTCATTGAATGAATAATCTCATGAGCGATGATAATGTTGTCCGTGATCTGTCTCCCTGGAAAAAAGACTGATTGATTTGGGAAAATTATTTTGTTTAGGATTGGCTTTAGCCGGTTTGCTAGAATCTTAGATATGATCTTGTATATTGTATTACTCAGGCTGATGGGTCTGAAATTTGACGGGGTTTGTGGAGTGGATATTTTAGGTATCAGAGTTATGAATGAATAGTTCAATTCCGGATTTAGGTTACCGGTTTTAAAAAAAATCTTGAACTGCCTGAATTATATCCAGTGGGAAGATTGAATTCAAAAGTTTCTATCATCATATTATTTCATGTGTAATAAGTCAGATGACTCGGATTCAAATTTTTTTTATTTTTTTGGCTAGAAAAGATAACAATGTTAAGAATGAGAATGAATACAAAGTTTATAGGATGGTATGGGGAGGTATATTTCCCCATTCACCTGTTACATCATACCTCCTATTAAACTTAGCAGCTTTATCGGGGGGCGCAGCCAGGATTCAAGAAATGGGTGTGCAAGTTACCATTCAACACATATTTTAGGGGAGCAAAAGGGTTAAAATGACTAAAGATGAGATAAATTAGTTTAAATTAGGCTTAGGTGCCCACATTTGAGGGGATGCAATTGCACACACCTCTCAATATGGCTCCGCCCCAGGCTTTATCTTCCAAATCATTAAACTCTCTGCTCACATGAGAAAATATGTGGAAATGAAAAGAGTTCGAAATAAGAGCATCTCCAATGAGACATTCAAAATATCCTAAATATAAGGCCACATAGGATTTTTAAGAATTTAAGCAAAAAAAACATCTCCAATGAGAATGTGAAGGGAGAAAGTAAAGATGATGTGTCCGGTAGTTATGTAGGCATCCTCAAAGCTATCCTCTAGTTTTAGAGGTTCTCTTAGAGGATGTGAAGATCCTACTCATCATTATTAATGGTTATGATTAGTTATATGATTTGGATCAATGGTTTAAAAAATTCAAAACTAAAGAAATAAAATCTGTGGCTGGCAGGTCCGGTCCTGTGTTTCCAGTGGCCTAAAGCCCAAAAAATTTGGTGGCCTCCTATCAAGCAAAAAACATTATAAACCATTTATTTTTTGGTCCCTCGTAAGTAAGCTTTTTTTATTAGTGACGCCTTGCAAATCCACTTTTTTAAGTTTTGCCCCACAAATTCTATCAATTTTATAAAACATCCTTATTCTAACATATGAGAGACTGAAATCGGAAGGGAACATTTTAGTTTTGTGGCCTCTTTTTCCGCGTGGCCTCAAGCGCAGAATCTGTGGCTTATATGGCAGGGCCGACCCTGGTGGTTGTAGATTCAAACGAGTTGGTTGAGGTACAAAAAAAAAAAAAAAAAAAAAACAAACAAACTTAAGCTAACCCTTTGTATTTTCCCAGGTTCCAAGTATCAATTTGTTCGGCGGGCTGGACCAAGTGGAGCTGATGAGAGAAGTTTGAGCGTTGCTGAGATATTAACACCTTTTACATTTATACCCGCACTTCCGTTTTTTTCTTTCCCTCCTAAATAACTCCCCTTTTCTCTTATCAACTCCCCGCTGTTAAGGATACCTGGGAGGAAAACGGCATCATGTCTATATCCAACTCCATCAAAACCATCGATTCTTCATTTTCTCAGTACACATCAATAATCGACGACTGCATAAAAACCAAAAACATCAAACTTGGGAGAACCCTTCATTTACATCTCATTAAAACAGCTCTTAATCTCAACGTATTCCTTACTAATCGTCTCATAGATATGTATGCAAAATGTAATTCAGTCAAATGTTCCGAAAGTGCTTTTGATGATGCCCCGGTAAAGAATTCTCATTCCTGGAATACAATTTTCTTCGCGTGTTCGAAATTGGGGTTTTTTGGTAAAGCTCGTGAAGTGTTCGATAAAATGCCGAACCCAAATCTTGTTAGTTATAATTCTATGATATCTGGTTTGACAAAAAATGGGTTTCATATAAAAGCATTAGATGTTTTTAAGAAAAAGATGTTGCTTATAGTTGGATAGAGGTCAGAAATGAGAGACATGGGTTCGTGGCTAAAGACAAATATCACTGTCAAATGGAAGAGATATATGATATAGTCAGTGAACTTGTGAGCCACATGGAGGCAGGATGTGGATCCTCTAAAGATTCATTTGAGCATGGAGCACTTTTTGCTTATTAAACTCGATCTAAGTTATGCTTTTGAACCATTTATATCTCTCTTTCATCAAACCACAGTGCTCACATGCAGATGACAACCTTGTAACGATATTGCTGTTTGATGTCACAACTTCATTTGCTTCAGTACCATAACTGATTTGCATCCCATGCCCACTGGGCAATTTGGAAGACACAGAGAGGCTGAAGTTGAACAAGCAGTAAGATTGTAGCTAATTGACTAGGTACCTTCTTTAACCAAGTAAATAAATTTTGTCAGGCTGACTTTATTTTACTTAACTCGTATATACAGTACTACACGTATTTGATCAATGTGATGCAAGGATATGACCATTTATCTGATTTTAGATGTTTTCTTCTTCTGGAGTATCAAAGGCATATATGGAGTTGGAGTGGAGTTCCTGTGCTTCATCCTAATCAGGCTTTAACGTCAGTGACTTGGATCTCCATCTGGGCCTCCCAGGTAATTCTTTAACAGTGTGTAGTGACATCCTTCACTAATCTATCTCTCCCTCTCTACAAGAACCCACTAGTTATTTGAATCGAAAATGCGTTCTTTTAAATGAATCGTGTTTTATAAGTAGTCACTTTTCCCGATATTCCTCTAACCGTTCCATAATTGGCTTTTGACAGTCTAAGAATAGGCTGAATGGCAAGAGTATATATACCACCAAAATGGGTTTATTATTCCTTTTGGATAAATTGTTATTTGAAAAATGTGGATATGATTTTTTTAGTAGTAGTGACCTCGAGTTGGAGAATAGTTGCTGATAGAACTAGGAGGGAAGTAATACGGTTTAGGATAACAAAGGAGATTTGACCTTTTAGTGGTGCATTTCTCTTCTCCAGAATGTTCTTGGCAATTCGGTAAGGTTGAGGGAGTTGAATGGAGGTTGGAATTGGTTTAGTCTCCAATAAATATAGGTAATGACCTTATTTAAATTGATAAAGAGTAACCTTGTAAGCATCATATATAGCTGACTCATCCCTTCCACAACAAATAATGGGTTTCTGGGGTAACTTCTATTCTGCTATTCTCTGGTCTATGCTATAAACTAGTATTTTCAAAGTTCTAGTTTCTTCTTCTTCTTCTTCAGTACTGTGTTTTTTTTTTCCACGAAAATGATCTGATGCATATGTCCTTGCTATGAAAAACAGGAATCGAACTTGAATGTGGTAAACCGTACATATATCGACATAATAAGATGCTATAAAAGCTTCATATTACTCAGGTAGTCTACTTGAGAAACTTTTTTGTTGTTGTATGTATATGTATGTTGTCTTGTGTTTGAACCAACTCAAGCAGTAAGACCAGTAAGATTGTAACTAATTGAGATGGGTAAGTCAAAGGCTTGCTGAAAGACCTTTTTTTAACTTAAATCATAAATAAATTTTGTCAGGGTGACTTTATTTTACCTACCTCATACATACTGTACTACTACACCTATTTGATCAATGTAATGCAAAGATATGACCATTTATCTGATTTTAGATGTTTTCTTCTTCTGGATTGTCAGAGGCATCTAGGGACTGGAGGTGCTTTGCTTCATCCTGATCAGGTGTTCGTGTCAGTGACTTGGCTCTCCATGTGGGCCTCAGGTGGTCTTAAATGGTGCGTAGCCACATCCTTTATCAGTCTATCTCTCTCTGTTTATAAGAAGCTACTAGTTATTTTAATCTAAAATGCCTTCCCTTAATGAAACGTGGTGTATAAGTAAATTCAAATTTCCCAATTTCCCTCTGACACGTTCCATAGTTGGCTTTTGACAGTCTAAAATAATAGACTAAAATGCAAAAAGTATATATCACCGAAAGGGGTTTATTATCCCTTTTGGAAAAGTTGCTCTTTGAGAAACGTAGATAATAATTTTTTAATAGTAGTGCCCCGGAGTTGGAGATTAGTTGCTGATAGGACAAGGAGGGAAGTTAATAGGGTTTAGGATAACAAAGAAGATTTGACCTTTTAGTGGTGCATCCCTCTTCTCCAGAATGTTCTTGGGAATTCAGTAAGGTTGAGGGAGTTGAATGGAGGTTGGAATTAGTTTGGTCTCCAAAATTGACAAGAAATATAGGTAATGACCTTATTTAACTAGATAAAGAGTAACCTTGTAAGCATCATAGCTGACCCATCCCTTCAACAACAAATAGTCTCTTTAAGAAATGGGTTTCTGGGGTAACTTTTCTTCTCCTATTCTCTTGATTTAGTACTGTGTTTTTTTTTCCCACGATAATGATCTGATGCCTATGTCCTTGCTATGAAAAAACAGGAATTGAACTTGAATGCGGTAAACCGTACATATACCGACATGATAAGATGCTAGGAAAGCTTCATATTACTCAGGTACTCTACTTGAGAAACCATTTTTTTGTTGTATGTATTTGTATGTTGTCTTATATTTGAACATATTTGTAATTGCAGGCAGCTTTAGTTAGCTGGGGTCATGTCTGGGCATTGAGTACATATTGGTGTGCTGTTCAGGTTAAGGTTGGGAGTAAGAACCCAATCCTTATATGCAAGTTTGTCAGAAATAGTTTGATAGAATCAATTTCGTTAGGTTTGGAGTTTGATGAGGGGGAAGATGACATTGTTTTTGAACTATTGAGCACTGGTTGTAAAGTGCATCTTACTGGTTACCATGATAAAAATGGTAATGGCAGAGATCAAGGTAAGTCACTGCTATCAGTGCATAATTATTGTTTTCTTCTCTAGTCTTTAGCTCATGTCCTGTGTAGTATCAAGCATGGGTATTTGGGGCTTATTATATGTTTATGTGAAGTTCTATTTCTCATCGCGCTCTTCGCTGTCGCAAGCCTGCTAAATTGGTGCCTTTTACTTCAATAGAGCAAAAAAGAGTGAAAGTAAAATCTTTTTACTTCTAAATGATAATATTTCTCATAGTTGCAAAATCAATTTATCTATATAATCATGTTGAGCTTAAACGGTCTTTATTTGTTTTTATTGCAGGTGTTGTTGAAAAGAGAATAGTAAAAGAAGGAACTGGTGCCTTCTTAAAATGGCCACGATGAAGAAACGAAGAATAAAATGGCGACTCAATCTCTAAATAAAGATAGATTTGAAGTTTATCATGTTGGAAGATGATTGGATGTGTTGGTTGTTGATGTTTAGTTCTAATTTAGAGCCAGTGTTTTACCTTGTTTGGTTTCCTCTGTTATCAAGCTGTAGTTGTGTCTGTTTGGCTGTCAAGTTTGTTAAATTTCTGTTTTAGAGTTCTGGTTTTAGCTTTACACAAGTTTGTGCTTCATTCTACGGAATCAAGTAGTATACAATTTGTTTATTTGACAGTTTTTTTCCTGTTCATAATAAGTGCTATTTGTGCCACAATTCGCTATATCCAAGTATATGCTTCTGATACAACCTTCAGGTCAGGTTGTCAGATGGAGAAAGGAAAGGTGGCGACTGTAGTAAACCTTGTGTGAAAAAATCAAGTAAAAAACGTGCTCATAAACGTCGCCATTGTGAATTCCTAAGCTAACTGTTAGTAGTACAACTTACAAGTGCTCATAAACGTTGCCATTGTGAATATTATAGAATTGATTAAAAAAACGTGGAATGAGTGCAAGGATTGTGGTACAAAGAACAAAGAAATATGGACCGTTTGGTGCTTTTTATGTCAGTTTTGACCAGGAGGGGAATTAAAACTTTTAGTTGCTCATAAAACTAGGGTTTTGTTCTTGTTAACTTGTATACGCGTATACATATTAAGGTTCATTAAAACAATTATTTTTTGTATTGGAAATAAGATTTGTTTGTTTTATTTCATTGAAGACAATGATTCTTTGCATTGGGAAAAAGGATTGTTGTTTTTCATGCAAGAAAAATCAATTTCTAGTAGAATAAGACAAAAAAACACAATTTCAAATGAAATAAAATATAAGTTAACAAAAGTCTTAAAACTCCGAGGGAAATTAGAACTTTTTTAGGATAATGGAGGAGATTTGACTTTTCAGCGGATTCATTTCTCTTCCTGAGAATGTTCTTCGGAATTCGAAAAGGTTGAAGGAGTGATTGGGGGTTGGAATTGGTTCAGTCTCCAAAACTGACAACAAATATTAGTAATGACATTATGACAGTATTTAAATAGACAAATATTAATCTCATCTGCAACATTCTCTTGAAGAGGCTTTATTTGGTTCTTCTGTTAACAGCAACTTTCTCTTGAAGAAATGGGTTTTTGGGGTGTAATCTTCAATCTCATATGCAGATCTATGCTATAAACTACTATTATTGCAAACTTCTGCTTTCTTCTTTGTTCTTGTACCGTATTTTCTTTTTCCATCAAATGAACTGATACCCTAATGTCCTTGCTATGAAAAAGCAGGAATCGAGTTAGAATGTGATAAACCGTACATATATCGTCATAATAAGACGCTAGGAAAGCTTAATATTACTCAGGTATTGTACTTGAGAAACCATTTTTTTATATGCATTTGTATGCTGTCTTATATTTATGAAAACATATTTTAAATTAATGCAGGCGACTTTAGTTAGCTGGGGTCGTGTTTGGGCATTCAGTACACATTGGTGCGCTGTTCAGGTTAAAGTTGGGAGTAAAAACCCAATTCTTATATGCAAGTTCGTTAGAAATAGTTTGATAGAATCAATTCCTCTGGATTTGGAGTTTGATGAGGAGGAAGATGAAATTGTTTTTGAACTATTGAGCACCGGTTGTAAAGCGCATCTTACTGGTTACCATGTCCTGTACGTCCTCTATCATTCAAGCATGAGTATTTGTTCTAAGATTAAGTCGTTCTCCGCTATTGCGACTCGCAAGCCTTTGTACTTGGTTTATTACTGCTAAATTGGTACGAAAACATAAATTATAATTTATGTACAGACGACAATACATCTTACTTACAAACTACAAAATCAATCCATCTATAACTATATTTTAACTTGACAGGTCTTAATTTGTTTTCTTTGCAGGTGCAACTGAAAAAAAGAAGGTAAAAGAAGAAACCGATACCTTCTATAGATGGCCACAATGAAAAGTTAAGAACCAAATGGCGAAAGTAACTCCAAATGAAGAAGAGATATGAAGTTTTAATCTGTCGGAAGACCAGTGTAGAACCTCAAATGGATTTAACTTTTGCTTTTACTTGGTTTGTGTTTTGTTTTAATGTACAACCAGTGTTTACCCACTTTGGTTCCTCAATTTAGAGTCAGTTGCACTATCAACTTTGTCAAATTTCTGTTTGGGAGTTCTGGTTTTGGTATTCTTTTTTGTATGTTTTTTTTTTTTGTGTGTGTGGCAAATGATTCGTGCCATAACTTGTTATATCCAATAACTATGAATGCTTATGATATAACTGTAGGGAATAGTCGTGCACTACTATCCCAATTAGTTGTCAGTGAGAAAAAAACACACCTAACGGAATTGAACACTCAATAGAAAAGTAGAAGCACACAATAATTTGCCTGGTTTGGCAAATTGCCTACATCCACGGACAAAGAAGACTGTTTCACTGTAATGATTCAGGAAGATTACTGTATGTACACCATTCATCATCCACCACGTATACAGAAAGAGACACGTGGAAGGCATGCAAAGCGAGACATCAAAACATGATAGCAAGCATCTCATCAGAAGATGCCATCGGTCAGCAGATCTGACGGTCAGAGACAGAGGATCATAGAGGAATGATGGCTCAGAGGAGCACCAGATAATACCCCTTGGGTGTTAACACACCCAATCCCGAGGAAGATCCCAGATCAACGGCCGAGAAGAAGTTTGGCTTACACAGATGTGACCAGACAAAGAGACATTTGTCTGACACGAGCAGACATCGATCTACCCGCATTAAATACCAAAGAGATATACACGTGTCAATCAGCTCGTGGAAGAGGCGAGGATAACCCTTCGTATTCAAGCTCAGGCCGCGGCATATGCCGAAGACCTCTGCGTTGTAGGCACAAAGCACAAGAAGATAAGATTACAACGGCACCTCAGAAATGGGACCCACGTTCCAACCCTATAAATACCCCTCTCCACTAAGAGAGGAGGGGTCGACCATTTTGGAGAGCAATTATAGGAGAATATAGGAGAGAGAAATAGGAAGAGTAACTAATCCCCCTACTTCCGCTGACCTATGTATATTCTAAAGTCATTCGACTATCTTTGTAACCATTCAGTACATAGTGAAACACCAACCCCGTGGATGTAGGCCCTAGTGCCGAACCACGTAAATCTTTCTCATTTACATTTCAGCACCTTACATTCTGCGTTAAACTTCATATGCTTTATATTTATACTTGATTCTTGGTTTATTCCTTTATACGAACATTATTTATGATAATATTCGACTAGACAATGACAAGCCCGAAGGCTTCGAATCGATGAATCGATATAATCATTTACGTTACGCATACGACGTACAATTCTAGAATTAGGATGTATGCGAATATTATTTGTGAACACGTGGATGGCTTCGTGATTTATTTATGTGTTCACAATTACAACACTGATTTCTCACCAAGACCTTTCAATAAAGTCTCACTCACAACTCTCTGAACACAAAAGAAAGCTAACTCTCTTTCTCGCTTGTCAACTCAGCGAAGCCTTAAACTAGCTAATGAAGAACTCCTTTTATAGGCTCTTACTTGCGACACTGGTCCCTGAATTAAGGACCAATTCCGTGTTGTATCAAAGCAGCTCCATACTTTCACATTGTGAAAGTCTAATGCGTTGGCACATTTATTGTGTTCATATGCTGTGTACTTTTGTTTTGGTAAACAAAAGCTACCCCACGTGAAAATCGAGACAATGGAAACTTCCCAACAGTACACTACTATTATCTCAATAGTTGATACTGTGTAGTAGGAACAGTTCCACAATATCCTTCAGGTTAGGTTAGGAAGATAACATTAGTAACGTACGACTAATTTCAGTCTCGCTAATTGAATCCTCCATGGAATCTAATCGAACTAGACTGAACAAGAAATTGTTAATTACTTTTGGCCAAGTTGGACTGAGATAACTTTTACATGGTTAATCAAACTGTTATTAATTACAGTTGGGTGTTGCATGATTAGCAAGGTAATCAGCAGTCTCACGATACACATGCTTGCATGATTCGAAAGACTCCAATTCACAAATCTTGAACCATATCTGATCTCATAACATGGAAGGAAATTCAATTGTCTTAACGACATACTCATGATAGTACGGTCATGACATCTGCTCTATGTACTGCGGCTCCAGATCCTTTATGTAATACTCCTGTCCCTTTGTCTCCACCAATCACAAAAGAACACGTATTGATATTCATGGCGCCGGAATCCTGTCCCTCCTTCAATTAGGTGTTTGTCCTTATCTTCCCATAAATATCTGCCTAATCTATAATCGGTTATTCGGTTTATAAAGAGAGCACCTCGAGGGGAAGACACACAGAGAATAGAATGGATAAGTTTAGTAGTGATGATGAGTTTGGGAGGTTCATGAACGTCTGTTTAACATTTTTTTTATCCTTAAGTTACTGTTATGTCATATCCCGAAACATCCCAAAAGGATTTCCAAGGCTTCTTTCTATCTTACCAGTTATATACGTATTTACATGCATTCCTCTTAATCTTTCTTCTTTCCATCTTACTTTGGGAGCAGGGTTTTTCATAAGTTGGCTTGCTAGCTTTAAACTTGTTCTCTTCTCATGCGATAAAGGTCCTCTTTCATATGATCCAGGACTTGTGTCATCTTCATCACCATCACCAGTGGCCTTTTTCCGTTTTCTTGTTATCGCTTGTTTACCAATCAAGGTTAAACAATCTAACCGATCATCAGTACCATCTTCCAGTACTCATTGTATGCATGGACTGCATTATTATGTTCTAGAAGGTGTTTGTCTAGGATTAGTATTTTATGCATACGGGTATTACGAACATTATTAAAACAAACCAAACATCACGATCATGAATTTTCTTTATCTCTTTCATACGTGTTTCAGCATTGAGCTAACTCTCACCATTTATGCTGCCCTAGCTAGGCTCCTTTTTCGCATAGATGTTGATCCACCATTTGGCAACTATTTCTTCTTATCAACATCATTTCAAGATTTTTGGGGTAAGAGATGGAACTCAATGGTACCAGGTATTCTACGATCAATCGTATATGAACCTGTACGCCATATTTTAAAAAGAGTTAGGGTAAATACGTAGCAATACTAGCGACATTTTTTGTGTCAGGTCTAATGCATGAATTAATAGTCTTCTACATTGGTCGAAAACAACCTTGTTGGGATGCACTAGGTTTCCTTTTTCTACAAGGTGTGTGTTTGGCTTTGGAAATTAAGGTGAAGAGTTCTTTGAATGGGAAGTGGAAACTAAATAAGCTCTTTTCGATCCTGTTGATGGATGGATTACTTATATGTTCATGCTTTCGCGTATTTTTACGATGTTTTGAAAGGTATAAGTTTCCGGTCATGGTGACGGAGGATATCGCTAATTTCGCCAAGTTTCTTAAAAATGTGCTAGTGAACCAAAGTGCTCTTAATTGAATTGATAGCATCCTATAATGGCATATGTTGCCAACTATCTTGACTTGCTGATAGAGGAGGTGCTATGACTATGAGCATGTACTCGTGTTTTTGCTTTAAAAAACAAATAATTGTACTTGTGTGTGTTGTTGTTTCAAATACTTCTCGTGTAACTACAAATAATGTTGTACTCACTCTCATTCAATGATAAAATAAAAGAAACGGATTCATCCAACTAATTTACCTTGCATAAATTTCACAACTTTCACCTGAACAACACACATGTGTACTCAAGACTCCCACTTACCATTCAATTTGTGTCATTGCCGTTTTGGCAGGCCTGCTGTGTCATTTTTACGTGTCATTGCAGTTTTAATAGCCTTGCATTTTTAGTGGCGACTACGAAAAAATTGGGGACGATTTTTAATTCCCGACCCATAGATAAGGTTATGGGATCTAATGGTTCGGAAAATACCTAAACGTCCTTCTATAATCGATAATTAGTATAGTGGTACTAGCAACCGATTATTAGTTTGTTTAAGAATTGGCTATTTAAATAATCGGTAGATAAACAACATAACCTAACTACTAATTATTAAAGTAGAATACTCGAATCTCATTCATTTGCAAAATTGAATTTGGGGCTACCGTTAGTAATCGGTAGTTTGCATGGGAACTTCATAAACTGCCAATTACCCTGAGCCAAAATCCAAATTTTTGCCAACTTCATAATCGGAAATTAGTTGAACGTAATAACCTACTGATTATGGTAGTTCCAAAATTCGAAAAAATTAGAGATTTTGGCAAAATCAAAATTTGGGGCAACTTGATAATCAGAAGTTATTGAACATAATAACCTACCGATTATTGTAGTTCTAAAATTCAAAAAATTAGAGATTCTCGTAAAATCAAAATTTGGGGCAACTTTATAATTGGAAGTTATTTTAACTCAATAAACTACCGATTATTTTAGTTCTAAAATTTGAAAAATTAGAGATTTTGGAAAAATCAAAATTTGGGGCAACTTAATAATCGGGAGTTATTTTAACTTAATAAACTACCGATTATTTAGTCGATCATCTACAAAATAGAGCCGTTGGGACTCTAATCTATATAAGGATGGTATCCTCTTACCCTATATGCAACACAAATGCAATTAAACTCTCTCCAACATCAAAGAAATCATCTTCAAGATAATGGCCCAACAATTCATTAATCCTAAAGAGTTCACGGTTGAAGAAGATTTATATCTATGTAGGCGCTATGTTCAATTCTATCCTAAGCGAGGTGAAGAACGTAGGCAACGATGTGTAATGAGTATGAGTTATTTGTGGAGAATTCACGAATTTTTTTGTGTTGACACCGGTAACCCAAATTACCATCATGTAGGTGATCTTTTTTGCCGGGTTGGTTCTATAAACGGACATGTCGAAGAATTGTTGACACTGTCATGTAGGTGATTTTTTTTGCCGTCACATCAAATATCCAAAATGTTAATCTTTTCAAGATTTGGTGCATCGAATTCAAGGCTTTGCAAGATGCTAGAATAAAAACGACGCCGATAATGAAATTTGAATGCTCAAATAATCCCAGTATCACATGACAAGAATTTTGACCAATACCCTCTAGGTACATTTGTAAATCTTCTCTTATACAATTTAACCTCTTAATTAAGAAAATGTTATCTAAATGAATAAATAAATAACTCTGGTAAACGAATATTTACATTTGTACATCTTCCCTTATACAATTTAACCTCTTAATTAAAAAAATGTTGTCTAAATGAATAAATAAATAACTCTGGTAAACGAATATTTTTTCTTGGTCCCGAAAGAATTCATTTATCAAGGCTAGGCTGTATTAACTACCGATTATGAAATTAAAATACCTTTTTACTTCCAAATGATAATATTTCTCCTAGTTGCAAAATCAATCCATCTATAATTATGTTAACTTAAACGGTCTTTATTTGTTTTCTTTGCAAGTATTACTGTTGAAAAGAGAATAGCAAAAGAAGGAACTGGTACCTTCTTAAAATGGCCACGATGAAGAAGCGAAGAATAAAATGGCGACTCATACTCTAAATAAAGATAGATTTGAAGTTTTAGTATGT
Organism: Papaver somniferum; assembly: GCF_003573695.1. Lineage (NCBI taxonomy): Eukaryota > Viridiplantae > Streptophyta > Magnoliopsida > Ranunculales > Papaveraceae > Papaver > Papaver somniferum. The sequence goes on along the minus strand of NC_039361.1, from coordinate 35,204,094 downwards.
TGGAAGATGATTGGATTTGTTGGTGAATGCTTTGTTCTAATTTAGAGTCAGTGTTCCTGTTTACATTTTTCTGTTGGGCTGTGAAGTTTGTTACATTTCTGTTTTAGAGTTCTGGTTTTAGCTATACACAAGCTTGTGCTTCATTCTACGGAATCAAGTAGTGTACAATTTGCTTTTTTATTTTTTTGTCTGTTCAAAATAATTCATAATTGTGCCACAATTTGCTATATCCATGTATGCATACTTATGATATAACATTCAGCTCAGGCTAAAAGGTAAGGTACAAATTAATTTCAATCTCGCTGATTTATCACCATGGAACCAAACTTATCTAGATTGAACAAGAAACTGTTAATATTAATTTCAGTCAAGTTGGACTGAGATAACTTTTCTTGAATAATCCCTTTTTATTAATCTAATTAACCCATTATTAACATGATTGATTGTATTCATGTTTGTGCTTTCTTATTTGATCATTTCTTGATAAGTGCTAACAAGGATAAAACACATAACCAATGGAAAACATTGAAACCCAAAGGATGGTTAACTAAGACGTGATTTTCAAAACAAAAAAAAAAAAGACGTGATTTTCTCCCTAACTAGCTTTTTTTTTGACCCCTACCATCGAGCAAACAAAGATATAGATTAATTATCTACTTGGAAGCTGTGATGACGATTCTGAAAGTGTCAAATCGAAAGGGAGGGAGGGTTCTTGATTTTTATGGAGTTTTGGCTTTTAACTTACAGAATGGGAAAATGTAAATCTTGATAGTCTTTTGTGGTTGTTCAGGGTTTTCCAGACCCTTCTCTGAAAAGCAGATGATCAATCCATGGTATTCTAAATTTAATTTATATGCCCCCTTTTTTATTTCTTCTAAATATTACTAAACTATAGTATGTGGAATTGATCTCTATTACTTTGCCCGCATCATCGATCATAAGTTTGAAATGAATCAGTAAGGAGGTGGTGGTGAATTTGTGAATTTGATGTTGAAGTTCTAGTATATTGAACCTAAATTATGCTTTTCTATTATTACCAATCTATAAACAGGAACATGAATTTGATTTATTAAAGATTTTGAGATATGGGTTTTTGAATGACGGATCTGGTGGAGGAGGTAACAATGGAGGAAGAAGGAGAAGAAGAGGAAGAAGAAGAGAAAGAAAAGATACGGCGGTGGCCGGTGGTTCTTTTGGCCCTGTATATATCACTTTACAAATTAAAATTTTCATTTCGGGCCCCGCACAGAACTCTGTCCTGTGAACAAGATTGCGGCCCTGTTAACAGCTGCAGTCTCTTTTTTTTCCGGAGAAAAGTAATGATATATAAGCAGCTTTTGTTTCAATGGATGAGGATAATATTAGAAAGTACACTGACAACCAAGCTAGATAGAGAACTAGAGACGTACGTAAAAACAGCAGCGATACACACTTAGAGCTGGCAAACGGCGGGCCGGGGCTGGTTTGTTACGGGTTAATACGGGCCAAAACCCGCGGGTTGATATTTTTCACGGGTAGTCATTTCTTCAACCCGTGCCCGTAACGGGTAAAGCTTGCGGGTTCACGGGTTACCCGGCTTGTTAAATTAAAAATCAAATCAAATTTTAATTAAGTTAATTTAGGACAAATTACAAAGATCAAACACAAGTATTACAATAAGCAAACACAAATCCTTCCAAATCCTTCCCTATAGCACCTAACATACATCTAATCAGTCCATTTTCAGCTCAACCCATCGTTGCTTCAATCGCAGCAAGAATTCTATGCATTTGAAGGTGAAGTTTTTCTCTTGCTGAGAATCATCCAAATCCAAATGATGGACACCAACTCTTCCCTCAGTTGAGCCAACTTATATACAAAATAAAAAAAATAGTTAGTCGGGAAACATAAAAGAATCAGTCACCAACCCCTTTTAGAGTTAGTAGATAACTTTACAAGAAATGACACCATTTAGTTACAAAACTAGATAATAAAATTCAGAGTGCAATACCATTTTAGATGTTCAACCCCCGTGATGGCTAGAACTGAGTACTGCCAGTTAAAACATACTACAAAAATGTTGCAGAAGAATCTGTGCATTAGCTCCTCCAAATCACAAGGGATTTTGTTGAGACAATTTTTCAACCACCCTCCAAGCACGAACCTTGCCATTTTAGTCACCAACTCTTACTGCCATCAATAGCTCTCTATTTCTATCCTTTTTCCAAACAAGAACAATCCCATTTAACCAAATCATCTTCCACTCTTTAAAGAAATAAAAACAGAGATGAAAATCAATTTCAATTAGAATATATACTTCAATTAGAATTATCATCAACAAGTGCAATTACATCCACAGGACCATATATACTTCAATTAGAATTATCAACAAACAAAGGCATACCTCATTCAACAATACTACTAGTAATTCGATCACACCAGTAACTCATATTTTTGCAATTTGTCGTAGGTCATAATTAAGGCGGCAAAAATTAAATAAAAAAGGAATGCAAACGGGAAGGATGATCTACTGACCATTGAAAGTGTTGTGGATCCATCACCTTCTTTGGCCTGCAGAAGTATGTAAAGAATTTCAACTCAATCTCAATGCATAAGAAACTATTAATAAACCAAACAAATGAAGAATGCCAATTAACCATCTCATAAAATTGTGAGGAATTTTCTAGTTACGTCTTTTATTTATAATTCTTCGTAAACTAATGATGTCAATAAAGTTCATCAAACTCGTACCTTTTCAGCCTCTTCTCGTGCTTAGATGCTAAGATGATCAATAATCAAAGATTGCAGAATCGGTGGCTAATTCACTATGTTTTCAGAAAGAGAAATCAGATAAGCAAACATAATTTGGATTTGAGGGTTTACCGTCTTCCTTGAGGATAAACAAGAGCATCAATTTCTTTGTCTGGCCACCACCAATCCATATTGTCTTACATTTACTTCTGTTAATGGTCCGTCTAACCAACGAGTAAAACAGAAACTGTGCAATAATGCATAAAACAATCAATCAATCTAATGATTTACTAAAATTGCAAAAATATGAGTTACTAAGGCATACCTCATTCAACAATATATACTTCAATTAGAATTATCATCAACAACTGCAATTACATCCACATGACCATATATACTTCAATTAGAATTATCAACAAACAAAGGCATACCTCATTCAACAATACTACTAGTAATTCGATCACCCCAGGCATATTACTAATACTAACTCACTTCAGTTCTGCGCTAATAACTGCAGTTCAACCTAACAACATGCACATCCAAGTATCAGTTCAACATATATACAATATCTTAAATACTCATCTCAAATCCTGGTTCATCAACAACCACATAGTCTCGACAACATACATAAATAACTTTACTAATTCGATTGAGAAGAATAATTACCTCAAACCAATCCAACTCAAGCAATTGAATTAGATTCTTCTTACTCTGACCTGATTCAGAATTCATCTCAAGATCACCACCATCTACCAAAACCAACTCTACCCTTCTTCTGTCTCGATCTGAGTCTCATAATCAGCAACCCTCAGAAACTCTAATTTATAAATTGGGGAAGAACATGAGGAACCCTAAATCTGCAATTTCTTAATCAATTTTTCAGGATAACTCCACCATTTACATCAAATACCAATCAAAAACAAACTCATCTTCTAACTTCTTCTTATTCACCTTTAATTGAATTCTCGATCAATTACAGAAAACCCTAACTATTGATTCTTCAATGATTCGTCACTGAATCAACTTCAAGGCTTAAATTAAAAAACTACTCATGAATCTTCAACAACAATAACTTCATAATTTATCTTCTAAATCTTCATAACATCATCCAACTCTATAAACTCTAATTCATATCTTCACTGATTTAATATTTCCTCTTCTCTCCTTGTTCAGCCAAGAAAAACACCACCTCCAGCAACAACCCATGACTCTTGTCTAATTATCCCAACCTCACCACCTCAGAGCCCTCACAAGAATTCACCAGAGGTGAAAAACAGAAAGAAGAGAAGAAGAAAGAAACGAGAAGAAGAAGAAAATATAAATGAGAGTTTATCCTCTCGGTCGATTAATCCAGTGAAGGAGAGGCGACACGTATGAAGTGCGGGTTCACGGGTTAAACCGTGGTTTCACGGTCCGGGCCGGGTTAACCCGTTTCTCGACGGGTCACCATTTCTCCAACCCTAACCCGGCTTGTTTAGAAACCAGCCAGTCCGGGTTCGGGTTTTCACGGTCCGGGCACGGGTTAACCCGCGAGTTTCGGCTTGTTTGCCAGCTCTATACACACTCCATGACCCAGCATCGTGGAATGCACCGAGAGGGGATGGACGGCATAAATGTCACCCTCTCTGCATTGGGATAGGGGTGAGGCATGAGTAGGCCCCATCCCCTCTCACACGGTGCTGCACTTCGTAGTGCATCTATACTTTCCGACGTAAAAAACCAAGCTGTCAGTGCTTTGAGTCTTTGACCCCAGTAAAATAAATTTTCGGGTCCCGCCACCGATTAGATCGTTAAATTTTATCATAGAACTCCAATACTCCACAATAATCCGAAAATTCTAAATTTATCGCGGATTGGGATCCCACAATTTGTCCTGCAAGACACAGCATGGTAGACCCCACCCTAACCCACATTCCTGCAAAACCACCGAGTTAGGGGGACCCACACTGTTGTGTCCTGCGGTACACACCGCGGGATCCCAACCCGCGGTGAGTGTAGACTTTCCGACAATGATCTCACCTTTTGTTACTTTTTTTATTGAAAATTGTTTGTTTTTTAGTGATATCTCAGTTAAGATTAGGGCTGCACATACTCCGGTGCGGACCGGTTCTCTTATGGAACCGGTGTCTGTACTTGGTGTTGACCGGTACCTCTTTTTGAGTACATGTACCTGTACTTGTACCTGGTGTTGTACCTGTACCGCCGGTACCGGTCCGGTACAAGACCGGTACCGGTTTTTTTACCCGGAAAATGTTACAAATTAATACTAAGTATAAGTTATACAACATTTCCATATGATCAATGTATCCAAAATAAGTTCAGATTGCATACATACTTAAGTTCAATATTTCCATAACTTCAAAACAACAATCCAAAATAAGTTCAGTTTGCTAAAAAGCAAAAAACAACATTTCCACAACCATAAGTCTGTCTACGGCAAGTCGACAAGAAATGAAATGTGATCATTGCAAACGAAAATGGATGGTTGCAAAGCCTGCACTTGCAATTTCCAATCCTAGCCTGCATTCATTTCCATAAATAAACTTCAAGCTTTTAGGAAATTCTCAATTATGACTGCAACAGGCAAAAAAAATAAACAAGAAGAAATAATTAAACTTCAGTTAGTACAATAAAAGTAATTACTATTAAAGAAAACAAAAAAGAAGAAAAACCTAAATAAGTACCTGCCGCATCTTCACCATCATCATCAGGTACATAATCACATAGAAGATCAAGAGCAATGGGTTTTTGTAAATAGCTTTGTGTACAGAGCAATTCCTCAACTGTCTTTGTAGACATAGAAGCTCTCCATGGAGTAAGCACGCGCTTCCCGGTGCTAAAAGCTGATTCAAAGGATACTGAAGACACAGGCAAGGCTAATATATCTCTTGCAATGTAGGACAGTACCTTATACCTGTTTGCATTAGCCTTCCACCAAGCCAATATGTCAAAGTCATCATCTTGATCTACTTCACGCATTTTTCCATCCATCATCACATCTGTCAAGTACCTATCTAACTCCGTTGTTCTTGCTTCTTCAACACAACTTGGGTTGTCCCAATGCTGTCTCTTCCTTGATTGAATTCTTGATTTCAACCCTTGAGATGGCGTGCTAACTGAACTGGCAACTACCGAAGCAACACTAGATGACCCTTCCTCATGAGTTGAATACACTGAACTATAATCATCAAAGAGTTCCTGAAATTCTAATTTCACCTTTCTCATGATTCTTTGAACCTCCCACAAATTGTTCTCAAACAAACAGTTAAGAGTAAATTCTAGCCCCTTTAGTTTCTCTCTTGGATCCAACAATTGAGCAAAAAACATAACATGATTCATTTTCTCGTACACACCCCAATACTTATTTTACTTGGCAAACATAAGACGAGACATACGTGCAATAAATGGATCTGATGCTACATTTTCTCTAAATTCAATTAATTGTTCATGGATGAATACCAACTCCCATAAGAAAGAATGAGTAGTGACTTGTGTAGAAGCAGAAAAATTGACAGTTGCATCGAAGAATACCTTTAAACACTTCACAAGACCTCTAGCATAAGCCCAATCTTCTGCATAAGGAGCATGAGTCTTTACTTTCTTTTTCTTGTTCTTCTTATTTACCTCGTCTTCCATATCCTCAACCTCTTCATCTTCTTCCATATCCTCAACCACTTCTTCCAAGATGTCATCACTAGCTATAGCTTCCTCAATATCAGTATCACTTGGTAAAACAGAGTCCTTGTCTTGCTCAAAAATAAACCTCTCTTGAAAGTCCTTATCAATCTGTGCTAACATTGCAAAAACTTTTTCATATCTTTGAGCAGCTTCTAACATCAAGTAAGTGCTATTCCATCTAGTGTATACATCTAAATTCAGTGCTTTCTTGTAATCTACCTTTGCTAGGGAAGCACATTGTTTAAACTTTTCATACCTAGAAGGAGAACTAAGAACATATTTTACAACTGACCTTATCCTTTTAACAGATTCATTAAATAGTCGTACTGCATCTTTTATGACAAGAGCAAGAACATGGGCTGAACACCTCACCTAATAACAATAAACAAACAGTTAAGAGTAAATTAGTCATAACTCATAAGATGCATGTGAAATGAAATGAGAATGTTACATGCAAATGAAATGAGAATGTTACATGTAAATATTTAGCTCTGATTGGTGATCTTGTCCAGCTAGTAACAACTTGCTTCAGATGATCCATAGCTACTGTGTTGGCGCTGACATTGTCTAGAGTGACACCAAATACATCTTTTAGACCCCAATCTTCCAAACAATCCACCAACTTCTCACCGATTGCAATACCTGTGTGACCTTCAACTTGACAAAACATGAGTATTCTCTTCTGCAGTTTCCAGTTCTGATCAATGTAGTGAGCGATTACACAAATATAATTAAAATTATTTGGTGATGTCCATGTGTCAGTTGTCAAAGATACCCTCTGCTTAGATGTCAAGAAGTAAGTTTTTAGGCTATTCTTCTCTTCTACATACATCTTTAAAATATCCCTATAAATTGTCATACGTCCTGGAACCTTGAACCTAGGTTGTGCCTCTTGCATCAATGCCACAAAGCCCGACCCTTCTACTTTTCTAAAAGGAATTTCATCCATAATTATCCACTCAACAAGACGCCTTCTTAACCTATCATAATTGTAAGTATGAGCAATAAGTTTACCATCCTGACCTGGTTTTGGGGGTGGCATCAACAGAGATGGTTGTCCCTTTTCTTTCTTCCTATTAGGATTCTTTAGACATCTATTCAAATGCTTTCGCAATCCAGAAGTGCCATTATTGTCATTGTGAGCTTTGTATTTATTGTGGCAATAACTACATTTAGCCCATTCATCATCTATCCTAGTCATTTCCAACCAAACAGATGATCTCACTCTGTCGTGCTTCTTTTTGCTATCACCAACTTCAACTGCTTCAGCTCTGCCTTTACTTGTTGGAGTTGCAGTTTCAGTTTCAGATTCATTTGTGTGAGATGCAGCTTGAGAGGATGATCCAACTTCTGTTTGTTGAGTTGTACTTGTAGTTGGAGTTGCAGTTGCATTTGTAGTTGGAGTTGCATTTGATGTGGTCATCTAACAAACATAAAACAGAACCAATTACATTCAGATTATTGCAATCACACACCAACAATTACAAATTTACAATGCACAGAATGTCATACAATTTTACATTCTAGCTAATACATAACACAGTAAGAGTGTAAGACTAGTTCCCAATAAGAAAAATGAGAAAAATGGGAAGCAAGTTAGAAAATTTACAAGTAGCATGGTTCATATCACTACCAATAGGTCCAATACATAACACAGTAAGAGACTAAGAGTGTAAGACTAGTTCCCAAGTACCAACTAACATTAACATTCTTATAATAGAACTATCCCTGTGTAAAATCTAACACAATTTCTAAAACACCACTGACCACTCTCAAATTACACTATACTCTTATAATAGAACTATCCCTGTGTACCAACTAACATTAACATTCAGAAATTACACTATACGCTCCTTCTCAGCATCAGTGTACTAATCTAGTTCTTAACACACCACTGACCACTCTCAAATCCACCCAAGATTCTTTACCCTTTTATAAAATTTTCTTGATATTTCAAATTCTATAAACCCAGTTACCCAGAATACAAGCATTAACCTAACACAATTGAGAAATTTTTATCAAATAAATGACATCCCATAAGAATTCAAGCATAAAAGAGCAATTTTTATCAAATAACAACTACAATTGCAACTCACTGTATTTATAGCCATAAAAGAGCAATCTTTATCTTCCATGTAATTCTAAGTTCTAACCCAACACACAGGCCACAGCAGTGTCAATTTATGGCACTGAACATTTAACTTTGATTGAAATAAGATCAAATCATAGAGGAAGAATAGAAAGAACGATATACCTTCACTTCTTCACGCCACTGAACATACAGATCAAATCACAATTCTGTAAACAAGTAAAAACCCTAAATCAATCTAAAATCAAACCCTAAATCAATATACAATCAAACAATTCGAACAATACTGACCTGATAGAGATGGTGGTGATACACTGATAGTGATTTTCAATCTAAATGATTCAAACCCTAAGAGAAGATCAAAAAAATCGAGCATGCAGCCTGCCGCCTTCGCTGAGAAAGTGAGAAAAAGAAAAGAAGAAGAAGAAATGAAGAATGTTGAATGCTTCTTCTGTTTTCTTTTTCTCGACATATTATGTCTTGGACGGCTAATAATAACCGGTACATATGGTCCGGTTCAAGTCCGGTTCTCTCTAAGAACCGGTGTCTGTACCGGTCTAGTCCGGTTCTCAAATTTCAAAACCGGTGTCTGTCCCGGTAAAACCGGTTCCAGTCCGGTACCGGTCCGGTATCACCGGTTCTATTCCGGTCCAGGTCGTTTAGACCGGTTCTTGTGCAGCCCTAGTTAAGATAGAGAAAGGAAAGGTGGGTGGCTGTACCTAATCTTGTGTAAAAAAATCAAGTACTAACAAGGCCAATTCTTGAGCTAACTGCTACCACTTACAAGTGCTCAGAAACGTTGTGAGTCTTAATGAATTGATTAAAAAAACGTGGAATGAGTGCAAGGATTGTGGTACAAAGAGCCACTCTTTGGAAGACCCCAGCTGTTCACAGGGCCATCATATTATTGACAGGGCCAGATTTCCCACAGGGCCAAAAGTGGTTTACTTTGATTTGTTGTGATGGACACAGGTACCCTCCGCGTCATAGTCTTAGGCCGAAAGTCCAAAAAGCAACCACCATGTCCACCACCCACCGCCATCACATTTTCTTTTCAAGTTCGCATCAACTCTAATCAGTTTCTTGATGACGAATGGTTATGTTCCTCCTTCACCTCCAGAAGCCATCGAAGTGAGCAGTGATGATGATGATGATGATTCGATAATCTTCCTTTTTTTTTTTTTTTCTTATGTTGAACTAACTTTTCACTGTTTTCAGTTCATTTCTTACTCCCTCTCTCCTCAACTAAAAGTCCCCCCCCCCCCCCCCCCCCCCCCCCCACCTTCTGCCTTATCTTCTGCCTGTTTTATAGGAAAAATGCTGTATACTTTATTAAAGTGATGTTTGCTTAACATTGACGCATCCTTAGAGGTGATGCAGTGTGCACTCTTGCTTTGTGTTATCTTGCTTAGGCTGTCGATGGTTGCCATGCGTCCAGCCCAGATTATCGTATCTACATTTAGAATTCGTTTAATAATGGAGGGGTGGATTTAGAGGTCAAAACTCGTTATTTGATTGGATCAGGGAGGATACTCTTTACTCTGATAGTATTAATGGCTTTATTAAATGGGTGATGATTTCTTATGTTTAGTTTATCATTTGTGTTTTGTTCTTATCATGCAACAATTTGATGACTTTGCCCCTACATTTGATTGCTAAAAAGTGTATTGTGTGTTGATATAATGATCTGATATTGTTTAGTCATCAAGTAAATTTTTGAAGCTAGATGTATTGAGAATGGAACATTGAACTGGTACGGCGGAGGAGGGTGGTAAAATGAGAATGCGTTACGGCTTAAAAATTGTGATATGATGATAAAGTTTGAAGTCCATACAAGAGATTTTCAAGGATAGAAAAACACGAATTTTTCATGAATTTATGGGTATTGAGAAGGATTAGATTAATGTTGTCAGCAGTAGATCAAAAGAAACTAAAAAGACGATGGTGGTTACAGTGGTAATGAGAGAGAGAGAGAAAAAGTTATTCTGACGGTGGTGGTGGCTGCTGCAGGAGAGCAGCGAGAGGTGGTGATGGCGGCGGCAACGGCCTGTGAGAAACACAAAATGTCAAACTCTTTCTTTTGCTTTTTCAAACTTTCTACTTTTTGGTCAGTTCATGTAGACATTGGTCAATGAATTTCGTCCCTGCAAATAACATAAATCGGCTCTGTGTACAGTAGCGGTCCTTTGGAATGGTTAAGACCAGTCAACAAAGAAATATGGAACGTTTGGTGCTTTTAATGTCAGGTTTGACTAGGAGGGAAATTAAAACTTTTAGCACTAGGACTCTAGGAGGGAAATTAAAACTTTAGGATAAGAGGAAATTTGTCTTGACCTTGTCTTTTCAGCGGATTCATTTCTCTTCTTGTTGTCGGGAATTCGAAAAGGTTGAGGGAGTGATTGGGGATGGAATTGGTTCAATGACTTCAGTCTACAGCACTGACAATAAATATTAGTAAATGACATTATTTAAATAGACAAATATCAACATTGTAAGCATCGATCGTTTCATTGTTGACCCATCACCTTCAGCAGCAAAAAAAGTGTTAACCAAATGGCTCAGTCTTCATAAGTGTCAGCTATCAGTTCAGTTCAGTCTTTCTCAAGACTAGCTACCAAGCTCGTTAAATGCATATAACTCGTTCCACTATTTGTTAGCTATTTTATCGGTTGTTAAACTCTATCTCTGTAACATCTTCAAGTATAAATAATGAATGAGTCTCCACAGTTCAGGTGTGGAAGATATTAACCAAAAACCTTGTTCTAACTTGGTATCAGCTTTTGATCCAAGCCACCTTCCGCTTATCAAACAAAAAAAAACATAACACAAACAAAACAATTCAGTTCTGAACCATCAACAATGGTAGACACTACAACCTCCCTTAGACAAGTACAAATTCACCATCTAGTTACCTTGAAACACACCGAAACAAATCATCTGCTGTGGAAGGCTCAATTTAAACCTATTCTTAAGGGTCATGATCTCACAGGTTTCATTGATGGAACTAAACCAAAACCAGCAAAAACACTTCCAGATGGAGAAACCATAAATCCTAGTTTTGTTGCATATGAATCTCAAGACTCACTGATAGTCGGATGGCTGAATTCAACCTTGACTCCTGAAGTCTTGAGCACGGTAGCAAGACTAGACACTGCTAAAGAAATATGGGACAAGCTTGAATCAGAATATGCACCCAAAACCTTTGTTCATCAAATGAATCTCAAGAAGCAGCTTCACAACCTCTCAAAAGGTAATAAGACTCTGAAATCTTATTTATCTGAAGCTAAAACTCTCTTTGCTCAGTTAGCAGAATCAGGTTATACAGTATCTAGTGATGAAAAGAAGCAAGCCATCTGCAATGGCTTAAACCAAAGCTATGATCCGATTGTCACTTCTCTCACTACAATAGAGGGTATGGACATTGATCTCTTTTACTCCCATCTTTTAACTTATGATATGAGGCTAGAATCACAGCTAGCCTTGCTGCAGTCACCAATAGCCAATGTTGCAGTGTCTACCTCAGCCACATCTGGCAATAGGAAGGACCAAAGGAGATATGCAGGTTCAACATCTCAGTATCAGCACAATCCAAATTTGTCATACAGGAGGAACAACAACAACAATAATGCACAGCGCAATAACCAGCAGCAGCCACAAAATGATGCCGGCACAGGACCAAAGTGCCAAATCTGCAAGGAAAGAAATCATCTTGCAGACAAATGTTGGTTTCGTTATGAGAAACCTAATACCAATCAGCAGCGTCAACCAGCTGCTTACATTGCTTTACCTGGTGGCCACCATGAAACACAATGGGTTACAGACACAGGAGCTACTAATCATCTGACAACAGACATGAGGAATCTGACTATTCCTCATGAGTATGATGGCACTGAACAAGTGCAAGTGGGTAATGGTAATTCATTGACTATTTCTCATGTTGGTAACAGTTCTTTCAAAAAAAACTCAAGATATTTTTATTTGAATAATGTTTTTCATGTGCCTGAAATCAAGTGTAATTTACTGTCAGTATCTAAATTATGTAAGGACAATGCAGTCTTCTTTGAATTTCACTCTTCCTTTTTTGTTGTGAAGGACAAGCACACGGGGCTTCCACTGCTGAGAGGACTTGAAAGGAATGGTCTGTATGTTCTAGATGGAGTCAGTTCGCTGAATTTTTCAATAAAACCACAGGCACATGTTGCTTCCAGTTTACCATTATGGCACCAGAGACTAGGTCATCCCATGTTGCGCATAGTCTCCAGAATATGCCAACAATTTTCTCTTCCTATTGCTAATAAAAACTTTGATTTTTGTCACTCTTGCCATATATCAGTAAGAGCAAGAAATTGTCTTTTTCTCTTAGTTCAACTGTTTATAACAAGCCCTTAAGCTTGGTTGTTTCTGACATTTGGGTTTCTCCTCACTTGTCAAGATCTGGTTTTCGTTATTTCCTATTGATAATGGATGTCTAACTAAAAGAAGAGGCTTTATTCGTTCTGCAGTTAAGAGCAACATTCTTCTGAAGAAATGGGTTTTTGGGGTACAACCTTAAATCTCATCTGCAAAGTTCTGCTTTCTTTTTTGTTCTTGTACTGTATTTTTTTACCCATCAAAATGAACTGATACCTGTGTCCTTGCTACAGGAATCCAACTCGAATGTGAGAAACCCTACAAATATCGATATGATAAGTCGCTTGGGAAGCTACATATTTCTCAGGTATTCTACTTGAGAAACCATTTTTTAGTATATATATATTCGTATGCTGGATATTTATGAATACACATTGATTTTAAATGCAGGCGACTTTAGTTAGCTGGGTTCCTGACTGGGCATCGAGTACAGATTGGTGCGCTGTCCAGATTAAGGTTGGGACTAAGAATCCAATCCTTATATGCAAGTTTGTTAGAAACAGTTTGATAGAATCAATTCCTTTAGATTTGGAGTTTGATGGGGGGAAGATGAAATTGTTTTTGAACTTTTGAGCACTGGTTGTAAAGTGCATCTTACTGGTTACCATGATGGAAATCGAAATGGTAAAGATCAAGCTGAGTCTTGTTTATCGGTGCAAGTCCATTTTCTTTTTAGTCTTTAGCTAATGTCTAAGCATGAATATTTATGCTTCAAAAAAAAAAAGTATTTAGGGTTTGTCCTATGATTTTATAGAGCTCTATTTTTCAACACATTCTTCGCTGACACGAGCCTTGCAACCTAGTTCTTTACATCCTACTTAATGTTTCTAGTTCGTAGTTACAAAATCAATCCATGTCTATAAGTATGTTTATCTTGACAGGTCTTAATTTGTTTTCTTTGCAGCTGCAACTGAAAAAAAGAAGGTAAAAGAAGAGACTGATACCTTCTATAGATGGCCACAGTGAAAAGTTAAAGAATCAAATGGTGAAAGTAACTCTAAATGAAGAAGAGATATCAAGTTTTAATATGTCGGAAGATGATTAGATGTAACTTTTGCTTTACTGGGTTAAGGTTTTGTTTTAATTTAGAGACAGTGTTTACGTCCCCACTTTGGTTCCTCAATTTAGAGTCGGGTGCACTGTCAAAGTTTGTCGAATTTCTGTTTAGGAGTTCTGGTTTTTTGGCTTATACATTTTTTTTTTTATGTTTGTTTTTGCTTTTCTGGTGCATGTCAAATGATTCGTACCGTAACTTGTTATATCCAATATAAGTATGAATCCCTAGGAGACGACAAGTCATAAGTAAACACAAGTGCTTACTTGAGGAACTAAATTGCTAAAATTAGCGTTCTCTCCATGGGTTCAAGCAAGAAGAAACTCTAGGAAAACATAGTATTGTGAGTCTTCATTTTCTATCAAAATACAAATGTTTTTGTAGTCCAGAAAAAATTGAACGGGCTTTTCAATCAGATAGTCCTACAACTGAATTGTAAAGCTGTCGTAACCCCGCTGGTTGTAAAGCTGTCGTAAGCCCGCAGGAATTTATTAAGCCTGGACCACCTGCCGTGCATGGCGCCGGATTCATGTCCCTCCTTTGATTCCCATCAGTGACAAGTCTTCATCTGCACATAAATATTTACCTAACAACCAAAATCTATAATCGGTTATTCGGCTTATAAAGAGAGAAAAGGAACACTTTTGGTTAGACATATGCCATACTATAATTAACCAAGTCATTCAATCCTGAGGGGATGACACGCAGCGAATAGAATGGATAAGTTTGGTCATGCTAGTAATAGTACTGATGATGAGTTTGGGAGGTTCATGAATCATGAACGTCTGTTTAACAATCTTTCATCCTTAAGTTACTGTTACTTCATATCCCGTAACATCCCAAAAGGAATTCCAAGACTTCTTTCTAATTGTATATGTATTTACGTTCATTCCTACTAATCTCTCTTCCATCCATCTTACTTTGGGAGCAGCATTTTCTATAAGTTGGCTTGCTAGCTTTAAACTTGTTCTCTTCTCATTTGATAAGGGTCCTCTTTCATATGATCCAACACTTGTGTCATCTTCAACACCATCACCAACGGCCTTTTTACGTTTTCTTGGTATCGCTTGTTTACCAATCAAGGTTAAACAATCTAACGTACCATCATCATATACTAATCCTTTGCATGGACTGCATTATTATGTACTACAAGGTGTTTGTCTAGGATTAGTATTTTAATATTGCCTGCTTCAATTTGCGTCATTGCCGTTTTGACAAGCCTACTGCGCCATTTTAATATTTTTGTCAGTGCGGTTTTAATAGTCTTACTGGGGCAAGGAAATAACTGATGTACTATGAGACCAAATTACTTGTGCCACATCAGCAAAACCTCAACCTTTTGATTCATTATATACACAGAAGAGAACTTTTGCTCAAACCCTTTGTCAAGAGCCGATTTGATCCGGAATTCCGGGCCCAAAAACAAATGTAAAACTTTGTTATTTTATAGATGAGACACAAAATTGGGTAAAGCCAAAATCAGATTCAGAACCCCTAGGCAGAAGTTCAACAAATTTGATAGCATAACTGACAACTACTGCATAGCCAATGAACCAAAGAGGATCTAACACTGGCTTTAAGTTAGAACAAAAATCATGTGTGAAGCCTAATGCTGGTATATGAATCTCTATCTGATAAATATGCACCCATCAGGTTTTTCTGTTTTTTCCTAATGCAAGACTTATCCTTCTCTTGTTACTTAATATTAACCAACTCAACGTCACAGATCAGATACGATTTTCCTTTACCAGCAGCAAACCCTTCTTTGCCATCAGTGCTGAGTCCCAGCCAAAAAGAAACAATAATCATGTTAAAAGGTAAAAAAAAGAAAAAGGGAAAAAAGTAATTACAGAAATAGCAGAAAGAAGGAAGCATATGTCCTTACGTCATTGATGGTGGAATGGTAAGTCTTCTTTTGTCACCAACGCGCATACCTGATGATCAAGCACATAAATATCCAGCATAAAACAACAGATACAACAGAGAAGAAGAGGAACGAAAGACAGATCAGAATCAGATAGTTGAGTGTTTAATATTCAAATTTAGGGGCTATAGGTTCCTTCGGATACCTACCATTAATCCCAACATCCAATCCCTTTATAACTTTCTTTGCACCTGAAACACATATAATAAATAGTAACTAAGATAAAGTTCAGAAGAAGAGATAACTACTGTAAGGATGAGGCAAATAGGAGTACCTAAACGGAACTTGAAAGATCCATCAAGCTTCGAATCAATTACTTTACCATCTCTATAAGAAATGTAGTTAACAGTTACCTGCACAAGCAAAAGACAATTCAATCAGCTGAAAAATATGCGTTAAATACAACGCTCCAGATGTGATATGAAGTGGTGATACCACCCACTAGTAGGTAAGTAAGCATAGGGAAACCTACCCTGGATCCAGGAAAAGCTCCTTCACCTTCGCCTTTGCCATATGCTAAGTCTGTAATGACCATACCATTACTGAAACTCTTTTCTTGTAATGGAATTACTTCCTTCATCACTCCCTCCTCTGTGATTGCAGTTTTAATACTCTCTTGGTCTTCATTCATCTTATTTTGTTCATCCTCTATGATTGCAGTTTTAATACTCTCTTCGGCCTCAATCATCTTCTTTTCTCCATCCTCTGTGTTTGCAGTTTTAATACTCTCTTGGGGCTCACTCATCTTCTTTTCATCATCCTTTGTATTTGCATTTTCAATACTCTTTTGGGGCTCACTCATCTTCTTTTCATCATCCGCAGTGTTAGAATTTTCGATACTCTTTTGGGCCTCGGTCATCTTCTTTAATTCATCGTCTGTGTTCCCATTTTCAATACTGTTTTGGACCTCACTCATCTTCTTCTTCTTTTGCACACGCCTATTACCTTCATCATTGAAATGAGCAGCAATACTTTCTTGGGACTCAATCATCTTATTTTCTTCCTCCTCTGTGCTAGTTGTTTTATTACTCTCTAGAGGTTCACTCATCTGCTTTTCTTCATCCCCTGTGATTGCATCTTCAATACTCTTTTGGGCCTCAGTCATCTTCTTCTTCTTTCGCTCATGCTTATATCCCTCATCACTGACATGAGCAGCAATACTCTCTTGGAGTTCACTCATCTGCTTTCCATCATCCTCCGTGTTCGCGTTTTCAATACTCTTTTGGGCCTCAGTCATCTTCTTTTTCTTCTTTCGCTCATGCTTATATCCTTCATCGCTGACATTAGCAGCAATACTTTCTTGGTGCTCACTCATTTGCTTTCCATCATCCTCTGTGTTTGCATTTTCAATACTCTTTTGGGCCTCGGTCATCTTCCTCTTCTTTTGGTCATGACTAGTACCCTCATCACTGACATGAGCCGCATGAATCTTACTCCTGCAGATAACACACTTTAAAACTCTGCTATACTGATAACTAAATTAGGAAATCAAATTAGTAAAGGTGTCAATTTCTCCATTAACAACATCAAATTGGAAAAGGAACGGTAAAATGTCTGGATCACTCTATGAGAGAAAGAGAATCAGACATGAGAATCTCATGAGTCGCGAAAGTACAAGAAATAATGGACAAGTAACAATCCAATGTGACGATATCCAACTCCAACTGCTCAAAAACGAGCCACAAGCCTTCACTGGTCAATAGTTTCTCTCTCTGATTTGTGTTATCTAGTTCATTAAATGCAATCGTGTTGCACAACTTTCATAACATGGAGAAGAATGCATGGTACAACAAAGGTTACTAAAAGTTACTAGGAAAAGTTAATAGTATAGGATCAGGAGATAAATTTGGAATACATTTTCTCATTAGACGCTAATTTCTGTTGGTTGATCTTCACAACAAATAACTTATCTTATAAGTTTATAAGTTTATAACCATATGTAACACAGAAGCAAAGCTGCTAAATAATCAGACTTAAAACATGGAGATGAAAGTTAATCTATTGTTCCTTGATGCAATGAATCACAAAATTTCTATCCATAGTGCTTATGTACCTGTCTGCGCGTGTGCCACAATCTCCACCTGCTTCTACAATTTTGTTTTCAGTGATAACTGCAATGAAAACCATAAAGGTTATCAAATACTATATTTAGAACTAACTGATGAAAACTATAAAAAGATCACATTTCCAAAGAAATGAATCACCTTTTTCAGATGAAGAATTCCTCATATAGAAACCTGCAAGATAAGCACTCCGAGGACCAGTAACTGTAAAAACAACATCAACTTCCTCTTCAAACTCAAGGTCCAACGGACATGAAACCTTCTTAGACGGCAAAAATGCACATAAAAGAATTGGATCCTTATTCCCCACAGTACATTGAACGGCACTCATCTCCTTCGATGTACCAGCTCCCAATGTTGCCTGCATAATCAAAATTATCAAACCCCAATATCCAAAAATAACATGCACACACATCTATAATTAGTTTAATTGGATTCAGTTTCAGTAAACTTGAATTACAAGGTGATTTGATTATTATCAGGAACCTGAGAAATGCCGTTTATCCCATCGAAAAATCATGAACCTGATTGAATTACTAACCTGAGAAATGCGAATCCTTCCTTTAGGTTTGTCAAATCGATGAGTGAAGGGTTTTCCTGGTTGTAAGTGAACTCCTGAGAAGTAACAAAAATCAAGATAAACCCCATATCCAATTTGAATTCAGGATTTACTAACAGAAAACAAAATGATCGTAATCGAGAGAAAAAGAGAGGTGTAACAATTGAATATTTACCCCAGAAAGCCATTTAGTCTGAGAATGGATGGATTATACTGTAGAGATTGTTTGATGAATTCTGTCGCCGATGAACCTTAAACCCTAGGAAGAAAAAGTGTCTGTTCCTCCGACTCTTTTAAAACCCTTGGAAGGACTACAGAAGAAGTATGTGGTAACTTCTTCATAACTCACGAATATACTAGTGAGTCCGAGTCGTGCCTAGTCTTTCTTGAACCACGGCCCTGTGTCTCAACACAGACTCAGCCGTGCTTCGCCAACTAACCCGTCCCATACCAAAATTTGGTCACAGGGCACGCAGACTAGCATGGGTGGTCCATGCAACATGGATGAAACTCTTAAAAATAATCTTAGGTAGAATTCGGTTTGGTCATGTATTTTTTAACCAATTTTAATAAAATTGAGTTCGATCTGTTATTAGACAAGTGAATTTTTCAGCTGATAAAACGGCTTAGAAAGTTTCTAATTTGAGTTCTTGGGTTGCAGTCTTCTCCTTTCATCCACTATGACCAAAAACAATAAAAAGACTTTAAATCAAATTAGAAATAGGAAAAAAAGATCCCTCTTCAGATTTTTATCTTCCTCTTCACCTTCAGCACCACCACCACCACTTGACAGCACTCTTACCCCACAACCTCCACAAAAGGATGAAGATGATGTGCTGCTACTAAGACAAGGTCCTGATTTACAAACAAGATTTAAAAGATTTTGTAAAGTTGCATCACCTTACTGGTTTTCAGATGATAAAGTTGGAGCATGGTTACATCTTGCTTCTGTTTTTGCTCTTACTTTGGCTACTACCGGCATTAGTGTTGGATTCAATTTCCTTAGTCGCGACTTCTCCAATGCCCTGGAAAATAAGAATCAAGAACAATTCACAAAGAAACTAATGTATTATTTGGATGCATTTGCCGGAGGAATTCCGGTCGTTGTATTGGCAGATTACGCTAAGGAAACGCTTGCGTTGAGATGGAGATCTTGGATGACAAGCCATTATATGGACCGCTATCTTAAGAATCAAACCTTCTACAAGATTCAGTCCCAGTCTATGATTGATAATCCAGACCAACGGATCGTAAACGATATAAGTTCTTTTACAGGAACGACGCATTCTTTTTCTTTGACACTCTTTAGTACCGTTGTAGACTTGGTATCATTTAGTAACATCCTTGTAGTTGTAAGAAATCTTACAACCACACTCCACTATAATTGATGCAATCTTTAGGTGATCATTATGAATTCTGTTTTATTAATTAAAGATTAGGAATGTTTACAAGAATGATTCAAATATTACAACAATTCTACTTGAAACCTAAGCTTACTTTCTCTCTCTTCCTATTTCCTTTCCCAAGACTTGTCCTAGAATCTTCTCAGATACAATGACTCTCTCCTTTATATAGGATTTTACATAGTGGATGACAGCTAAGAATCCCATTATTTTCGGGATCACTATGCGACATATTCGCTCATATACAATCGCTCATCTTCGCATAGCATAGTTCTTCGCATGATTCTTCACACTTTACTCGTGACTTTGCTGACATCATCTGGTGCGTCATCTCAACTTTTCTGTGTGCGACGCCCTTCGCTTAGGTTGTATTCTTTACTTCGCGTAGTTATTAACGTGTGCGATATTTAACTCCTACATTTACCTCTTCTCATGTTGCTTATTCTTCAGAGTGAGCGATATGAGAAATTCTCCTCTTGTAATTCGCACATGCTTATATTTTTTCATTTTACTTTGCTGACAATTTTCCCAATCTTAAGCTCTCCTCATGTACGCGTGTCCTTTTTACCACTCATCTTTCGACACGTGCTTTTTAACCGTACGTTTTTATCCGTTCATTTCTTCGCATTAATGAGAATAAATCTTGAAAAACGGGTCGCTCTTTCCTGTATATTCTCTTCTACCTTTCTCCTTTTATTTCTTTTCATTCTTCTTCACCTTCTCTGCAATTTTATACTCTTCATTCCCATTCTTCAATGGCTCCTGCTGGTAAAAAGATGGAAATCGAATTTAACAGAGTGAAAACTGACTTCAATCAGAGGGGTTATGAACTCTCTCTTCCACCTTTATGTAATTTCGCATCCAAACTTAATCTTGATCTAATCAAATCTGAGCAATGGAATAACCGAAAAATCATCATTTCGTTAGGTCAACTTCAACTTTTACCAATTCCCTTATATAATCATGAAATTCCTCTTTTTTATAGAATTCTTGCTGATGAAAGATTCGCACGAGGAATATTTCAGTTGAGTGGTGATGCTATCAGGATACCATTAGAGTATGCTCGTCGCGCAACTAGTCTTGGAAATTCTTATCCTGACGAAGTGCGAAAAGAGGATCATCGTGATAAACTTATATATTCTGCTGAGTATACTCTTGATAATTTCTTTAAGAATTATTACATCGCTATTATGAAAAGTAACGTGACTAAGTGGGTTGTTCGCATAAGGATAGATGGTATCGCTGAAGATGAAACAATTACGCGAGACGTTGATTGGAATTCAAACTCTAATCGTGCTGCTCGCAGATCCAATGATTCTAGTTGGCTTAATTGCCCTGTCATCTTGGAAGGGTCCTTTGTATCTGGTAGAGCTTCGGATGGTTCTGGCAATCCTCTGCCTGAAGATTTTCCTCTTTACCAACCTTGGGAATTTAAATTATTCGAAAATGAGGAAAACAAATAGCGGTATGTGATCCTCTTAGTTCAATTTGTAAATTCTTGTAACTTTCCTTCTTATATCTTATTTCTTCTCTTTCGCAGGATGCCAAAAAGGTCAGTACTTCGCGCAAAATATCATCTTCGCAGAATAAGGAAGTAAGAAACACACTTTCTATTTTTAACAATATTGTTGCCTCTGTTTCTTATCTTGATTATTCGCGTAGGTGAATCCTTTGAACGACAAAACTTTAGGCATAAGCAAGAGAACTCCTAAGAAACGCGCGTCAAAATCCGAATCCAAGAAAACTTCGTTAAAAGATGATGTCTCTAGAAAGCGTGCGAGGTATGATTCTTCTTCAAGTTCAGAATCTTCAGATAGAGATACTTTTGTTTCTGAGGAAGAGGTATCGATTGATTCGTATCGAAAGAAGTTGTCTGATCTTTTTTCTGGAGGTGCTCTTGCTACTCTTGGGGGTGATGAAACGGATCGCGCCTTCAAGATGGTCTCAAGTATCTGTACTGCTTCTGATTGGGGTGATCGATCTCTTCGTGGAGCTGCCTCTGCGATAAACTCAGATTTTCAATTTGCAATGAATGGCTTGGTAATATTCTACAACATTTGCCTTTTATCTTTTCCTTATTATTTCTTCTTTTTCTTATAATGCTTCTTTTACATTTCACAGAGTGCTCGCATATCTTATGCGATTTCTTTAGAAAATGAAAGAAAGCTTCGCAAGTTGCAAGATGAAAACGCCACACTGAAACAGGAGAAATCTATTCTTTCGAATGCGAATGTGAATCTTACAGGCGAGAATACGAAACTTAGAAAAGAGAATTTAACTAATTCTCAATTGGTTCTCCGAACTCGAGAAAAAACAAAGAACTCATTGGTATGCAATTTATATTTTCTTACTCATTTTCTTTTATGCGATCGTTCGCACTTCTTACTTAGCTATCTTCGCAGACCTGTATGACCTTTCAGATGAAGCGGCTAATCTTCCCGATGCTGAAACTCTTTTATAACACCTCAATTCCTCTTTAAATAATTATCCTACTCGTGGATTTGAAAACCTCACTTAGAAGAGTTAAGATTAAAATATACCACTCTTAGAGAACGCCATAAAAGTGCATTATCCACTGCCACTAATTTTAAACGACGTTTTTATGAAGAGAGAGAAGCAATTCAAGTATTTGAGGCGAAGAAGAACAAACTTATTATTGAAAAAGATGAGATCACTCTTAGGGGTGCGGAAACACTAGAACAATTTCAAGAATCCCTTATTGAGGTTAAGATAGAACGTGATTCAGCTTGTCGTGAGAGGGACATTCTTATTGAGGAAAGAAATTTAATTCGATCTCAACTCCTTATAGAAAGTGAAGCTGAGTTTAACTGGGCTGCTAGAGTTCTGAACGATGCTAGAAATAATCTAGGTGTAAATATTAGCCTTCACACTAAACATTCTACACTTGTCGCAGATATTATTTCCAATCATGAAGGTCATTTATTGTTCTTTGATCTTCATTTATATTCTTTAGGAATAATTGTCTGTTATCTTAACTCTTTTGTTGATGCTTCACAGAGAAAGAGAAGGAATATCAAAAGATAGTAGCAGATCTAGAAACTAACTTGGCTGCTAAAGAAGAAGAATCATCTGCTCGTAACTCAAAGTATCATCAATTAAAGGAAAATTGGTTTAATTTAGTCCAAAACAATAGTAACGATGCTAATCGTTCTTGTGAGGATGCTGTTAAAAGAGTTTGTCTCGAGAATGGTATTCCTTTGTCGAAATACAACTTTCCAGCGATTCCTGAAAATGTACCCATTCCTGATATCCAAGTTACTGATGGAGAAGAAGATTCTGAAGAAGAAATTAGTGATTCTGAGACTGAGCGAAATGAGGGAGATGAAAATTGACTGCTTCTTCTTGTTGTGATAATTCTTGTAAATTCTTGTAAATTCAGTTATCTTTTTAATATGATTCTTCTTTTCTTCGCTTCATATTTATGACTTCTTCATATGCATATAAGACTATCAAAATGGGGCAAAGAACACTTCTTTTGCATTCCCATTCTTGCCTCTTGTTATTTGGCAGATCTTGATAGACCAAATATGATTGGTATCCTTTATCATGAACTTCTCTTGGTGCGAGCATATTTTAAATGTTATGAATAATTTCTTTTCTTGTATTATCTATGAGGTCTTATTTTTGCCTTCCTATGTAAAGGTCTTATGTTGCCTCTGTTTATATGCGACGAAATCGCAGGAAGTCTTTGTATTTTAGTACATCGACCCATTGATCTCGTCTTATCTTTTTCGCTTGTATTATTTCCTCTTCAGGTTTGTCACATAAATATCACAAGTCTTAATACTCCCATGAGTAAAAGCCTTATAATATTTACGTCTTTTGACACAATTCAGCTCCCTAATGGAGGGTGTTGTCCTTATCTTCCCCTCTGATTTCCCCTTCAAGGAAGCTTACCTCTATTGGGTTAAGATTATGGCTCTTCCCATCCGGTTTTTCAACAACCAATTGATTTCGCAATCTCGCATACACTACCTATAGGGTTTATGGCAGCAAGATCGCACCCTAAGTGGGTTATCTTCGGACCGAGTGCATCATAGTCAGGACTTGTCAAGAGTGGCAAGGTACGCTCCATACATCCCGGGCACTATTGACTCAACCGTGTACCTCGGCGCCCTGATCGAGTTTCTTCACTCCTTGGGAGAGCCTTTCTTACCTTAGGCTCTCAATCTAAGATTTCTATCTTAGACTGAAATTTTAAGGTATCTCTCCCGGATGGGCATTATCGTTTAATTCTCACCCCAAATCTCCACAACTCAAGTTCCGGGGTCGGTGTAACCTTCCCTTGAGTCATGCCTTCTAGGTCTTTCCGATTATGACGTGTGATAGGTCTTACTATATTGCCTCTTGTATATGAGCGAACTAGGGTGCACGCCACATTCGGATTCCTAGCCAATCTGATAACAAATATCATTTTTTGTAGCCTTTTATAAAGGTCTTATTATAAAGATTTCTCTTTTTGTTTTCTTATTATGGATTTACCATATGAAACTAAAGTTTCTCATTCCAATCTTTTAACTCATACATAAATGCTTTTATTGAATTTTCTTAAGTTCGCATATGTTTTTCAGAATATTCATTCACATAACCATTCAATCGGTATTGTGCGAAAGTCATTGTGCCCTTCACCTTTTGATATTTTGCCTCTACACTTTTTCTTTCCATAGAAATTGTGTTGCTAATCTTGATTAAAATTTTATTTACATAAGAATTTATTCCAGCACCTCGCATCATTGTTTCCCCAACTTTGTGCACCGCATCAAACATCAACCATTGATCTCTCTGCTCTTCGACTATCTGCTGCATCTTTTTTGAAATTTCTTCGCTTGAATTCTCTTGCTTCGCATTTGTCAACATCAATTTCTTAGCAATTTTTACTTTCAATTGTATCTCCTCTTATAATTTCAACACCCTAAGGTAGAGGAAACTTGATGCATTGATGAAATGTTGATGCAACAGCTAATATTCCATGCAGCCATGGTCTTCCAATGAGAGCATTAAAGGGCGACTCGACATCCACTACACAAAATGTGATATCTGTTGGTAAATTTTTTAAAAGAATTCGCATAGTCACTTCTCCCTTTGGTTTATTTGCAGAACCATTAAAGCCATATATTTTGTATGTTGAAGGGACTAACTCATCATCTCTTCCACCCATGGTTTTATATGTATGATAAAACAGCATATCCACAGAATTTCCAGTATCTATAAGTATTCTATTTATCGCCCAGGTGTTTCTCTCATTTTCTTCCTCATCTTCTTCCGATGGCTTCAGATTAATTCTCAATCGCACCACCAATGGACATTCATGTGATTCTCCTCCTCCTGGTGTTTCATCTGCGCTGAACGAGATTTTCTGCTTTTTCCATTCTTTCAAGGGTGATATTTTTGCCAGGTTAAGAATTTCCCTTCCTTTAGAATCTCTCGCATATACTCGACTTAAGACATTATCATGAAAATTTTCTATGTTTCTGAACGAGTGTATGATCGAGTTACAATATTAATTCTTTGCCTTCGCACCCACTTCAATAACAAATGTACTCCTTTCCTTCTCCTTTGCATATGTATTTCCTTGAGGTGGAGGTGGTGGTGGTGGTAAATTCCTTGGCTGTTTTAGTAAGATATGGTCCAGCTTTCCTTTCTCAATCATTCGCAATATAATCTTCCTCACATTTCTACAGTTGCCTGTTGTGTGACCATGGAATCTATGATAGACACAAAATTCTTTACTCCTTCTTCCTGGTGGTGGCTCTTCGCCTACATTATTTGGTTCTGGAATATCATCCATTAGGAGAGCAGCTTCCCATACTTTATCCACTGTAGTGTTCAACTTCGACAAATTTATCTGTTCCCATACTATTCTTCCAGCTTTCTTGTTATAATGTGTTTGATGTCCTGCAGAACTTCCTGGTTGAACTGTATCAACACCTCCATAATTTTGAAGTTGCTTGTCTTTGTACTCTTTATTAAACTCTACTTGATCTGCACTGCCCATAGCCACTAACTTTTGTTCCATCTCTGCATTATTCCTTCCTTGAGTTCCCTGCGATGTACTCGCAACAACATTTGTCAACCTCGGAAGTAGACTTGTATTTCCACCTTTCAAATCAGATACTGCAACTGGGTAAGATTCCATATCTCTTTGCTTTTCCTCAAGTGCTATGTATTCTTCTTGAAATTCGCGCAGCTCCGACATTGTTATTGTATCCTTTATTCTGAAGATTTGGGTATATAATAAATCTGTTGCGAAGAGAGCATTAATGAATGCAAGAATAAGATGTCGCTCATCCACCCGTCTTCCCATTTCACTACACATTATTCTCCAACGAGTCGTTAGATGACGCAAACTCTCAGTTGTTCTTCTGTGAAGTACGAATGCAGTCTCAATCCCTGGTCTTGATAGATTATTACTTATGTATTGCCCCAAAAAGACATTTTGTAGATGATGAAATGAACCAATGAATTCTACAAGTAGGCCTTCAAACCATTTCAAAGCTTCTCCTGCTAGACTTGCAGCAAAATATTTGCACATGACTGCATCATAATTTTCCCACTGCAATAAACATCTAGAATAAGCTTTTACATGTTGTATCGCACATGCGCTTCCATCAAATATACTTGTAAATGCCGGTAAACTGCACTTAGATGGAATCGATTCTCTTTGAATTTCTTTTGTAAATGGAGTTTTTCCAGCTTCCTCCACTGCTTCCTCTAGTTGTCTTCTTCCATCAGTTCTCTTTGTAGTCATCATTTCTCTTAATTCTGCCATCTCCTTAAGAATTTCTTCGCTTAATGATTGATCCAAATCTTCTCGCATGAGTATTTTTAATCTTGCTTGTCTCAATCTATTCTCATGATTGTTTTGGCGTATTGCCTCTTGTATCTCCTGTTGTTCAGTTTTCTATCTTCTTCGCCTACGCCTTTCAGTATTTGCTTCAATTTGTACTCTATCATGTTTTTCTTCATTGCCCGTGTGATCATATCGATGTCTTGATATTTCTATTTCTTGTGGTGTAACTCGACCTTGATCATCTATGCGATGATGCTCGCGTCCCCTTACTCGATTATCAATATGACGCAATCCGCCTTGTAATTCTCTTTCTTCTAATTCTTCCCTTCTTCTATGTCTATCTCTTGCACGTGCAATCTTCGTTCGCGCTCATATTCATCTCTCAACATTTCTATACCATATAATATCATTTTTCCTTGCCTTGGATCCTCTTCTTCCCTTTCACAATTAGTATTTGCACGACGAAGAAGTTCGCGTGGGTGTTCATATCGATTAGTTGCTGAGTCAATTACACGTCTCCTTTCCCTTTGATCTTCCAAATTTTCATCTTCTTGCGAGTTTTCTTCAATGACTTCCATATGTTGCCTTTGCCTATCATTTCTTCGATTAGATTGGATCTGTCGGGAGGAACTCCTACTGGATCCTGACCTTGAGCGTGTAACACTTCTTGACCTTTGTTCTTGTAATCTAATATTCTCTTCTCGTAAATCATTATTTTGACGGATTAAATTCGCACTCTTCTTATTCTCTCTTTCTTTCAATTAGTAATCTTTGTCTAAGCTCTGCAATCGTCATATTTCCTTCACTCGTTGTAACTGGTTCTTCGTTCCCAATTCTCTGTCCTTCCTCTGTGGAATTCGTCATCACAGTATGGAAACTCACTCTATCATAATCTATATCATTATTCTATCCTTGTTCTCGCTGCGATCCAATTGGAATTACAGTTATTTGATGTTCTTCCATTCTTTCCCCTTGTTGCTCAAGATTTGTAATTCGTCTTCGTTCAGCAAGTCTGTGACTTCTTCTAGTTGTCATTCCTTGTTCAACAACAGACTCGATCCTTACCATTTCTAAATTTTTAGATCTCACTTTTTTCCTTAAAATCTATGATATACTATCAGGAATTATCATCCATCCCTGTTTCTAGCGCCAAAAATGTAGTTGTAAGAAATCTTACAACCACACTCCACTATAACTGATTCAATCTCTAGGTGATCATTATGAATTCTTGTTTTATTAATTAAAGATTATGAATGTTTACAAGAATGATTCAAGTATTACAACAATTCTACTTGAAACCTAAGCTTACTTTCTCTCTCTTCCTATTTCCTTTCCCAAGACTTTTCCTAGAATCTTCTCAGATACAATGACTCTCTCTTTTAAATAGAATTTTACATAGTGGATGACAGCTAAGAATCCCATTATTTTCGGGATCAATATGCAACATATTCGCTCATATACAATCGCTCATCTTCGCATAGCATACTGATAGGCACATTTTGGTGTCTTATATAATCTCAATTGTATATATTATTAGTGCTCGATTTTATATTTATTATGGGTTTTTATGTCCCTGTAGGTATTTTTGGAGAAATAAGCTTTTGCGGTGAAATTGGCTAAAAAAGTGGTTTTTTGCGCTCGTGGGAGAAAATTACTATATGGACTCTCACTTTGGATAAGGGGTAACCTAATTACTAAGGGGTGACCCATTTCCAGGCATCTGCTAAAGGGAGACCGGAACTGGATAGGGGGAGGTCATCTTCAAAATTCAAAACAGAAATTGGCGGGAAGAATTGGCTGCAGCGACAACAGTTTTGGAGTTGAATTCTTAGCTAGTTCTGAGGAGATTAAACAGGTGTATTTGGTACCTACGGACTCTAGAAGACATAACAGGCCTAATGCAGTCGTCTAGACCCATCCAATTGGGCTGGTTAAGTCGGAATAATTGATCAAAGTCCCAACAGGATACAGTTTCTTTGTTTAGGGTTTGGGATTGGTCAGAGAGATTTATGGGATATTCTTGCGTGGATATATACCAATTCAGTTCATTCCAAGTCAGAGAATAGTTTGGATACGAGAGAATAGCCAACAGAACCACGTGAATCAACATGAAAGTGATTTTTCTCCAAACTGCCCGAGAAGAATAATGAGATTATTCTCGGATTTGATCAAGTTTCTAGGGAGTTGGATAGCTATAAATAGATGTGTTTTCATCATAGAAGGGTTAGAAAACCTTAGGAGAGAGTTTAGAGGTCTGCAGAGAAGGGAGAATCGAGTTACATAGAGTTACATTGCTGCTGCTGCTGCTCGAGGAGGAAGAAGAAGACGAAGAACAGACTAGCTAAGACAGTCGTTCTTCAACAGTCTTAAAAGTGGAACCCAATGTCGTTGTTTTACAGCACTTGAGTTGTATCGTTGATTTTCAGCCCTTTCCCCTTTGTAACAGTGGCGCTGTAACACCACTACAGCGTTGCAAATTCCTGTTTCATCTTATATTCATCAATAAAAACATCTATTTTAGCCATGAATTTATCTTGTGAGTGTGTTTTTGGGATGAGGAGCTAAACCCATTAGCCAAGACGACGGAGGAAGCCATTGACACAAAATTTAATTATTTAATTATTTGCATGAATTGAATTTGAATTATTAGTTTTTATTGAATAATTGTGAATTAACTTGATGAAGCATGCTGGGTTTTAATAACTTTTGATGTTTTATACTTTTTGATTACAATTATTACTTCAAAAACATATTTAAGGAAAATATTAGAATTGATTTTAAAAATAGAATTGCATAAAAACTATTTAGAGTTTACTATTTATTTGGTCAATGGTGGAATCCTAGTCTTGGTAATTTTCTCTAAACTTGAATTATTTTATTCATTTTCCTTTTTAAATTAAATCTAAAAAAAAAATTGTTTTCTTCACAAGTCTGAAAAGACCCTTTTTACCACTATTACAATCACTATTTGAAAATACATAAATTTTTGGCGCCGCCGACGCGGATTTGTGTTTAGGTAGCATTTTTTTTTTTAGATTTTTTTTATTTATTTTTTATTATTATTTTTATTTTTTCCTCTTTACGTTTCTTAGGGTGTGTCTTTGATTTGCAGGTTTGAAGTTGGATACTAAGGACTTGGAAAAAAGCTTAAAGCTAAAAGAGAAGAAAAAGAAGACAATTTTTGTTTTAGGATTTAGTTTTATTATTTTTTTTTAGAATTGTATTAGGAAATATTTTGTAATTTACTTTTTCTTTTGCACTTTATTTTTGGACTTTTGGACTATGAACTTTGGACATTTTTTATTTTATTTTTTTTAAACCCTACGGAAGGGTGGTTTAAATATAACTGTGTGCAGGGAAGGACGGTGATTACAATATCACCTCGGCCCCTCGGGTTCGTACATGACATAGGAGTTGTGGCCCGATTCGACTTCAACGGTTCATCCCCCGTCTGGTACGGGAGGTAAGCTTTCGAAACACCCGCGAATCCCCTGTTAGAGGGTTTACTGTATTCCTTAAGGTGATTCAATTGATTGAGGACGAATTTGGACTGTTTTAAATTCCTAGTAAAGGGCAAGGTCTGTCCAATACAAGATAAGGGTTCGGATTTCATCACCGCTCCCTTCTTTCCCGCCTTAGGAAAACGAAACCTAACGTGAACCCAAGCTTAAAACTTGACTAGAACGAGACCGATAGGGTTTCGCGCTTATCAGGAAATCTTTTCGAAGGATATTGGTTACTTTCTTAAGCACACCTCGAAGTTCATGATGGTTTCTGTGAGTTGAATGCATGACTGCGCCGCCTTGTGATAGCGGTGAGGCCTTGGGTATCAAAGCTCCACTGAGCTTCCCTCGCCTCAATTCAACTTACTTTGACTCGGATTGATTCCAGAGGGGTTTGCTTAAATTGTAACGAATTCCCCTTCGAGAGGTAGAAGCAAGTCTAGAAACAATCTAAGTGAAGCCATCATGCTTTTTGTTTTCTAGAAATCTTTAGGTTTGTTTTGGTGGAGTCGAGTCGGCCTTGTTTGTGGTTGTGTAGAATTCCCTTGCAATTAAGAATGTCGAACTGGTATAATAGAAGCCAATACAATGAGTATCGACCTGAAGTTGAATATGAACATCATCAATTTTATGACCATGGTGAGAATAGTAGTTGGGAACGCCAACCTTTTCAAGGTTATGGTTCATACCATGGTGAGCCCAATTACTATCAACACGCGAATTTGTCTTACGAGCAAACATCTTATAATTCCTCTCCTCTAGATGAGGCGCGTAGGCTAATTGAGTCATCACGTCGTAGGTTACTTGAGTCAACATATGAGTCAACTGAGATAAATGACTTAGTTATGGACGAAAGAATCGCAACTAATAGTGAATCTTCGATACATGATACCATCAGGAAATCTTGTGAGTGGATTGAGAAGCGTTTGTTAGAGGCGCAGGATGCTCGATATAGTGATTCCGATAAAACCCTTGAGAATAGTTATTTCCATAATCAGGATGATGAGGTTAGAATTGATAACACTACTTTAGATGAGGTTCAACCTTTTTCATGTTATTATAATAACGATTGTGATGAGGATAGTGCTGATGAAGAATCAGAAACATGTGGGAATAGTGATCAGGAATTTCTTACCCCAATTGAGCCTTATAATGATTATATTATTTCTGGTTCAGATCCTAATAATTTTAACAATTATTCACGTATTCAAAAGGACAAGGATTTGACTAGAAATATCCCCGTTTTAGACGATGTAGTATGTCCTGTTTACGAATCCGATAAAGGTTTAGAGGAACCGGTTTATCTTGAGACTACTGTTTTTGAGTCGAACGATTTAGAAACTGTAATTGATGATGGTTTCGAGGAACGGTTTTACCCTGAGAATACTGTTTCAGAGTCGTACGATTTAGAAACAATAGTCTTAGATGAACTCGTAGAGATTAATGAGGATGAACCTGACTTAGAAGAATCAATTTCCCATTTTCAGGAATCTGATGACCTAGGAATTTGGGAGATTGTGACTAGTCTAACTAGATACACTGAAAACTCTAAGTTTGGGGGTGATTATCATTCTCCATATGCTTTAACTCTTAGAAAGGTCCCTCACTTGGGACTTGACATCAATGCCTCAACCATCTTACAAGATTATCTTCATACTCGCTCTCCCGAACCTCATAATGTCCAAGAAGAAGTTCAGTCGTTAGAAACCCATCCTCTGGTAGATGTGGTTAGCCCAGGCAATAACACCAAGTTTAAATTTATTTTCCCACCAAATAGTTTTCTTCCAAATGTGGGAACGTTTGTATTTAAAATGAGTCGAATATTAAGTTCTGAGACTAAGCCTAAGTACTTTAGGTTAATATAATCGACACATTTTCCTAAGAATGACCACTACTCTCACTGTGGTCAATTATGTAAGTCAAACCTGATTGACTTAGAGGATCCTCAGTTATTTAGGTTATTATTTTGTGATTTTAAGTTCTTATTTGAGTTTTTCCAGACTCTACGACCTAATAATTTGGATCCAACCTATAAGGAAATGCATCCGAGGAAAATATTCTATTTAGACCCTTTCATAGAACCTGAACCTGAAACGCAAATAACGATAGTTATCAGGAAACTAGGTAAGGGCATGCTAGTATTGTTCATTTCTTTGGTTCACTGCAGTTTCCTTTTGTCAGCTCTTTTTGGTTTTAAAGACCCGCAGTTATTTCATCTGTTACTTTATGGTTCGAGTTGACTAATCTTTTCCTAAGTCTGGCTGAAGACTTTAAACTTAACACTTCTTGGGAGGTAACCCAACATTCATGCGACACGGTAATATCTTTCCTTATCTCTTTTGCTTCAAATGGTAACCGTTTCTCCTTGTTCATGCTTTTAATTTCATCTTTAAAACATTGAGGACAATGTTAGATTTAAGTTTGGGGGTATGGGAGAAACTTTTTAGTTGCAGTATGAATAAATAAACTCCAGAGCCTAGAAATTTATGCCTATTAAGGATGGCACTAACCAATCTAAGTGGATGGAAGCATTTTGATTGTAGGAGTTGAGGAACCAATCTGATTAGATGACAACATCTAGAAGAGTCTATTCATAAAAGCACAGAGCTCAGGTGTTAGAAATAACATGATAGTTTCACCATATCTCGTTGAGTCCTTTTCACTTCTATTTTTATTTTATTTTGTTTTTAAACTATGTTTCTCTAAGTGATTAGGTGGGGCTCACGATTCAAGTTGTTACCAATACTAGAGTGATTGAGATACAAAAAAAAAAAATTATTATGAAAAAAGAAAAATGGTAGTTACCAAAAATTTGAAAAAACAAAATTATTATGAAAAAAAAAACAAATGAGACCAGACCATTTGACCAAAATGAATAAATTAAATAAAGTCGACCACTGGTACCCTTGTATATGCCAGTAGTGTTGACCTAGAGTTAGGTTATCGACCACTGGTTCCCTTGTATATGCCAGTGTGTTGATATTAGTCAGACTAATATCTCAATCCATTAGGATAGGTTCATTTTGGCGGAGGCCTTCAGATAGATATGGGAAATGCCGTTCACTTAGTAAACATCAAAACCATATACGTTTTCCTATATCCATCTCTTAATCTATCCATGTGATTAGTTTTGACTCTGGATATTGATGTCCATAGTGCGACTATCTGAGTAGAGCTCTGTCACTTTATATGAATTTTAGTATGCTTGAGTGCAAACTGGTGTACATCAATTGGAATTTCGCATCAGGGTACTTCCTCCTGTAGTCAATAAGTATGCCAACTAAGGAGATTCTTTAGTGCTTTCCAAGGTTCTGCGTAGATAGCTAGGGTTTGGAGTATAAATGTTTTGTGGGTATATCTCTAGTAAGCCCTCCCGAGACTATAACTCGGCCACTAGGGACACCTAGGGGTTTAAAGGCTTATTGCATACGCTAAATGCAACCAATGATGCCTGCGACAGTGAGTTAGGATTTTATTTTCTATTTGATTTGCTCGAGGACTAGCAAATAATAAGTTTGGGGGTATTTGATAGGAACATTTTTGTGTCTTATATAATCTCAATTATATATATTATTAGTGCTCGATTTTATATTTATTATGGCTTTTTATGTCCCTGTAGGTATTTTTGGAGAAATAAGCTTTTGCGGCGAAATTGGCTAAAAAAGTGGTTTTTTGCTCTCGTGGGAGAAAATTACTATATGAACTCTCACTTTGGATAAGGGGTAACCTAATTACTAAGGGGTGACCCATTTCCAGGCATCTTCTAAAGGGAGACCGGAACTGGATAGGGGGAGGTCATCTTCAAAATTCAAAACAGAAATTGGCGGGAAGAATTGGCTGCAACGACAACAGTTTTGGAGTTGAATTCTTAGCGAGTTCTGAGGAGATTAAACGGGTGTATTTGGTACCTACGGACTCTAGAAGACATAACAAGCCTAATGCAATCGTCTAGACCCATCCAATTGGGCTGGATAAGTCGGAATAATTGATCAAAGTCCCAACAAGATACTGTTTCTTTGTTTAGGGTTTGGGATTGGTCAGAGAGATTTATGGGATATTCTTTCGTGGATATATACCAATTCAGTTCATTCCAAGTCAGAGAATAGTTTGGATACGAGAGAATAGCCAACAGAACCACGTGAATCAACAGGAAAGTGATTTTTCTCCAAACTGCCCGAGAAGAATAATGAGATTATTCTCGGATTTGATCAAGTTTCTAGGGAGTTGGATAGATATAAATAGCTGTGTTTTCATCATAGAAGGGTTAGAAAACCTTAGGAGAGAGTTTAGAGGTCTGCAGAGAAGGGAGAATCGAGTTACAGAGAGTTACAGTGCTGCTGCTCGAGGAGGAGGAAGAAGACGAAGAACAGACTAGCTAAGACAGTCGTTCTTCAACAGTCTTAAAAGTGGAACCCAGTGTCGTTGTTTTACAGCACTTGAGTTGTATCGTTGATTTTCAGCCCTTTCCCCTTTGTAACAGTGGCGCTGTAACACCATTACAGCGTTTCAAATTCCTGTTTCATCTTATATTCATCAATAAAAACACCTATTTTAGCCATGAATTTATCTTGTGAGTGTGTTTTTGGGATGAGGAGCTAAACCCATTAGCCGAGACGACGGAGGAAGCCATTGACACAAAATTTATTGGTATAATTCTAATTTTTCTATTTATTTGCAATATTATTATTTAATTATTTGCATGAATTGAATTTGAATTATTAGTTTTTATTGAATAATTGTGAATTTACTTGATGAAGCATGCTGGGTTTTAATAACTTTTGATGTTTTATACTTTTTGATTACAATTATTAATTCAAAAACATATTTGAGGCAAATATTAGAATTGATTTTAAAGATAGAATTGCATAAAAACTATTTAGAGTTTACTATTTATTTGGTCAATGGTGGAATCCTAGTCTTGGTAATTTTCTCTAAACTTGAATTATTTTATTTATTTTCCTTTTTAAATTAAATCTAAAAAAAATTTGTTTTCTTCACAAGTCTGAAAAGACCCTTTTTACCACTATTACAATCACTATTTGAAAATACATCACATACTTCTTCGCATGATTCTTCACACTTTACTCGTGACTTTGCTGACATCATCTGATGCGTCATCTCAACTTTGCTGTGTGTGACGCCCTTCGCTTAGATTGTATTCTTTACTTCGCGTGGTTATTAACGTGTGCGAAATTTAACTCCTACAATCCTCTTACGTATCTATCCTCCACTGTTTGTTGTACTTATTGTGTACTCGATTGGAGGAACAACAATCAGTATCTTTCTTGGCAGGGGGCTTGTAAACTTGAATTTTCTTCAAAAGAAAAAAGAAGCAGATTTTCGATATAAACTTGTACGTGTGCGGGAAAATGCTGAGTCCATTGCTTTCTATGGTGGCGAGAAGAATGAAATTCAGCTTCTGCTGCAGCGATGCAGAAGTGCTTTCGAAAACTTGAGGCAACTGTTGATATCTTCTCGAAATCTAGAGTTCTTCACCAGTGGTTACAACTACTTAATTCAGATTCTTCCTGCCGCGGTTGTAGAACCTATGTATTTTTCGGGAAAAAATGAGTTTGGCGTCATCAGTCAGTCTGCATCAGCTTTTAATCATATACTTGGCGATTTTTCTCTTATTATATACCAATTTGAGGCTATCAGTGACTTTTCCGCTGTCATTGACCGTCTAGGAGAGTTTGATGATGTCCTTGATGGCAACTCTCAATCTTATTCGGATTCCATGCAAGATATCACCATTGCATACACTGATGCTTCCTCAGTGCTGCAGTCTAATGGGATGGTTTCAGATAAGTGTATGCTGGCTGTTAAGAATCTGAAGCTAGAAACACCAAAAAGCAAAACTACTCTTATCAGGAATTTATCACTGGAGATGAACGACAAGGATCACTTACTGATCACAGGACCCAGTGGGTGCGGAAAGACGTCACTGTTAAGAGCCATGGCTGGCCTTTGGAGTACTGGGGAGGGGAAAATTACGTTCTACATCAGAGATAGAGAAAATCCACAAATGGCTCCCTCTCCAGATATGGTTCATGCTGAAATACTTACTGAACGATACAAACGCAGAAGAGCTGGGGGAATATTTTTCCTCCCTCAAAGACCTTATATGGTTTTGGGAACCTTCGTCAGCAACTGCTTTATCCTACATGGAGTGAAAGCACGAATCGGCTGACGGAAAGTACGCCCACAGATGACGAACTTGTCCAGGTGCTAGAAGATGGTCGTCTGGATTATGTATTATCTCGTTTTAAAGGACTTGATTCTACATACGAATGGTCTATCGTACTTTCGCTTGGTGAGCAGCAATGCCTTGCATTTGCACGGTTACTGCTTTCAAAGCCGAAACTGGTAATGCTGGATGAATCCACCAGTGCTTTAGATGAAGATAATGAGGCTCATTTATACAAGCAAATCAAAGCTGCAGGAATAACTTACGTCAGTGTCGGATACCGGAGAACGCTTTACGATTTTCACTGCAGAGTCTTACATATATCCAAGATGGACGCTGGCTCAAATTCCGATGGTAGCCGAAGAAATTGGTTACTCAAACCCATAACCAATCAAGACAGTAGTACATGTCCAGTTGCGCCTGTTAGTTAGAACAAAAAGGGAACCTAGATTCTGTAATCAAAGCTGCAAACCTTGATATGATTCTGTCTCTTAAAAGTGTCTTCACCAGCCATGAAAAGGGAACCTTTTCTTCTTCTTTTTTGCCAGTCAACAATTTTATTACTAGCAACAATGAATTACAAAGAGAATAAGAAAGAGTGGGTCAAAGCAACCCAAAAAGAAAACGATAATAGCTAATGCCTTGTCCCTCAATGCAATCGAGAAGATCAGGCCGATGTGACCATAATAGCTAATGCCTTGTCCCTCAATTCAATCGAGACTAATACAAGGGAATCTTGCGAGTCAGGAAAGACAAGAAATAACGGACAGACTAATCCAATGTGACGATATCCAAATCCAGAAGCTCAAAACGAGCCACAAGCTCTCACTTGTCATCAGGTTTCTCTGATTTCAGTTCTCTAGTTCATTGATCACAAGTGTGTTGCACAACTTTCACAACTAGAACTTTATAACTAAGCATTATAGAAGTAAAACCGCTAAATAATCAGACTTAAGGCATGGACAAGAGATTCCAACATCTCCTTCCTTTATGCAATGAACACGAATTCACAAATTCTTTTTATAGAGTGCACATATGTACCTGTCTACGCATATGCCAAGGCCTCCACCTACTTCCACAAACTACAATGAAAACCATAAAGTTTATAACAAAAACAACACAACTCAACAGGTATGACACCTTCTTAGATGGCAGAAACGCGCATAAACTATTTGGATCCTTGTCCCCTACAGTACACCGAACGGCACTCATCTCTACGGATGCACGTGATGCAATGCAAACACATCTCTTATAGCATGTTTAATTCAAGTAATTGAATTCTGGATATCTAACTCCTTTAAAATCCTAAGCTCATTAGGCTCCACGTTGAACGGTGACCGTCACCCTCTCACAGAACTCGCCAGTGTAGTCCTCCCTTAAGAAAAAGAAGTTGCTCCATTTCATTTTTCCTCAAAGGAGAGAAAAAAGAGGAATTCCCACACAAATTTCGGGCGCAAAACATAAAACAAAAAAAAAACCCATACCAAACCCTTTTCTGTTCCGCTCATAAAACATTAAAAATAAAAAACGAACCCTAAAAACAAACCCTAGGATATGCTTTCTTCATGGAGATGATGATACAAAGAAAAGAAAAGCAACTAGTCAGGGGACAAAGGCAATCTAGGGTTAGGGTTTTGGTTTTCTCCCATTAGTGTTGCTTCTCTTGCTGTAATTACTGTACGATTGAATCTATGAACGCTGTTAATTTTTTGGTTTTTGATGTATTATCGGGAAAAAATCTTACTGAATCGGTCACGTATTAACAGATTTTGGGAATAACAGCAGGGGAAGTAGACGGAGCGAGAGATGGTTTCGTCTCCATCTCTGATAGGTTTCTATGGAAATTCTTACCGATTGAAAAGAAAAACAGGTGTATCAAAAAAGGGATGACTAGGTTTGTTCTCTTAATCTTTAGCAACCAAAAGATGATGATTTAATTATGACTGATGAAATCTCCTTTTGATAGTATTTTTTTCCAGGTTTTTAACAGGGTCGATGTAAAATCCAAAAGATGTGCATCTTTTAGGGTTGTTGTAATCGGATTCTTGCGCCGAAACGCTAAAGTATTAAAAGTTCTTAGTTTTTTTTTGTTTGAAGTTCTAATCAAGGTAAAATCAATCAATCTCTTCCTTCAATTTCTGATTTGAAATCGAATTTGATAGAGAAAAACATGTATAAAATAATCTAGGGTTAGGGTTTTGGTTTTCTCCCATTAGTGTTGCTTCTCTTGCTGTAATTACTGTACGATTGAATCTATGAACGCTGTTAATTTTTTTCTTTTTGATGTATCATCGGGAAAAAATCTTGCTTCAGCTGTGAGCTTGGTCTTTCGTGTTTGAAGAACTGAGAAGAGGAGAATGGAGCTTGCTGGATCTTGCTTTGGTGAATGGGTGAATTGCAGTTAGGTTGAGTTGGAATCAGTGGTGGTTGGAAAGATGTTGTTGGTGTTGCTACCAGAGCATACTAATTGATAATCTCCAAATTTACAGAACGAGAGGTTGCGGCCATTGAATCTGGTGTTGAGCTGAGATTAAGACTAGAAATTTCTTTTATTCTAATCTTATGTAAACTCTCAGCCTCTCAGGGGTAGTGTCAGATATATGTATTGTTTCCAGTATTGTAGCAAGTCCTCTTTCTCGATGCTAAGTTCCCTTTTTGTTGTGCAGTTGAGATTCCCTTAGCCCCACGGATGGATTGTTTCAATATGAATATTACAACAGAGATCATAAGTCCTTTGACATGAGGTTTACAAACATTTGTCGGGACAAAGAGGTGTACAACTTCTTTGATATTATATCCTGCGTCTCTTTATAATATCTTTTGTGATTGCCAATGAAGCGTAATACTTATAACTTTTGTGATTGCCAATGAAGCGTAATACTTATTAAACTTCACTATTTTCAGGGTAGTTTTAAGTCAATGTTGTATTATCAGTTTGTTGCCTAATAATTAAAGTGACATTGGTTCATATGCTCCATTTTTTGTTGGAAATAGTGTGGTGGCTCAAGAACATGGTACCTTAAAGTTTTTGCATTCTTAATATTCGATATTTTTTTGGTCTTGGCAAATCTCTCGATCTTGGAGTTTCTTTAGTATATAAGGATTTCATATATTCCCTGAAGTTGGTTGGTTGTTCAATTGCAATTGTTTCAGCAGTGCATAATCTTTTACTAATTCTAACTCAGATTTTACATAATTACAACATTACACAAGAAAATTATAGAGATAAGAGACTGAGAAACACCAGACTCTGACATATTCAAGACGACATTCTCTGACAACCAATCCCAATCTCAGAGATTGGGAAACACCATTTCCAATCTCAGACTTTACCTGAGATTGTGAAAATTATAGGTACCTTTCAGTACCGACCATGTATTTATCTAGCAAGACGACATTCTCTGACAACCAATTTTGAAGTTAATTGTGGTTTTGATCGAAGTGGTTGCTTTATCCTGAGGTACCCATATGCCTTGAAATGCTTATTGCAGAATAGATTCACGCATATTAGTTAGTATTCCATCTTTGGCTCCTTTACTTTGCTTATTTTTTATATCATCGATTCATTATCATTTTATATATAGCATCCACTCCACTCTTGAATTAAATGTGACAGTTGTATCACGAATTGGCTGCTGATTTATTTTCCATGTAGAATATTTTGTATCAATGATTTCCATCATAGTTTATGTGTTTGGTGCTGATATAAGTCATACCATGGATGTGTTTATATCTTTTATTTCCAAAATGTCTTGAGTTGGTGATGTGGTTGAATGTTAATGGAAGATGGAGTCGAATGTCATTGTTCTGGAGTACAGGAAGAATTTTTTTTTGGTTGTTGACGCAATTTGGTGATAGAGTAGGCAAAGTCTCAACCTTTAATAGTGTCTGCCTTATTATCCTTCGTTTATAGTGTGCTAACTTACTAACACTTTCTTGGTTCCATAAGAATATGCAGTGCCTTTATCATATCTTTAAAAACTGCTTTTATTTCTCTTCATGTGTGCATGTAGTAAAGCCGGTTCTCCCTACTAAGTTCGATTCGTGTAAAATTTTTCCGGGCTATAATGGTATTGGCTAGCAAAACAATTCGCTTCAATTGGCATGCTTACGTAAGCAACAAAACCTCAGGTATGGTATTGAAAATTAGGACTGTGAGTTTAAATTAGCATCTTCATAAATAACTGTACTTATACTGCAGTTAAATAAAAAGGACGTTATGTGGTTTTGTGTTATGTGCTTACTGAATCCAAGACTTAGATTTAGTGATGCATTTTTGTGGAGTGTGAGAATTAACTTCATAAATTAGTGATTCTGTAACCTTTAAGGTCAAATACCATTCTTTGGACTGATGCAATATTAGTTTAAATTCAAGTCAACTTCATGGTGAATTTAAATGGTTGGTGATCACTTTTGGATCACAATTACAAATATATAGTTCCAATATCATTTTGCAGGTGTGGTGATTTTGGCAGGAAATAAAATGCTAAAGATGGCTTTATCACATGCTACAATATTACTAAAGCATTAAGTTTAACAAAAAGTTTTACTAAAGAATGTATTGGAATTTTCATGGCACTAGGAGTTTAGTTGTGGTCATTAACTGAACTGACGCGGTCGAGAAACGTCTGAGTGAATGTCAAACAAATCCACTCAGTTTTTATGCTACATTTTTTTTTGAGGACATGATTAAGAAAGTGTCTTTAGGCCTTTTGGGTTAATGTTCACAATACATGAAAAGAAAGATCAGTAGCCCATGGAGTGTTATTCATGGATACATCTGGCATAAAACACAGGCCTACTTGAAAATATCAATCAATGAGTGAGATCATAATCTCAGCAGGGGTCTTGGGAAGTCCTCAATTAGTCAATTATTGTTGCTGAGTGGTGTTTGACCAACAAATCATTTGCGATCCCTCAAACGAACCTGAAAGCTTATTTGGTTAAGAGTAAAGTTTGTATCTTTGATAATCTGACTTTGTATTTTTGATAATCTGATTTTCGTTTCTAAGATACTTTAACAAAATTTAATAAGCATATATTGTGGTCATTGATCCTTTTGGTTTTTGTTTGTTTGTTCATGCCTTTGTGGTGTATCCGTTTTGTTTGCTTAGAGATTTGGAGTTTATTATGGTTGTCTAACTAATATATGTCGAATTTTAGGTGATTGATGATGTTGTTATGAGTTCTTATCATCTTCAAGTTTACAGACTCTGATTACTTGATACTAGATTGCAGCATTACTCTCTCCGTGAGAAATGAACTTAATAAAATGTTTTGCATATTGGAGGTACCACCTATGCTAAGGAAGAAGGCAGATGTCAGGAAAAGGGAAAAGGAATAGCAGCGACACCATTACAGGTTGCTAATGGTTCATTTTGCTCCCGTCTTCTTTGTTTTAGCTTTCCATTTTGAACATTACATATCAAATACTATCTCAGGTAACAATCTTTTCTTTAAATTCTTTTTCTTCTATATTGATTACTTGCTATCTTAGCTCAAATGGAAGATCACATGGTTTTCAACCATGTAGATGTGCAGTTCGACTCCCACATATGGTATTCTTATTTGAGTAGGCTAAAATATTACATGATTCCGGCGTCATATATATCATTTTTGGTCACGTAATGATCTGGCAGTCACGTAGTGTATCGAGCGTTCTATTGTTCAGATCTACATAACGAGCCTTGGCCAAGAAATTAAGGGTAGCAATTTTATGTTTTTGTATGGTTGAAATGTCTTAGCTAATAATTAGTTAATCATCACTAATTTGCCTACATGTTTTATTGTATAACAACAAAAGTGTTAAAATCATGATACATGCAGGAAGACAAAGCAGGCAATACACGAAGGATCAACTAAAGTAGAGAAGAGGAGGTTGCTCGAGCAAAAATGTTATCAAGCAGTTGTAACTATGTATGTAAACCCTGTCTTTCAGCTCCACCATTATCAGCAGGCTAATGTTGTCCAACTCAAAAATAAACGACGGGACGAGGCGAAGCCGAGCCAAACCAAATCAAAAATAGTAAGGGACGGGGCGAGGCGAAGCCGAGCCACACCCAATCACAAATTTAACACAAAATCAAAAATACACGACGGGACGAGGCGAAACCACATCACACCCCATACTATATGGTTAAGAAAAAGATGCCCGACGCGTAGCACGGGCACAAAATCTAGTTTAAATTACAAGGTTATTGGATTATTCTAATAGAACCAAGCAGCGAGAAAGCATTACAAAATCCCATTTCCTCAGTAAATCAATGAATTCCTTGGAAACGAATCGAATTACTAACCTGAGAAATGCGAAGCTTTACTTTTTGTCTGTCAAATCGATGAGTGAAGGATTTTCCTGGCTGTAAGTGAACTTCTGAGAATAACAAAAATCAAGATAAACCCCGTATACAATTAATTTTCATGAATTCAAAATTTACTAAATACCAAAATGATTTAGAGATAAAGAGAGATGTAAAAGTTGGATATTTACCCCAGAAAGCCATTCGTCTGATTACGTTGTTTTGATGAATTCTGTCGATGGCATTGGCAGCCGATGTGGATCAGAATCTTAAACCCTGGGGCTGGGAAGGAAATCCTTTTGTTCTTCCTACTCTGTTAAAACTAAGAAGGACCAAGGGAAAGCCGAGAGAGTGGAGTGGAACTAACTTCTTGACTGGTTGTCGCAACCCATAGGGATTATCATCTGACTCTTCTTTGACCATCGGCCGTTTTAACGACGATTTTTGTTAAAGGGAGAGCAAAAATGGATCCGAGGAGAGCGAAAATCGTAGTCGACTCATTAATTATGACCTAGTCAACATAATTCACCAACTAGGACTAGACTACCCCTGTTTAGTACACTTTAGGATACACAAATTACCCCCAAAAATGTTCATCTTCCTCCTGTCGTAACCATCCTCTCCACCGCACCACCACCAAACTCTTTACTGCACGACCCACTAACTCCATTACAGGTAGATCCTCTCGTTAATGCTCACCATTAACATACATTTCACTCAAAGATAACAACTCTCTTCTTATTTAAACAAATAATTCTTGTTTCAAAAATTGAACATTCAGTTCTAATCACTCGAGGCATCAAAATAATTGGATCTAAAATTAGTTGTCCGATAAAATCTACTTAATTATTATTCTTCCTCCATGGATTCTACCATCTTTCCTAAGTCCATCATCTTGTCAAGCTACCAAATAAGTAAAACATGTTCAAATTTTTTATTTAACTTAAACTAGATAAAGGAATACAATATCAAAAGAGACTCAGATTGTTTAGAGGACGATTTGATGTCCTGACTTTTGTTTTCGCAATTTAAGAGGGGATTTGTTTGAATCGAATGATATTCGCCTCATATACCAGCTAGGTATATTTCCAGGTGCGGAGGTTTGGCAAAAGCTTGACTTTATTTAATGGACAACTAATTATAATCAATTTTTTATTTGGTTAAGTCAAGGGTAGATATAACTAATTAATCAATCAAACAAGTTGTTATAGCTCGTAATGTTTTAAAAAATTAATGAATCAAGTTGAGTTTTTTTACCAAAACCCATTGGCAATGGAGTTTGCAGCAGTGAAGTAGTTTTGCGAGATGGTACGAGTTGTGTGGTGTGAGGGTGAATTGAATTAGCGGTAGCCTGGTCCGAGTTGGTGAAATATATTGACTAGGTCATAATTAG
Source organism: Papaver somniferum (assembly GCF_003573695.1). Lineage (NCBI taxonomy): Eukaryota > Viridiplantae > Streptophyta > Magnoliopsida > Ranunculales > Papaveraceae > Papaver > Papaver somniferum. The sequence goes on along the minus strand of NC_039361.1, from coordinate 35,159,994 downwards.
CGAGTCGACTACGATTTTCGCTCTCCTTGGATCCATTTTTGCTCTCCCTTTAACAAAAATCTTTAACGACTCTGGTGGAAGAGAAAAAAAAAGTAAGGATTTGTTTGGAAAAATAACATACGATAACGAATAGTGCCACTTATTTTGGGACTAAAATAAGCGAAAAAGTTTTTTTTTTTCTGCTTAACAATAATATTTTATTAATAACCAATACAAAAAAGTTCCAAATGAACTGACTTAAGTAAAAAGAAAACCCATTATTTAGATTTTTATCTAACAAAAACGAAAATAAAGGTTGATTTGGATTTTCCAAACAACCTAAAAAATCTTGCTTGGTATAAAAAATTATCCTTTCCCCTTTAGATAGACTGGTTCCTTTCTTTGCTAATTTATCAGCAGAGAAATTTACATCTTTGTAGCTCTGAATGAAGCTCCAAGTGACAATATTTGCACAAATTCTGCTCCATCTTGTAACCTCAAACCAAGGGATCTTCTGAGATTTGAAAAAAATTATTGTTAGAGCATTGCTCGGTCGAACTCGCAAGCGTCGCTATCTCAAACTTGTTGTCAAGTTTAGTTGCCAAAACTATAAGTCTTGATTTCTAGTCTACTTATAGCTAAGTCTCGGATTAGGATAGAAAGTTTAGTTGAGCTTTAGACTTCACGGCGTTCAATCGATCAAAGACGAAGAACTACTAAGGGGAGCTTATGGAACTTCATCAACAAAAAGGTATGTGGAGACTTGAACTCATCCATCACTCAAAAGTATATCTACTTTATCTCCTATTTGAGACAAAAGCCGTATAGCTATATAGACTTCGATTATACACATTTGATATTTCGAGCTGAGTTTCGCTTACATATTTCTCGAAATATGTGTTGGCAAGCTTTCGCTTTAACCAAGTTCATCTTATATTCTTTACGAAAGTAAAAAGATGATCATGTGAAAATGCCTGGTAACATCTTACATGATTTGTGTGAGACAGTCATTTGATGTAGACTCGAAATGTTTCATATTGATCATTCGATCACTTGAAAATTTCTTCGAAGCTAATAGTTTGTGTGACACAACTATTGTCGTCTTCCGAGAATGTTTCAATGGTTGAAATGAGAGTTTAGAACAATGGGATATAAGCACAATATGTGTACTTTCATATGTGTAATACAAGTTCGGGAACCATGGTATGCATACCCGTATGCGTGCTGATTGGTTTAGTCAAGATCCGGGAACCAAGTACGCATACCCGTACGCGTACTGGCGTGAGGTTCAAGTTCCGGTACTTTACTGAGTTTGGTGGTATGCGTACCCTTTCGCATACTGGCGAACCCAAACTTAGTTCGGCCACTTAGGTATGCGTACCTGTTTGCATACTTGAGTGGGTTATGTTCTAAAATCGGTTTTTTCATGAACTAATACATTTATATAATAAAGAATATAATCATTTGCAAACCGTGGCTATGATGTTCATGAATTGATTCGAGTGAATCAAAATCGATTTTGCTTCAATTATATCTTGTATACTTCTATGAGAATATAAACAATTGAACGTCTCTAGAACTAGTTTCATTTGAGTCATTTGAACTAGTTATGGTTAAGATGAATGAGGTTGATATGAAAGGGTTCATATGGCTAACTGATAGACGCATTTATGTGTCTATTTTCATCTCTTTTGTGTATTTTGTTAGTACTCGTTTTCGTCCTTATTATGGTGTTTTGTGTGTTTGTAGGTATTTTTTTGGAAATAAATAATTTTGGAAAAATCGGCTCGAAAAATTATGCGGAGCATCCCCGGAGGACATTTATTATTCGGACTCGCTGCTTTGGATAAGGGGCACCCACTTGATAAGGGGTGACCACTTGCTATTCGCACCCCTGAACTGGATAGGGGGAGGTCATCTTCTTTGTTTGAATTTGGTTTTGGCGGGAATACTTAATGCAGACGTTGTTGATTTTGGGTCGGATTGTTGGAGGGATTTCAGCGAGATTCAATCGCTAGAAACGGTTGGGCTGGGCCTGAATACACTAGACAGGGTATATGCAAGCGATTTGATTGAGTAACTTGGGCCAGAAATCCGAGTTTGGAAGTAAACAGGGGACCGAGATATTTTAGAAGATTATGTTAATTACGGAAGTTGTGTGAAGATTGAGAGAAGATATTTGGGAGGATATTCTCTCATGATATTATACGAACAATTTAAGACAATCCAGAGACGCGTAGAAGAGTTAAACAGGGAAGAAAATCCCATATCCTTGATGAAATACAAAGAAAATATTCCCGACGTTAATGGAGATTTCTGGGAGTTATTGTGAAGATTTGAACGCATTAAACAGTATATAAAGGCTCTTTGGGTCAGCTAGCGAATTTTAGAGAGAATTGGGAGAGGTTTAGAGCACTACAGAGCAAGAAAATTGAAGTTGCATAGATTCTGGTTCTGCTGCTGCTGCTGCTCGAGGAGGAAGAAGAAGAGGAAGAACAGACCAAAGGTAGTCGTTTACCAACAAAGACAATGACTGTCGTTCGTCGGTCATAGTTTTTCAACGACAACAACACTTTATCTCTATCGTTGATTCTGGACGCCTTCTGTGGGTCGCAAAATCCTGTTTTATATCATTTTCTTGTCTTTCTATTCATTGTAAAACACTTTTGAGCATCAATGAAATATTTTGAGAGGTTTTCCAACATGATGAGCGGCTAAAATACCTGGTAATTAAGGAAATGGAGGATCTATTCACTCATGTTTGATTGGTAATATTTTTATTTATAATTTCGTTAATTATTTATTTTATTTAATTCACTTGGATAAAAATATAAAAAAATGGGATAAAATGGTTTTCTTAATTATTTGTGAACCAGTTTGATGTTTTATGCTTAGAATATATTCTTTGATAAATCATGCTTAAGGATTACAACTTAATATTTGGACACCTTTTAAATTAAAAAGTGATTTAATAAGAAAAAGAGCTTAATAATAATTTCTGAAATATTATTTATAACCATTCAACTTGAAGTAATAGTGAATCCTGAGCCTTCATCTTTCTAAAATATTGACATTACTATTAATTTCCTTCATTTATTTATTTGTTTAAATCTTAAAAAAAAAAGAGTTGCCTTCACAAGTTCGAAAAGAACCCCTTTTACCACTATCTACAACAACTTTTGAAAAAACACCAAATTTTTGGCGCCGCCGACGCGGACCTGTGCTTAGGTAGATTTTTTTTCTTTAGGTTTATTATTTTTTTTTCCTTTTTACGTTTCCATTTGTCTTTGATTTGCAGGTTCGAAGTGGAGTACTAAGGACTTTGGAAGGAAAAGCTTAAAGCGAAAGGAGCGAAAGAGGAATTTTTTTTTTTATATATAGAAAAGAGAGAAAAAAAAAGAGATATTTTTATATATTTTTTTTTAGGTTATTTTTCTTTTTCTTTTGCACTTTACTTTATTTGGACTTTGGACTGGACTCTTGGACTTTATTATTATTATTTTTTAAACCCTACGGAAGGGTAGTTAAATACAAACTGTGTGCAGGGAAGGACGGTGATTACAATATCACCTCGGCCCCTCGGGTTCGCACACGTCATAGGAGTCGTGGCCCGAGTCGACGACAACGGTTCATCCCCCGTCTGGTACGGGAGGTAAGTCCAATCGAAACACTCGCGAATCCCCTGCAAGCGAGTTACTGTACTCCTTAAGGTGCTAATTGTTTGAGGACGAACCAGACTGTATTTATTTTCCTAGTAAAGGGAAAGGCCTGGCCTAAACAAGATAAGGGTTCGGATTTCATCACCGCTCCCTTCTTGCCCGCTTTAGGAGAACAAAACCTAACGCGAACCCAAGGTTTAAAATCTAATTAGAAAGAGACCTATAGGGTATCGAGCTTGTTAGGAAAATTTTTCGAAGGATATTGGTTATTCTTTTAGCATACTTCGAAGTTCATGACGGTTTCTGTGAGTTGAATGCGTGACTGCGCCGCCTTGTACTGCGGTGAGGCCTTGAAGCTCCACTAAGCTTCCCTCGCCTCGATTCAACTTACTTTGACTCGGATTGATTCCAGAGGGGTTTGCTTAAATTGTAACGAATTCCCTTTCGAGATATAGAAGCTAGTCTACAAACAATCTAAGTGAGCCTTCATGCTTGTTGTTTGCTAGAAATCTCTAGGTTTGCTGTGGTAAAGTCGAGTCATCCTGCTGTGTGATTGCTAGAACCTTCCTGTTAGGATTTTTATTTCTTTTTGATTTTTTTTTAGTGTATGCCCGATTTTGTTAATAGGGCTTGGAAAAGAGATACTCTAGGTCGTCTGATTAGTGATAAACCTAGTAGTTCTTCTTGTGGAGGGAGCTCGAAGATCTTCTTTAGAGAGCCCCGTTTTTGGAAACTTCAGTTTTGAGAATCTGCGTCTTTGTGAAGAAATTTCTCCTAGTCCTTTGGTAGTGCCAGAAATGGCAACTTTAAAAGCTTTATTGAACCCAACTAGGACCTCTCGTCTCTGTATCAAGTTAGCTGAAACCGAGGCAAATTATGAACTCAAACCTGGGACTTTACAGATGCTCCCAACCTTTTTAGGAAAAGAGAATGAGAACCCCTATTTTCATGTTAGGGAATTTGAGGAAGTATGTAGTACTCTGAAAATTAAAAACCTTAGTGATGATGCACTGAAACTTAGGTTATTCCCCTTTTCCTTAAAAGATAAAGCCAAATCTTGGCTGATAGTTTGGATTCTGAGTCAATTGAAACCTATGAACAACTTACATCTGCCTTTATACATAAGTTTTTCCCAAGGCACAAAACATCGTCTATTAGGACACAAATTTGTACTTTTGCTCAACAAGAGGGAGAATCTTTATATAGGTATTTAGAAAGGTTCAATGACTTAATTTCTCAATGTCCTCATCATGGTTTAGAGAAGGTTAGGTTAGTTCAGATCCTCTACGAGGGTTTAGACTATTCAACAACGACCATGGTTGAGTCCTTATGCACAGGTGGGTTTGAGAATAAAACTGTTGATGAGGCGATGACATTTTTGAATGAAATCGCCAATAAGACCCAACAATGGGAAAATAATAGGGAACCCCAGAAAAAATTCTTCTAAGTAGAGGAAATGTCAATAGGGTAGAAGGATCCTATGAGTCAGATGCTAAAATAGCAGCCATAGCCAAAAGGTTAGAAGCGTTGGAATTAGGTCATTCTAGTGGTACTAGTGGTAGAATAGAGCCTTTTTGGGAAGACCATACTGTTGAAGAGCAAGCCAATGCTCTTTATAACAACACTAGATTCGATAACCGTCAGAAGTTTGACCCTTATTCAGAAACCTATAACCCTGGCTGGAGAAACCATCCCAACCTTTCTTGGTCTAAGGGCCAGAATCAAGGTCAGTCTAGTAACTCTCAAGCTCCCCCAGGTTTTGGCTATCCTAAGAATCCTTCAGCCCCGGCACAGTTTCAGAACCCTTCGGATAAGAAGATTATGAGTTTAGAAGAGTCTCTTGCTTTGTTAACTCGTAACACTATGCAGTTTCAGCAATCTGTTGCTCAAGGTATAGAAGAAAATAAGAGAATAGGTCAGGCTAACTCTCAGGCTATTTCCGAGTTGAAAACCCAGGTTAGTCATATAAATGAGTCTTTGAGGGAAAAAGGTAAGTTTCCTAGTCAAACTCAACCCAATCCTAAAGCAGAGAAATCGTACAATCATGTGAACTCTATTACAACCCTTAGGAGTGGAAAGAAAGTTGACAATAAGGTTGCCATGCCTGATAGTGAACATGCTGTAGTTCACCCTTATGAGCCAGAAAATGAGGAGACTGATAGAGTCTCCAAAGAGACCAATGAGGGTCCTGATGAGCCCGGCTTTGTTCCCAGAGCCCCGTTCCCCCAGCTGCTAGTTCCGACTAAGAGGGAGTCCAACTTTAATGATATATTGGAGGTTTTTAAGCAGGTTAATATCAACCTTCCATTATTAGATGCAATTAGGCAGATTCCCTCTTATGCCAAGTTCCTTAAGGACTTGTGTACGCGAAAGCGTAAGCTCAGTGTCCAGAAGAAAGCCTTCATAGCTAGTCATGTGAGTTCTATTATTCAGAATACCACTACTCCTAAGTATAAAGACCCAGGGTCCCCTACCATTGCTTGTACAATAGGTAAGTACCGTGTTGAGAAAGCGTTGCTTGACTTAGGAGCCAGTGTGAACTTACTGCCATACCATGTGTACCTTAAGCTAGGACTTGGTGAGATGAAACCTACACAGATGACACTTCAGTTAGCTGATAGGTCCGTTAAAATTCCTCGTGGTGTGATCGAGGATGTTCTCATAGAGGTCGACAAGTTTATATATCCGGTGGATTTTGTTATCCTAGATACCCAACCTATCCCTGACCCAGAGAACCAAATACCAGTGATTTTAGGTCGCCCGTTTTTAGCTACATCCAATGCGATCATTAACTGTCGAAATGGTATTATGAATTTGTCTTTTGGAAATGACATGAGCTGACATTTTTAATATAGTAGCTACCCTATGAGCTAGATGACACGTGCATTGAAGAGGTCAACATGATAGGAACCTTAGTTCCGAAGTCTGTACCAAACACCGAATCGGAAGATCCATTAGAGAGTTGTCTAGCCCGTTTTAGCATGGATTTCGACGATGATAGCAACATTGAACAAGTAAATGCTCTGTTGGATTCTATTCCTATGTTAGATACCGATAGATGGAAATCTAGGTTTGAACCATTACTAGCTACCGAATCTACCTTAAGCCCTTATTTCGAAGAGCCTAAAGATCCTCCTAAGTTGGACCCCAATTATGCATTTGTAGGCCCATCTGAGATTTTGCCTATAACTTCCGATTTGGATGGTGATCATGAGATTAGGCCAGTAACCGTGCTTCAACACAATAAGGAAACTCTAGGGATGACCATAGAGGATATGAAACATATAAGTCCTATAGCTAGTATACCTCAAAAGAATTTAGAGGATGAACCACCTGATTATAACTCAGAGAAAGCAATTGACCTTTTTCAGGAACCGGATGGTCTAGAAATTAGGAATATTGTGACTAGTTTATCTAGGGACACCCAAAACCCTAAATTTGGGGGTAGAGATTGTCAATTATCCCCAGTAGAAGTCCCTAACTTGGGACTCAAGCCTAGTGCATCTGAGGTATCGCTTGAGTCTATTCAGACTCCACAACCTGATCCGCCTGATACTGTTCAGGAGGAAATCCATATATTAGAAACCCGTTTTTCGGATGAATCTATTTTTCAAGACACTCTTATGAAGCCCAACTGGAGGCTCTGGATAGATCCGGTTGTCTTGCAAGAAACCTTAGATGAGGATGTGCTCCTTCTGTTCATTTTTCTGAGCCAGTGCAGTTGTCTCATATTGGTGTTAGCTCTATTTGGTATTATGGACCCACAACTTTTTCGGCTATTGGTATATGACTTTGGAAGGTGAAGATCCTTTTTGAGGTATTTGATGTCTGGCTGAAGACTTTAAACTTAGCACTTCTTGGGAGGTAACCTAATCTCACGCAACACGGTAATATCTTTCCTCAACCCTTTTTGCTTCAAGTGGTAACAATTTCTCCTCGTTCATGCTGTTAATTTTATCATTGGAAACATTGAGGACAATGTTAGATTTAAGTTTGGGGGTATGGGAAAATCTTTTAGTTGCAATAAATAAACTCCAGAGCCTAGAAATTTACGTATTAAGGATAGCACTAACCAATCTAAGTGGATGGAAACATTTTTGTTTTAGGAGTTGAGGAACCAATCTGACTAGATGGAAACATCTATAGAGTCTATTCATAAAAGCACAGAGCTCAGGTGTTAGAATAACATGATAGTTTCGCCATATCTCGTCGAGTCCTTTTCACTTTCTATTTTCAGTTTTCTTTTATTTCAAGTGATTTGGTGGGGCACACGATTCAAGTTGTTACCTTTGCTAGGGTGAAATAGAGTGACTGAGTTACCTTTTCAAAAAAAAAAAAAAAAAAGACCAGACCAGTAGACCAATCGGAATAAATACTAACACTTGGATAGCAATATGTGTGTGTTCTCCCTGTCTCCGTCGCCTAAACAAGCGTGGAATGCAGGATCCACTGGAATTACCATGTAATCTGCTGACAAGAAACATGCGCTTGGGTCCACAAGGTCCAATCATGTTGTTAGTTCTTAAATAAATGTGTGTTTAATAAAGTCGACCACTGGTACCCTTGTATATGCCAGTTGTGTTGACCTAGAGTTAGGATTATTGACCACTGGTTCCCTGTATATGCCAGTGTGTTAATATTAGTCAGACCGGTATCTCAGTCATTTAGGTTAGGTTCACCTTGGTAGAGACCTTCAGACAGATATGGGAAACACCGTTCACTTTTCAACCATCTACATTTTTCTTTTTCCATCTTCTTAATATTTTCATGTGATTAGTCTGACTCCGAGTATCTTAGTAGAGCTCTGTCACTTATATGAATTTTAGTATGCTTGAGTGAAAACTCGTGTACAGTAATTGGAATTTCGCATCAGGGTACTTCCTCCTATAATTAATAAGTATGCCAACCAAGGAGGTTCTTTAGTGCTTTCCAAGATTTTGCGTAGATAGTTAGGGTCTGGAGTAAAGGTTTTGTGGGTACACCTCTGGTAAACCCTCCGGAGACAACATTCCTCCACTAGGGCCACCCAGGGGTTCAAATGATTTTCCTTTCTAGAATAAATTTGCACGAGGACTAGCAAATAATAAGTTTGGGGGTATTTGATAGACGCATTTATGTGTCTATTTTCATCTCTTTTGTGTATTTTGTTAGTACTCGTTTTCGTCCTTATTATGGTGTTTTGTGTGTTTGTAGGTATTTTTTTGGAAATAAATAATTTTGGAAAAATCGTCTCGAAAAATTATGCGGAGCATCCCCGGAGGACATTTGTTATTTGGACTCTCTGCTTTGGATAAGGGGCACCCACTTGATAAGGGGTGACCACTTGCTATTCGCACCCCTGAACTGGATAGGGGGAGGTCATCTTCTTTGTTTGAATTTGGTTTTGGCGGGAATACTTAATGCAGACGCTGTTGATTTTGGGTCGGATTGTTGGAGGGATTTCAACGAGATTCAATCGCTAGAAACGGTTGGGATGGGCCTGAATACACTAGACAGGGTATATGCAAGCGATTTGATTGAGTAACTTGGGCCAGAAATCCGTGTTTGGAAGTAAACAGGGGACCGAGATATTTTAGAAGATTATGTTAATTATGGAAGCTGTGTGAAGATTGGGAGAAGATATTTTGGAAGATGTTCTCTCATGATATTATACGAACAATTTAAGACAATCCAGAGACGCGTAGAAGAGTTAAACAGGGAAGAAAATCCCATATCCTGCATGAAATACAAAGAAAATATTCCCGACGTTAATGGATATTTCTGGGAGTTATTGTGAAGATTTGAAGGCATTAAACAGTATATAAAGGTTCTTTGGGTCATCTAGCGAATTTTAGAGAGAATTGTGAGAGGTTTAGAGCACTACAGAGCAAGAAAATTGAAGTTGCATAGATTCTGGTTCTGCTGCTGCTGCTCGAGGAGGAAGAAGAAGAGGAAGAACAGACTACCAAAGGCAGTCGTTTACCAACAAAGACAACGACTGTCGTTCGTGGGTCATAGTTTTTCAACGACAACAACACTTTATCTCTATCGTTGATTCTGGACGCCTTCTGTGGGTCGCAGAATCCTGTTTTATATCATTTTCTTGTCTTTCTCTTCATTGTAAAACACTTTTGAGCATCAATGAAATATTTTGAGAGGTTTTCCAACATGATGAGCGGCTAAAATACCTGGTGATTGAGGAAATGGAGGATCTATTCACTCATGTTTGATTGGTAATATTTTTATTTATAATTTCGTTAATTATTTATTTTATTTAATTCACTTGGATAAAAATATAAAAAAAGGGATAAAATGGTTTTCTTAATTATTTGTGAATCAGTTTGATGTTTTATGCTTAGAATATATTCTTTGATAAATCATGCTTAAGGATTACAACTTAATATTTGGACACCTTTTAAATTAAAAAGTGATTTAATAAGAAAAAGAGCTTAATAATAATTTCTGTAATATTATTTATAACCAATCAACTTGAAGTTATAGTGAATCCTGAGCCTTCATATTTCTAAAATCTTGACATTACTATTAATTTCCTTCATTTATTTATTTGTTTAAATCTTAAAAAAAAAAGAGTTACCTTCACAAGTTCGAAAAGAACCCAGTTTTCACCACTATCTACAACAACATTTGAAAATACATCACTAACTTCTGTTAACTATTATGCACAAGTTTAGGTACGGTTATCCGTATCTAAATGAAGTCACTTTTCATTTGTGTGTAACAAGCTAAGTTCGATCTAACGGTTGAAAGATATTAGCTTGAGTCTAATCAGGTTTTCATGTAACGATGAATATTGAATGCTTTGTTACCACGGTAACATTGATTGCAAACCCTGATTTGAAGACTATATAAGGGAGAACTCTACCAACTGGGAAACCTAATACCCACACCTCATATGTGATATTAGTTGCGACTAGAGTCGATTCTCCTTTAACCTTAGCTTTTTCGAAAACCATGTAGGTTAACGACTTGAAGACTTCATTGGGATTGTGAAGCCAGACCCAACTATTTTCTACGTAGTTGCGTGTTCTGATCTTGCTGTTTTCTATCGTGATTGAGTACTATCTTCTCTAAGATTTTCTCTAGATTTAATCTCCAATAGGCAAGATAAAAAGTAGTCGCAAACATCTTCGTCTCATCATTTGTGATTACATAATATCTTGTTTCGCTACCATACAATTAATATTATTGTGAGGTGATTGATATTTCTAGGCTGTTCTTCGGGAATATAAGTCCGGTATATGAATTGGTTCCTGTTCACCTTGATTTATTAAAAGACAGTAAAAAACTCATAGGTTTATCTGTGGAGACAGATTTATCTATTCAATAGACTTTTCTGTGTGAGACAGATTGGTTTATCAAGTCTTCGACTTTGGGTCGTAGCAACTCTTAGTTGTGGGTGAGATCAACTAAGGGAATCAAGTGCGCAGAATCCGGCGTGGTTCTAGAGGCGTAAGGAACGCGACTGTACCTTGATTAGTGGATATTGGTTAGGTCTCAACTACATTCCAGTATGAAGTTAACTTGGAGTAGGCTAGTGTCTGTAGCGGCTTAATACAATGTGGTGTCCAAATCTGGACTAGGTCCTGGGGTTTTTCTGCATTTGCGGTTTCCTCGTTAACAAAACTTCTAGTGTCTGTGTTATTTCTTTCCGTATTATATTTGTTTATATAATTAAAATATCACGGGTTGTGCGTAAGTTCAATCAATTGTGAATCCAACCTTTGGTTGTTGATTTGATTGATTGACACTTCGATATTGGTTTTTGATACCGTCCAAGTTGTTTCTTATATTAATCAGGCTCACGGATTTCTATCTGTTTGATTTGCTGATTACATTAAGAAACAGAGATATAACTCTTTGATATTCTTTTCTTAAGATTGAGTCTGACTGTCTAGTTGATTATCTGGAAAGTATATTGGAGTCAGTCCATACATATTGCTAAGATAAATACTAGGTGTGGTTGTTAAACCCTGCTTTTTCAATTATGACTGAATAAGAGTGTTCTAAAAAGAGATGATAAAATCTCTGACTTATAGTCCACTCCCCTGCATTCAAAATTGCTAGAACTTCTGCATTGTAATTTGTAGAGACCCCCTGAAACAACTATCACATATTCACCTGAGTTTTTCCTTCCAATAAATCCATATCCTGATACTCCAGGATTTCCTTTTGAAGCACCATCACAACACAGTAATAATTGATTATGTTTAGGTAACTGGAAGAAAATCTCTTTTAAAGTTATGCTCTTTACCTTCATGCTTTTAAGTCCAAATGATTTCAGTACCTGCAAATCGTATGGACTATTTCACATTGGAGCTTTCATTCTAACTTCACTTTCAGTTGTAAAATGAATGATTTTATTCTTGATGACTTCTTCATTGCAACATCCATTTTCAAATAAGCATGAATTTCTATATAGATGGGGAAAAACGATTTGCTGGTTTTTGAGACGACCGTACGGAGGAGACTCCTCGTACCGAGCGAAATGTTAAACCTCACACAGATGCACCGCTGCAAAGGGGGTGCTTTAGATTCGAGAGATCAATCAGTAGTAGACAATTACCGTTCCAGAGTAAATTCGGTCACAAAAGAGGATGGGTTGATCTGTAGGAGGGAAGCTGGGAAATGTATGGAATCAATGGTAAACAAAGATTGTGGGTATGTGAATTCTGAATATGATAAGCTCTGAATGATTGAAATTGCTCAATTGAGAATAGTTGCTCAATTGATGAGTTGATGATCTCGTGTTGTCAGTTTGACATGAGATTGATGATACTGATGATGCTTTAATCATGATTCAGATACTTATTTATATTGCTGGAATTTTAGACATGATCCCATGAAGTGTGACAGTTGATGGAATCAAGGAGTGGGAAAGTGGAGATCGTGTTTGAAACCAGTTGCTCAACATGTGGATACTTGGTCGATTTTCCACCCACTACCTCGTGAATTCCTTCAACTGACTGCATGACTTTCTCACATTCCATCGTGTGTTTGAACACACGTGTCGTAGACCGCCAGACCAAAACCCTAAGTGATATCCCCCCAAAGTGACACAATTGACGTCTCGTGGTATGTTAGTCAATTGATGACTTCGTGGTTTGATGGGACAATGAGTCCATGTAGTTGCTGAGTTGAACATGTCATGAGACAGAGGTATAGTTCTTATGATGAAGTGAGCAAGTATTGCTCATTCGATGGATCTTTGAATATTGATTGTTGAACCAATATTCCTTGGTTTGAGAAAATATTTATCATCTGCGCAAGTGTTGCTCATGTGATGAATTGTTGAATATTTGATCGTATGAGTATGTATTGCTTATCTGATGGATTATTGGCGGCGTACCAAAAATATTAATTAGAATACTGGTCGTTGAACCAAGCATAATTAATAAAATTAATGACCATGAGGTCGTCGTAAAATTATTAAGGCTGGAATCTGGAATGATGATCCTTGGATTCAGAAACCCTAATTTGATCAATTGATGATCAATTCATGGTTCGTCAGAATTTTAACCATGGGACGAAGGAGGGAGCGACTACATGGGACCGTGGATCAACCATGTAGTGTCCATATGTTCACATGAGTAAATACAAAGAACTCCTGAGGAGTTGACAATTTGTTGGTGGAAGAATGATTAAATGCTGGCTTAATCATTTATTCAAAAATGCTCGTCTGAGCCTTAGGTGAGAAAACCTAATTAATTATGACGAGGAGAGGGACCGACCATGGAGTCATGAAACCGGCCCTGGGTTGTCACGTGACCGCCTGATGATCACTTCATGAAAATCCAAAGTGTTTGGAAGAGTTTTGGACCTAATACGAGCAATTGTGCAAATTAGGTCAAAACTGTGAAAATTGATGGGACCGGCTTCCGTGAGCCAAAGATCCAATCTTGATCAGTAAGATAGCATGCTCGTGTCCCCAAAGCGTCCGCGTCTCAGTCCCGAGAATTTTGATATTTTCTGGCGTGCAATTGAGCATTCATTCGAGAAAATATGCCAAAATTAGGGTTTCGACGAAACTGAGGAAAACACCATGAGATGATGAAAATAATTATAAAATAAGGAATGAGGAGGCGTGGGACCGTCGTGGTCAAGGCATGGTTGGCCGGTTGTGACCACGGTCCCGTGGTGCCTTTTCCTTAATTTTATAATATTTTGATGATTTTATGAAAAATTCATGAATTTTGAGAAATTTGATGAATTTAGGGAGTTTCCATGAATTGAAGGAGTTTTCATGAGTTCATGGAAGCAAAATATTAAAATAATAAAAGCACGGGCGTGTGGGACCATGGAGGCATGGCCGTCCGGCTATGGACCGGTCCCACGAGTTTTTCATAATTTTTTAATATTTTTAGGTATTTTTGATGATTTGAGGGAATTTTTCCTAATTTGAGAGAAATACCATAAAATCAAGGAATTTGATGAATTCAAGGAAAAATAGGATAAATAATAATAAAATAATAAAGCAAAGGGCGTGTGGGACCGGCTAGGGCATGGCCGGCCATCTAGTGGCCCGGTCCCACAAGTTTTCATAATTTTATTTTATTTTATTATTATATGATGATTTGTGCAAAAAATACCATGAAATCAAGGAGTTTTTTCATGAAATTAGAGAAATAATAATAATAATAATAAAATAATAAGGAACCGTGGGGTGTGGGGCCGGCTGGGACCAAGGCATGGCCGGTTTGCCAACGGTCACGCCCCACACTTCTTTCCTTAATTTTATATTACTTTTTACGAATTTATGAAAATACCATGAAACCGAGGAGTTTCCTTGAGGCGAAGGAGATTTGATAAAATGAGAGAATTTTCATCAAATCATGGAAAATAATAAAAATGCATTAAAATATAAAATTGGCGTGGGATTGACCACGACACGGTCGGTCGGTCGTGTGTCCGTGCTCCCAGCACCTTGGTCAATATTTTTAATTATTTATTATTTTCTTCCCTATTTTGCATAGGTTCATCATTTCGTTATATTTTGAAATACTCGTTCGTGCGGTGACTATTAGTGTATCGTCGTTGAATACACCTTCACCATTTGAATCGGGGCTTACTTAGAGGTAGCTCAGACGCCCGGTTGTTTATTATTTATTACTAATTGTGGAATTCGGTGGAGAATAATTCACAAAACTGAGTAATAAGATGTTTATTATTAATTCATAAGATCAACTGAGGATTCGACTACGAATTCATAATAATAAAGTGAGCATTACCATTCCATGGGATCGTAGATTCGTCCATAGAATCGGAGTAATTAAGATTTATCTATTACCATTTATGAGACCAGTTGTGGATTCGATCATGAAATCGGAGTAATGAGATAATATAGTTATTGCTATTCTATGAGATCAAGCCGTGGATTCGATTAGAATCATAACAATTGTTTATTTCCATTTCATGGGACCAGTCGTGGATTCGACCATGGAATAGGAGCAATTTTTATTGCCATTCCATGGGACCAGTCGTGGATTCGACCATGGAATAGGAGAAATAATAGATTATTCTGGGAATTCAGTAGTGAATGTCACGGCAGAATTAATCTTAATTAGGAATAATTAACTTTGTGGCTCTATACTAGCAGAGAAAGGTATCTAGGAGCATTAATTATCCCGATATGAGCTTGTCGGTAAGTCATATCCTTTATATAGTCAGGGTAAACTCGTTGTTTGTTCCTGAAGACGTTATCGCTCTATACTAGCAGAGCAAGCTGTCTAGGAGCCGTCCATCTCGTGATACTATATAGAAATAATCACTGAAAGTGTTCAGTATTCATGAGATATGACGTTGTCCAGTCCTGAGACTACATATCTACATGTACTATGAGAGAAAGTACTCTCCGTTGAGAATTCGATGAGAGACCCGCGTCTCAATACTCACGTCTGATTGCTGGATCAGAGCTTCGTATAATTATGAGTTTACGACTTTATCCCTTGTCGAAAATCCACCATCTACATTCTCATAAACCACAGTTCTCTCATTGTTAAGAAGGAAGAAATTTTCCATACTTCTTTGATTGTAGGACTCTTGTTTTTAGCTGATAGAATCATTTCTTCAAAGGATCTTGGATTGATGAAATTAAAAGAACCCTCTAACCACTTCCAAATAATCTCACTGAAATTGCAGTACCAAAGAAGATGCTTTTTAGTTTCTTCCTCCTTCTTACATAATATGCATCTAGAAGCAACACTGATGTTCCTCTTCTTCATATTTTCATCAGTTGTACAAATATTTCTTGCTAGTTTCCATACGTTACTAGATATATTAGGATGAACAAAATTATTCCATACCTTTTTAGTCCATTGCAAAGAAGGAAACTTTTCTCTAATCCCTTCCACTGCTGATGAGAGTGAAAAATCTCCAGAAATAGTACCAGTCCATACTCCCTTGTCATTGCTTCCACTTACTACTGGTAAGTCATTTATATCAATCATCTCCAATATTTCACTCTCAGTAGAATGTTTGATACTCTCATTTCAGGAAACTGCATCATGTAAGGATTGTCGTGGAAGAAAACGAAAAAGTTTCACTTTACCTGGAACAGAGAGAATGTCATTTAAGAGAGACGTGTTAGAAGGAAATCCCTGGCACATGATTGTGACCATTGTAAGTAAAACTATTTTGACAATCACTATAGAAACAACAATAACAACATCATCTCTAACATCACCAGCATCATATTTAGTTTAAGTTTGTAGAGATAAGAGCAACGACAACAATCACATAAACAACTTTGAGATCGACTGACACAATAATAAACTTAAGAGAAACAACAACAAGTTCTATCTATGATGATTTCACAAAGATTTTGAACCTTTTTGGTTACTTTGTTATCAAGAGAAATGGATGGATCATTGTATCTAGGATTGTTACACAAATTAGGTTATCTTGTATAGGATTGTGATGCATTGTTGATGCCCCATATCAATATTAAAGCACAATTTATATTCCATCTTTAAAATATTTTGAATATGCAAGTATTCCCTTGGTGCTAGTATAAATTAGAAGAGATAAGGTTAGAGGCTTTAGTTTTGGGTTTTAGAATATTGTGTGAAGAATGAGAGGTTCTCTTCTTTCAAACCTAATTGCTATCTCTAGGGGGAATTAGATCATCTAATTCTAGAGTATCAACTAGATGCCTCTCATAGTTTTATAGTTTCTGATGCGTGTCGTAGGTGTACAAATTAATTCACTAATCTTCTACTTTACTAATGAATAATATAGCCGTAAATAAGATTCGTTTCCACGAAGAGCAGAGAGTTTTAGTTGTTGAAAGAGTCACAAAAGGGGGGTTTTGTTTTTAGGTTTTCAAAACAATGAAAATAAGAAAGTAATTGAAATTTTGTTTTTTACCAATAAAGAGAAATTATGATCAAGGAATCCTTCTTCGTTACTAAATATTCATTAAATTAATATTTTCATCTATTTTTTTATTCATCACAGATTAGTATCAACCGTAGGATAACAACTAGATCAGTGTTAACCCCAAAATTCCTTAAATCACTGGACACGAAAGTTCTCGACTACCAGATTCTATTCAACGAACCACCAAGTAGTAGATAACTCAAGGTGTAATCCAATCGAATGGTTTAGGCTTTGTGAATTATAGGTTGATCCTAGTAGTTAGACTGGTCTACTTTCTAGGGTTGTTTTTACTCGCAATCGCTCCACATAATCCCTCTGCAAGGTCTCAGGATTTCTACTTATGTAAGAGTTATTTGACGATTAATTATCTCCTAACTCAATACTAGCATTAGATTAATTAATAAAACGATTCAGTTGGCCACCCAAACAATTTTAGAATTAATCTTAAACAATAATTATAGTAAAAACACACAAAAATCATGTGAAGAACTCAAAATAGGTTTTTATAAGAATTTAAATCATATTTAGAACTTAGAATTCGTCACTAATCAAATAATAAATTAGCTAGACATAATTGAAGTTATAGAAAGCAAACTGTTGTTGTAGAAGAGTTTTAGCTGTTGTTGTCGCTGTTGCAGATCTTTAGCTACTGTGCCTCTATTGCTATAACCCTTCTGCTACTGTTGCATGTAGGGACTCTTTCTGCTTCTGTTGTTTCTCTGGAGACTTTTCACGAACAGGTTATGAGCGTGAAACTGAGGTTTTTGAGATGAATTTCTGTGGTGATTCGAGCCTCTATTTAGCCTTTTGTAGCTGAGATTTCGAATCTGATAATCACCAACCTTTTCTTAGATGACTCAAACCCTAAAACACGTTTAAATATCCACCATTCATCACATAAATCGACGGTGAAAGCAGCTGTTTTGTCGACTTGAAACTCCATTCGAAACCTGAATTCTCGTTCAAGTCTTCAGTTTCCAGAGATTACCCAACCTCTATAGACGCGTACTAATGATTCTAGTTTATCTTTGACGCGGAAATATCCTCTCAAATCTTCAACATATTCCACAATAATCACGGCAACAACACTCTTTCCAAACTGTATCTTCGGCTCATTGCTGGTTTCTCGATTCATCATCGCTCCCAACGCACAGATCGAATTGTCACAATATCAGAAACACTTTCACTCTTTTGTCCCGAGCCCAACCCATCGATAATGGCAGTATCATTGGTTCACATACATCTCTTCCAAACTTCGTCGTCATCGCTGCCAGAAAACTCATTGGCCATCTCTGATCATCGCAGAAAACTCGAGCACCACTTCCATTGATATTCTCGAGCAGCATCTTTTGTGTTTTGTTCTCAGGAAAAACTCCTCCATGCCAACAGCAGCTCCATCGGATCATCATTATCAGCTGCATCTCGAGTTATTCTCACACTTCATCATCAATGCTCATCACTGATGGCATCAAACATCAGTAACCTCTTCTTTTCTTCATAGTTGAGACAGAACTTAAACCCATCACTAATGACTACGGACTCGAGCTCGTCACCAACAATGGCAGCAACGTTCACTGCCATCTTGAGGTCTTCTTCTCTACTCGTCTTCCGTCAATCACCGAACCCTCCTTCTCATCACTACCAATCGTAGCAGTTCGAGTAACGATGCAACATATATCCATGCAGAAGAAACTGCACGCGGGATTTTCAGTTCTTGAGTTTGAACTCAAGATTCCCCCTTGTAAAATACGTGACTGTGTTTAGCAGTTCCTTTGAGACCCGACTGCCACTTAACAGATCGGATGCCCCTTAACACTTGATGAGGTGCCAATGCTAGTTGATCGGAAATTGACCATTTTGCCCTTTTAGCTTCCAAGTTCTTGTTTTGCTCGTAACTTCTTCATAGAAATCTTGTACTTGAATGTGTTCCACTTGGTTTTTGGCCCTTTTCCACTTGTAGCTAGCTTCTTTTATTGCACAATTAAGTGCCACTTCACTCCTTTTGGATGATTCACCTAATAAAACACAAATAAGAGAAAACAAGCGTAATATACAATAATTTGCAAGAATATAAACAATTACTAGCATGGAAATGACACTAAATATATGTAAAATATGCACTTATCAAATTCCCCCATACTTGGCTTTTGCTAGTCCTCGAGCAAACTACTCAACTTAAAACAAAATACAACGACTCCATTTCGCCGAGGATACGGTTGCACTTAGCATGTGCAACAGGCCTTTAAACCCCTAGGTGTCCCTAGTGGACGAGTTATAGTCTCGTGAGGGCTTGCGAGAGGTATACCCACAAAACCTACTCCAACTTCAAAGCGTTCCAGCTTCCCAAGCATCCAAAGAGCTATGAGGACATAGAGTTTTTGCATGCTAGTAATAAGAAGTTAGAAATACCAAAGAACATATTCATTTTTAAATATTGAGTGAGAAATAACCACACCATAATGAGAAAATGCGTGTTTGAGAGCGATCAATAAGCATTTATCCTCGACTTCTGCCTCACTTAAAAGGATTTTATGATAATTGCACTCAATAAGACGGCTTTTTTATGGGTCTCACATGTATGCAAGTAGGAATGAAGAGAGAAATCCTACACACATTGAATGGTGGGAAGGAAACCTTCCGAATTATTTCTGGAGACCCCACAAGATCGTGGGAAATAAAAGATATTTTCTGATGATCTCTAGGAAAGGAAATCAACCATTATAGCAAGGGTTAGAGTACTTACCACCTTCGCATCCGGTCGGCAGTGAAAAAACCACCACTCTCACAGCATCCAATAGAAACGTAGTCTTCAGCTCGTCTTCTTCATCTTCTCGGTCTTCATCTTCGGTCTTCAACTGTTGATGATAAACTCTTGACTCTGTAGATCCTTGACAATTTGTAACTCTTTTCCTCAATTTCCTTGTTGCTTGAAACTTCTTTATATATTTTTCTTCCCCATGGCTTTATTGAACAAATAACAACCTAAATGCAAATCTTTTTTTTTCGTATTTTTTTTTCTTTTTTGTATTTTTTGTATTTTTTTTATAAGACTGCAACTACAAAAATAATAAAGAAGTTAAAATTACATGGCCATGAAAGAAGTACTTTAGCACTTTGATCTTCACAACTTGTATTGTCTTTGTATCATAAACTTTAATAACTCTGATCTTTTAATTTTCTTCGCTCTTGTAAAAAAGTCTTCATATTTAGATATAGAATTACGCTCCTTATGTGTAAGTCTTCAACATGTATATAAAAATCTTCCCACTGTTTGTTGCTTACTTGGATATGAAATTTGCTCTTCCTTGTATTGGTTCTTGTAAACCTCAAACGTCTTCAACTTTCCTTGTAGATTTTGATGTCGGTCCACTTGTTGATGATGATGGTGTTTCTATGGATCTGTTGTTGGCGAGAGAGAGAATGATGCTAACTGCAAATCAAACTACAAGAAGGTGGTTTTCATCTATAGACGTCACCCTCATGATTGACCAAATTAACACTCTAGAGATCAAAAAGTAGTGCTTCTATTGGTGGGAGATTGGGTAGCTCACCATTCTACCCAGAATTAACGTACGGTGACACACACTCAAAAGAAATCTCTTTAGTCAGCTACAAAGAAAATTTGGTCTGGTGCCTCTATTGATTTGAAAATGGGTAGTCTCCACTAATGATTGATCAGCAACTCTAATAATGCATTCCCTCTGCTCCTCATTTGCATCACCGGCATTATTAAATCCATTATTTAACACTCCAATTCGTAAGAAATCCGAACGTAGTTCCCTAACCAGGAGAAGAACTATTGATCTATCTTGCCACAACATCACATGCTTTAAGCGCTGTGTTATTGCGAACGGACGCAGGAGTGGAAAAGCCCATTTATTACATCAGCAAAACATTTAATATTGTTGGTGCAAAAATGATCACTCCAACAATCTTCGAGATGCGGGAAAGTTGATCCAATCGCTACCGTTGATGAAAAATATCCAAAGAATTGATCAAAATAGATGGGGGTACCTGCAAAAACACTCCGATGCTAAAATCAGCGGATGTTCTATGCAAGTGTATTATGGTGAAAAGAATAGAATTCTGTACCTTTTGATTTGAGATTTTGCCTCTATTTATAGGCAGAAAATAGATGTAGCTTTAGGGTTTTGATAGTTATCCAAATAACCTCCCTCATCTGTATAAATCCCAAATAACAACCAGATTCATGATAAATTCTAATATTTATCATAATCTTCACTTATCCCAAATAATTATTATCTTGAATAATAATTATAACTACTTAAGATAAATATCCTCTTTTATCAGGATTTATCTTAAATAATATTTAATAATTATCTATAATAATTATTCCATGAAAATCTTAACCTCTTTTATTAAGATCTTTTAACCCATGGAGTTGTGGGTTTCCATAACAAACCCATCGGTTTCCATAATAAACCAAATCCAGGCTTCCATAATAAGCCTTGTGGGTTTCCATAACAAACCCACCGGTTTCCATAATAAACCAAATCCAGCCTTCCATAATAAGCCTTGTGGGTTTCCATAACAAACCCACCGGTTTCCATAATAAACCAAATCCAGGCTTCCATAATAAGCCTTGTGGGTTTCAATAACAAACCCACCAGTTTCCATAATAAACCAACCCCAGGCTTCCATAATAAGCGTTGTGGGTTTCTATAACAAACCCACCGGTTTCCATAATAAACCGGATTTAGGCTTCCATTATAAGCCTCATGTGATACGCACGTACACTATTTTAATAGGGTACAAGCATCGCCCCCTCTTAATTCTCAACTTGTTGATGGATTAAGAAAATCAAAAGGGGAACTAACCTTCGCGGCTCGCTATATGTTATTTATCCGATAACCTTTCGTGGCCTTGGCCAGCTTGTTCTGCGGATTAAGAAAATCAAAAGAAGAACTAACCTTCGCGGCTTGTTCAAATTCGTCATATGATGTTTATTCGATAACCTTTCGTGGCCTTGGCCAGCTTGTTGTGTGGATTTTCCCCAAAGTTGGCTTAATAATTCGAAGAACCAAAAATGTACTCAATCATCTCATAAGCCATTGTTCTTTAATCACCAAACACGTTCAAAGTACCAACAACGTACTTAAAACTCCATATAGTATTACCCAAACGCCAAACAGATCATCATGTTATGTTCTCTTGCTCTTCCATTAGCTAACATATGACCTAAGTGTTGGTCTTGTAAATCTTCTCTAATATCATCTCCCACCCTTATGGTGAATGAAGCATTTCCTTGGTTTTTCTCTTTGATAGAAAAACGCTCCAATTTATCTCTTTAATAGAAAAATTATCAGGATCAAATTAATAATTCAACTTCGACTTTGAGAACATACCTCACTTGAATGCAGGTTGCTCCCGTAATTTGCTAGGCACATTGGTTGCCCACTTGTTCCCGTACTGGCCTAGAACTTGACGACTCAATGCTCGTGTGTCCGTGAATAATATACGACAATCTCTGGTCTACGGGTTGACTGTCTCTAGCTTTTCGTCGTACATTTCCTTTCTTTCGCTCCACCTCCTTTACTAAACGCTTTTCTTTTTATTTTTCTCTTTATTAGAAAGACATTGCATCTATTTCCTTGATAAGCAAAACACTTTGTTTTTCTCTTTATTAGAAAAACATTGCAAGCATTTCCTTAATAAGCAAAACACTTTGTTTTTCTCTTTATTAGAAAAACATTGCAAGCATTTCCTCCGCATGTGTTCTTCAACATTTTTCCTTTGCTCCTTTCGCTCCATTATAGCTTCAGCTTAATTATATTATAATACTTTGTTTTCGCCTTTCTCTTTACTAGTAAGACATCGCAACAATTTCCTTCATAACCAAAATACTTCGCCTTTGTCTTTCTCTTTTATAGAAAGACATTGCAAGTATTTCCTTCATAATTAAAATACTTCGCCTTTGATAACTAAAATATCTCGCCCTTGTCTTCCTCTTTATTAGAAAAACATTGCACGTATTTCTTTAACAAATACATGCAAAAAGTTCTCATTTGTGATTATAAATTCGCTTTTATAATGTAACAACTAGTGAGGACATACCTCCTCGGGCGTTCATTCTTTCCATCTTATTCGCCCCCAGTACTTGCCCCGATACTGAAAAAGATGTCTTCTATTATTCGACTTCTTTAAACAAGTTGGTTTTAATTGCATACTAGGCGTCACTTTAGCCGCCCCCAATATCTGAAGAGATATTCTCGAATAGAAAAGACGCCCCCTTGTGAAGCAGGAACTAGATCTATTATATCCGCTCCTCACTTGCTAGATGGATCTGGGCTTATGGTATCTTTTCCGTTGCCATCATATTTCGGGGTTCATCGTGATTTTCCCTTTAAAATCGCCTGAAAATGTTGTCGTGGTGTGGCGTGTCCCTCGGTTCCGAACCTTTTTGTTGTTCGTGACAACTTTGCTTTCTTTTCCTTCTCGGCTTTGGCATACCTATCACCCCTGTCATACAACTCTTTGAGGTTTTTGACTGGTTGAACTGCTAACGAGTTGTAAATTCCAAACTCATCGTAATCCATTGCATTTTTATATGCCTCTATTACGAATCCCTCGTCCACCTTTCCAATTTCATTAACTTCCTGACGAAACCTCCTATTAAAATCAAAAAGACTTTCGCCAGGCTCTCTGTGCAAGAGGAATAAATGACTGCTCTCTTTTTTTACTCCGAGGTTAATCTTGTATTGCTAAAAAAACACATCTGAAAGAATCCCGAAACTCCTAATTGAATTTGACTCTAATTGTGAGAACCAAGTTAGAGCCTTACCTGTCAAGGTCATTGGAAAGGTTCTACAGAGTAGCTCGTCGCTGAAGCTCCACAAACTCATTGAGGCTTGAAATCGTTGGACGTACTCCACTGGATTTCCATTGCGTCCGTCGAAAAAATCCTTGAATTGAGGCTGGTTGAAATTCGAGGGTGGGCGGTAGCGCCTTATCTTTTCAACAAATGGGGATTCCATTGATTTTTTCATTGATAAAATTTGTTGCTCTTCATCTTTGGATTTCTTTTGGGCTAACAGCTCACCAATCATTTCACTAAGCCTTATTTTGCTGAGTTCTTCGCCTCTCACCGAGTCTCCCTAAATTTCTCTGCGAATCCGCTCATTCCTGTCAGACTCCTTTCTCCTTTTCGAAAGGTCTTTATCACGTCTAGACCTCTTCGAGTGATCATCATTGATATGATCATCCATTTGTCTATGTTTCTTGCGACTTGATCTGGTTCGCCTATCTTGCTCCGCCGTGTAATAATGATCATCATCGGGCACATAACGATCATAATAATCGTCATCATGGTGATCGCGACTTTGATAAACGTTCCTGACATCCTCGCTTCTTCTTGCATCACTTTGACTGAGCCGACAATCATCAAGAACTTCGTCCCCTCTGCGTGGGTCGTATCGTTCTCGATGAGCACGACGGTTTGACCTATTACTTTCGGAATGTGGAATAGCTTCTTCTTCAATCTCCTTTCTTTTATCCAATGCAACCTTGAGTCGCTTGTTTTCCCTTTCGAATTCCTGGAAACGCTCACGTAACGTCAAGTCGATAGGAGTCACCCGCGAATTGTTAACTTGTGCAGCTGGTAGGTTGTTAGCTTGTGCATGCTGTGGGTTGTTAGCTTGCGCAGGCTGTTGGTTAGCCCGTACTCCTCTATTAGCGATGTCCTCCTCACGAAGCTGCTGGATGCTTGGGTGTTGACCTTGAGTCCCTCTTTGACGATTGAGGTTTTCGCTAATAGTCCGGGGAGGTGATCTACGTAAGAGAACATTGTTTCCCCTGAGACTTGGATTCGATCTCAGATAACGAGCGGCTGATGCTATTTATAAGAGCGATGTTTCCATTTCGTCCCTTTCGTCTTGATGAGTATGGACGAAAGCGCTCCTTAAAGTTCGATTGTTGGCATGTTGACCTGAAGGATTTTCGGTAGGTGCATCAACGTCCATCTCAAGTTGATTTTTTCCTGAAGAATTCATAAGTTACTCTTTCTTTGTTAACTTTGCTTTCAACAACTTTTTAGATCTTCTACAACTCTGAAAAAACGTTCAGAAACTTTGTGAAAGAGTTCAGAAACTTCCTGGATCTTTCCGCAACTTTCTGAAGACGTTCAGAAACCTTCTGCAACTTTTTGAAAACGTTCAGAGACTTCCTGGATCTTTACGCAACTTTCTGAAAACGTTTACACCATCTGCAACTTTCTGAAAACGCTCAGACACTTTCTGCAACTTTCTGAAAGAGTTCAGACACTTTCTGCAACTTTCTGGTTCTTATGCAACTTTCTGAAAGTGTTCAGAGACTTTATGCGACTTTTCTGGATCTTCTACAACTTTCTGAAAGTGTTCAGAATCTTTCTGCGACTTTTCTGGATCTTCTGCAACTTTCTGAAAAGAGTTCAGAAACTTACTGCAACCTTTTGAAAGAGTTCAGAAACCTTTTACAACTTTCTGAAAAGTTCAGAAACTCTCAGCAACTTTTTGTTCACAATGACTTTGAAACCCTGGTTTCGAAAATCGTTTGAGAACGGCTTCTATCAAATGGGGAGCACGATCTTTTCTTCGTATCCCCTTAGTCGGCGCCAAAAGATGTTGGGTGCAAAAATGATCACTCCAACAATCTTCGAGATGCGGGAAAGTTGATCCAATCGTTATCGTTGATGAAAAATCTCCAAAGAATTGATCAAAAGAGGTGGGGGTACCTGCAAAAACACTCCGATGCTAAAATCAGCGGATGTTTTATGCAAGTGTATTATGGTGAAAAGAATATAATTTTGTACCTTTTGATTTGAGAGTTTGCCTCTATATATAGGCAGAAAATAGATGTAGCTTTAGGGTTTTGATATTTATCCAAATAACCTCCCTCATCTGTATAAATCCCAAATAACAACCAGATTCATGATAAATTCTAATATTTATCATAATCTTCACTTATCCCAATTAATTATTATCTTGAATAATAATTATAACTACTTAATATAAATATCCTCTTTTATCAGGATTTATCGTAAATAATATTTAATAATTATCTATAATAATTATTCCATGAAAAGCTTAACCTCTTTTATTAAGATATTTTAACCCATGGAGTTGTGGGTTTCCATAACAAACCCACCGGTTTCCATAATAAACCAAATCCAGGCTTCCATAATAAGCCTTGTGGGTTTCCATAACAAACCCACCGGTTTCCATAATAAACCAAATCCAGCCTTCCATAATAAGCCTTGTGGGTTTCCATAACAAACCCACCGGTTTCCATAATAAACCAAATCCAGGCTTCCATAATAAGCCTTGTGGGTTTCCATAACAAACCCACCGGTTTCCATAATAAACCAACCCCAGGCTTCCATAATAAGCGTTGTGGGTTTCCATAACAAACCCACCGATTTCCATAATAAACCGTATTTAGGCTTCCATTATAAGCCTCATGTGATACGCACATACACTATTTTAATAGGGTACAAATGCTGCGGAGAGGAATTATTCGAAGATTGAGAAACTAATTTTAGCATTAGTATACGCCGCATTTAAACTTCGCATATATTTTCAAGCACACAAAATAAGGGTGCTAACAAAAATACCAATTGAATCAGTGATGAAGAATTCAAAAAGATCAGGTACGGTGGAGAGATGGAATGGACAAATAGGACATTTCGAAATCAAGTATAAAATATTATCTTCACCAAAATCACAAGTTGTCGCAGATTTCTTAGCAGAATTTCCTTTAGAAGATGAGGAAGCGGTGGAGGAGATGATGGATATAGAAGAAGAACATGGAGATCCAAAAGACTTATTAACAGAACCAAATAGATGGGAGATATTGGTAGATGGATCATCAAATGGGGAAGGCAATGGGGTTGGAATTGTTTTAATTTCACAAGAAGGAGCGAAGATGGCTTTTTCATTCAGATTGGAATTCGCATCCACTAATAACGAAACGGAATATGAAGCTGTGGTACATGCCTTAAAGTTCGCAATAGAAATGAAACTAGAAAATGCTAGGATCACTAGTGATTCGCAACTGGTTATTCGCCAAATAAAGGGAGAGTACACTACAAATGAATCATCCTTGAAGAAATAAAAGAAGCTCGTTGAACAATTGTCAGCGAAAATCCCAAAGATAAAATGGAGGCACATTTCAAGGAAGGATAATAGACTCGCAGACGCTTTTGCTTTCATCTCAAGCATGATGACAGATCCAACTGCGAGATGCATAAAAATACAGACACTTCTGTCACCATCAATCAATAAAGAAGAAGAAGAAGTGAACGTAATGATGATATAAGGTGGAGAAGAAGAACAAACGAACAATATTGCAGATTGGAGAACATAACTTCATGCATATTTGGCGAAAGGAGAAACACCAAGAAACAGATTGGAAGCACACAAATTAAAAAGCCGCACAACAAATTATGAATTAAGAGATGGGATGCTATACCGAAAATCATTTAATGGACCATCACTCAGATGTTTGACACGAGAAGAAGGAGAAAAGGTGCTAAAAATGTTACATAGTGGGGATGCTGGC
Source organism: Papaver somniferum (assembly GCF_003573695.1). Taxonomy (NCBI): domain Eukaryota; kingdom Viridiplantae; phylum Streptophyta; class Magnoliopsida; order Ranunculales; family Papaveraceae; genus Papaver; species Papaver somniferum. The sequence continues at coordinate 35,132,428 of NC_039361.1, read as the reverse complement.
AATCATAGCGGGGGAAGATCTTTGGCACATATAGCAAAAATGCAAGGCTATTACTGGCCATACATGCAGGAAGATGCAAAACAAATATCAAGACGTTGCGAAGATTGTCAGCGGCACGAAAAGAAAATACACGCACCTGGAGCACCATTGTCATCTTCAACCAGTGTATGGCCTTTTGGAAAGTTGGGGTTAGATATTGTGGGGCCATTTTTACCAGGATCTGGACAAAGAAGAAACTTAATAGTCGCAACAGATTATTTCACAAAATGGGCAGAAGTAAAAGCAGTACAGCATATTCACGACAAAGATATCTTTACATTCATATTCGAATTATCATTTGCAAATTCAGAATTCACGCGCAGTTGGTATCTGATAATGGGAAACAGTTTGAAGAACAGAACATAGAACATGGACAGGCAGAGGCAACAAACAAAACAATTGCAGATATATTAAAGAAAAAATTAGAAGGACATCATAGAACATGGTGCGAACAAGTACATAATGCAGTATGGGCTTATAACACAACTAGGAGAGAAGCTACTGGAACGTCACCTTTTTGTTTAACATACGGAGTCGAAGCGGTGTTACCAACAGAAGTTGTTATTCCGACGACAAAGAGAGAAGCTTGGGAGAAAAATCTTAGTGCGGGTTTGATCTTAAACAAACTTGATGAGTTAGAAGAAAAAAGAGAAAGAGCTTTACAGCATATGGAGAATTATCAGCGAAGATTAGCCCGAGAATATAATAAACGTGTCAAAGTACGCGATTTTCAACCAGGAGATTTAGTTCTGTGAGAGACACCAATATATCAGCGAGAAAATGGTGGAAAGTTAGCGAAAAAATGGGATGGACCTTACATCATTAAGGATATAGTTGGGACAAGAGCTTATAAATTAATGGATCCAGAAGGTAGAGATGTTGGTCATAGATTTGACAGACCATGGAACAGATTGTACTTAAAGAGATATTATCCATAAGAAGCTTTGAGAAGTTACGTATGACGCAACAAAACGATTGCGAATAAACATTCAATGAAAGAATAGTTGCGAGGTTATTCATATCAAAACAAGTCATGATATGCGAAACTTTCACAGAGATAATCAGAAAACAATGACAAAAGAGAAAGGGGAGAACCTTTATGGCGTACACCCTAGTTCGTGAATAAAATTTCGCAAGAGGCAAATGTAAGACCTAAAGTACGTCATATAAGGGGGTACCTGTTGCATGGATCAGGGAAAGGCTACACCGTCCCCGGAACCTGAGTCATGGAGATTTGGGGTCAATAAATCCCCTCCGGGAGAGGCACCTTGGATTCTCAACTTAAGCATATGACTAAGGTTGGGCGACTAAGGTAATAAGGACTCTCCCAAGGAGTGCAGAATATGATCAAGGCGCCGAGGTACACGGTTGAGTCAAGAGTGCCAGGGGCGTCTGGAGCGTACCTTGCCATTCTTGACAAGTCTTGACTTATACTGCACTCGGCCCCAAGAAAACCCCACTTCGGGTGCAGTCTCTTAACCATAAACCCTATAGGTAAAGGGGATAAGAGGCTGCGAAAACAACTGGTTGTTGTTAAGACTGGATGGGAGGAGCCAACCTTGTATGGTAGAGGTACGCCTCCTTGAAGGGGTAACCAGGGGGGAGATAAGGGCGGCACCCTCCATTAGGGAGCTGATAAGTGTCTTAATACGCAAATATCATGAGGCTTTTTACTCGCAAGGGTATTAAGGCTTATCATATTTGTGCGACAATCCTGAAGAGGAAATAATACTAAAGAGAAAAATAAGACGAGATCAATGGTTTTTCGCATGAAAGTGCGAAGACGTCCTGCGATTTCGTCGCACGACGACAATGTCATGGGGATTTATTTTCGCAAGAATATTTAGGCCTGTCATATTGTCGCAACAATCCTGAAGAGGCAATAATACAAAATAAAAAGTTAAGGCAAGATCAATGGGTTTTTGCATGAAAATGCAAAGACGTCCTACGATTTTGTCGCAATGATAAGAGGTGGCATAATAAGACCTTTAATTAGGAAGGCAAAATAAGACCACATGACAAAATAAAATATTTATAAGTATTCATAACAGATCATTTCTCGCAAGAAAGATAATGAGAGGCAAGTATGGGAATCAGTACACAAGAGGCATTATCTTTCTCGCCAACAAAATACTAAAAGAGAAAATTAATTCCAAAGTTGGTTGAAGAATATTATTCTCAAGAAATAATAAAGATGAGACAGTTCAAGAAGATAAAACTAGATAAGAAACTCTTCACCAATGTTCTCATTATCGCCATCCTTTTCTTCATTTCGATTCTGATCTTCACCAACAATAATTTCTTCGAGAGGGACTTCTTTTTCGCCGCCATCTTGATTATCGCCAGCAATTACTTCTTTAGAAGGGATTTCTTTTTCACTTCCATCTTGATTAACACCAGCAGTTTCTTCCTTAGAAGGGATCTCTTCTTCATCTTCCAAAAGATTATTCTCTCCACCACTTTCATAATCATAATCACTGTCAGCAGGACGATGAATTTCATCATCATCTACTTCCAAAGGTTCGATTGATGTAGGAGGAAGAGATTTGGACAATAAAATAGCATTCACAAGAACTTCAGCCCGGAGATGAAATTGAAGAAGAAGTGCTCTCTGATGATTCCTATATTGAATATCCTTAAAGTAAGCAAGATAATCAAGTCTTCTTTCTGCTCGGTCGCGAGGACCAGTAAGGACAGAGACGAGCAGTGCATTTTCTTTGCAAATTTTGGCATATTTAGTCCCCAAAATAGAAATTCAGGAATGAAGATTTTTCTCAGACTCTGCGAAAAGTAGAATACAAAATTTCAATAAGATGAAGAACTCAAAAAGGTATGACAAAGAAAGGATAGTTAAGGCAGTCAAACTATTATGACTACCTTCCTTCTGCGAATAAGGTGTTGAATCAAGGTCAGACAACTATTCTCCCAACGGTCCATCGCATCATCAAATTTATCTCCAACTAAACCTTTAAGTCGAGACTGAAGATTTTTCTCTTTAGAAATAAGAAAGGAATTTTTCTTCGCAAGTGAAGAATATGATTCTTCTAATTTGGAATATTGTCCTTTAAGTTGGTTCGCCTTTACACTTAAAGCTATTCTACCTTGAATTAGTGTATCTCTTTCAGCGATAGATGACTCTGTTACTTCTTTAATTTCATTTCTTAAAGAGTGAAGAGATTGTTCTTGGTCATCACATACTTTCTGAAGGATGCTAAGTTGTTGCGAAGATATCGCCATCTTGTTTAAACAAGTTCGCTTTTCTTGAGATAGAGTTTTATTCTCATCTGATAAAGTTTCCATCCCTAGATTAGCTTTAGTTAAAGAATAGGAGAGGCGAGATATTTCATTACTTAATAAATTTTTCCTCTGAACTAATTGGGTATTTTCATTGGTAAGATTATTTATGTGATCAACAGAATATGAATAGAGGTTATCTAATTGGTTATATTGATCCGTCAAAATCTCTTTATAAACACGGGCTTCTTCAACAGCAGATTCAAATTGATATCTCTCCATTATTCGTTTCTGGTTTAAGGATTAACATGCGAAAAAGGGATTTCAAGGACAATTAAATATGGAAAGGATAAAATCATTAAAAAGTCAAATTGAAGACACAGATAAGGAAATCATACCTCTCAGTTCATCATTTTTCTTGCGAAGATTGTCGCGATCCAGCGAGAAATTCTGGAGCTTTTGATTTTCGAGACGAAGAGAATTACACTCTAAAGTCATCATTTGGAGATTCTTTTTCAAGGTTTCAACCTCTTTTTCAAAAGTTGTTTGCGAAGCAGCTCTGTCAGAGCCAAAATACTTACTCAGAATTTCGCAAACACCGAACTTGACAGGATCAATGGGAGATTTCTTAACATCATCCAGAACCTCAGACAAAACTTTGAAAGCGATATTTAAAGGAAGAGGCTCAGGTAGAGAACTGGCAATGATAGAAGATTGGGAAACATTATCAATAGGATGAGAAGAAGTTTCATTCACAGAAGGATTAATAAGGGGGGTTTCAATCATTGAAAGGTCAGTTGAAGGGATGAAATCTGAGGGAACCTTTTCGCGAATTGGAGATAATGGTTTTACTTGTGAAGATATCGCAGGAGATTTTGAAGGGATAAGTAAGTGAAATGGAACAGAGGTTTCAACGGTTTTGAGGTGACGAGATTTCTTGAGAGGTTTGTTGGCATCCTTATCACCCTGCGAATCACAATCCAGATAAGAAACAGAGGCAACAATATTTTTATTAGAAAAGAATAATGTTTCTTACTACCTTATGATCCGCAGACTTTCTTTTGTTTACAACAACCTTATGCTGCGATTTGGAAATATTAGGGTTCTGAACCGTAAATTTGGTGTTAGAGGCGTTTTTGCTGAAATAACAACAATATGGGAATCACATAAACAACATCAAATAAGGAAATAAGCAAGATCAATTTCAGCAAAACCCATAAGAAAGAAAAAAGAAAACTAACCTCGATGAATTCATGGAATACACCAGCAGGAAGATTAATTCGTAAAAATTAAAAAAGAAGAAAATTACGAACAGTAAAGATCTACAGAGGGAACAGTATGGGAATGGACGAAGAATTAAGAAGATTGAAGAAGGAAGATAGAAGAAATATTACAGCAGAGGAATTTACGGGGAGAATGATGAAGTTGCAGAGAAGATGAAAAAGAGAGTAAAAAAGAAGAAAAGGGAGAGTAAGAAGAGTATATATATAGGAGATTTTCGAGAAGATAAACACAATTAATGTGAAAAGACGTGAGCGGTTGAAAAGCAGCAGTTACAGAAGACGTGTCAAGAAACAGATTGGAGAAAGAATACGTGTGATAAATACAGAATATGAAGTGATGGATAGCTGCGACATTTCTCACATCGTTCTCTGCTTCGTAGAGAAGATATGAGAAGAGGCAAGATGTAGGATCAGAATCTCGCAGCAATAATGTCTCAGCGAAATTATTAACAACACAACACGACAGTGTCGCAGAACAACTTCAGAAACGACATAATAAACGACTCAGCCAAATCATGAGAAAAGTGTGACGATCCTGCGAAAATAAGAAAGTTTGCGAGATTGGTATTTGTAAGGTTGCGAGAATGTCGCAAACCATATCCGAAAATAAAAGACAGATTAGCTGTCATCCACTATGTAATTTCCTATAAATAGCCATTTAATTGTAAAGGAAAGGAGAGAGATCTTTTTTGAGTAAGAAGCAAGTAACTAGGAGAGAGAAAATCTAGAGCAGTGGTTATTCTTGATTCCTTTATCTTTTCTTGTAAGATTGTTCAAAGATTCATCAATAAAATTAAGATTGTTAATCCAAAAATGAGTTGAATGTTAATGAAATCTTGTGAGGGGTGTAGTGTAGGATTTCCAGCAACTACACTACTAATCTCTTTATCAAGTATTTTGGGTTGATTATTATGTTCTTTGATAGTGTTTTCAAATTGGGTTTTTCAATCTTATGTTGATTTCACTATTGTTTCAAAAAGAAAAGTAAATTTGGGTAGGATACATTCAAAGAATGTGTTAATGAATACTGTGCATGAAGTGTTTAATACTCCCTCCGTTTCACAAAGATAGTCCGCTTTGACTTTCTCAGAATATTAAGGAGACCATACTATTTTACTTGACTACCCTTAGTTACTTACCTATTTTATTTTAATAAAAATGCTAGTAATAAAGACTATCCAAAATTGTTGTGAGAATTATAAATACGAAATATAAAAGGAAAATTTAAAAGATATCGAATTTATGAAGTATAAACTTTATAAGGAATTTATTTTTTAGAGTTAAATGTATATTTTCTTAAAAGGAATGAATGGTATATTTGTTTCCTCAATTATACTATTTCTTTAATATTTAAGATTAGGTCACGTTAAAAATGGATTTATGATTATAAAGAATTCAAGGGTATATTAGAGAGTTCATTGAAAAAGTATGACTATAAACAGAATCTGGACACAATTTTGAAACTGACGAAAAAGGAATAGAGGACGGTCTTTCAGAAACAGAGAGAGTAATATGTATCAAAGAATGGGAGAAATTTGTGAAGAATATTATTGGAAACTTGAAAGTCTCAATAACCAAGTAAGGGTTCTCCCTAAAGATTGTGATGATGTAAGATGTATCAATTTTGGATGGTGGATATGGGGATGAACAAATTGCCCACAAGGTATATGATAAAATGTCTCCACCAAGATTTTATAGTTATTTGAGTTGTGGGGAAAATGAAATAGTGAGTGATCTTCCAATCTATCAAGAGAGTATGAATGTGGATCAAATCTTTAATTATTCCACTATCATAGAGCATGTATTATCATGTAGAGGTGAAGAGGGAAAAGAGCACAAACAATTGTGTCCAACAATTAGTAAGGTACTTGATGATGGTGAAATTGAATATTTTAGTGAACCATTATATGATATTGAAGAAGATGTTGTATTGAAGAAATCTCAAAAACAACTCCAAGTAAGCAATCCAACGATTCAAGATAGCAAGACTTTACTCAACCTACAACTAAAAGGGAAATCGACTTGCATTGTTCCAATTTGGAATTCATTTGAATAAAAATACCATCATGCTAGTTATCGTGCTCCGCTGAGAGAACTACTTCGTGTTCATTAGTTATTTGGTATGCTAGAGAATTTCATTACAAAATGATCAACTTGGCAAGTAACTATAATGGAAAGACTAGAGGAAGGATTGTTTTCAAGCGAGGAAGAAATTCAAACTCTAACGGAGAATATGCTTTAAGAATTCGAGGACGAATTTATTCAAAGAAGGGGAGGATGATGCATTGTGGATGCCCCATATCAATACTGAAGCACAATTTATATTTCATCTTTGACATATTTTAGATATGCCAAGTATTCCCTTGGTGCTAGTATAAATTAGAAGAGACAAGGTTAGAGGCTTTAGTTTTGGGTTTTAGAATATTGTGTGAAGAATGAGAGGTTCTCTTCTTTCAAACCTAATTGTTATCTCTAGGGGCAATTAGATCATCTAATTCTAGAATATCAACTAGATGCCTCTCATAGTCTTATAGTTTCTGATTTAATTGGGTAGAAATTATAAGTTATTTGAGAAGAATCTCCATTTTTAGGTTCCTCCTTTATTCAAAGGGTAGAAGAAACTAAATTGGTTGATTATTTATCCTTTTCAAGCTATCAATTTCAATTTATTTCATTGTAAGCTTCTGCATTTCATCAGATTGTGTGTAATCTTTTAAATGGCATTTTCTGGAAAGAACTAATCTTTTCCATGTACGAATCTAATTTCACTGTCTTGTATAGGATTGTTAATTGGTTTCCAAAAGGTTAGTTCTTTCCAAATAATGCCAGTTATCCCTGACAAGCAAAAGATAAGAATGTTTGAATTGATTGGTGTGATTCTCTGTTCTAATCCTAGATGTGTTAGTTTGATAAGATTTAATGTGTGTCTAATTCTTTGTTATCTCTTTGTACTACTATTGTTCACATGAGTGTATTAGCAAGTAAGGGATTGTCCCCACGGAGAGCAGTGAATTATTTGTTGTCAACTGATTTGGTAACCAGGAATTTCGTTGAGTTTTTAAACCAAATTAACCTAACAAAACAAAGTTAGAAATATTTACGTACAAGAAGTAAATTAAGAAAAATTGGTTAGAGGCTTCATCTTCCATCACCAAACACGTTCATCAATCGATTAAAACTAGATTTCTACATACTAATAGCCCTGGAGTACCTTATCCCGAGTATATTCCTGTATTCCTCGTTATACGTTCTTGATGGATGAGGAAATTCCAGCTACTTGATGAATCAACTATTTATAAACTTTCGGTCTTTAATAATTGTTGGTAGATGAAAGTGAGGGTACCTGGAAAGACACTTTGATGCCTCAATGAGTAAGACCTCTAAGAAGTTTTTATGGAGAGAGAATGATTAGAAATGTGTACCTTTCCAGTTAGAATTTTACCTCTATTTATAAGTAGTATAGGAATTGTATCCAGTCCAATATTTATCTGGATACATTTTGACTATGTATTTGGACCAAATGCTCTTCGAGTTCATCCTGGTCCAAATCAATTTACATTTTTTTAGGGATTTCTAACCTCCAGGGTTTGAATATATACCTGATCTTGATTACTTTGATTCTACTTTTTCTAGAAATCTTTAATTTTCAGGTTTGAATATGTACATGGTTTTGTCAGTAACTGATTCCCACTTTTCTAGGGATCTGCAACTTCCAGGTTTGAATATATATGTACCCTGTCTTACCATCAAACCAATTCAGCTATTTTTAGGGATATAATAACTCTGGTCATTTGGTGTAGAGGGACAATTGTTGATTGGGTTGTAATCATTCTTCCATATTTTTAACTCAATGTCCCAATACTTATCTTGGGTAGAATTATTGGGATGAGGCACTTGGACCCGTATACCAAACTCTATGGTACAAACATTTCCCCCTCTTAATACTCCAGTTGTTGATGAGTTAAGAAGAGTCTCTTAGTTCAACTGATCCGATATTTTACTCAGACGCTCCCAAGCTACTTTTTAAAGTGATATTGTAGTCTGCTTGCAAACAAGGTTACACTTGGTGTTGCTGGATGAGAATTTTCCGAAGTCGAATATGAACGAGGCTTGATGATTATATAGTTATGTGCTTTCTGTTGTAACAATTTTGTTTGCTTGTATTATGACAAGGTCTTTGTTTTGCATTGTGGCAAGGTTGTTGCACTGACTGCTATAACATGTTGGCACGTCTCTTAGATTGGTCTTTTGGATCAACAATTGTTGTTGGTGTCGTTTTTGAGAAGATAGATCTTGGTTGCATTAGCTTTAAACTTGGTGAGCTTTTGTTCTTGCGATGAGAGCAAGACTTGGGTCTCAATTATGAGGTGAGATCGTAGATGCCTGCATGATGAATGGCTTTATGCTTGAACTGTGATTGCGGTATAGCTTCACTGTTTGGAAAAATCTAGCATATTTCTTTAATTTAATTTTTCCTCGTTCACTCCAGCTCCAACAAAACTTCTTCATGAATATTTTTTATTTCGACTTCATCACAACTTCTTCGCAAATTTATATCATTTTGTCTCCTTTTGCTCCCGCTTGAATTAAGCTTCTTTATGAAAATGTTTTTTTTTTACTCCTGCTCTAACAAAGTTTTTTCATGCTTTTTTTTACAACTCCATCAAAGTTTCTTCACGAATTTTTTTTCCCTGCTAACTCCTTCTCTATTAGAGCTTCCTCGTGCAATTTTTAATATTACGCTCCACAAAAGCTTCCTCGAGAGATGATTTTGTTCGTTCCAGCTCTGAAAAAGCTTATATATGTAATTTTATATTATTTATTATTTTTTCTCCATACTGTAACTTCTGATCCAGCAAAACTTCTTTATAAGAGGTTATTCTTTTACTCTTATAATGAACTCTCATTTCCATTGCCCGTGGAACAAGGTCCTTACTATTCTTGAGTATGCACTAAACCGGTTTAGCACAAATTTTTGGAAGTGTTGACTAAAATCATGCAAGGAATATTTTGTATTCCTCTCATCAAATCCAAGTTGGGATCAGTGAGTGTTATTGTTTAAAACCTCTAACTAGTATGCCCGAAGTTTGTGATTGATCCTATTTATGCAAGAGTTATTGCTAAACATCTCTGGCAAGTACGGAAGTGTGTGGATCATGCATTTATTTTTGAATCGTGCATTTTTCTGTGAGTTGTGTATTTGTTGTAGGATTACAAAATAAGAATAATGTGGACAAATTGAGAAATCATTTAGGCTTACCTTATATGGCGGGAATGAATCCAGCATCAGAAATATGCATCTCGTAGTCAATGGTGAATTATATCCAAGTTGCTAGAGTTCCAAGTTTTGGAATCCATTTTGCTGCTCCTTACTTAATATAACTCCCCTCCTGCTAGCTTATATATTAGGTACGATCCTTCTCATACACCCCCAGTTTTTCGACTATTGTGAGTAAAACTCGCACTGCGGTAGGTCTAATTGTTTTAAACTCGTGCAAGTTTGAACTTGGATCGATCCAAAAGAACAGGTTGTTGATTGGATCGACGAGATGGATCACTAGTTCGATCAATAAGCTAAATTGCTGATCGAACCGTCGACTTGGAATGCTGGGTATAGTGCAGGGACAGGCCTAGTAAGGGGTTAACCTGAGCTATAGCCCGTCCCTAGATTTGGAAAAGAAATTTTTAAGTATGTATGTGAATCTTTTTTGGATATAGCCCATCACTAAACAGGTCGTAGACAAATTGATTTTGAGAACATAGATAATCAATTTGAAATGTGTAAAAAGGATTGCAGGGATGTTCAATTAAAATTTCAAGGTATATAATGTGTAGTTTTTGCTTTAGTTTTGTCAATATATTGGAGATCAAAAAAAATTTAGGGTTTCGAATTAATTTCGGTATGCATTATAATAATTCTAGATTTGTTATCTTGATTAATTGATTTAGTGTAATGAATTGTTGCTAGTGTTCTCTTACTATGTTTAAAAATTAGGGCTTTTGTGTAGATTTTGGTTAATTAATTGGTACTTTGGCTAAGATAAGTGTATTGGCTTAATTGCGGTTCATATTTGTTGCACTATTGCAAGGACCTGACATATGTTCTATTGGATTTCATATCGTGCACATGTTATTTTCTTTTTTATTTATGCTCTTAGGATAATAGTGTTAGAGCACTGTTCGGTGAAACTCGCAAGCGCTACTATCTCAAGCTTGTTTGTCAATTTTAGTGATCAAAACTATAAGTATTGATTTTTAGTATACTTATAGATATGTCTCGGACTAGGATAAATTATGTAGTTGAGCTTTAGACATCACGACGTTCATCAATTGAAGACGAAGAACTACTAAGGAGATCTTGTGGAACTTCATCAACAAAAGGTATGTGGAGACTGAAACTCATCTATCACTCAGAAAGTCTATTTCTACTCTATCCCCTATAAAATTATACACATTTGATATTTCGAGCTAAGTTTAACTCGTTTACATATTTCTCGAAATATGTGTTGGTAAGATTTTGCTTTAACCAAGTTCATCTTATGTTCTTGACGAAAGTCAAAAGATGATCATATGAAAATCGCCTTGTAACATCTCATTTGATGTAGACTGGAATGTTTCGTATTAATTATGTCAATCACTTGAAAATATCTTTGTTGCTAATAGTTTGTGAAAACAACTATTGCCATCCTCTAAGAACGTTTCAATGATTGAAATAGATTTTCGAACACTTAACCATAATTGGATTATAGACATAGTATGCGTACTTGCATATATGTTGATCCAAGACCGGTATAGTATGCATACCCGTATGCGTACTGGCGAGGTCAGGTAACGTTTGGGAGCCTTGGTATGCGTACCCGTATGCGTACTGGAGAACTCAGTTGAAGTCAGGGAACTATTATATGCGTACCCGTATGCGTACTGAATTCAACTGATGTTTTGGGTGTGTGATAGTATGCATACCGGTTCGCATATTGTCTGCCACAGTCCAAGTCCGGCTACTTAAGTATGCGTACCCGTTTGCATACTTGAGTGGGTTAAGTTCTAGAATCGGTTGTGCCATGAACTAATACATTTATATAATAATGAATTCAATCTTTTGCAAACCGTGGCTATAATGCTCATGAATTGATTCGAGTGAATCAAACCGATTTTGCTTCAATTGTGTCTTGTATACTTCTATAGGAATATAAACAATTGAACAACTCTATAACTAGTTTCATTTGAGTCATTTGAACTAGTTGTGATTAAGATGAATAAGGTTGCAAATTGTTCATATGGCTAACTTCGGTTAACTATTGTTGAGCCAACCTAGTGTACACGTTTAGGTATGGTTATCCGAATATAAATGAAGGTACACTTCATTTGTGTGTAACAAGCTAAGACCATCTAACGGTGGAGAGATATTTCTTTGGTTTCAAGCAAACTTAGCTTGGCTCTTAGATCAGGTTTCATCTGACGGTGAATATTGATTGCTTTGTTCCAAAGCTATCAAACCCTGATTGGAAGACTATATAAGGGAGAACTCTAGCAACTGGGAAACCTTAGGTTTATTCCAAAACCCTGTAAGTAACGACTTAAAGTCTTCATTGGGATTGTGAAGCCAGGCCCAACTATTTTCTCTGTAGTTGCATGTTCTGATCTTTCTTCTACTATCATGATTGAGTATTATCTTTTCTAAGATTTGCTTGAGATTTATCTCCGATAGGTAAGATTAAAAGAAGTCACAAACATCTTTGTCTCATCGTTTATGATTCCACAATATCTTGTTTCGCTTCCATACGATTAAGATTATTGTGAGGTGATTGATAATATTGGTTATTCTTTGGGAATATAAGTCCGGTTTATCAATTGGTTCTTGTGCACCTTGATTTATCATAATATGGAACAAAACACATAGGTATTTCTGTGGGAGACATATTTATCTATATCAATAGACTTTTCTGTGTGAGACAGATTGGTTTATCAAGTCTTCGACTTTGGGTCGTAGCAACTCTTCGTTGTGGGTGAGATCAGCTAAGGGAATCAAGTGCATAGAATATTGCTGGGGTTCAGAGACTTAAGGAGCGCAACTGCACCTTGATCAGTGTGAGATTGGTTAGGGATCAACTTCATTCCATTCTGAAGTTCATTGGTAGTAGGCTAGTATCTGTAGCGGCTTAATACAATGTTGTGTTTAAAGCTGGACTAGGTCCCGGGGGTTTTCTGCATTTGCGGTTTCCTCGTTAACAAAATTTCTGGTGTCTGTGTTATTTCTTTTCCACATTATATTTTCTATATTATTGAAATATCACAGGTTGTGTGTTAAGTTTAATCAGTTCTTGAATCCTGCCTTTGGGTTGTTGATTGAATTGATTGACACTTGTATATTGGTTTGTGATACCATCCAAGTTATTTCTCTTATTCAATCGGGTTCGCAAATTCCTATTTGTTTGATTGCGGATTGAATTGAGAAATTGAGATACAAATCTTTGTCATACTTTTCTAAAGATTGAATCTGACTGTCTAGTTGATTCTCTTGAAAGTATATTGGAGTTAGTCCATTAAGATTGCCGAACGAATTATTGGGTGTGGTTGGTAGACCCCCGCTTTTTCAATTGGTATCAGAGCAGGCAAACACGTTTAAGACCTCATAAGTCTGTGTTTGTAGCAATCTGACTCTATGGACAGTAGTGATATCTCTGATAAACGCATCTCCAAAAGCAAAGGTTCTGTTTCTATGAAATATATTAAAGAGAAAGATTTGTCAATATCGAATATAGATGAACCTTGTGTTCTCACGAAACAGACTTGCATTGACAAGTATTACTCGGATTATCTTACTGACGAGTCTGACTCTGAAGTAGAAAGGGAAGCATACAAAGAAAGTGCAGTGATTCTAAAATTTGTTAGAATCCAAGCTGATGAAATCAATCGGTTGAAACACAAAGTCAATGTCTTGTTGGTATGGTAAAGGAGCGTGACTCTCAATTAAAAGTCCTTCGAGGGGAAAACGCCTCAGTCTGTTCTTCACGAACTCTGCTTGAGGAAAAGCTCAAAGAGTATGCTTTGGAAATTGAACGCCTTTTGAGTAAACTCTCTATTCAAGGTTGTTCCAAAGAGTCCACTATACTAACTGCTTCTGACTCAATTGTAAGAAATTCAGTTCCAGAAGCAAAATCGAAATCTCTTCTCATTGGAAAAAATGTGCTTAGCTCTCCCTCTAGTCAAGGAGCCACCACATTACATGGAGGGATGAAATCTCCCAACGATGGTGTTAAGTATGTTCACTCTAATCACTCAGGTGATCAGAAAGTGTGTCTCTTTTGTGAATCAAATAGACATGTTGAGCAAAAGAGGAATTCTAGGTAGATTGACAATTCTATTGTTCGTCTTCAACACACCTTAGATTTAATTGTCAATGGTGTAAATGACATCCATATGTCTAAACCGATTGGTTTTAGTACTCACCCTGTGTGTCCCACCAGGAAAGTTAGTTCACTTTGCTCCTAAAATGTTCAAAAGAGCAACAATAATTTTAATACAAGTCGTCCAAGAAGAGCTCAAGGATCTTCTTCAGTTAAAAAGGGAGATAATGTTGTTCTTGATGTGAAAAAATTTTCATAAGAAGGAAGCAAAGATGGAGTTATGGAAGACAACCTAAATCTGATAATTAAAGGATATAAAGAATTCATCAACAGGCTGCCAATTCCCTCTAGTCAAAATTCTTCAGGTAAGAATCCATACTATGCGTCGGATTTTGATGATTGTAAGTTTTATGATAACTTTTTGCATCGAAACGGTTTTCCTCCAAAGATTGGGAGAAAGAGGTTTAACCGAAAACAACATTCATTTGATGAGCTCAAGGCTCATACTTGTGCTAATTAATCACAAGGTTGAAATGTCACTCACAAAAATCCTGGTTGAGTGAGATATGATCAGGCATACTTGATGGCAAAATGTGTTCTGATTTTCTAGCTATTTTCTTATCATTCTTAGCTGGATTATCATTCACAAACATTTGTTCATAAGTATTTGTGTTTGGTTTTGCTAAGATTTTGATTTTTAATTTCTTTTTGAAATTTTGTTATGTCAAAATGCTACTCCTATGCTCTAAATTTTTCTCTGGTGAGAATGTAAAATTTATTGAGCTAAATTTTGTGAAATCATTCACATAGCAAAACATTGTTGTATAAACATTTTTCTTGTTTTACGTTTTTTTTGCTTGTTTTATTGTGGCTATGGGTCAAGTTTGTGTTCGTACGAGTACCTATGTTGCATGTCACAGACCATCTTTGGAAACCCTAAAATCTGTTTCCTTGAGAAACCATTTAAATACCAAAACCTTTTGTTTGAGTACGCATAATACATGTTTTTGTTTATCAATAATGGCTTCTCCTCCTTGTTCTTGGGATTCTCCGGAATATTTTGTTGATAATTCTATTTACTTCAAGTTCAAAGTAAAGAAGAAAACAACCATTGTTCATGCTGACAAACTCAATCCCGGTGTATCATGCTATTATGCATATTCCCATCAAGATAGAGAAAAGGTTGAGATGGTTTCTGCTGAAGTGGTTAATGGTTTTCTCAATGATCTCGGGAAAGCGAAACTGAAGCTTGGGAACTTTATGAAGGATCTTGATGTGTTATAAACTGAGTAGAAAAAGGTTAACTATGACCTTGTTCTCATGAAGTCACATGTTAAGGATCTTCTCAAAGAGGATATCTTCTCCGAAGAAGCAGTCGATGCTGTCAGTCACAAGCTTAAAGGTCTTGAAACTTGTGAAGGTTCTGAACACGAACTCTGATTTTAATGTGTGATTGGTTTTGTTGTTCTTTGAGTTGATTTCTGTTAATGTCTAGGAAACTTCTTATGAGAATTTATTCTTATGTTTTAAGAAGGATAACTAGGGTTTGGAATAGCAATTATCGTGAGTACACATAGCTATTGCCAACGGTTTTCATCTTGCAATATTTTTAGATTTATTTATTTAAATTCTAAAGTTTACTTGGAAGATGTTTTTCCAGTATTAATCTTTATGGTTTTATATATTGTAACTTGTTATAGGATATGTGTGTTCGCGTCCGTGAACTATGATTGTCCCATATATGCTCAAAAGTTAATTTATTATATGTCATTATGCAAATATTGATAAAAGATAGAATGAACTTTTGACAACAAAAGTTAAGCCTATTATGTCATTATGTATGCAAATAATTGATGGAAGATAGGATGAACTTTTGTTTACAAAGATTAAGTCTATTACATGTCTTTATGCAAATAGTGATGAAAGATAGAATAAATCTTTGTTTATTCCGCATTATTGGTCCTCCCCTAATCCATATCTTTGTGAATGTACTGTGTTGCTCCGTAAGTTTTCTTATGTTGAGCATGGACCAATTGAATTGATCATTTCCTTTGTGGTTAATTCAATTGAGATTTTTGGATACAAATTCATGTTCCATGTAATTTGATTATGTCCAAAGAAATCCTTCTTTTCTTGTAAAAGTAAGGTCGCTCTTGTTGTTCTTTCAGGAATGACATTTTATGGGGGAGAGTTCTTAATTGAACTTGTGCTTAATTACCATATCTGTGGGGAGTGCGGTTGTGGAATATTGTATGAGTTTTATTGTATATTTATAAACTCCTTGATGAATACACTAAGTTTCGACTATGTGAAATCATCGAAACAAAGTTGATATGTTCTCTTTTGGTCATGAAGTATCTCTATGAAAATTTCATTAGGATCCCACTAGTTTTCGTACATTTGCGAATTTATATTGACAAAAAGGAGGAGAATTAATGTGTAGTTCACATTACAAATACATATGGTTTACGGATCATTATGTAAGGGGGAGTGGTTTTCATTTGTGTGATAAAGTATTGACTAAGGGGTAGTGATACATATCATCATAGTATTGTTGTCAAAGTTGTGATAATACTATGACATTGTATAACAATGATTAAGGGAAACTGTTTTCTCATTGTTATGTCTACGGATCTTCAACAATTTTGATGCTTAGTTGAACACGTTCAGAATCACTGGAGTACTTGGAAGTGACGAAGATTTCGAGTAATGTTGAAGAACCAAGAAGACCAAGCATTTGGATGAGAAGTTACAAAGTTTATTTATTTTGTAATCCATATGTATTGATAGTTTTGTCGCTAAAATTGACAAAGGGGGAGATTGTTAGAGAACTGATCGGTCAAACTCGCAAGCGTTGCTATCTCAAGCTTGTTTGTCAAGTATAGTGATCAAAACGATAAGTCTTGATTTCTAGTCTACTTATAGCTATGTCTCGGACTAGGATAGATTGTGTAGTTGAGCTTTAGACTTCACGGCGTTCATCAATTGAAGACGAAGAACTACTAAGGAGAGCTTGTGGAACTTCATCAAAAAAAGGTATGTGGAGACTGAAACTCATCTATCACTCGGAAAGTCTATTCTAATCTATCTCCTATATTGAGACAAAAGTCGTATAGCTATATAGTATACAATTATACACATTTGATATTTTGAGCTGAGTTTAACTCGCTTACATATTTCTCGAAATATGTGTTGGTAAGATTTTGCTTTAACCAAGTTCATCTTATGTTCTTGACGAAAGTCAAAAGATGATCATATGAAAATCTCCTTGTGACATCTCATTTGATGTAGACTCGGAATGTTTCGTATTGATTATGTCAATCACTTGAAAATAACTTTGATGTTAAATTGCTAATAGTTTGTGAAAACAACTATTGCCATCCTCTAAGAATTTTTCAATGATTAAAAGAGATTTTATAACACTTAACCATAATTGGATTATAGACATAGTATGCGTACTTGCATATATGTTGATCCATGACCGGTATAGTATGCATACCTGTATGCGTACTGGCGAGGTCAGGTAAAGTCCGGGAGCCTTGGTATGCGTACCCGTACGCGTACTGGCGAACTCAGTTGAAGTCCGGGAACTATTGTATGCGAACCCGTACGCGTACTGAATTCAACTGATGTTTTGGATGTGTGATAGTATGCGTACCCGTTCGCATACTGTCGGGTACAGTCCAAGTCCGGCTACTTAAGTATGCGTACCCGTTTTCATACTTGGGTTAAGATCTATAATCGGTTGTGCCATGAACTAATACATTTATATAATAAGGAATGTAATCTTTTGCAAACCGTGGCTATAATGTTCATGAACTGAGTCGAGTGAATCAAACCGATTTTGCTTCAATTGTGTCTTGTATACTTCTATGAGAATATAAACAATTGAACAATAACTAGTTTCATTTGAGTCATTTGAACTAGTTGTGATTAAGATGAATAAGGTTCATATGAAATTGTTCATATGGCTAACTTTGGTTAACTATTGTTGAGCCAACCTAGTGTACACGTTTAGGTACGGTTATCCGTATCTAAATGAAGGTACACTTAATTTGTGTGTAACAATCTAATACCATCTAACGGTGGAGAGATATTGCTTTGGTTTCAAGAAAACTTAGCTTGGCTCTTAGATCAGGTTTCATCTAATTTTGTTCCAAAGCTATCAAACCCTGATTTGAAGACTATATAAGGGAGAACTCTAGAAACTGGGAAATCTAATCCCCACACCTCCTTTGTGATACTAGTTGGGACTAGAGTCGATTCTCCTTTAACCTTAGGTTTATTCCAAAACCCTGTAAGTTAACGACTTAAAGACTTCATTGGGATTGTGAATCCAGACCCAACTATTTTCTCTGTAGTTGCATGTTCTGATCTTACTTCTACTATCGTGATTGAGTATTATCTTTTCTAAGATTCGCTTGAGATTTATCTCCGATAGGTAATATTAAAAGAAGTCACAAACATCTTCGTCTCATCATTTGTGATTCCACAATATCTTTTTTCGCTTCCATATGATTAAGATTATTGTGAGATGATTGATAATACTTGGTTGTTCTTCGGGAATATAAGTATGGTTTATCAATTGGTTCCTATGCACCTTGATTTATCATAATACGGAACAAAACACATAGGTATTTCTGTGGGAGACAGATTTATCTATATCAATAGACTTTTCTGTGTGAGACAGATTGGTTTATCAAGTCTTTGACTTTGGGTCGTAACAACTCTTAGTTTTGGGTGAGATCAGCTAAGGGAATCAAGTGCGTAGAATCCTGCAGGGATTTAGAGATGTAAAGAGCGCAACTGTACCTTGATCAGTGTGAGATTTGTTAGGTCTGAACTACATTCCAGTCCGAAGTTCATTGGTAGTAGACTAATGTCTGTAGCGGCTTAATACAGTTTGGTGTTCAAATCTGGACTAAGTCCCGAGGTTTTTCTGCATTTGAGGTTTCCTTGTTAACAAAATTTCTGGTGTCTGTGTTATTTCTTTTCCGCGTTATATTTTCTATATAATTGAAATATCACAGGTTGTGTGTCAAGTTCAATCAGTTCTTGAATCCGGCCTTTGGGTTGTTGATTGAATTGATTGACACTTGGATATTGGTTTGTGATAGCATCCAAGTTATTTCTCTTATTCAATCGGGCTCGCAAATTCCTATTTGTTTGATTGCGGATTGAATTAAGAAATTGAGATATAACTCTTTGATATACTTTTCTAAAGATTGAGTATAATTGTCTAGTTGATTCTCTTGAAAGTATATTGGAGTTAGTCCATTCAGATTGCTGAAAGAATTATTGGGTGTGGTTGTTAGACCCCCCGCTTTTTCAAATAGTCCTTACCCTCTTCCTTTGCTTGAGTAATTCTCAGCTCTGTAAATATCTTTTTTGTTTCATTGATACCTTATTCAAATTGCGAATCATGGTTCACATTCAATTGTTTTATGAATTACCCGTAGTTTTTGCTTCCATTGCTTTATTATTGAAATAGTTCCACCAAGGCGTGATGTATTTACAGTCGAAGGGTTTTCAGACTTAGAGAGGATTGATTCTACGAATAGAGTATATGTATCTTCATTTAATCAATATGTCGGATCGAAACTCTTCACATATATACTTCAAATGTTATACTTGTACTTATATACTTACACAATCTTAATATATAACAACTTTTTGTTATAAAGTTTGTAATGCAATATTTTGTACTTAACTATTCACGCAATCTCAATGGATATCTATAAATTTTCGATACATAGTAAAATGGGATTTTTGATCTTTATGATATGAAATCTCTTCGGATATGTTCGAGACTAAGGTTGTCGTTAAATTTTATGGAGCTAACCACTTGGAATTTCTTAAGGTTTATGGTAGTTCATGTTGCAGGTGATATAGTCCACCAATTGCTACAAAACTTGAAAAAAGTTTGGGATTTGGTTGTTGGCCAAGCTACATAATATATACTTGCACATATCAAAATCGGTACTACTATAGAACTTCTGTGTACAAACTTCAAGATCTTATTGAACAAAAACAAGTTCATAATTTTATCCCTACCAAGTTGTAATTCCTGGGTCCATAGCGAGTTAGATATATCATTGGGGAAGTCTTGAGTTTGATTGATGGATCTATGGCGCACCTTGGAAAGCTCAGTTGTACGACGAGCAAGTAATACTGGAATTGGCATAGTGATATGTTCCACCGATTTTCTACGAGTATACACAACTTGAGATCGATGAATATTTGCGATGCTAGGATAATAGAACGTGTGTGGATTGAATATGTTGATTGTACTGCAACTGATGTCGACAGTTGATGTTCATGTCGCATAGGTGTGTCGCTGTTGATAACTACCATCCTCACACATATGCAGTGCATGTGTGTTTTTCTTTTATCTGGTATTGGAAGATTACATCCATAGTGATATACATTGGAGATTACTCTTATATACTATATCCATGGAGATTGTCTCTTATTTGCAGGAAAAAACTTACGATTCTTTTTCGTCGGAATATTCCTTTCGCTTTCATTCGTCGAGGCACTTATTTCGCTTCCACTGGTCGAGGTACTCCCCGAATTTACTCGTTGATGTATTCCTTCTGCTTGCGCCTGTTGTTCTGCCAATGGCTAGGTTCAATCGTCATTATGATTCTACGAAGACGTGACGGCTTCTGTAGGTGTCATTTGGTCATCGACTTTCCTGTGCTACATTACTTGCTTAAGGAGTTTGCTTTTCATATGAAGGTCATGCACGCCGCGCTCGCCAACCCTGATGCGAAGATCGTGCTCGCTGGTGTGGAGTGACACCTTCAGGGTATTACCCGTTTGCGGTCTCTTATCTAGTGAATCTTTCAATAGTCTTTTTTTGAGATCTATAGGTATTGTCCCGGTCCTTTCCACTTGTTCAATACGTGAGGCTAAACTAAAGCCTCTATTAGCAAGGGAGTTTGTATGCGAGTTTAACATGTTTGTTTGATGCTGATATAGGTTTCTTGAGGATATATTCAGATAGGTACCTTCACTCTAAGGGGGAGTTGTAATGCGTACCCAATGATTCCCCCTACTTATCCCCGGGGGATGAGTTATCTCATAAGGACTTTCTGATGCCGTTGTTGCAGGTGATGTTTCAACTTCTTATCAAAGTGGGTGATCAATATCGCTCCGAGTTCCTCGTACTCTTGCATCCATATTGTCATCCCATCACCACGACATGCTTGTGATATAGCCTTGGATTTTGATTTTTTTTAAGGTTCCTTCTCTGCCCCACATTGGGCGCCAAAAGATGTTGTAGCAAAAATGCTCCTACAACAATCCTCGAGATTCGTATATGAAGATGAAATTATGGCCGTCAGATAATTCCAGAATGTTCCTTGAGAGTTGTACCTTACGATTAAAAATGAACTAGTTAGATGATTCAATAGTATTCCTCGTTATACGTTCTTGATGGATGAGGAAACTCCAGCTACTTGATGAATCAGTTATTTATCAACTATGGCTCTTCAATAATTGTTGGTAGATGAAAGTGAGGGTACCTGCAAAGACACTTTGATGCCTCAATGAGTAAGAGCTCTAATTAGTTTTTATGGAGAGAGAATGATTAGAAATGTGTACCTTTCCAGTTGGAATTCCACTTCTATTTATAGGTGGTAGAGGAATTGTATCCAGTCCAATATTTATCTGTATACATTTTGACTATGTATTTGGGACAAATACTCTCCAAGTTCATCATGGTCCAAACCAATTTACATTTTTTTAGGGATTTACAACCTCCGGGGTTTGAATATGTACCTGGTCTTAATTACTTTTATTTCCTTTTTATAGAGATCTGTAATTTCCAGGTTTGAATATGTACATGGTTTTCTCAGTAACTGATTCCCACTTTTTCTAGGGATATGCAACTTCCAAGTTTGAATATATATGTACCCGGTCTTACCATCAAACCAATTCAACAATATTTACGGATACAATAAATCTGGTCATTTAATGTAGAGGGACAATTGCTGACTGGGTTGTAATCATTCTTCCATATTTTAACCTAGTGACCCAATACTTATCTTGAGGTAAAATTATTGGTCTGAGGCACTAGGGCCCATGTACCGAACTTGTTAGAGCATAGCTCGGTCAACCTCGCATGCGTTGCTATCTCAAGCATGTTTGTCAATGTTAGTGATCAAAAATATAAGTCTTGATTTCTAGCCTACATAGCTAAGTCTCAGACTAGGATAGAAAAGTGTAGTTGAGCTCAAGGACTTCATGGCGATTCATCATACAACGACGAAGATCTATACAAGGAACCGTGGAACTTCATCAACAAAAAGGTATGTGGAGACTTGAGCTTATCTATCACTCAAAAGTCTATCTCTTCTATCTCCTACTTCTTATGAGACAAAAGTCGTATGCTATATAGACTGGATCATACACATTGGATATTTCCAGCCGAGTATATATCGCCTATCTATATCTCGAAATCATGTGTTGGTAAAGCGTTTCGCTTTGATCAATTTTATCTTCACCTAGTGACGAAAGTCATGAAAAGTTTCAATTACTTTGAGAATTGCTCTGACGCGAAACGGTCTGTGAATAACGGCTATATAACGTCCTCTGAGAATGTCTCAATGATTGGAATGAGAGTTTAGATTACATAACCATGTATTCCTTAATCCGAAGTTTTCGAACTTTGTTGATTGAGAGAAACCGGAGGAATTGGCTTTGCCAAGTCCGCAAACTCAGTCCGCGAACTGACGGAAGTTCTTGTACCGAGAATTTCTGCTAGGATTTTCCATAAACTCGTTTGCGTGTAAGTCCGCGAACCTAGTCCGCGAACTGGCGAAAGTATCTTTGCCGAGATTTTCTGTTGAGTTTGGAAAACTCCACTGGTTGTCTTAAGTCCGCGAACTTGTTTGTGAGCTTAAGAGGTTATGATCTAAAGATGTGCTCTGAACATGAAACTTAAATCACTAAAGAATGCTTTATGCAAACCGTGGCTATAAAGTTCATGAGTCGATTCAATCAAATCAAATCATCTTTGTTTCAATTGTGTCTTGTGTAGTTACATAAGATCTTATAGCAATTGAACAACTCTCTAACTAGTTCATTTGAGTCAATTGAACTGGTTATGGTGAATAAGAACAAAGTTAATATGAAATGCTCATATGGTTAACTTTTTGGGTTACTATGTTGAACCAACATACACATACACGTTTGGGCATGGTTTTCACAAACCCAGTAAACATCTACCCAAGTGTGTGTGACAAGCTAAGTTTTCGATCTAACGGTTGAGAAATATTAGCCTGAATCTAAATCAGGTTTTCATCTAACGGTGAATATGGATTGCTTTGTAACTAAGGCAAAACCCTGATTTGAAGGCTATATAAAGGAGACATCTAGCATTGTGCAAAAGTAATCCCCACACGTCTATGTGCTACTAGTGCGCCCGATAGAGTCGATCTCCATTAACCTTTGATTTTCTTCTCTAAAATCAGGTTAACGACTTAAAGACTTCATTGGGATTGTGAAGCCAGACCGATACTACTTTATCGTAGTTGTGTGATCTGATCTTGCATCTTCTATCGTACGAGTACAATCAATTGATTGGCTTGAGATCGTGAGAGTTCTTCGATAGGCAAGATAAAGAAGTCACAAACATCTTCGTCTCACTGTTTGTGATTCCTCGACAATCCGCTTGTGTAGTCAAGGAGGATTGTAGAGAGGTGATTGATTAATCTAGGTTGTTCTTCGGGAATATAAGACCGGATTATCAATTGGTTCATGTTCACCTTGATTTTATATCAAAAGACGGAACAAAACCTAGAGTTTATCTGTGGGAGACATATTTATCCTTTGATAGGTTTTTTTGTGTGAGACAGATTTGTTTATTATCAAGTCTGTGATTTTGGGCTGCAGCAACTCTTGGTTGTGGTGAGATCAGCAAAGGGAATCAAGTACGCAGTATCCTGCTGGGAATAGAGGCGTAGGAGTACAACTGTACCTTGGATCGGTGGGAGACTGATTGGGGTTCAACTATAGTCCAGTCCGAAGTTAGCTTGGAGTAGGCTAATGTCTGTAGCGGCTTAATACAATGTGTATTCAATCTGGACTAGGTCCCGGGGTTTTTCTGCATTTGCGGTTTCCTCGTTAACAAAATTTCTGGTGTCTGTGTTATTTCTTTTCCGCATTATATTTTATAAAATTGAAATAATATAGGTTGTGCGTTCGTGATCATCAATTGGAAATCCAACCTTTGGTTGTTGATTGATATTGATTGATCCTTTGACATTGGTATTTGGTACCGTCCAAGTATTCCTTGTATTTGATAAAGACTCGCTATTGTTTTTAGCTTGAGTAAAAATCAAATCAAGAGAGAGATATTAACTCATTGAGATACTTTTATCTAGATTGAGTCTGACTGTCTAGTTGATTCTCTAGCAAAGTATTTCGGAGTTAGTCCATACAGATTGCTAAGCGAAATATTGGGCGGTGTTGTTAGACCCCCGCTTTTTCAATTGGTATCAGAGCAGGCAAACACGTTTAAGACCTCATCAGTCTGTGTTTGTAGCGATCTGACTCTATGGACAAGAGTACTATCTCTGATAACGCAACATCAGTTCAGGGTTATTCAGATAAGCTTCAGAGATCTGAAACCTTTGAGAAAAACTCCTCCTCGTCTCCTTCTGCCGAATCTGCATTCAACTAGAAAAAATCTCTTGATAAACAGTTGGCCAATCTTTCAGATGACAGTGATTCAGAAGAAGAACAGAGCGTTGATGAGGAAGTTTCTCAATACATCATGTTGTTTAATCGTGAATTAAAAGAAACAAAGACAACTGCTTCCCTGAGAAAATTCATGGGTCCTCTCTGTCAAGAAAATAGAAAATTGAGAAAACTCTTCAAGAGTTATGATGGTGGATACAAACTATTAAAATCTACCGTTAAAGATCATGAAGAAGAGGTTCGCTCAAAAAAAACTGAATGCGATAATCTTCTTCGTGATCTCGGTGTGTTAAAAGAAAGGCTTGACGAAACTGAAGCAAGATATGAATATCAGCGTAAATGGTCCAAGGACAAAGAACATCAGTTTCTTACCAAAGAAAAATCCTTGAAAACTGAACTTGCGGCTGCGCTTGAGAAGGTAAAATCTCTGGAGGAAAGTAATCATCAATACTTAAGAAGATCAGAAACAATCAAATGTTGGAAGGATAAGCCGAACCAAATATGTGAAGCAATAGAACATTTAATAAGTAAATGCAAAACCGATTCTACAACATTCTTGCATAGAGGACAAATATCATCAATAGCAGGATTATAAAACTTAAGAAGATGATTCACTAGAAGCATATGAGGAAAAAAAATCCACATAAAAAATTTAATCTTGGGCAGGCACTCCAAAGACCAAATCTTTCTCCAGAAAGAAGCCTCTTCAACAGAAGTATGTTCATTTATGAAAGCCTTATAAGCCGATTTAATCGTAAACTTACCATTACTAGTATGTGCCCACATAATTCTATCACTTACATTCAGATTAATTTTAATCTATCTGATTCTAACAACATTTTCAGGAGAAAATAATTCATTCAATAAATTAACATTCCAGCAATTGTTATTAACATCTATAAGATCCTTGACCAGATTATAATCAATATGGTTAGGGTGACCAGAAACAAGAGGAGAAGTTGCATATGGTAACCAATTATCAATCCAAATATTAGTAGAAGCACCATCATTTATTTTTCTAATTATATTACCCTTCCAAATCCAAGAGGAAGTGCCTGCAGCTTTATCAATTTTCAGAAGATTCTGATTAGGATAGTACTTGTCTTTTAAAAAAAAAATACTAACTATCCGATTTGGGTATCGAAGAAGTCTCCAACCTAACTTGCTCATAAAGACCCTATTGGTAACAAAAGAATTTCTAATGCCAAGACCACGTACCACATAATTTGGACTTACCAATATCGTCCCACGAATGAAAATAAGCCGCATGTCTAGGATCTTTCTGAGACCATGAGAAAGTCCTTTGAATAGAATCAATCTTGGAAGAGGAAAACAAGACATTTGATAAACAACCAGACTAGAAAGCACATGTTTAGTTACCACAGTTCTACCCGCTATATTTAGATTAGTTCTTTTACAAGATCTCAATCTAGAATTAAAATTATCAATAATAAACTGAAAAGTGCCTATCCTCCTTTTTTGGGTTATCTTGTAAGGAAGGAACCTCTGGTTGATATTTGTAACTCTCTTCTAAATTAATCCATGGTGGTTTTTCTTAGCAAAAAGAAAAAAAAAACTTAATGAGGCAAGAATTGAGGATATGTGAAGGATAAATTAGAAAAAATTGCAAAAATATGTGAAATCTAGATTTATTTTCTTAAGCGTAGATACTTGAATTTTCCGCCTGTATGACTTGAACGGATATATAAAGTATATAGAAACATCCATGGTTGTTCCCGACTCCGTAGGAAAATATATCCCAACTCCTTTTTTTTTTTTTCTTTTCGGTCCACATATCCCAACTCTTTTCATAAAGGTTTTACCTAAATACCACCCCCATTTTTTCTAAGTACCACTCACAGTAAAAAATAAAATAATCTTCCACCCAATTTGAAGTGGGTAATAAAAACCCACCTGCTTCCGTAACTATCACCTGTATATACTCCGCATTCACCATCTTCAATTTACTAACTATAACATCTTCTATCAAAAAATTTTTTTTTTACTAACTATAACATAATTATCAAGGTCTTAATTTCATTGGGATTAAGCTTTTGTTTCTAATCTTAATTTTCAATCTGAATCACGAGTTTGATGTTACAAATAAAATTAGGCATTACTCCTATTTAAATTTTGATGGATTAGGTTTTAATTTTCAAGAGACAAATCAAGTTTTGATTATAATCTTATTCACGATTCCAATTTTAGGGCATTCCCAATTTGATGTTATATGATTTGAAAACGTTGTAACTTAAGATCCATGGATAATTACATACAGTATTAGAAGGGGGGACGGTGATGATGGTACTGTGGTTGTTGGTACTGGGGTTGATTTCATAACTATGATGGTACTGTAGTATTAGAGGGGGGGCGGTGATGATGGTACTGTGGTTGTTGCAAGCGGGAGTGGTTATGGCTGGGAGTGGTTATGGCTTAAAAAGTATTACGGTGATAGTATAGAAGATGAATTTTCATTACCCACCCTAAATTAGGTCATCAACAATTGTATATTTAGACTTTGGGTGGTATTTAGGGAAAATGTAGGTGGTATTTAGGTAAAACCTTCATAAATGCGTAGTACCATCTGGTTGAAGCACAAGCACCCACCCACCTGATTTAAGAATTAGGACCGGCCATTAAGTTTTATCTTCTACCCCGAAAAGTCATGAACACAAGCACCCACCCACCTGATGGAAATAGATTTTTGTATCTATGTCATGGCTTTTCGAATTATCAACACATGCTGCTGTTCCGTGGTTGAAGCTCCATGCTAAATGTTGGACTTAAAATGGAATCTTCCGTATGCTTGTGGCTAATCATAGTAGACACATCATCAGAACCATCGGTACTACTACGTTTTCCAAAATCATGTAGATATGATCTCGCACTGAAAGTTTCAACTAAAAAGTCATTCCATGAAACGGTGGAGGGAATAGGAGTACTAGTGGGTTGTCTTTATTAAACGGTTTAAAGTTCGATTCCATGAAATAATTAATAACGTGTGCAATTTAAATACTTGCAACGTATAATATAAACATGCACACATGCATACAGTTGGGGAATTAAACTAGCAATTCCATCTTCTGATAGAGATAAGAGGGAATGGCTGAGTTTGGTGCTGGTGAATTTGCGTGGTTCATAAAGGTCTGGTTCACAGTTTATGCATCACTGACTTACTGTTATTTCATCCCTAGAAACATCCCAAAAGGATTTCCAAGGCTTCTTTCTATCTTACCAACTACGTACATTTTCATCTTCCTTCCTCTCAATCTCTCTTCTCTCCATCTTATTATTGCAGTTGGTTTCTGTATAAGCTGGCTAGCTAACTTTAAACTTATTCTCTTATCATTTGATGCTGGTCCTCTTTCGTTTGATCTACCACTTTTTCATTTTCTCACCATCGCTTCTTTCCCAATCAGCATAAAACAATTAAAACCCTCATCAGGTCATATACATGGGTAGTACTACTATGCAGTAGAAGTATTTTTTGCTGGTTTAGTGTTGTACACTTACTGGTATTTCGAACAGTGTCATTACAAACCAAACTTCATGGTCATAAATTTTCTTTATCTGTGTCATCTTTGTTGCATGCTTGAGCTAATTCTCGTCATGTGTTCTGCTCTAGTTAGGCTCCTTTTCGACCTAGATGTCGAACCACCATTTGGCAAAAATTTCTTGTTAGCAACTTCAATTCATGACTTCTGGGGCAGGAGATGGAATGTAATGGTTTCCAGTATTCTTAAATCAGCTGTATATAAACCAGTAAGATGTACATTTGACAAGAGTTGGGGTATAAATATTGCCATAACAGCTACATTTTTCGTGTCGGGTTTAATGCACGAACTATTATTTTTCTACATGAGTCGGAAACAACCCTGTTGGAATGTATTGTGTCATTTCTCTCTACATGGGATTTGTTTGGCTATGGAGATAAAAGTGAAGCGATTTTTGAATGGGATGTGGCAGTTAAATCGGTTGGTTTCGGTACTTTTGCTGAATGTTTTTACAATAGGTTCTACTATTTGGATGTTATTCCCTGCGTTTGAAAGATTAAGGGTTGAGATGGTGGCGATTGAGGAGATAGCAAATTTCACCAAGTTTCTAAAGGACTTGCTAGTGACCACCAAAGTGCACCCGTAGGTCCATAGCTCCTGTACAACGACATTTCACAACCACCCAGCAGGTGCAGAAATTGATTTCCCTATCTTTGATGGGGATGGAAGAAATATTTTCCTATATAGGCGGGAAATCCAACTATTTTAGATTAAAAAAAATTCTAGCATTTATATAAGTTATCTCTTTTCTTGTTTTACTTTTGTTATATTCGCAATATTAGTAACATCAAGCTAACTATGGTGATACTCATGCACCATGAATGTAGGTATGTATATAAAAAATCAATATCCGAGCGACAAGCAAAAATCACTGAAATTCTAGCTAGTAATATTTGTTGTGGATTAAATACTAATTGTACTAGTTGTTTTTCTGTTGACTAGATAATAATATTTCTTTGGAAAATAATATCGGGAGTATTTTTCATGGAAAATCCAAAATGAAAGCGACGACGAGGCTTATTTTTAAGCTTTTTTTTATCCCAATGTTAGAATCATCATCCAAATCGCGATTCATTTAAAATTATTATATTTTCTTTTAATACTGCTGTAATTTGCTAAGCGGCTATTCTTTTCCAGATTTATAGGGACTAAATTCATTAAAAAAAATTGAGATTAAAAAAATGAAAATCACTAGAAAAAGTTACAAAAAACAACTAACCGAGACAGGAGTTTACGTTATGGTAGCATGTCAGTTTCCGATGAGAGTACCAATTGACGATCATGAGAAAATAGACCAGTTAGCTGCTCTAGACCAATTAAAAATCAGACTTTTAACATCATCTATTAATCTATCAGTATCTTTATATTTTTCCATAAAAGTTCTTATGTTCTTTTCCAACCAGATGCTCCACCAAATTGCGAACGAAATCACATCCCATGTTGTCATTTTGCTCTGTTTTTCCGTCTCTCCATTCCCATATAAAATTTATGACAGAATTAGGGAACAAAAGTAGATTGTTTGAAAATTGAGGAAAGCAAAATAGACTGTTTTTCCGCACACTAAAAAAATTGACGAAAGCAAAATAGACTGTTTGAAATTCCTTTCAGCAAAAGTAGATTGTTCGAAAAAACTAATTTATATTTTCCCATAAAAAGTTTTTATGTTCCTTTCCGACCAGATACTCCACCAAATTGCGAATAAAATTAAATTCCATATCTATCATTTTTAGCTCTCTTTTTCATTCTCTCCGCTCCAAATAAAATTTCTGACAGAATTAGGGAACACAAACCGCACATTAAAACAGTTGTGGAAAAAATTAGATTGTTTGAAATTCCTTCGATTGCAGAAAAATGTGAACATTAGACTCGTTTGTATTTTTACAACTAAAAAATCAAAGTCAAATCACTGCCAGTGGGTTTGACCAGTTGGTGTAAAAAGTCAAAGTCAAATCACTGCATGTGGGTTTGACCAGTTGGTGTGACTAGTGGGTTAAATAAAATTATTGAAGTATTATATAAACCGACGTACGACCGGTTGGGGAATTAAGCTGGTAATTCCATTTTCTGATAAAGATAAGAGGGAATGGCTGAGTTTGGTGTTGGTGAATTTGCGTGGTTCATAAAGGTCTGGTTCACAGTTTATGCAACACTGACTTACTGTTCTTTCATCCCTAGAAACATCCAAAAGGATTTCCAAGGCTTCTTTCTATCTTACCAACTATATACATTTTTATCATCCTTCCTCTCAATCTCTCTTCTATCCATCTCAGCGCTGCAGTTTATGCATCACTGACGAAGAAGTGTTTCCTTGAATATTTTAAAGAGAAAAACAGGAGAGAGAAATGGACTTGTTTGTTAAGAGATAAAGATGTAGTTCTAAGGACAAGCAAGCACTATGGTAGGTGTCACAGGTTCGCGTAATCCAAAAGCAACAACCAGCCTTGACAATGTCATTATGCTCCACAACACAGTTCATCCAACTCACACTTAGGCAATTTCTTCAACTCTTGGCGAAAACTCTATTCAACCCATACTAAACAGAGGTTCTGCTCATAAATCTTTCAAGCCTTTAAATCAATACACGCATTCCCCTTGATGCGTAAACAGTAAGCCAAAACAAGGGACAAATGCACCAACAGAACTTAGATTTAATCTTGGATGAAGCCTTATTATTACTGCACACTTAGGGTTACACAACTCTTCTTGTTCCGGATACCCAACCCATCACAAGATCAGGCTTTTATAGCCTTACAAAAGCTATAGACAAGTAAATTTCAGGCAGTTACAGATTTACTTTACACAAGGAAGTTGGTCAACCGTGCCAACTTGCCAAACCCCTTTCCTAAAGCCAAACATACAGTCATAGACTTAGAAATCATAAAGCAAAATTCCTTCTGTCTAACCAACTTATAACCGACAAATCCATGTGCCCGGTGTTGAAGGGTGAATCTGATCTTGGTTTTATCCGTCCTAGTCACACCTAATGACAACACTTTCTAGGAATGGTATGAGAGAGAACTTGCTTTCCATTGTACTACGTACTTCCTTTTATAGACTTTCCCAAAAGCCTTTCCTTTTATGACATCATGCCACATGTCCTAAACCTCCATAATTACTACTAATGTCAGTCCTTCTCTAATACAACCCTTCCCTTCATTGACAATTCCCTCCTTATCCTTCTTATCTCATGGACATCCACGACTGGGCTTGGGCTCTAGTCCCCAAGTCCCCAATGTTTTACCTTGGGCCTTGCCTTCCTTTAGAGGCTCCATAGCCTTGCAAAGGGGTAATGATAATTTTCATGTGTCAACATTAGTCCCTCACTATTGGGTAATAATTTTCATGTATCAACATTAGTCCCCTGACAATTTTCACAACTTCTTTGCCAATAATAGAATTCATAAAACATTAGTTGTAAGAATGACGCATCAAAAGTAATTAAAACTAAGCATGCGACATTGGACAAAATAACAAATAATTAATAAAATTTACAAAATAATTAAATTTTATGCACATACTTATAAAATAATTAATTTTAATTACCACATGGACTAAAAATAGCTTCCTCCGTCGTCCCATTGATAGGGTTTAGCTTCTCATGATGCAAACACACTCAAAAAGATAATTCATTGTTCAAAAAGGTGTTTTTATTGAAGAACTATAATGGAACAGAGATTCGTAATGCTTTATGGATGTTACAGAACCCACTGTCACAATTGAGTTACTGTTACAAAGAAAAAATGACAGGCCTGTTCTAAACAGTGCTCTATTCTTCGTCTTCTTCTTCGCTTGAAAGTGCACGAATGACTTCTGCAACTTCCGTTACTCAGGCCTCAGCTCTGCAGCCTCCCCCCCAAACTCTCTATATCCTTTCTGTATTGCACAAACTCCCTCTTTATACCCAGCAATGACAAGAAAACACCGTAATAATAATCTGCTTTTACTCTCCATGCCAAATACGGGATTTTCTTCCTTGTTTTATATCATCACGCGTTTTTGTACAGCTGACACACTCCAATTTGTCATAAAAACGTCCCAGAAGTATTTATGGTCGTGCTGTCTCATGAGATCTTCCAAAAATACACCGATCCCGTGATGATCTCTCGGTCAAATATTCCTTCTTCAAGCGTCTGTTGATGTCTGCAGCTGTTATCTCCTACATGTTTCAAATTGTAGTCTAAGTCTTCCAAGTGCACGCAAACATAGCGAAGATTGATTCCAACCCACACCAAACTCGGGACAACAAAAAAAACTTGTGGTTATCTCACTTTTCTCTGTTTTCTTTCACGCGTGTATATATCCTTCTACCTTCGAAACAAAGACAACTACCATCCCTAGTTTATCAAAACAGGCCCATATGCATCCAAACCAACAAGGAAATCACTAGAAATTCTCTCCACATTTATTCCAGAAATACGCAGGTGATAAACATCTTTTGCCGCCAAAATTGATTTTCAAAAGGTTAGGGATGGAGTGCCCTTATCATGTACGGGGTCTGAATAGCATGTGGGGTGAAAATAACAATGGGTGTAAATAGCGGTGACTGCCCCTTATCCGAAAGTGAGGGTCCTAATAACACATGTCCTCCGGGGTGCCTTTAGCAACTTTTCGAGCCGAATTTTCCAAAAATGTTTATTTCCAAAAATACCTACAAATAAAGTTTATTACTGATAAAAAGAGTCCCAGCTAATGTAGTTATGGGTGCAAATGCGTCGCACTTACGTGCTTATCAGGAGAAGAAGGAGAGTCCGAGGAGTGATGAGCTCAGACTCTGAGGAAATAAAATATGCAGATCAGGAGGAGTTGCATATACCGCTCCCAGCAGATGGTGAGGCATATACGATCCCCGAAATTATAAGCAGCTCTGATTTGAAGCGAGCGGTAAAGCTGAGAGGCCTCTGTGATGGTCAACGGGTCCTCCATATGGATGACGTTCTTGTCCCGCGCCTTCTCAATCCCTTTGTGTTACCCTATCCTCCTACTCCTGGATGGCTCATGTACCATGAGGTAAATACCCTACACACCTTTTCATTCAAAAAGGTTCAGCGGATGGCTATTCATCTAGATGATTATGATCTTACTGCTATTGAGATTCGTTCCTCATATGTCACACCTGCCGTATGGCCACATTGGACGGCTTATATCCGCTCCAATCCAGAACACGTAGCCGCTCTTCGCTCGGCAGGTATCGAGGAAGCCATGCACTTGTCTCTTGAATGAGAAGTAGTCAGATGCAGGAGAAATATGACGCGACTATTTTGTCGTTGGGCGTCTCCTGTCCATACTCTGTTCTTTGTATGGGTGGAAGCTACCATAGTATTAGAGGACGTAGTGGCTCTTATGGGACTACCCATTCACGGTAGTCACTCATATGATGAGGCAGCCATTTCTGAAGCTTTGGATGACGAGGATAAGGAGTTATGGGCTTATCTGATGGATTGTAAAGATGACTCTCGCAACAAGCAAGTAAGAAGGGATCAACTATTGGCGCAGTAAGAAAGCGAAGGGAAGGTTGTGGGTGCTAGCGGAAAGGAGAACCGTCGCCTGCTGCTAAAGGTAAAGCCAAAGCGGTCGAGGGTAAAAAATGCTCTCTACCACATCCCACAGGGTAACGGTTGCTTGCCAACTCTACCCTCGCCTATGAAGCGATTCATGGTTTGTCAGTCCCTCCAACGCGAACCAGTTTTGAGTGGGTTGTCAAGCGCCATAGACGCGCCTCTTTTCCTCTTTGGATCAATTATTGGGCTCCTCAGCTGGTTGATAAAAAGGTTATGCCTCCCAGTAGGAAAGAGGGGAGACCTCAAGCCGAGTTGGCGGCTTATATTTTATTTTGGCTTTGTCATGACGTGTTTGAGTATAGTCCCAAGGACACTATCAAAAGCGAGCTTGTGAAAATGGCTGTGTTTTTATCTCGATGCGTCTATTTTCCTCTTGCGCCAATATTCTTGGGTGGCCTATATCGACATTTGGACCTATTTTGCCACGACTTTTTATAGTGAATGCAGTTCATAAGATCAATACCTATATTCCTGCTTCTTTTATGCAAGTGTGGTCCTGGGAACACTTTCCTGAGTATGCTCCCGATCCTCATGTGTTGGTGGTTCATCGCGAGGAGGATGTTGAACAAGACGATGGCACCATCCGTAAGACTGTTGTCACGTATGGTTACCCGCGGATGGCTCTTTGGAATGGTAAAGGAAAAGTGCCCAAGGGTGATATAGCTAATTTTATAGAATTAGCGAAGAGTTTCAAACCTTTTCCTTACCATGATGATCGTTCAGTCTCGGGGTATTACGACTTTACTTCACCGTTGGAGGGCACATAATTGGATTCGACATAATCCTTATCGGAGTCCGAATTTGATTCGTTAATGGCGGTATTGCCAGGTTATCTCCCTTGATTTTACGCTGGTAATCTCATTGCTATGTCCTATAAACCTGATCGCACGGATCGCCAAGTTGGGTTTGATCAAGGGGCTCCTTCCAGTTTCCCGCCTTAGAGTGGCTCCGAAGTTGCGTACATCGTTGTTAGTTTATCTCTTTGTCTTCAAGGAACCGACGCGGTTAATCGATCGAGGGATTAGCTTTTCTTTTCAACAGCATATGCCTGAGCGCCCTCGTGCGGTTACTGAGCTGGCTCATGAGTATCAGCTTCGCATTCGTCGTCGCGCCTTAAATTTTCTCCTTCGTGATCAGTCTTCTCCTCCATACTTATATTTTGAAGATCTCTGGATATTACATGCGCCTGGTCGGATTAAGCTTGATGAGGTGATAACCCGGGAGAATGGTCTTAAATCGGGTACCAAAGATCGCCCTCTGGACCCCTTGGTGACTTCCTAGGATCCCCTTGAGGGTCATGAACTTATAAGGAAGAAGAAAGGGGAGAAACCTCTCTCTATCTGGAATCCTCATAGGCTCCATATCCCCAGTCATGTTGCTGGCCTTCCTGCGCCCCAGGTATTTCATTCTCTCTTCTCCCCATCCACCACCCCTTTTTTATATTTGTTTATGTTGTTTTTTTTCTTAAGAAAAAGTGGGTACTAGGTTCTCATGAAGCTCCTCTATCTAATCCAGTGGGATGGAAAACGCCCTCTTACTTGATGGAGGAGTATCTCAACATACCTGTGATTGATTGGTATGAGAAGATCCTTACTAATTAAGAAGGCTAAACGGGAAGCGGCTAAATTATCCGGTTCCCATTCTTGTTCTTCTATTAGTGTTATCCCTCTGCGTCCTGCAGAGGCTCGGCAGACTAGCTTCAGGATCTCAGCGAGGGGCTGGTGGTATTCTGATTCCCTCATTTGTTGATCGGCTGGGTGTCTCCGCACCTTCACATATCATAAGTTAATCCCTTATGGGAAGAGACCGTTCGTAT
This sequence comes from Papaver somniferum, assembly GCF_003573695.1. Taxonomy (NCBI): domain Eukaryota; kingdom Viridiplantae; phylum Streptophyta; class Magnoliopsida; order Ranunculales; family Papaveraceae; genus Papaver; species Papaver somniferum. Next base: position 35,096,890 of record NC_039361.1, on the reverse strand, counting down.
TAGGGGCCAGGCCTTGGAATCTCCCAGCGACGTGTTGAAGGGGAGAAACTGACCGTTGATTTTGTTTTGCCAGCTAATCCCTTACGGGAAGAGACCGTTGTTTTTGTTTTGCCATCATTCTTACACATAATTCGTTTCAGGATATGGGTAACAAACGAAAAGAGACTGGAAAATATGAAAGCTCTAGTATTGAGGGTGTTCGTCGCGTGCATCATAGTGGTGATGGTTCTGTGAAGCGCACTCGGTTGGGCGGTAGTGGTTCTGCATCAGTTGGGTATTCATAAAAGCGTCCAATACTTCTGACCCACTGATAGTCCCTGAGGATGCGAAGTTATGCTTTTCAAAGGTGGTGGATGCTGCCGAGGCTGGCGTCGATTCTACCACTCATAAGTTGGTTCATGGTTTTTGGGTACCGTCTGCTTTGGCCGCGACTTATAAAGACATTGTGGAGCGCGGTGGTGGTCATGTGGTGAAAGAGGGTCTCCTTGACATGGAGACCTTGTGTTATATGAATAAAAATCTCCTCGAGGTAGCTGACCAGCTCACGCGGGTGAAGAACGGTCCTATTGATGCAAGTTCATTGCACAGTTGAGAGACTACCATTCGTTTCGCTGTTGGTCTCGGCTTTCCAGTAGGATGGTTGGACGAGCTATTGACAAAGTTGATGGATCGTAATGACCTTCATGCGCACCTCCGAGATCAAATTGCTCAGTTGGAAAAACAGTTGGTTCAACTTTCTAAGGCAACTTCGGACAAAAAGATAGCGCTGAACCAGCTCATTGCCAGCGTGGGGGCGGCGACCAGTGCAACTCAGCATGCATAGACTACATAGGAGAAGGTTTGTATAGAAATTGAGAAGAAAATGCGTGAGTGGTCTGAGTTCTAATCTGCCTGATGCGTTCTATTTCCGTTTTTTTTTTTGTTATTTGTTTCGCGCGCCTTCCTTTTCTTGCACAGCTTATTGTGTGTTTGGTTATTTGTGGATATTTAAGTTCTATATTTTATTTGGGTAATTTCATGTTTATTGTTATTATATGTTGCATAAAGAACTCTTAGCTTGTGCCTCAGAGTGTCTTGTTGGTTCATGTAGAACGCGTCTTTGTGTTAAGTATAGATTGGGTTTATATTTTACATAGTATTCGGCGTCTCATTTTGCCTAGGTTTATATTTTAGAAATTTACTTTTAGAAGTGGGGATGGTGGAACGCGCCATATGGCGGTGTTGGAGTGAAGTCGAGTCGAGTTGGGTAGGGTATTAGACGCGCCTATTCCCAACTCCCTTCTTTTACTTTGGATGAAACGTGGCGTTTATACGTTGTTTTGGTAGGTTAGGCGGGTCATTGGTTGAACGCGCCTACTCGCTCCTTAAGTTTTCAGACAATAATAATGGTAAAGCGCGCCGCAGGGCGATGTTTAGTCGAGTTGGATAAGGTGTTCTTATTCCCACCTTTTATTTTGAAACATGGCGCTTGGATGTCGCTGTGGTAGGGTGTTGAACGCGCTTATCCCCCTACTTTGAATGAAACATGGTGTTTGGATGTCACTTTGGTGGGGTGGGCGGTGCGTTGGTTAAACGCGCCTACTTGCTCCTTTAAATTTTCAGACAACAAAATGGTATAGCGCGCCATATGGCAATGTTGGAGTGAAGTGTAAGGACCCTCAAGCTCGTCAACGCTATTTGACTGGTCTAGCGATGATCAAGACATGATTTATACGATAATGACTCGATTAGTTAATATAGATTTTAATTAATAGAAATTAATCTAACAACGATATAGATACGAAATTAGAACCGCTGGATAGATCTCAAAAAATTACGTAGAATGGACTACTCGAACGTGTCAATCGGGCATCAGATGAAGAAGATATCATCAGTTTTGTATGAAGGGAAAAATAGTCCTTTTGTTTTAGATCGACTTGGGCTGCCCATATCTTAATAGTTGGGTGTCCTAGTAATTCGGGTCGGCCTTATCTTCACCAAACCGAGTAGATAAACTCTTATCCTTCTTTTCTCTTCTTCTTCATTCTTATTATCTTTCTTTTTCTCCTCCTTCTCTTCTCTTCTGTTTCTGATGCTTTCGAGAGATGAAGGTGAGATTTGATTTGAGGGAAATCAATTACGTAAGTTCGTTAGATGAAGAAGGGGATCGTTTTTCTGTGAATCTTAAAGGAGAAGATGGTACTGATAAAGAATCGAAATCAGGTAAATTAGGGTTTCGAATTGATTATTGTTTGTTTATGAAATTGCTTTGTAATGTTAGATTAGAGGTGGGTTTGTTGTTTATTGAAGTAGTGATGGTAGTATGAAGTTTAATTTTGAGTTCATAGAGATTTAGGGTTTTTGTTCTTCCCTAAATCAAAACAGAATTTAGAGTTCATGCAAGTTAGGGTGTTTGAGTCGGAATCTACAAATGAAAAAGATGAATTAGATAGAGTTGTTTGAAATTGGATACTAATTGAGTGGTACTGGGAGGAGGATGAATTAGGTTGCTGACGGTGATTTATAATTAGGTTTATGTGACCAGAGGTTGAGGAAGATGAGAGTTTTTGGGTGAGAAAGATAGAGTTGTAATGTAGTTTAGATCATGATGAAATACAGGGGATGTAAAGTTTCAAATATAATGAAGGTGATGGTTAGTGAAGTTATGGGGTGAACTAGTGATGAGGTCTATTAATGGAGATGAAGTTGATATTGCATGTCTGATGGAACTAGTGGAAGTATTTACAGGATGTAAAGAATTAGGTGATTAATTTAGGAGGATGTATGAACTGTTGCAGGGGAATGGAATGTTCAAACAAGTTTTGAGGTGAAAATTGCAGATAATGATGTTAGTGTTGAAGGAAAGGTGTTAGTGGAGGAGAAGGGGAGTTAAGATCTCATTCTTGAGATGAAAAGACACAGGCAGTAGTGAATTTTTGTTGAAGTTTAATTGAGAATGAGTTAGTAGATTGAAGAAAGGTTAAGGTGGTGATTGTAGAATCAAAGTGGGTAGTTTAGTTGTGATCTTGGAACTGCTAAATGTGCAGGTAAGTTGTAGTGGTAGTACTTGGGTTGATGTCTGGCTATGAATGTGTGTATTGGTGTAAGAAAATGAAATGGAGAGCAATTGCATATACAAGTGGGTTATGCCAGATTATGAAGCTATTAATAGAGATGAAGAACATGTTATTTTGAGCTGGGAATTACATATTTGCAATGATTGATGAAAACAAGACCTTGGAGATGAAGTGAATGTATGGGCAAGGATTGAGTTGTACCAGGAGTGGACTGGTACAGGAAGTAAAGCTGAATTTGCAGGCATAAATGGATGCAGCGTTGTGTTACGGCATGAAGCTAGGAATAAGTTGTATATTTAATTGTAGAGTTCAGTTAGTAGATGTCTTTAGTTTCAATCTGGTATTGAAATGATAATTTTTTGATTGCATCATTTTAGTCTTGGCAGGTTATATGTTGCACCATGTTTGTACATTAGAAGTTTGGCCTGTGCAAAGGCATTGGCCTTGAACCTTTCTTTCCAGTCAGTTGTTAACCCTATTAAACTGAGGTGAATCGGTTTTATCACTCAGATTGACTCAGTTGATCATTTGACCTGACCTTGACCTTTGACTTTACCTTTGACTTACATTGACCGTTAATTGACCTCGTTGACTGTTAGTGACTGTCAGTTGACTTAGTTGGACCAGACCTTTTGTTAATGGGCCAGATTAATGGGCTTGGGCTTAGAACCATTAGATAATTCACTTAACTTATAACTAAACAATTGAATGAGATTATGTTATGAGCCTTGTATGAGCCAGCCTTTTGGATAATCTCTTAGACTGCTTGTGTGATTAACAGTTATGTAGATGGTGGATTTTCAACAAAGGGAAAAACCGTAAAATCATGATGCATCTTTCTGACACAGCTTTTAGGCAAGCGTTGATTCATATTTTACGAAGCCACGATGAATATGTCTTTCGAAAAGCCTCCACTAGCTGAGCGTTCGATCCCTGGCATTTCGTCGTGCCCTCTATGTAGAATAACATAATTGGGCGGTTCTCCGTAGATTGAGAGCAATAACGCCTTCAAGACGTCGGTGATACTCATTGTTCCCTGACTACATGAGAGAGACACCCCTTTACATAGAAGAACGATTGGGCGGTTCTCTGTAAGATTGAGAGCAATAACGCCTTCAGGACGTCGGTGACACTCACTGTTCCCTGACTATGTAGAGAGATCGTGTATAGACCCAGGCGGTTCTCCGTAAGATTGAGAGAAATAACGTCTTCAGGACTTCGGCAACGCTCGTTGTTTCACTGACTATACGCAAAAGATTAAATTCTACCGTGACATTCACCACTGAATTCCTAGAAGATAATATATCTTATCTCATTACTCCTATTTCATGATCGAAATGGTAATAGATAAATGTATTACTCCGATTTAATGATCGAATCCACGGCTGATCTCATGAAATGGTAATAGATATTACTCCGATTTCATGGTCGAACCCACGGCTGGTCTCATGAAATGGTAATATCACCACTTATTTTATTACTCCGATTTCATGGTCGAATCCACGATCCCATGGAATGGTAATACCTATTTTATTATTCCGAATTCATGGTCGAATCCACAGCTGATCCTATGAATTGATAATAAAAAAACTACTCACTTTTATTACTCAGATTCATGAATCATTCTCCGCTGAATTTCATAAATTAGTAATAAATACTCAACAATCGGGCATCTGGACTATTACTGAGCAAGCCCCATAAAATAGTGAAAGTGTACTCGACAATGATGCACGAACGAGCACCCAAATGCGCGAACGCACATTCAAAATATGGCCGAATGAGGAATCCCGCAAAAAACAGGAGAGAGAAAATAATAATATTAAAATAATGGAGAAGCGTTCATGGGTCGGGCCCACTGGCCGGCCGGCCGTGGCCGGTCCCATGCTTCCTCCATTATTTTCCTGATTTTTGTTTTTTTCATAAACTCATGAAGACTCCTCCATTCCACCAACTTTCCTTGTTTGAACAAAACTCGTGGTTTCTCCATATTCGTGTAGTTCCACAAAAATAATAATACTAGGGAAAGGTGTTGCGGGACCGGGCAACATAGCAGGCCGACCATGCCCTAGCCGTGGCCGGACCCACACCTTGCAATCCCTAATCTTTCATAAATTGTTATTTCTCTCATCTTGTGAAACTCTCCGGTTTTAGCAAAAATAATGGTTTCTCCATATTTTCTCAAATATTGCGCGAACCATGAAAAAGGCCAAAAATCAACATGGTCACACGACCGACTAGGCTACTCACAAAAAATATATTAAAATATTATTATTTTAATATTCACAAAATATTGATCAAACGAGCATACTTGCTCATTCGAGCAAAATCGAGGAATTCAGTCAAAGATCAAACTCTTCTGAAAATCCGAAATATTGCTCAAACGCACATCAGAAAATGCTGAAACTCTCATAACTGAGACACGGGCATTATGGAAACACGGGAATGCTCCCCTTCACCGACCAAGGGCGGCTTTAAGGCTTGCAACAAGCCGGTCCCACACGTTTTCACACTTTTTGACCTAATTTGTGCAATCGCTCATATTGGGTCCAAACTCTTCACAACTAACTCAGAGTTTGTGCAAACTCCGGTCCCACGGCTACCAAGGGACGGTCTCATGCCACCTTGGTCGGTCCCTTAATTTTCTATAATTAGGTTTTCTCACCTAATGCTCAATCGAGCGCTATTTCAATAAATGATGAACCGGCATTTAATCGTCATTCCTTCACCAATCGGTCAACTCAGGACCCTGGTGAATGCTCACTCGAGTAATTGTGCACCACATGGACGTCCACAGTCCCATGTGGTCGGTCCCTCCTTCTCTCATGACTTATCAACAATTCTTCAATAAATGAGCAATTTCTCAAAATTAGTGTTTCGAACAAACGCTCAACAAATCACCATTCTGAGTAAGTTCAAACACTAAATAAATCTATGTTAATCCAGTAAACAACACGCGGATTAATTATATAATATTCGGTAATCTACCAATATTTTAATTAATATTTTATTGGGTCACATCACCGATAAATAAATAATTTGTCGAATCGAGCAATACTTGCTCAATTACTCGAATATTGATCCAACTATAAATATTCAGTAATTCATCAGTAATTCGTCTAATTGAGCAATACTTGCTCAATTACTCGAATATTGATCCAACTCTCAATATTCAGTAATTTATCAGTAATTCGTCGAATTGAGCAATACTTTCCCAATTGCTCGAATATTGATTCAACTCTCAATATTCAGTAATTTGTCGAATCGAGCAATACTTGCTCAATCTCCCAACTATCAATATTCAGTAATTCGCAATACTTGCTTAATTGCTCGAGTATTGATCCAACCATCGATATCCAGTAATGCGTCGAGCAATTGCTCAGTTACTCGAATGTTATACTGAGCAATTCTTCATTCATGCTCAATTAAACAAACCCTAGACTCATTATCTAATCAGTCAACGTGACTAATCAAATACACGCCTGTCATACATACTCCACGATTCGTGATACTTCAACCACGTCACATGGGGGATATCAATTAGGGTTTTGGTCTGGTGGCCTACAGCACGTGGATTCATCCACGATGAGAATGTGAGTAAGTTGAGCAACAGTTGAAGGAGTTAGCAAAGTAGTGGGTGGACGGTTAACCAAGTCTCCGCACGACCTGGAACTGGTTTCACCACGATCTTCCACTTTCCCACTCTCTCACTCATGAAACCGTCACACTTACTGGGATCAGTGTGTTCGCTATTCTGACAATATAAATAAGTCTCTGAATCCGTGATTGAACGAACAACATTCGTCTAACAACAATTTTTCGAGCAATCACTCTCAGAAATTCCATCAATCGCTCAGAACTTATTTACAGAACTCAACTTCAGCAGTTCTTCAATTGCAGAAACCTTCAACACACCCACAATCCTTGATCATCATTGATCCCACACAATTCTCAGCTTCCCTCCTACAGATCAACCCATCTCCCTCTTTGCGACCGAATTGACTCTAGAACGGCCATTGACTTCGTTTAGGATGGAGTCCTACAGATTAATCTCTCGAATCTAAGAACTCCCTTTGCAGTGCATCTGTGTGAGGTTCAACAGCTTTCTCGGTTGAGGAGTCTCGACCGCACGCTCGACTCTTCACTTCCCTAAAAAAACAGCAAACCGTTTTTCCTCATCCACAAGTTACTCTTTATTAACAACGACCGATTCAAAGATTGAACCATTAGATTGAGGATCTCGAGGTAAACGTCGCTTGTCATCAAATCAGGTGGGAACTCTGTAACCTTCTTGTAATCATTGAGCATTATTTATATTGCGAGCATGATGAGTCTTTATTACTTTTGGCATGGTTATGTGTTTTACTATCTATGTAAATGCTTGTATGTGTCTTTATGTGCGTGTAATATGCGTTGTATGAATTCCCGGTAAGGAATGTATGTGATTCCCCACGGCTCTTTGCTAAGTTAAGTATGGCGGCTTCTTCCCCGTTTTAATATTATTTAGTAGGGCGGCTTCTTCCCCGTTTCAATAGTATATAAATAATATATAGTAGGGCGGCTTCTTCCCCGTTATAATATTACCTAGTAGGGCGGCTACTTCCCGTTTCGTTATTATATATACTATTTTATTTTGGGGAAAATCACTCGTGTGCATATTATACTTGTTTGTCTAACTTTCTGATCTTGATAGTAATATTCTGAATCATGGTTTGTATCGGCACTCCGTGCGGACAATGCTATTATTATTAAATAGATTCTCTCGTGCGTCGTCTTCTCCAATTATTTTGGCGAGGTTAGAGAGACACCTGCTTCATGATGCATAAATAGTTGAATGCTTAGTTTCTTTCTGCTTTCTTTTAATTTATAATCTTTAGAACTGCGGAGCATGTTAGTGATTACTTGAGAGTTGCATGCTTTCATTGAGCACCCTTTTGGGATGATGTGCTCACTTGTTTCCACTTCAGTTTTCAGTAGTCATAGGAAATGGAAGGCACGAAGATATCTGTTCCGTAGTTTAGAGCTTTATCGAATGTAGTGTTGATGTGTATCTTTTATTATATATAAGTATTCTTTCTTTAATCTGTAAACAACACACTAATATATTCTTAACATTTGAAAGACTTTCATTTATATGATATCAGAGAGTTGGGTTTTGTTATTGGCACTTTATATAATTATGATTCTTAAAATCGGTAATCTAGTTTTAATGATTCAATTAGGTTGTAATCCTATTACCCAAGAAGGTTTAGTACTTGAGGCGTCTCAATTTGGTATCAGAGCCCACTATTAGATCTTACATGGGCAACGATAGATAACAGCTAGTGCCAGATAGAGTATTAAATTAGTATAGAACTGGATTAGGTTGTGAGATAAATCTTAATCACTAAAAGTTATTAATAACTAAAATATTTATTTGGGCGATTGATTTGTTTGTTTAATTCTGTGTATATTTAATGAAGTAAAAATTGTAGGGTAAACCAATTACACTATTGTTTAGAAGCTGATAGAGATTAGGGAATAATTAGTCTAAAAATTATAAACACGTAGACAAATCAATACTAGGAAAATAGAGAGTTTAGTATATTTGATGGATTTTTGAAAAGTCATATAGATACTTATTATGTACCTAAACTTATTTATTTGGTAGTGATTAAATTAGTATAGCTGAAGTTGATAATTTTGAGTGATAGATTACATATTCATATAGGAACTTTATTATAGAGTATCTTCTAATAAACTTAGAACCTATAATCTATTGAAATAGCAAATAGTCTATTGAACCTAGAGCAAAAAAAAAAAAAAATTAGATCTTAGTTATAAAAAATAATCTGGATTTTTGTTTCCTTGCATGACTCATTTAAAATGAGTTAATTTTCGCGCATTTGTAAGTACAACTAGTACTTGCATTTAGACGAGAGATAGTGTCATTTAGACGAGAGATAGTGTTATTCTATAAGGTGGGGAGTTTCTGAGGACGAGAGGAACAATTTGATTTTCGAGGACGAAAATGAAATAAGGTGGGGAGAATGTAAGGACCCTCAATCTCGTCAACGTTATTTGATTGGTCTAGCGACGATCGAGAGACGATTTAGCCGATAATGACTCGATTAGTTAATATAGATTTTAATTAATAGAAATTAATCTAACAACGATATAAATACGAAATTAGAACCGCTGGATAGATCTCGAAAAGTTACGTAGAATGGACTACTCGAACGTGTCAATCGGGCATCAGATGAAGAAGATATCATCACTTTTCTATGAAGGGAAAATAATCCTTATGTTTTAGATCGACTTGGGATGCCCATATCTTAATAGTTGGGTGTCCTAGTAATTCTGGTCGGCCTTATCTTCACCAAACCGAGTAGATAAACTCTTATCCTTCTTTTCTCTTCTTTATTCTTATTCTCTTTCTTCTTCTCCTCCTTCTCTTCTCTTCTATTTCTGATGCTTTCAAGAGATGAAGGTGAGATTTGATTTGAGGGAAATCAATTACGTAAGTTCGTTAGATGAAGAAGGGGATTTTTTTATGTGAATCTTAAAGGAGAAGATGGTACTGATAAAGAATCGAAATCAGGTAAATTAGGGTTTCGAATTGATTATTGTTTGTTTATGAAATTTCTTTGTAATGTTAGATTAGAGGTGGGTTTGCTGTTTATTGAAGTAGTGATGGTAGTATGTGTTGGAATTTCAGCTCCATTCGTACAATTAAGACCTAAACATTGTGGAAAACAACCTTATATTGAAATCATACCTTGAACCTAGTATTAGCATACTCAACAACACAAGAAACCAGCACCATACATAGCAGTAAAGTACATATGATTCATACTTAAAACTGAATTATTGTACAAGGAAATAGAACACACAAGACACTTAAACTTTCATGACTTATTATCAACTTCTATTTCCTAACATTACTTAATGATGGATGAAAACAGATTTTCCTTCATAAAACTTATGAGGCTAGAAGGGAGTCCTAGTCATGCTTGCCACATGTCACTCCAACCTTTCCATCATGAGTTGGAGGATACCTCATGGCTACATTGGACACCTCATGGCTTCAATGGACAACACATAGGACAACTCATGTAAAGATTAGCTTAACAATAAACAAAATTATATACATAATTAGGACATATAATCATACCATAATCTGCAATACACTAAACTAGATTATCTTAAACTAATTAAGAATTACCTTAAGCCAAACATGATTTGTTGCTAAACCAATAAAAAGTCTAACATCTCCCACTTTGGTTAGAAACAAACTCTTTACTAAAAATTGCACGCTTGAGTCTAAAAGGTACGCTAGGATTCGACTATAGAGACCCATACACCATTTAAGAGATGCATACGCCATGTGTACAATCAGGAAACTAGACGGGCCATTTTATACTCAAATAAATTGTACTTTAAACTTTATGCATAACTTTAAATGGCTCAGCCTTATTCCAAAACAAACTGCACTTTAAACTGTATTTTTCAAACCAGAAAACTTAAACTTGAATCAATCTTTATATTCTCTTACGACAACTTTATATGCTCTTACCGCAATCAATACGATTTCCTTAATGATTTCGATATACGTCTCCGTCGAGACAAGTATACTACTGGCTCAATTAAGAGGCATGTTTCCGTGGAAACATATAACAAGTATACATCTGGCTCAATTGAGATATGTCCAACAAGACGCTTAACATCTCTGAAGAGATACATCTCCAAAGAGAATAGCTGGCTCAATTGAGATGTCTCTATCGAGACCCTTTATCTCCGAAGAGATCTTAGATGTTCTCAATATGTGATATGTCTCCGTCGAGACATTTATACATCTCCGAAGAGAATAACTTGCTCAATTGAGGTATGTCAAGACATTTAACATCTCTATAGATAATCAAAGTTTTTGATACATATTCAGCTGTTATTACATATTCATCAGTTACATAATATGTAATATACCAAACCATCACAATAAAGGTATATTCACATTTGTGGCAGTTTTGTACTTCTCAAGATGGCGGTTTTTCTATAAGTATTGAGTCTGAATTTTTCAGTTTAGAAGAGTTGTAACTTGTAATAGTTTGTAGCTTCCATTACTCGACTAAGTGTTGCCAAAGTGATGCTTTGAGAGTATGTGGAAGTGTTTTAATGAGAATACATGTGATTGTGATGGTTTGTTTGATTCATTCAGAAATTATAAACACGAATCTTTCTCAAAGGTGTTTTGTGTTTATGAAATCTGATGTGAAACAAGTCTCATATGTGTGAAAGCTTTTCATATGAGAATTTATCTTAAACTTATTAAGACTCATTGTATGTCGTATTTCTGCCCAAAGGTGATTTGCGATGATACGGAGTCTTGTTTTGAGTTTAAGATGTTATATTTCTTGCTTATTGGTATGCTATCTATATGGTTTGTTTGCATAGCAAAACAAAGAGATAATAAGCATACGTGTGTTGTGTGAATCTGATTTTCAGTGGAATTATGATTGAGATTTTCATCAAGTTTATTCCATGTGTTTGAATCTGAAATTCAGTGGGAGTGATATTTGTAGCTTAGTTATAGCTTATTTGTCATCATTCTTACATTCTTGTGAGTTTTGTATGCTTATAAAGTACTCTATAGTTTGAGATGAAGCATATTATGGTTAAAGTCGATGAGAATATGATGTTTATGGCTTTATCATGATATTTTTTTCCTTACTTTTTTAAGGTGGTATATGCTCATAAAGTAGTCTCTGGTTTGAGACATATAGTTCTCATTCGATATCATTAAATGTCCTAAAGTTCTTGGTCTCATTAGAATACGAGCATAGTGCTTAATTCGAGCAAAACAATGGGGATATCATTAAGGAGAAAAAGCGGGTGGCGTAAGAGCATATGTAGTGCTGCTTGTATGGCTTAAAACCAAGCCAATAAAGTTATAAGTGCAATTCAGTTGGCATAAGGCTAAGCCAAATGAAGTTTTGAAGTTCAGTTTGTTTTTGGCGTAAAGTCCATCCAATAAAATGTTTTTTTTTTGAAAAAATAAAATGTTTTACTTGAGAATAGTAGTCCGTCTAGTTTTATGATTGTAGAAATGGCTTAGGCATCTTAAATGTGACGTGTAGGTCTCTATAATCGAAGGCTAGCGTACTATTTGACTCGAGTGTGCGGCTAGCATAAAAATTCTTTTATAAAGTTTTTTAAGAAAAGTTTTGTTGCTTAAACAAGTGGGAGATGTTAGCATTTATGTGTTTTTCGCAACAAATCTCCGTTTGGTTAAACTAATTCTTGTTTATACTATGTTAATTCAGATTAGTCTTAATCCGCATTAAGGCATGTTTATGATATTAATCATGCATTGAAGACTAGCTTAAGGTTAATGCTAGATAAGGATTGAGTCTAAGAATGACATGTATTTTAGCTTGACATGTCATGCTTAGACTCAATCCTTATCTAGCATTAACCTTAAGCTAGTCTTCAGTGCATGATTAATATCATAAACATGCCTTAATGTGGATTAAGACTAATCCGACTTACATAGTATAAAGAAGAATTAATTTAACCAAATGGAGATTTGTTGCGCAAAACACATAAATGCTAACAGTATGAAGTTTAATTTTGAGTTCATAGAGAATTAGGGCTTCTGTTCTTCCCTAAATCAAAACAGAAATTAGAGTTCATGCAAGTTAGGGTGTTTGAGTCGGAATCTACAGATGAAAAAGATGAATTAGATAGAGGTGTTTGAAATTGGATACTAATTTAGTGGTACTGGGAGGAGGATGAATTAGGTTGCTGATGGTGATTTATAGTTAGCTTTATGTGACCAGAGGTTGAGGAAGATGGGAGCTGTTGGGTGAGCAAGATAGAGTTATACTATAGTTTAGATTATGATGAAATACAGGGGATGTGAAGTTTCAAATATAATGAAGGTGATGGTTAGTGAAGTTATGGGGGGGTGAACTGGTGATGAGGTCTGTTAATGGAGATGAAGTTGATACTGCAGGTCTAGAGCTGGCAAACAAGCCAAAAACTCACGGGTTGATCCGGCCCGGACCGTGAAAACCCGCGCCGGGCTTGGCTGGTTTTCTAACAAGCCGGATTAGGGTTGGAGAAATGCTGGCCCGTGAGAAAACGGGTAAACCCGTCCCGGACCGTAAACCCGCGGGTACAACCCGTATACCCGTACTTTCCCCACAAGCCACATTTCACACATCGCCGATTGCGTGTTACCTTTGTTAAAACCGAAAGAAAACTTATTTTCTTTGGTTAATCCGTCCCTTCGTCTCTCTTCTTTCTTCTTCTTCTGCAACTTTTTTCCTAAGAGGTAGCAGATGCAACCCAAGGAAATAACTGATCAACAATCACTAAGCATATCCAATCTTCTAACTCATTAAGTAGATCCAATCTATTTACGACGATCCAACTCTGGTTCACAGATAACGAAGCTTTAATTTTTTATTTATATTTGTTGAGAAATCAACAATTGATTGATTTTATTTTGATTCATCTTCTAGTCTTAAGAGATCAATTCCATATTAGAAAAGGCTTGATTTTTAAGTTGATTCATCATCTTTTGTGGAGAAAACAACAACATAATTGATTGTTGGTGTTGTTAGTGGGTTCATGAAGGTCATAGGGATTTGGATGGAAGAGTAGCACAGATAATCTGAGTTTGAAGGGGTTTTGGTGTTGAGTTGCTGCTGCTGTTTTAGGAAAAATAGTGATTTGTGGTGCTGTTTTATGGGATTGTGATGATGGAAATTGTAGAATTACAAGCTGGGTTTGGATTCAATTGGCAACTGGAAGTAGAATCAAGTGTTCAGACGGCTTGATCTGAAATGAATGAAATCAGATTTGGGTTTGTATGATACTGAAGTGTGGATGCAGTTCATGCCACGGAGATTGTGGCACTCAAGTAGGTGTGATATGGTGTTGTGTATGGTTATTGGAGCAGGAAGGAGTTGTGGATGGTGTTTGGTGAATTGCAGGTGCCATGGATGCAGAAAATTGTATTATTGAATAGATGTTTCTGGTGTTGTGTTGCACAGAAGCTATCAATGAAATTATGGAATGTGTGCTATTGAGAAGAGAACAAATTGAAGTCAAGTTGCAGCTGAAATTGTGGTTTTAATGTTAATTGATCATCTTATGTTTTGATCTTCCCTTGTATCTAGTCTTGAACTCATATTTTGCTTCCTTGTCATAGATCTTACCCCCAATTGTTTGCTTGATTGAAATCCCCCTTTCCTTGTCATTTATTAAGGTTTTGTTGGTTGAAGTTGAACTGTTATTGAATCGAATAAATCGAGTATGGGTTTGTGGTTGCAGGGAAGGAGATTTAGATGGCCTGAATGTGGCCGGGAATAGATCATAAATCAGAGGAAACTCTGTCAAAATTTGTTTCTGACGAGTTGACTAACCAGAAACCATCCAACCCCCGCAAGCTTTACCCGTTACGGGCGCGGGTTGGAGAAATGGCCACCCGTGAAAAATATCGACCCGCGAGTTTTGGCCCGTGTTAACCCGAACACGTGCAACCCGTAACAAGCCAGCCCCGGACCGCCCGTTTTCCAGCTCTATGCAGGTATGATGGAACTAGTGGAAGTATTTACAGGATGTAAAGAATTGGGTGATTAATTTAGGAGGATGTATGAACTGTTGCAGGGGAATGGAATGTTCAAAAATGTGTTGAGGTGAAAATTGTAGATAATGATGTTAGTGTTGCAGGAAAGGTGTTAATGGAGGAGAAGGAGAGTTAAGAGCTCATTCTTGAGCTGAAAAGACACAGGCAGTAGTGAATTGTTGTTGAAGTTTAATTGAGAATGAGTTAGTAGATTGAAGAAAGGTTAAGGTGGTGATTGTAGAATCAAAATGGGTAGTTTATTTATGATCTTGGAACTGCTAAATGTGCAGGTAAGCTGTAGTGGTAGTAGTTGGGTTGATGTCTGGCTATGAATGTGTGTATTGGTGTAAGAAAATGAAATTGAGAGCAACTGCATATACAAGTGGATTATGCCAGATTATGAAGATATTAATAGATATGAAGAACATGTTATCTTGAGCTGGGAATTACATATTTGCAATGATTGATGAAAACAAGACCTTGGAGATGAAGTGAATGTATGGGAAAGGACTGAGTTGTACCAGGAGTGGACTGGTACAGGAAGTGAAGCTGAATTTGCAAGCATAAATGGATGCAGTGTTGTGTTACGACATGAATCTAGGAATGAGTTGTATATTGAATTGTATAGTTCAGTTAGTAGATGTCTTTAGTTTCAATCCGGTATTGAAACGATAATTGTTTGATTGCATCATTTTAGTCTTGGAAGGTTATGTGTTGCACCATGTTTGTACATTAGAAGTTTGGCCTGTGCAAAGGCATTGACCTTGAACCTTTCTTTCCAGTCAGTTGTTAACCCTATTTAACGGAGGTGAATCGGTTTGACTCAGATTGACTCAGTGGATCAGTTGACCTGACCTTGACCTTTGACTGACATTGACCGTTAATTGACCTCGTTGACTATTAGTGACTGTCAGTTGACTCAGTTGGACCAGACCTTTTGTAAATTGGCCAAATTAATGGGCTTGGGCTTAGAACCATTAGATAATTCACTTAGCTTATAACTAAACACTTGAATGAGATTATGTTGTGAGCCTTGTATGAGCCTTTTGGATAATCTCTTAGACTGCTTGTGTGATTAACAGTTACTCTTTATTAACAACGACCTATTCAAAGATTGAACCAGTAGATTAAGGATCTCGCGGTAAACATGGTTTGTCATCAAATCAGGTGGGAACTATGTAACCTTCTTGTAAGCATTGAACATTATTTCTATTGCGAGCATGATGAGTCTTTATTACTTTTGGCATGGTTGTGTGTTTTAATATCTATGTAAATGCTTGTATGTGTCTTGATGTGCATGTAATGTGCGTCGTATGATTTCCCCAGAAGGAGTGTATGTGATTCCCCACAGCTCTTTTTAAGTTAAGTATGACGGCTTCTTCCTTGTTTTAATATTCTTCAGTAGGGCGGATTCTTCCCCGTTTCAATAGTATTAAATAATATATAGAAGGGCGACTTCTTCCCCTTTATAATATTACCTAGTAGGGCGGCTACTTCCCCGGTTCGTTATTATATATACTATTTTATTTTGGGGAAAATCACTCGTGTGCATATTATACTTGTTTGTCTAACTTTCTGATCTTGATAGTAATATTCTGAATCATGGTTTGTATGGGCACTCCGTACGGACAATGTTATTATTATTAAATAGAGTTTCTCGTGCGTCATCTTCTCCAATGAGTTTGGCGAGGTTAGAGAGACACCTGCTTCATGATGCATAAATAGCTGAATGCTTAGTTTCTTTCTGCTTTCTTTTAATTTATAATCTTTTAGAACTGCGAATCATGTTAGTGATTACTTGAGAGTTACATATTTTCATTGAGCACCCTTTTGGAATGATGTGCTGATTTGTTCCCAATTCAGTTTTCAGTAATCAGAGGAAATGGATGGCACAAAGATATCTATTCCGTAGTTTAGAGCTTTATCGAATCTAGTGTTGATGTGTATTTTTTATTATATATAAGTATTCTTTCTTTAATATGTAAACAACAAACTAGTATATTCTTAACAATTGAAAGACTTTCATTTATATGATATCAGCGAGTTGGGTTTTGTTATTGGCACTTTATATAATTATGATTCTTAAAATCGGTAATCTAGTTTTAATGATTCAATTAGGTTTTAATCATATTAGCTAAGAAGGTTGAGTACTTGGGGCGTATCAATTTGGTATCAGAGCCTACTATTAGATCTTACATGGGCAACAATAGATAATAGCTAGTGCCAGTTAAAGTATTAAATTAGTATAGAACTGGATTGGGTTGTGAGATAAATCTTAATCACTAAAAGTTATTAATAATTAAAATATTTATTTGGGTGATTGATTTGTTTGTTTAGTTGTGTGTATATCTAATGAAGTAAAAATTGTAGGGTAAACCAATTACACTATTGTTTACAAGCTGATAGAGATTAGGGAGTAATTAGTCTAAAAATTATGAACACGTAGACAAATCAATACTAGGAAAATAGACAATTTAGTATATTTGATGGATTTTTGAAAAGTCATATAGATACTTATTGTGTACCTAAACTTAGTTATTTGGTAGTGATTAAAGTAGTATAGATGAAGTTGATAATTGTGAGTGATAGATTACATATTCATATAGGAACTTTATTATAGAGTATCTTCTAATAAACTTAGAACCTATAATCTATTGAAATAGCAAATAGTCTATTGAACCTAGAGCAAAAATAAAAAATAAAAAATAGATCTTAGTTATAGAAAATAATATGGATTTGTGTTTCCTTGCATGACTCATTTAAAATGAGTTAATTTTCGCGCGCTTCTAAGTACAAGCAGTACTTGCATTTAGACGAGAGATAATGTCATTTAGATGAGAGATAGTGTTATTCTATAAGGTGGGAGTTTCTGAGGACGAGAGGAACAATTTGATTTTCGAGGACGAAAATGAAATAAGGTGGGGAGAATGTAAGGACCCTCAAGCTCGTCAACGCTATTTGACTGGTCTAGCGATGATCGAGAGACGATTTAGCCGATAATGACTCGATTAGTTAATATAGATTTTAATTAATAGAAATTAATGTAACAACGATATAGATACGGAATTAGAACCGCTGGATATATCTCGAAAAGTTACGTAGAATGGACTACTCGAACATGTCAATCGGGCATCACATGAGGAAGATATCATCAGTTTTATATGAAGGGAAAAATAGTCCTTTTGTTTTAGATCGTCTTGGGCTGCCCACATTTTAATAGTTGGGTGTCCTAGTAATTCTGGTCGGCCTTATCTTCACCAAACCGAGTAGATAAACTATTATCCTTCTTTTCTCTTCTTCTTCATTAATTCTTATTCTCTTTCTTCTTCTCCTCTTTCTTCTCTTCTGTTTCTGATGCTTTCAAGAGATGAAGGTGAGATTTGATTTGAGGGAAATCAATTACGTAAGTTTGTTAGATGAAGAAGGGAATTTTTTTCTGTGAATCTTAAAGGAGAAGATGGTACTGATAAAGAATCGAAATCAGGTAAATTAGGGTTTCGAATTGATTATTATTTGTTTATGAAATTGCTTTGTAATGTTAGATTAGAGGTGGGTTTGCTGTTTATTGAAGTAGTGATGGTAGTATGAAGTTTAATTTTGAGTTCATAGAGAATTAGGGTTTCTGTTCTTCCCTAAATAAAAACAGAATTTAGAGTTCATGCAAGTTAGGGTGTTTGAGTCGGAATCTACAAATGAAAAAGATGAATTAGATAGAGTTGTTTGAAATTGGATACTAATTGAGTGATACTTGGAGGAGGATGAATTAGGTAGATGATGGTAATTTATAATTAGGTTTATGTGACCAGAGGTTGAGGAAGATGAGAGTTGTTGGTTGAGCAAGATAGAGTTGTATTGTAGTTTATATCATGATGAAATACAGGGGATGTGAAGTTTCAAATATAATGAAGGTGATGGTTAGTGAAGTTATGGGTGAACTAGTGATGAGGTCTGTTAATGGAGATGAAGTTGGTATTGCAGGTCTGATGGAACTAGTGGAAGTATTTACAGGATGTAAAGAATTAGGTGATTAATTTAGGAGGATGTATGAACTGTTGCAGGGGAATGGAATGTTCAAACTAGTGTTGAGGTGAAAATTGCAGATAATGATATTAGTGTTGCAGGAAAGGTGTTAGTGGAGGAGAAGGGGAGTTAAGAGCTCATTCTTGAGCTGAAAAGACACAGGCAGTAGTGAATTGTTGTTGAAGTTTAATTGGAATGAGTTAGTAGATTGAAGAAAGGTTAAGGTGGTGATTGTAGAATCAAAGTGGGCAGTTTATGTGTGATCCTGGAACTGCTAAATGTGCAGGTAAGCTGTTGTGGTAGTAGTTGGTTTAATATCTGGCTATGAATGTGTGTATTGGTGTAAGAAAATGAAATGGAGAGCAACTGCATATACAAGTGGGTTATGCCAGATTATGAAGCTATTAATAGAGATGAAGAACATGTTATCTTGATCTGGGAATTACATATTTGCAATGATTGATGAAAAGAAGACCTTGGAGATGAAGTGAATGTATGGGAAAGGACCGAGTTGTACCAGGAGTGGACTGGTACATGAAATGAAGTTGAATTTGAAGGCATAAATGGATGTCGTGTTGTGTTACGACATGAAGCTAGGAATGAGTTGTATATTGAATTGTAGGGTTCAGTTAGTAGATGTCTTTAGTTTCAATCTGGTGTTGAAATGATAATTGTTTGATTGCATCATTTTAGTCTTGGCAGGTTATGTGTTGCACCATGTTTGTACATTAGAAGTTTGGCATGTGCAAAGGCATTGGCCTTGAACCTTTCTTTCCAGTCAGTTGTTAACCCTATTAAACTGAGGTGAATCGGTTTGACTCAGATTGACTCAGTGGATCAGTTGACCTGACCTTGACCTTTGACTTTACCTTTGACTGACATTGACCATTAATTGACCTCGTTGACCATTAGTGACTGTCAGTTGACTCAGTTGGACCAGACCTTTTGTTAAAGGGTCGGATTAATGGGCTTGGGCTTAGAACCATTAGATAGTTCACTTAGCTTATAACTAAGCAATTGAATGAGATTATGTTATGAGCCTTTTGGATAATCTCTTAGACTGCTTGTGTGATTAACAATTACTCTTTACTAACAACGACCGATTCAAAGATTGAACCAATAGATTGAGGATCTCGAGGTAAACGTGGCTTTTCATCAAATCAGGTGGGAACTTTGTAACCTTCTTGTAATCATTGAGCATTATTTTTATTGCGAGCATGATGAGTCTTTATTAATTTTGGCATGGTTGTGTGTTTTACTATCTATGTAAATGCTTGTATGTGTCTTGATGTGCGTGTAATATACGTTGTATGATTTCCCCGCAAGGAGTGTCTGTGATTCCACACGCTTCTTTGCTAAGTTAAGTATGGCGGCTTCTTCCCCATTTTAATATTATTTAGTAGGGCGACTTCTTTCCCGTTTCAATATATTAGTAGGGCGGCTTCTTCCCCGTTTCGTTATTATATATACTATTTTATTATCGGGAAAATCACGTGTGCGCATATTATACTTGTTTGTCTAACTTACTGATCTTGATAGTAATATCCTGAATCATGGTTTGTATGGGCACTCCGTGTGGACGATGTTATTATTATTAAATAGAGTTTCTCTTGCGTCGTCTTCTCCAATGAGTTTGGCGAGGTTAGAGAGACACCTGCTTCATGATGCATAAATAGCTGAATGCTTAGTTTCTTTCTGCTTTATTTTAATTTATAATCTTTAGAACTGCGAAGCATGTTAGTGATTACTTGAGAGTTCCATGTTTTCATTGAGCACCCTTTTGGGATGATGTGCTCACTTGTTCCCACTTCAGTTTTCAGTAATCAGAGGAAATGGATGGCACGAAGATATTTGTTCCGTAGTTTAGAGCTTTATCGAATCTAGTGTTGATGTATATCTTTTATTATATATAAGTATTCTTTCTTTAATTTGTAAACAACATACAAATATATTCTTAACATTTGAAAGACCTTCATTTATATGATATCAGAGAGTTGGGTTTTGTTATTGGCACTTTATATAATTATGATTCTTAAAATAGGTAAGAATCATAATTATATGTCGCTTTGGTGAATCGTAGAGTTTGGAAATGTTGCTTTGGTGGGGTGGGCGGGGAGTTGGTTAAACGCGCCTACTCGCTCCTTAAGTTTTTAGGTAACATAATGGTAAAGCGCGCCATATGGCGGTATTGGAGTGAAGTTGGGTAGGGCGTTAAAACCGCCTATTCCTTATTTTGTATCTTGAATAGAGTGCGGCGTCTTGGTGTTTCTCCTTTGCATATTTATTAGCTGGCTGAGTGTTTTTAGCATATCATAACCTTCTGTAGATTTACTAGCTAGTCGGGTGCCCTTGGCATTCCGTACCCTTTGGTAAATTTGTTAGGCGGCCGGGTGCCTTTGGCATCCCGTAACCTTTTGTAAATTCTCCAGCCGACTGGGTATCTATGCATCCCATAGCCTTTTATGTATTCACCGGTCAACTAGGTGCCTTTGGCATCCTGTAAGCTTTTGTAAATCCGTCAGCTGACCGGGTGTCTATGCATCCTGGAGCCTTTTGTACATTCATCAGTCGACCAGGTGCCCTTGGCATCCCATAACCTTTTGTAAATTCGTCAGCCGACCGGGTGTCTATGCATCCCGTAGCCTTTTGTGTATTCATCGGTCGACCGGGCGCCTTTGGTGTCCCGTAACCTTTTATGTATTCATCGGCCGACCAGACGCCTTTAGCATCCTATAGCCTTTTGTAAATCGTGGTGCCAACACATTTTCATCCGTCGTAAATTATTATTATTGTGAAACGAAAAAGGAGATACAACTTGCCTTTTGTTACGCGACAATGTCGCCTGTTACTGGGTTTGCAACGGAGAGGGTGCAGTCCTACCGCTTGTTGAGTTGTTTACTTCATGTTTTTCTTAAAGGAAAATCAGTGGTGGGGAATAGGATCGTGCTCGATTTCTTTTCTTGTTATTTCGATCTCTCCAGTCGCACGTTTGCGGTCAAAAATGCTTCGGATGGCGAAACATTTCATTGTTGGATGGCCTAATCTTCGATGATAATGATAATATCTGGTGGCTTTTTTATCCATCTTGTTGATATCCAGTATTGTCGGGGTAGATTAATTTCCTTGTTATCTATCCACTTTTAGAATAGTTCGATTATCTTCTCCCGGTCGCAAGGAAGAGGCGGCGAAGGATTAAAGTCTCGTTTCGCCCCCTTGTTTCCTCCTGGGTTCCTCTCAGTAATCTGGAATGGGTCCTTTCTTCCCTTACCGGTGTTTGGCCTTACATTGCGTGTTATTTCAGATATAGCGTTGATCGTGTAATGCCATGGGTGGTCTGTATGCGTCTCTTCAATGCAGTCGGCAATTATTTCCGCCGTTTCATCCAGTTCGACGAAAGTTTGAAATCTGAAGTTGATCAGGCTCCTTTTAAAAGCAGACGTCATTCCGCGTATGAAAATTTTGACTAGTGCTTCTGAAAAAGCGGGGGTCTAACAACACCACCTAATATTTCGCTTAGCAATCTGTATGGACTAACTCCGAAATACTTTGCTAGAAAATCAACTAGACAGTCAGACTCAATCTAGATAAAAGTATCTCAAGGAGTTAATGTCTCTCTCTTGATTTGATTTTTACTCAAGCTAAAAACAATAGTGAGTCTTTATCAAATACAAGAAATAAATTGAACGGTAGCAAAGACCAATGTCCAAGTGTTAATCAATGAAATCGACAACCACAAGGTCGGATCCACAATCGATTAACCTTTAACGCACAACCTGTATTATTTCAATTATAAAGATAAACAATATAATGCGGAAAATGAAATAACACAGACACCAGAAATTTTGTTAACGAGGAAACCGCAAATGCAGAAAAACCCCGGGACCTAGTCCAGATTGAATACACACTGTATTAAGCCTCTACAGACACTAGCCTACTCCAAGATAACTTCAGACTGGACTATAGTTGAACCCCAATCAGTCTCCCACTAATTCAAGGTACAGTTGTACTCCTATGCCTCTGATCCCAGCAGGATACTGCGCACTTGATTCCCTTAGCTGATCTCACCCACAACCAAGAGTTCTTGCAACCCAAAATCGCAGACTTGATAATAAACAAATCTGTCTCACACAGAAAAGTCTATCAAAGGATAAATCTGTCTCCCACAGAAAATCCCTAGGTTTTTGTTCCGTCTTAAGATATGAAATCAAGGTGAATAGGAACCAATTGATAATCCGTCTTATATTCCCGAATAACAACCTAGATTAATCAATCACCTCTCAACAGTCTTACTTGAATACACAAGAGGACGTCGAGGAATCAAAAACAGTGAGACGAAGATGTTTGTGACTTATTTATCTTGCCTATCGGAGAACTCTCACGATCTCAAGCCAATCAAAGATTGTACTCGTACGATAGAAGATGCAAGATCAGATCACACAACTATGATAAAAGTAGTATCGGTCTGGCTTCACAGTCCCAACGAAGTCTTTAAGTCGTTAACCTGGTTTTAGAGAAGAAAACCAAAGGTTAGAGGAGAATCGACTCTAGCGAGCGCACTAGTATCACACAGACGTGTGGGGATTGGTTTTGCCCAATGCTAGATGTCTCCTATATATAGTCTTCAAATCAGGGTTTTCCTTAGTTACAAAGCAATCAATATTCACCGTTAGATGAAAACCTGATTTAGATTCAAGCTAATATTTCTAAACCGTTAGATCGAAAACTTAGCTTGTCACACACACTTGAGATATACGTTTACTGGGTTTGTGGAAACCGTGCCCAAACGTGTACGTGTATGTTGGTTCAACATAGTAACCCAAAAGGTCAACCATATGAGCATTTCATATTAACCTTGTTCTTCTTCACCATAACTAGTTCAATTGACTCAAATGAACTAGTTAGAGAGTTGTTCAATTGCTATGAGATCTTATGTAACTACACAAGACACAATTGAAACAAAGATGATTCGATTCGATCGAATCGACTCATGAACTTTATAGCCACGGTTTGCATACTACATTCCTTAGTAATTTAAGTTTCATGTTCAGAGCACATCTTTAGATCATAACCCACTCAAGTTCGCGGACTTAAGACAACCGGCAGAGTTTTCCAAACTCAGCAGAAAATCTCGGCAAGGAGACTTCCGCCAGTTCGCGGACTGAGTTCGCGGACTAAACACGCAAACGAGTTTTTGGAAAATCTCAGCAGAAATTCTCGGCAAGAGAACTTCCGTCAGTTCGCAGACTGAGTTCGCAAACTGAGTTCACGGAATTGGCAAAGCCAATTCCTCCGGTTTCTCTCAATCAACAAAGTTCGCAAACTTCGGATTAAGGAATAGGACTTATGCACATATGTGTTTCCACACAATGCTTATATCCATCATTGGTTATATAGACCTAAACTCTCATTCCAACCATTAAAACATTCTTAGAGGACGTTATATAGTGGTTAAACTATTTCTCGTCAAAGCGATTTTCAAAGTGATTGAAACAATATGACTTTCGTCATTAGGTGAAGATAAACCCGATCAAAGCGAGACGCTTTACCAACACATGATTTCGAGATATATATAGGCGAGATATACTCGACTCAACATATCAAATGTGTATGATCCAGTCTATATACCATACGACTTTTGTCTCATAAGAAGTAGGAGATAGAAGAGATAGACTTTTGAGTGATAGATAAGTTCAAGCCTCCACATACCTTTTTGTTGATGAAGTTCCACGGTTCCTTGAGTATATCTTCGTCGTTGTATGATGAATCGCTATGAAGTCCTTGAGCTCAACTACAGTTTTCTATCCTAGTCCGAGACTTAGCTATGTAGACTAGAAATCAAGACTCATAGTTTTGATCACTAACATTGACAAACATGCTTGAGATAGCAACACATGCGAGGTCGACCGAGCTATGCTCTAACAATCTCCCCCTTTGTCAATTTTAGTGACAAAACTATTAATACATATGGAATACAAAAAAAGATAAACTTTAGTGGCTCCTATTCCATAGTCTAATCTTCAGCGTTCCCTGAAATCTTCGTCCTTCCAAGTACTCCAATGATCCCAAAGGTTGTAAGTTTAGCATCACCGTTGTTGAAGATCTGTAACTATAACAATGAGAGAAATCGAGATTCTCGATCATTATTATACAGTGACATAGTATTATTATGTAACATCAAAGTCCAATTGCATCACGACTTTAACAATAATACTACGGTGATATGTATCACTCCCCTATAGTCAATACTCCATCTCACATGGAAACCACTCCCCCTTACACAATGATCCGAAAACCATATGTATATGTAGTATAACTACACATTAATTCTCCCCCTTTTTGTCAATAAAATTGGCAAAGGTACAAGAATGGGTTCCTAATGAAATTTCCGAGAAGAGACGTTACATAGACTAAAAGAAGAAATACATACCAACTTAATTTAGATGCAATCATAAAGCCGAAGCTAAATGCATTCATCAAGAAGTTTTAAGATACAAGATAACCCCTGTGAAATTCCACAGACGCACACCCCGCAAGATATTACCATTAAGCACAAGTTCAAAAGAACTCTCCCACATTTGATTTCATTCCCGAGAGAACAACAAGAGCGACCTTAATTTCGAAAGAAAAGAAGGATTTTTAATTGGACACCAAAAACCATAGGAAAATGATTTTTTATATCCAAAACTCAATCAAATTAATCACAAGTAAACCCATGATTAATTTAATTGGAATACGCAACTAAATCAAATCACAAAAGTGATCAATTTAATTGATTGTGATCAACATAAGTAAACTTACGGATCTACGACTATGGTAATCATACGAAGATGACTAACTTAATCGTTCACATACTCAACATAAGGAAAACCTTACGAAATATACGACTATATCAACCAATAGAACATAGTTAGTATAGACGTTCATATACTCAACACAAGAACTTGGAATATATGAAAACTCAACTAGACTAATTACAAGAGAACCAATAATTAATATAATTGGAATACAAACAACCAAACTAATCACGAAAGTAATCAATTTATTTTCAAAAGTTTTGCTCGACAAAAGAAGACTTTCAGAGCAAATAACTAAATAACCAACCAAGATGATTAATTTAGTTCATAATGCTCGACATATAGCATCTTATGGAACAACCAACAAAGCCAATAAGAATAATCGACTTAGTTGTATTGTGCTCAACATAAGACCCACAATGGAACCTTCATGGTAATACAAAAAGAATGGATCAAAGAAGATCAATACCGTGGAATACATACGAGGATCTATTCTATCTTTCCATCACTATATGCATAATGACATAATAGACTTTATCCTTGTCACACAAAAGATTTTATCCTATTTTTTATCAAGTAAATGACTGCATAGGCATAACTTTTGTATTTGTCAAAAGTCTATTTGTCCTTTCATTAATACGAATACCAATTCATTAACGACTTTAGTTTTGACAACATATGGGACCTTCAAGTTCACGGACGCAAACAATACATATCCCATAAAAATATTGCAATATCACAGAATCATAAAGATTAATACTGCAATAACATCATCCTCCAAATATTTTTATAATTTAAAACCAATAAACCTAAAAAATAAACATAAGAAGATGAAAAGAAAATAGCTATGTGTAGTCACAATCTTCGCTATTCAAAACGCTAGTTATTCTTCCAATTAATCCAAAAAGAAGACATAATAGGCAACAAAAAGACAAGCTAGAGAGAATCAGACTCCATCGTTTCCCTGACAGCAAATAGGGATATGGGCAGTACATGATCCTCACAAGACATGGAGTCTTCGGGCTTGTGAATGCCAGCCTTCTCTGCTTCATCAGAGAGATGATTCTCTTTACGAAGATCATTGATTTGAGATTTTATGAGACCAAGGTCAGACACAACCTTTTCCAACTCAAAGTATCAACAAGTTATTTTTTTGCTTTCCCAAAGTACTTAAGAAAGTCATGAACAACTTCAGCAGAGATCATATCATCCTTATCAACATCTTCATGAAAATAACCAAAGAAGAATGAAGCATTGGGATGATCTTCATCTACAAGTGTTCTCTTCCTCCTGGAATCAACCTCAACACTTTTGTAAAGAAATCTTTTTCCGAAACCACCATAGCAAGAAGAGGAGGAAGACATTCTTTGAAAATCCGAAAACCACCAGAGGTACACGTACGTGACTTGTAACCCAAAGAGGTTGGATATTTTATCCTTGGGGACAACAATTTAGGGTTTCAAATAAACTGTTGACTCAGGGCAGAACGGAATCCGTTCGAGTAAAACAAATACCCAAGAAATAAAGTCCTTCAAACATTTGAAAACAGGTCCTAAAAACAAATTTTAAGATAATATGCAACATTTTCTTTTGACTTAACCAATACTTGATCTTAGCGGATCTGTCAACACAAGTTTAGCTATGGACGATAAGAAAATAGCTTAACTTAACAGATGCAAGCAACAAGTATACCTATTTTTAACACAACTTACTCAACATGATTTTATATGAGTAAGTTCTCGAACCTTGTGATTAATTAGCACAAGTACGAGCCTACAGGCTCATTACGAGGTTTATGTCTTTGGTTAAGTTTGTTTTTCCTCTTAGTCTTAGAGATGGATCCTGTTTGACATGAGAAATTATCATAAAATTTACTGTCGTCAAAATAAGAGACATAGTTAGAGTTCTTACCAGAAGTGCCTTGACATGAGGAAGAAGATAATTTGTTGACAAGCTCTTTGTATCTTACAATTATCTCTTTAATATCCTTTCTTATCTTATCAATTTTCCTTTCTTCTGGAATGATCTTCTCAACAGG
This sequence comes from Papaver somniferum, assembly GCF_003573695.1. NCBI lineage: Eukaryota > Viridiplantae > Streptophyta > Magnoliopsida > Ranunculales > Papaveraceae > Papaver > Papaver somniferum. Next base: position 35,069,374 of record NC_039361.1, on the reverse strand, counting down.
AACAATGTTGCATTTAGAGACAAAGCGTTGAAATTCCTTAGGATAATGTTTATTAAGACGTCTATTCTGCCCTTGAACATTGGAGGAACTCACTGTACTGACTTTCCTGGTTGCATACACAGGATAGGTACGAAAACCAATTGGTTCAATCATACGGATGTCAGTCACACCTTTGAGAATCAAATCTAGGGTGTGTTATAGTTGAACTAAGGAGTCTTTATTCAACTTGGAGTTTCTTTTCTGTCTAACAGAACACTTGGTCTCACAGACAAGACATACCTTTTGATCATAGGAATGATTGGAGGATGTAGTCTTAATATTACCGTCAGAAGAGTTGACTCTTTTACGGAATATCCCAAGTTCATGATTGGAAGAAACATTAGGAACATCTGTATTTACTTCTGAATGTAAAGCATCAGAAGTTCTTAGTACATTAGATTGCTTTGAACATCCTTGAATGGAGAGTTTATTCAAGCGGTGTTCAATATCCAAGGCATCCTTTTCGAGGCTGGCCTCAAAAGTCAAACATGAAGACTGATCTTCGGCGTTTCCATGGACTTTGCAATCTCTTACAATACCAAGAAGAGCATTGACATGGTGTTTTAACCGATTCATTCTAACAACTTGAATTCTAACAAGATTTAGAATCAATTTACTTTCTTCATCTGTATCCCATTCATTAGAAGAGAATTTCTCTTTCGAAGGGTAATCATGAACACTCATGCCATTGTTTGGTTGTGTCGTCGAACCACAAGGTTTCTCTATATTCGAGATTGAACTTTTATCTTTAATAGATTTAGACGAGAGAGAATCTTTATTACTGGTGACGCGTTTATCAGAGATAGTACTCTTGTCCATAGAGTCAGATCGCTACAAACACATACTTGTAAGGTCTTAGTGTGTTTGCCTGCTATGATACCAATTGAAAAAGCGGGGGTCTAATAACACCACCCAATATTTCTGTTAGCAATCTGTATGGACTAACTTCAAAATACTTTGCTAGAGAATCAACTAGACAGTCAGACTCAATCTAGATAAAAGTATCTCAAGGAGTTAATATTTCTCTCTTGATTTGATTTTTACTCAAGCTAAAAACAATAGCGAGTCTTTATCAAATACAAGGAATAACTTGAACGGTACCAAAGACCAATGTCCAAGTGTTAATCAATGAAATCGACAACCATAAGGTCGGATCTCCAGTCGATTAACCTTTAACGCACAACCTGTATTATTTCAATTATAAAGATAAACAATATAATGCGAAAATGAAATAATACAGACACCAAAAAAAAAATTAACGAGGAAACCGCAAATGCAGAAAAACCCTGGGACCTAGTCCAGATTGAATACACATTGTATTAAGCCGTTACAAACACTAGCCTACTCCAAGCTAACTTCGTACTGGACTATAGTTTAACCCCAATCAATCTCCCACTAATTCAAGGTACAGTTGTACTCCTACACCTCTGATCCCAGCAGGATACTGCGCACTTGATTCCCTTAGATGACCTCACCCACAACCAAGAGTAACTGCAACCCAAAATCGCAGACTTGATAAGAAACAAATCGGTCTCACACAGAAAAGTCTATCAAAGGATAAATCTGTCTCCCACAGAAAAACCCTAGGTTTTTGTTCCGTCTTAAGATATGAAATCAAGGTGAACATGAACCAATTGATAATCCGGTCTTATATTCCCGAAGAACAACCTAGATTAATCAATCACCTCTCAACAGTCTTACTTGAATACACAAGAGGACGTCGAGGAATCAAAAACAGTGAGACGAAGATGTTTGTGACTTATTTATCTTGCCTATCGGAGAACTCTCACGATCTCAATCCAATCAAAGATTGTACTCGTACGATAGAAGATGCAAGATCAGATCACGCAACTACGATAAAAGTAGTATCGGTCTGGCTTCACAATCTGAATGAAGTCTTTAAGTCGTTAACCTGGTTTTAGAGAAGAAAACCAAAGGTTAGAGGAGAATCGACTCTAGCGAGCGCACTAGTATCACACAGACGTGTGGGGATTGGTTTTTCCCAATGCTAGATGTCTCCTATATATAGTCTTCAAATCAGGGTTTAACCTTAGTTACAAAGCAATCAATATTCACCGTTAGATGAAAACCTAATTTAGATTCAAGCTAATATTTATCAACTGTTAGATCGAAAACTTATCTTGTCACACACACTTGAGATATACGTCTACTGGGTTTGTGAAAACCATGCCCAAACGTGTACGTGTATGTTGGTTCAACATAGTAACCCAAAAGGTCAACCATATGAGCATTTCATATTAACGTTGTTCTTCTTCACCATAACTAGTTCAATTTACTCAAATGAACTAGTTACAGAGTTGTTCAATTGCTATGAGATCTTATGTAACTACACAAGACACAATTGAAACAAAGATGATTCGATTCGATTGAATCGGCTCATGAACTTTATAGCCACGGTTTGCATACTGCATTCCTTAGTAATTTAAGTTTCATGTTCAGAGCACATCTTTAGATCATAACCCACTCAAGTACGCAAACAAGTTCGCGGATTAAGACAACCGGCAGAGTTTTCCAAACTCAGCATAAAATCTCGGCAAGGAGACTTCCGCCAGTTCGCGGACTAGGTTCGCGGACTAAACACGCAAATGAGTTTTTGGAAAATCCAGCAGAAATTCTCGGGAAGAGAACTTCCGTCAGTTCGCGGACTGAGTTCGCAAACTGAGTTCACGGGCTTGGCAAATCCAATTCCTCCGGTTTCTCTCAATCAACAAAGTTCGCAAACTTCGGATTAAGGAATAGGACTTATGCACATATGTGTTTCCACACAATGCTTATATCCATCATTGGTTATATAGACCTAAACTCTCATTCCAACCATTGAAACATTCTTAGAGGACGTTACATAGCTGTTGCGCATTATATATCTCGGTCATAGACCTCCCCCACCAGCTAAACTCAACGCCCTCGTCGATTCTTTTCGCATTAGGTAAGCCTGAGATTTGTTATTCAAATTTCCACAATCTAGTATCCTTATCCCAAGAAGCTTCGGAGTCTGTTAATAAGCCAAGCCACTTTACCAAATAATAAGTTCTCATATTCTTCTTGCTTTGACCCTCAATTCGATCATTAAGTATAGCCTCAACTTTCTTGTGGAATTGAGATCTGATTATTGGTTGTGCACGCTTCGCTTGTTGTCTCGAAGTGTCCAGCAAATCAGGATGTTACTTTTTCAAGAATCTTACATGAAAAGTGGGATGCACTTTCAATCATTCCGGCAAAACGAGTCTGTAAGCCATCTTACCAACTCTTTTCATCACTTCAAAAGGACCCTCGTACCTTGGAATTAGGCCTCCATGCACTGTCTTGTTAGAAATCTTCTTCCAAATTTAGGGCTTTAGCTTCACCAACACCATATCTTCCACCTCAAATTCCACATCTCTACGACGTAAATCAGCATACTTCTTCATTCATATCACTTCCTTGGATAAATTGTCACGCGCTTGCTCAGTCATCTCCGTTTTAGACCTTGCACAGCGATGTGTTGCTGGACAGGAGCCTTGCTTCTTAGCCTTTGGCACCTCATGAGAGGTTAATGGTTGTTGGACTGTTGTTAACTCAAAAGGACTCAACTCTGTTGATGAACTCTTGTGCAAATTGTAACAAAATTGGGTTGTATCGAACAACGCCACCCAATTTCCCTAGCCTGCCGTCACATAATGACGCAAGTACTCTTCTAGCAATGCATTTATCCTCTCGGTCTGAACATCATTTGGGGGTGATTGCTAGTAGAAAATGTTAGAGAACTGCTCGGTCGAACTCGCAGGCGTTTCTATCTCAAGCTTGTTTGTCAAGTTTAGTTGCCAAAACTATAGGTCTTGATTTCTAGTCTACCTATAGCTAAGTCTCGGACTAGGATAAAAAGTGTAGTTGAGCTCTAGACTCCACGGTGTTCATCATACAAAGACGAAGAACTACTCAAGGAACTGGTGGAACTTCATCGACAAAAATGTATTTGGAGACTTGAACTTATCTATCACTCAAAATTATATCTAGTTTATCTCCTATCTTGAGAAAAAAGTCGTATTTCTATATAGACTTCGATTATACGCATTTGTTATTTCGAGCCGAGTTTATCTCGCTTATCTATTTCTCGAAATATGTGTTGGTAATCTTTCGCTTTGGCCAAGTTCATCTTTACAAGTGAAGAAAGTCATGTTGATTGTTTCAATATCTTGAAAATCGCTTTGATGAAAAATATTGTGTGAATAACCGCTATATAACATCCTCTAAGAATGTTTCAATGATTGAAATGAGAGTTTAGAATATGTAACCATCTTTGAATATAAGCATATAGTGTGTTCGCACATTAGTGTATAAGTCCAAAACCGGGAACCAAATGTATGCATACTTGTGTTGGTACTAAATGGTTGATAGAGACTGGGTAAGTACGCGTACCCGTACACATACTGGCGGAAGTTCACGATCGTGAATTTCTGCTGATTTTGGAAATCAAACCCAACTCGATCTGGATACCTAAGTATGCGTACCCGTACGCATACTGGCGGAAAGTTCACATCCGTGAATTTCCGCTGAGTTTGAAAACCAAAACAAACCCAAATCCGGTTACTTAAGTAGGCATACCCGTACGCATACTTAAGTGTGTTACTTTCTAAAGTTGGTTTGTTCATGAACTAAAACATTTATATATTAAGGAATGCAATTTGTAAACCTTGACTATAATGTTCATGAATCGATTCGAGTGAACCAAAACCGATTTTGCTTCGATAATGTCTTGTATACTTCTATAAGATATAAGCAATTGAACAACTCTCTAACTAGTTATTTTGAGTCATTTGAACTAGTTATGGTGAAGATGAACATGGTTCATATGAAAGTTATCATATGTCTAACCATTTGGTTAAGTACTGTTGAACCAACTAGGTGTACACGTTTAGGTACGGTTACACAAACCTAAATGAACGTGCATTTCATTTGTGTATAACAAGCTAATATTCGATCAAACGGTTAAAAGATATTATCTTGAATCTAATCAGGTTTTCATCTAACGGTGAATATTGAATGTTTTTTTTACCAAGGTAGCATTGATTGCAAACCCTGATTTGAAGACTATATAAATGAGAACTCTAGCAACTGGGAAACCTAATACCCACACTTCCTGTGTGATACTAGTTGTATAAGCTAGAGTCGATTCTCCTTTAACTTTAGGTTTCTATCGATACCCTGTAGGTTAACGACTTGAAGACTCTATTGGAATTGTGAAGCCAGAGCCAACTATTTTCTCTGTAGTTGCGTGATCTGATCTTGCTGTTTCTATCGTATTGAGTACAATTTTAAAATTGGTTCGAGATTAATTTCTCCAATAGGCAAGATAGAAAAGTAGTCACAAACATGTTCGTCTCATCGGTTGTGATTCCACAATATCTTGTTTCTCTAGTCGATTAAGATTATTGTGAGGTGATTGATAATTCTAGGTTCTTCTTCGGGAATATAAGTCCGGGTTATCGATTGGTTCCTTTTCACCTTAATTTATCAAAAGACAGAACAAAACTCGCAGGTATTTGAGACAGATTTATTTATTCCTGTAGACTTTTCTGTGTGATACAGATTTGTTTATTAAAGTCTTCGACTTTGGGTCGTAGCAACTCTTAGTTGTGGGTGAGATCAACTAAGGGAATCAAGTGTGTAGTATCTTGCTGGGATCAGAGACGTAAGGAACACAACTGTACCTTGATTCAGTGTGAGATTGATTAGGGTTCAACTACAGTCCAGTCCGAAGTTAATTGGTAGTAGGTTAGAGTCTGTAGCGACTTAATACAGTGTGGTGTTCAATCTGGACTAGGTCCCGGGGTTTTCTGTATTTTGCGGTTTCCTCGTTAACAAAATTCTGGTGTCTGTGTTATTTCTTTTCCGCATTATATTTTTTTATATAATTGAAATATCACAGGTTGTGCGTTAAGGTCAATCAATTAGAATATCCAACATTTGGTTGTTGATTTACATTAATCGACACTTGAACATTGGTCTTTGGTACCATTCAAGTAACTCCTCTTATTCAATCGGGCTCGCAGATTTCTATTTGCTGATTCGGATTGAATTAAGAGTTAGAGATATTAAACTCTTTGATATAATTTACTCTAGATTGAGTCTGAATGTCTAGTTGATTCTCTAGAAAGTGTATTCGAGTAAGTCCTCTCAGATTTCCAAACGAATTGTTGGGTGTGGTTGTTAGACCCCCGCATTTTCAATTGGTATCAGAGAAGGCAAACACGCTAATACCTCATAAGTCTGTGTTTGAAGCAATCTGATTTTTATGGACGATTATATCTCTAATAACGTTCCAGTTCATAAATTACCAGATGATTTTCAAAGCTTAGATTCATATGAGAGAATTGTCACATCTAGGTCAGTATTTAAACATTCTCTTAATGTAGAACCTGTTGAAGTTTGGGAAATACGCCTAGAAGAATAGTTGGATGAACTTTCTGATGAAGGCGATTCAGATATTGATAGAGATGTTGATGAGGAAGTCTCAGAGTATGTTAAGGTTTTGAAATCATTGGAAAAGAAGAAGATGACAACTTCTCATGTCACACCTCTTCCGACTCCTCTCTGTCGAGAAAACAAGAAATTGAGAAGATGTTACGTAGGTGTTTATGTTTCGAATCGTTCTAACGAATCGATCCTCAAGGATTCTGAGGAAAACCTACGTATAAAGTCACTTGAATGTGATAATCTTTATCAAAAGCATTTTTTGTTGGAAGAGAAACTTGCAGAATCTGAAGCAAGGATTAACTCCCAGCAAACAAGTTTTGATGATAGAGAAAGTGCTTGTCTCGCTCGAGAAAAACGCCTTGAGGCTGATTTAGCTGCTGCTCTTGATAAAATCAAGATGTTGGAAGTTGACTTGAAAAAGTTCAATACTAGTTCAAGAAATTAACCACTATGCTAGTAGCAATTAAAAATCACCGTGATACACGAGGATTGGGCTATAAGAGGGAATATATGCTCCAAGTATTAGCAAAGAGGTAAAAAATTTCAAGGTTAGTGATTCTTCTCAACAAAAGGTTTCCACTGACGGAAAAAGTGAAATACCTTCACCGGAAGTTAAGGTTAAAAAGAGCAAAGTATATAAACCTCCAAAGTCAACACACACGGATTGAGGTAAGAACATTCCTTATGTTTGCCACTATTGCGGAAATAAAGGTCACCTGGAAAGGAGATGTTGTTTCCGTATAAGGAATGAGAAACTTCATGATGTTCTTGTTTGGGCATCACAAGAAATTGTGAAACCAAGATCACATGTTAAGACTAATCCCCTTAACATTACAGGTTGTAACTGTCCAACCTTTAGGTAAAGGAATCAGTGCTGTGATAAACCTAGATTTGCCTATAAACATCATACGAATCCTTTTCACAATCGCAACGGTTATCAAAAGGATAACTTCATAAAGATGAAGACAAGATCCGATGCTCCTAATTGGAGAAAGACTAACTTGCAAAATAATATTCAATCCAATTCTTTTCAGAGAATTCTAGAAGAGAGTAATGGTAAGAAGGTTCCGGTTGTTCCTAAACACACTCATAAGTGGATATCAAATAAAGTCAATGATGTTTTGAGTGTGAAAAAGAATGATCTCCCAGAAAATTCCATGACTATGGAGAAAGTAGTATCCATGATGTTGGAACTTAATAAGTTCTTTGGAAAAATGGATTTGGATCTGAAAGGTTCTAAAAGCGATCTCCTTCATGATAATCTAAAAGTCACTTGTGGTGAGCAAGGAATGCCCTTCTTTGTATACGGTAAGGGAAGCACAAGAATTGGGGCGCACATATTATGTTCGGTAAGGTTGTAGAATTCGATTGGATACTTCTAAAAAGGTATGTCTATAGATTTGAGCAAGATTTGTGTTTTTATTTTCTTAGAGTACTTATAATGATCCATGTACCTTGATTATCGTTCATTTCTACCTAACTTGATCTGTGTTTAAGGTTCTTAAATGCTTAGGTTTGAAAATAGTAGTTCCGGATGTTTGGACTTCATGGTACACATATCAAGTATGCATACCATCATTTAAAATCAAAATCCAGGGGTTTTAGTACGCAAACCCGTTTGCATACTTCTCCAGGTCACGAAAATTCGTTTGCAAACCTGTATGCATACTGGCCTGTAAATGTGGATTTTCGGTAAACTTGTTTTGGTCGTAATTTTTTCATCCGAACTCGGAATGACCTCATTCTTTTTGCATTATATCACTCTTTGAATTATATTCAAAATGGTGATGATAATTTCTAAATTTGGATGAGCTAAGGTTATTCTTTGTCCCGTCTCTTTTTAATAAGTGCATAATTCATATGATCTTAATGTCCATTCCATACTTGTTTTAGCTGTTATTCTTGCATGTATTCGTATTATTACTCTTTTTTTCTCTTATTTGTCTCTATTAGATGAATCATCCAAAAAGGAGCTATAAAGTACTGAAAAGATCTAAGAAGAGAAGTATCCCAAGTATCCAAGCGCCCAAGTCCAACAGAAGTGGAAGAAGTGCGACGAAAAGGAGCAAAACGCTCAAAATCAAGAGAAGGGCCAAAGAACGATCTTAACTCATTCAAATTAAGGATTTATCATCATCATCTTGAAGAGAATTGAAATATAAAAAGAATTCAAAAATAATGAGGTCATTCCGAGTTCGGATGAAGAAGTTGTGGCCAAAACAAGCTTTTATTGAATACCGAAGATAGTAAAGTTCGCGAACGGGTTTCATACTTTAATTCCGAAAATTTCTGCTGGAATTTGAAGTTCACGGACTAGGTTTTCGAACTTAGCAAGTGTAAAACGTGTATTAATACCTTGGAAAGCCTAAGCTCACGTTTGGGAGTCTTTATGTCGTATTTTCGGGTCAGGTTCTTGAACCGAACTAAATACTTGATGACCAAGCAATGTAAACCTATAAAAAGGTATTAGGTAACGGAATCGATCATCTCATAATATACTTTTTTTCTTCATTAATATTTTAGGTTTTACCCCTTTAGGGGGAAACCGGGTAATTGTGTAATCATGAGAAACTAAATCCTTTGTTGATTAAGGATAAATTCAATGTTCCAAGAGTGAATCTTTATTAATAATACAAGTCTATTTGAGGTTTTAATCATCATCGTTTGTTTTCATTATATCTAGGATTTATGATTGATTCTTAGATTGGTTTGGGTGCGCAACCAGATTAGTCTATTGATCATTCTATTGCTAGTAGTGAGTTGAGCGATCCGTAATTGTTGTGCATCTCCTACACAAGTAGAAAACATGAGACCTTGCAGAGGGATTCTGTAAAGCAATCATGTGTGGAAACAAAACCAGTAAGTGAACCGAGCGTACTGAGTTTAACTGCTGGAATCAAACCTAAATTCACAAACCCTAAATCATTCGATTGAGTTACACCTTGTAAGCGTACCTCAAGGCGGCTCAGTTGAATAGAATCCGGTGACTAAGCGTACCTGTTATCCGGTGATACAAGGAGTTTTTGGGATAACTAAGCGTACCTGCTATTCTACGGTTGGTGATGAATGGTTCTAACGAAAAATAGATAAGTATTCTAATCCTGTTAACGCTTGGTAACGGCGAAGGATTCCTTAATCATCTTTCTTTTATTATTCTCTTTATATTTATATCTCATAACCAAAACCCCCCTTTGTTATTTACTTTATTTTGCTAATACAAATAACCTATTAATTACACAACTCTCTGTGGGAACGATCTCTTACTACCGCTATATTACCATTTAATTAGTGGGAAATATATTTATGAATTTGTTGAGCCTATGACAGCCCAAACAATTTTTTTGAGTGTTTTGCTCCGTTTCGTTGCACTTGTTCCAATTCTCTTGGACTTGGGTACTTGGATTATTGGAGTACTACTCTTCTAAGATCATTTGTAGCTTTTACAAGAATGATGTTGGTGAATCACAAATAAGGAAGCTCAAGAATGGGCAATAGTACACATTGCTATGGGATTCTTGAATGTTCACAATCATCTTATGTGAACTATGGTGCATGGTCGTCAATGACTTTGTATGTTCTTCTTTGTTAAGAAAATCTTTTTATACGCCTTTGATAGGTATTCTTGGTGTAAATCCGTTCGAAAAAGATTGATTCTACCCTCTAAGGAAAAACCATCTTGTATGTGCAAAAAAAAAGGATGATTTTTGCAGTATTAGTCTTTATTATTTCATATATTGCAATTTGTTATGGGATATGTGTGTTTGCGTCCGCGAACTATGATTGTCCATACGTGGTCAAAAGTTAAGTCTGTCATATGTTGATATGCAAGTATTGATAAAAGATTGAATGAACTTTTGACAAACAAAAGTTAAGCCTTTCATGTCATTTTTTGATGGAAGAAAGGATAAAACTTTTGTTTACAAGGATTATGTCTATTGAATGTCATTGTGCAAATAGTGATGGAAAATAGAATGAATCCTTGTGTATTCCGCAGTATTGGTCGATCTCTGATACATATTTTTGTACATATACTGTGTTGCTCCGTAAGTTCTCTTATGTCGAGCATGACCAATTGAATTGATCATTTTTGTGGTTGATTCAATTGAGAGTTTTGGATTCAAATTCATGTTTTCATGTGATTTGGTTATATCCAAAGAAATCCTTATTTTCTTGTAAAAGCAAGGTCGCCTTTGTTGTTCTTTCGGGAATGACATTTTGTTAGAGCATAGCTCGGTCGATCTCGCATGCGTTGTTATCTCAAGCATGTTTGTCAATGTTAGTAATCAAAACTATGATTCTTGATTTCTAGTCTACATAGTTAAGTCTCGGACTAGGATAGAAAAGTATAGTTGAGCTCAAGGACTTCATGGAAATTTATCATACAACGACGAAGATCTACTCAAGGAACCGTGGAACTTCATCAATAAAAAGGTATGTGGAGACTTGGAATTATCTATCACTCAAAATTTTATCTCTTCTATCTCCTACTTCTTATGAGACAAAAATCGTATGCTATGTAGACTGGATCATACTCATTTGATATTTCGAGCCGAGTATGTCTCGCCTATCTATATCTCGAAATCATGTGTTGGTAAAGTGTTTCGCTTTTATCGGGTTTATCTTCACCTAATGACGAAAGTCATATTGTTTCAATCACTTCTCTTTGACGAGAAATAGCGTAACAACTATATAACGTCCTCTAAGAATGTTTCAATGGTTGGAATGAGAGTTTAGGTCTATATAGCCAATGATGGATATAAGCATTGTGTGGAAACACATATGTGCATAAGTCCTATTCCTTAATCCGAAGTTTGCGAACTTTGTTGATTGAGAGAAACCGGAGGAATTGGCTTTTCCAAGTCCGCGAACTGATGGAAGTTCCCTTGCCGAGAATTTCTGCTGGATTTTCCAAAAACTCGTTTGCGTGTTTAGTCCGCGAACCTAGTCTGCGAACTGGCGGAAGTCTCCTTGCCGAGATTTTCTGCTGAGTTTGGAAAACTCTTCCAGTTGTCTTAAGTCCGCAAACTTGTTTGCATACTTGAGTGGGTTATGATCTAAAGATGTGCTCTGAACATGAAACTGAAATTACTAAGGAATGCAGTATGCAAACCGTGGCTATAAAGTTCATGAGCCTATTCAATCGAATCGAATCATCTTTGTTTCAATTGTGTCTTGTGTAGTTACATAAGATCTCATAGCAATTGAACAACTCTCTAACTAGTTCATTTGAGTCAATTGAACTAGTTATGGTGAAGAAGAACAAGGTTAATATGAAATGCTCATATGGTTGACCTTTTGGGTTACTATGTTGAACCAACATACACGTACACGTTTGGGCACGGTTTTCACAAACCCAGTAAACGTATATCTCATGTATGTGTGACAAGCTAAGTTTTCGATCTAACGGTTGAGAAATATTAGCTTGAATCTAAATCAGGTTTTCATCTAACGGTGAATATTGATTGCTTTGTAACTAAGAAAAAACCCTGATTTGAAGACTATATATAGGAGACATCTAGCATTGGGCAAAACTAATCCCCACACGTCTGTGTGATACTAGTGCGCTCGCTGGAGTCGATTCTCCTCTAACCTTTGGTTTTCTTCCCTAAAACCAGGTTAACGACTTAAAGACTTCATTGGGATTGTGAAGCCAGACCGATACTACTTTTATCGTAGTTGTGTGATCTGATCTTGCATCTTCTATCGTACGAGTACAATCTTTGATTGGCTTGAGATCGTGAGAGTTCTCCGATAGGTAAGATAAAGAAGTCACAAACATCTTCGTCTCATTGTTTGTGATTCCTCGACAAACCGCTTGTGTAGTCAAGAAGGATTGTTGAGAGGTGATTGATTAATCTAGGCTGTGCTTCGGGAATATAAGACCAGATTATCAATTGGTTCCTGTTCACCTTGATTTTATATCTTAAGACGGAACAAAAACCTAGGGTTTTTCTGTGGGAGACATATTTATCCTTTGATAGACTTTTCTGTGTGAGACAGATTTGTTTATTATCAAGTCTGCGATTTTGAGTTGCAGCAACTCTTGGTTGTGGGTGAGATCAGCTAAGGGAATCAAGTGCGTAGTATTCTGCTGGGATCAGAGGCGTAGGAGTACAACTGTACCTTGAATTAATGGGAGACTGATTGGGGTTCAACTATAGTCCAGTCCAAAGTTAGCTTGGAGTAGGCTAGTGTCTGTAGCGGCTTAATACATTGTGTATTCAATCTGGACTAGGTCCCGGGGTTTTTCTGCATTTGCGGTTTCCTCGTTAACAAAATTTCTGGTGTCTGTGTTATTTCATTTTCAGCATTATATTGTTTATCTTTATAATTGAAATAATACAGGTTGTGCGTTAAAGTTTAATCTATTAGAGACCCGACCTTGTGGTTGTCGATTTCATTGATTAACACTTGGACATTGGTCTTTGGTACCGTCCAAGTTATTCCTTGTATTTGATAAAGACTCGCTATTGTTTTTAGCTTGAGTAAAAATCAAATCAAGAGAGAGATATTAACTCCTTGAGATACTTTTATCTAGATTGAGTCTGACTGTCTAGTTGATTCTCTAGCAAAAAAGTATTGCGGAATTAGTCCATATAGATTGCTAAGCGAAATATTGGGATGTGTTGTTAGACCCCCGCTTTTTCAATTGGTATCAGAGCAGGAAAACACTTTTAAGACCTTACAAGTCTGTGTTTGTAGCGGTCTGACTCTATGGACCAATGTGCTATCTCAGTTAACGTACCACCAGTCTTCGATGGCTCAAACTACTCAGGATGGAAAGTTGCTATGTGTGCGTATCTTCAAGCTTGTGATTTTCAAACCTGGGTACGTATTGTTATAGGCTATGATCCTCCGGTTAATATAAAATGCGATGTATCTATACCTAAGGATGTTGGTAGTTATAGTCCTGAAGAATCTCTTGCTGCAATGAAAAACTCTAACGGATTAAATGTTATTAGACATGTCGTTACCCCAGACCTTCAGCACTATGTGTCTACTTGCACTAAGTCTAAAGATGCCTGGGATATCTTAGAAACTTTATTTGAATACAAGAGATACGTTTCTAAGAAACATGCCATTGTTGAGGGAAATAACCCGGATACTCTTTCCAAAGCTTCTCTAATTGGAAAGTTAAGAATTCTTGACCAAGAAACAGGAAGAGCGTTTGCACTTAACACTGTGAACGAAACTGTGATGTCTTCTTCTCACATGTCCTGGGCTGATGAATGTGATCTTTCACTAATGGTCGAAGAAGTCAAGAGTTTAATGAAGAAGAGAAAAATGTTTGCAGCTTCTTCATCTACTCTTTATGCTGAGGATATCTCAACAAAAGACGACAACCCTCCGAATAACTCAGATGAGTCTAGTCTGTGTAATTGATTTACTGCACTTACTGTAGATTCGCTTTCAACTTCAAATTCTGATTCTGAACTTGAAATGGACTCTGAGGTCATTAATCTCCTTAATAAAGAGATTCTTAATGAGAACCTTAGTCTTAAAGCCTCCTTGAGGAATGTTGAATCTTCTCTCCAGACGAAAAATATTGAGATTGAGCAACTTAATATTAAATTCGTTAAAACCTTGTCTCTAAAGGAAACTGAGATTAACTATCTCAGAGATGATCTGCAAAGATTTTCTGGAAGTTCTGACAAAATTGCGGCAATGTTGTTTGGTCAGAGATCCTTTGGAAACAATCAAGGTTTAGGATTCAACAACAAATCAGCTAAAATGATGGTGTCTGCAAATCACGAAACAATGGTCGGTTGCAGTGTCAAACAGAAAAAAATTTCTTGGTAACAGAAAATACACAATAATATGCTCCTTCTGTGGACACTCAAACCATGATAAATATACTTGTTGGATATTCAATAGGAACATCAAAAGGATCACCAAACTTCAAAAGAACATGCAACGAGTAAGTTTGGATAAAGATGTGCCAAGGAAGAATTCCAGAAGAGGTAAGAAATCTGTTAGCATAACCTACGATGACAAGCCACAGAAAAACAAATGACGTGAGCATTTGTCCCGTCCAAAGACCAAGTAAAGTGGTGATGTTTTCCTTCTCATATCTAGTTTGAGAAATATGAGAAGTGTTCCGAAAGTGGCTCAAGTCAATGTTTATTTCCTTGTATGATTGATAGGAAAAGAGTTTTCTCAAAAACTTTTCTAAGGTTTGTTGCTTATAAATCTCTAGTGTTTTGGTTGTTTCCTTCTTCTGTCATTTTGTTCTAATGGCTTTTGTAACCAGAGGTGTTACCAGAAAAGATGTAATGGAAGCTGTCAATGTACTTCGGTGCAAAGGAACTTCCTCAAGGACAATTAAGAAGAAGTCAACAATCTTTGGAAAAGGTTCCTTCTCTAACAACCTTTGGATTCTTCATTAATGAAAAAGAGTACTCAGTTGAGTATCTGAGGAAATTCTTTGTACATAGTAAGTCTTCTTTTGGATTAGTTGGAAGAATAACTAGCGTTTTGAATAGCGAAGATTGTGACTACACATAGCTATTTTGTTTTCATCTTCTTATGTTTATTTTTTAGGTTTATTGGTTTTAAATTCTAAAAATTTTTGGAGGACGATGTTATTGCAGTATTAATCTTTATGATTTTGTGATATTGCAATATTTTTATGGGATATGTATTGTTTGCGTCCGTGAACTTGAAGGTCCCATATGTTGTCAAAAGTAAAGTTGCTCGTGAATTGGTTTTCGTATTGATGAAAGGACGAATGGACTTTTGACAAATACAAAAGTTATGCCTATGCAGTCATTTACTTGATGGAAATATGATAAAATCTTTTGTGTGACAAGGATAAAGTCTATTATGTCATTATGCATATAGTGATGGAAAGATAGAATAGATCCTTGTATGTATTCCGCGGTATTGATCTTCTTTGATCCATTCTTTTTGTATTACCGTGAAGGCTCCATTGTGTGTCTTATGTTGAGAACGATACAACTAAGTCGATTATTCTTATTGGCTTTGTTGGTTGTTCCATAAGATATTATATGTTGAGCATTATGAACTAAATTAATCATCTTGGTTGGTTATTTAGTTATTTGCCCCGAAAGTCTTCTTTTGTCGAGCAAAACTTTTGACAATTAAATTGATTACTTTCGTGATTAGTTTGGTTGTTTGTATTCCAATTAGATTAATTATGGGTTCTCTTGTAATTAGTCTAGTTGAGTTTTCATATATTCCACAAGTTCTTGTGTTGAGTATCTGAACGGCTATACTAACTGTGTTCTATTGGTTGATGTAGTCGTATATTCCGTAAGGTTTTCCTTATGTTGAGTATGTGAACGATTAAGTTAGTCATCTCCGTATGATTACCTTAGTCGTAGCTCCGTAAGTTTACTTATGTTGAGCACAATCAATTAAATTGATCACTTTTGTGGTTTGATTTAGTTGTGTATTCCAATTAAATTAATCATGGGTTACTTGTGATTAATTTGATTGAGTTTTGGATATAGAAAATCATTTTCCTATGGTTTTTGGTGTCCAATTATAAATCCTTCTTTTCTTTCAAAATTAAGGTCGCTCTTGTTGTTCTCTCGGGAATGACATCAAATGGGGGAGAGTTATTTTGAACTTGTGCTTAATGGTAATATCTTGCGGGGTGTGCGGCTGTGGAATTTTATAGGGGTTATCTTGTATCTTAAAACTCCTTGATGAATGCATTTAGCTTAGGCTTTATGATTGCATCTAAATTAAGTTGCTATGTATTTCTTCTTTTAGTCTATGAAACGTCTCTTCTCGGAAATTTCATTATGAACCCATTCTTGTACCTTTGCCAATTTTATTGACAAAAAGGGGGAGAATTAATGTGTAGCTCTACTACATATACACATGGTTTTCGGATCATTGTGTAAGGGGGAGTGGTTTCCATGTGAGATGGAGTATTGACTATGGGGGAGTGATACATATCACCGTAGTATTATTGTTAAAATCGTGATGCAATTGGACGTTGATGTTACATAATAATACTATGTCACTGTATAATAATGATCGAGAATCTCGATTTCTCTCATTGTTATAGTTACGGATCTTCAACAACGGTGATGCTAAACTTACAACCTTTGGGATCATTGGAGTACTTGGAAGGACGAAGATTTCAGGGAACGTTGAAGATTAGACTATGGAATAGGAGCCACTAAAGTTTATCTTTTCTTGCATTCCATATGTATTAATAGTTTTGTCACTAAAATTGACAAAGGGGGAGATTTTTAGAGCATAGCTCGGTCGACCTCGCATGCGTTGCTATCTCAAGCATGTTTGTCAATGTTAGTGATCAAAACTATGAGTTTTGATTTCTAGTCTACATAGCTAAGTCTCGGACTAGGATAGAAAAGTGTAGTTGAGCTCAAGGACTTCATGGCGATTCATCATACAACGACGAAGATATACTCAAGGAACCGTGGAACTTCATCAACAAAAAGGTATGTGGATACTTGAACTTATATATCACTCAAAAGTCTATCTCTTCTATCTCCTACTTCTTATGAGACAAAAGTCATATGCTATATAGACTGGATCATACACATTTGATATTTCGAGTCGAGTATATCTCGCCTATCTATATCTCGAAATCATGTGTTGGTAAAGCGTCTCGCTTTGATCGGGTTTATGTTCACCTAATGACGAAAGTCATATTGTTTCAATCACTTTGAAAATCGCTTTGAACAGAAATAGCGTAACAACTATATAACGTCCTCTAAGAATGTTTCAATGGTTGGAATGAGAGTTTAGGTCTATATAACCAATAATGGATATAAGCATTGTGTGGAAACACATATGTGCATAAGTCCTATTCCTTAATCCGAAGTTTGCGAACTTTGTTGATTGAGAGAAACCGGAGGAATTGCGCTTTGCCAAGTCCGCGAACTCAGTTTGCGAACTCAGTCCGCGAACTGACGGAAGCTCTCTTGCCGAGAATTTCTGCTAGGTTTTCCAAAAACTCGTTTGCGTGTTCAGTCCGCGAATTAGTCCGCGAACCTAGTCCGCGAACTGGCGGAAGTCTCCTTGCCGAAATTTTCTGCTGAGTTTGGAAAACTCTTCCGGTTGTCTTAAGTCCGCGAACTTGTTTGCGTACTTGAGTGGGTTATGATCTAAAGATGTGCTCTGAACATGAAACTTAAATTACTAAGGAATGCAGTATGTAAACCGTGTCTATAAAGTTCATGAGCCGATTCAATCGAATCATCTTTGTTTCAATTGTGTCTTGTGTAGTTACATAAGATCTCATAGCAATTGAACAACTCTCTAACTAGTTCATTTGAGTCAATTGAACTATTTATGGTGAAGAAGAACAAGGTTAATATGAAATGCTCATATGGTTGACCTTTTGGGTTACTACGTTGAACCAACATACACGTACACGTTTGGGCACGGTTTTCACAAACCCAGTAAACGTATATCTCAAGTGTGTGTGACAAGCTAAGTTTTTGATCTAACGGTAGAGAAATATCATCTTGAATCTAAATCAGGTTTTCATCTAACAGTGAATATTGATTGCTTTGTAACTAAGGCAAAACCCTGAATTGAAGACTATATATATGAGACATCTAGCATTGGGAAAAACTAATCCCCACACGTCTGTGTGATACTAGTGCGCTCGCTAGAGTCGATTATCCTCTAACCTTTGGTTTTCTTCTCTAAAACCAGGTTAACGACTTAAAGACTTCATTGGGATTGTGAAGACAGACCGATACTACTTTTATCGTAGTTGTGTGATCTGATCTTGCATCTTCTATCGTATGAGTACAATCTTTGATTGGCTTGAGATCGTGAGAGTTCTCCGATAGGCAAGATAAAGAAGTCACAAACATCTTCGTCTCACTGTTTGTGATTGCTCGACGTCCTCTTGTGTATTCAAGTAAGACTGTTGAGAGGTGATTGATTAATCTAGGTTGTTCTTCGAGAATATAAGACCGGATTATCAATTGGTTCCTGTTCACCTTGATTTCATATCTTAAGACGGGACAAAAACCTAGGGTTTTTCTGTGGGAGACAGATTATCCCTTGATAGACTTTTCTGTGTGAGACAGATTTGTTTATTATCAAGTCTGCGATTTTGGGTTGCAGCAACTCTTGGTTGTGGGTGAAATCAGCTAAGGGAATCAACTGCGTAGTATCCTGCTGGGATCATAGGCGTAGGAGTACAACTGTACCTTGAATTAGTGGGAGACTTATTGGGGTTCAACTATAGTCCAGTCCGAAGTTAGCTTGGAGTAGGCTAGTGTCTGTAGCGGCTTAATACAATGTGTATTCAATCTAGACTAGGTTCCGGGGTTTTTTTGCATTTGCGGTTTCCTCGTTAACAAAATTTCTGGTGTCTGTGTTATTTCATTTTCGGCATTATATTGTTTATCTTTATAATTGAAATAATACAGATTGTACGTTAAAGTTTAATCGATTAGAGATCCGAACTTGTGGTTGTCGATTTCATTGATTAACACTTGGATATTGGTCTTTGGTACCGTCCAAGTTATTCCTTGTATTTGATAAAGAGTCGCTATTGTTTTTAGCTTGAGTAAAAATCAAATCAAGAGAGAGATATTAACTCCTTGAGATACTTTTATCTAGATTGAGTATGACTGTCTAGTTGATTATCTAGCAAAGTATTTCGGAGTTAGTCCATACATATTGTTAAGCGAAATATTGGGTGGTGTTGTTAGACCCCCGCCTTTTCACATTTTATAGGGGAGAGTTCTTAATTGAATTGTGCTTAATTGCCAAATCTTTGTGGGGAGTGCGGTTGTGGAATATTGTAGGGGTTTATCTTGTATCTTTATAAACTCCTTGATGGAGTGCGGCTATATGATTGCATCTAAAAAGTTGATATGTGCTTTCTTTTGGTCATGGAGTGTCTCTATGGAAATTTCATTAGGAACCCACTAGTTTTCGTGCCTTTGCCAATTTTATTGACAAAAAGGGGGAGAATTAATGTGTAGTTCACACTACAAATACATATGGTATTCGGATCATTATGTAATGGGGAGTGGTTTCCATATGAGATGGAGTATTGACTAAGGGGGAGTGATACATATCACCATAGTAATGTTGTCGAAGTTGTGATACAATTGAACTTTGATGTTGTGTAATGATACTATGACACTGTGTGACAATGATTGAGAGCTTTTGTTTTCTCATTGTTATGGTTACGGATCTTCAACAGGGATGACGCTGCATTGATTATCTTTGGAATCATTGGAGTACTTGGAAGTGACGAAGATTTCGAGTAATGTTGAAGAACCAAAGAGATCATGCATGTGGAAGAGAAGCCGAAAAGTTTATTTATTTTGTATTCCATATGTATTGATAGTTTTGTCACTAAAATTGACAAAGGGAGAGATTGTTAGAGCATTGCTCGGTCGAACTCGCAAGCGTGGCTATCTCAAGATTGTTTGTCAAGTTTAGTCGCCAAAACTATAAGTCTTGATTTCTAATATACTTATAGCTAAGTCTCGGACTAGGATAGAAAGTGTAGTTGAGCTCTAGACTCCACGGCGTTCATCATACAAAGACGAAGAACTACTCAAGGAACTGGTGGAACTTCATCGACAAAAAGGTATGTGGAGACTTGAACTTATATATCACTCAGAAGTCTATCTACTCTATCTCCTATCTTGAGACAAAAGTCGTATTGCTATATAAACTTCTATTATACACATTTGCTATTTTGAGCCGAAATTATCTCGCTTATCTATTTCTCGAAATATGTGTTGGTAAGCTTTCGCTTTGGCCAAGTTCATCTTTACAAGTGACGAAAGTCATGTTGATTGTTTCAATCTCTTGAAAATCGCTTTGATAAAAAATAGTGTGTGAATAACCGCTATATAACATCCTCTAAGAATGTTTCAATGCTTGAAATGAGAGTTTAGAATATGTTACCATCTTTGGATATAATCATATAGTGTGTTCGCACATTAGTGTATAAGTCCAAAACCGAGAACCAAATGTATGCATACTTGTGTGTGTACTAAATAGTTGATGGAGACTAAGTAAGTATGCGTACCCGTACGCATACTGGCGGAAGTTCACGACCGTGAATTTCTGCTGAGTTTGGAAATCAAAACCAACTCAATTCAGTTACCTAAGTATGCGTACCCGTATGCATACTTGCGGAAAGTTCACGTCCGTGAATTTCTGCTGAGTTTGAAAACCAAAACAAACTCAAATCCGGTTACTTAAGTACGCATACCCGTACGCATAGTTAAGTGTGTTACTTTCTAAAGTTAGTTTGTTCATGAACTAAAACATTTATATATTAAGGAATGAAATTTGCAAACCGTGGCTATAATGTTCATGAATCGATTCGAGTGAATCAAAACCGATTTTGCTTCGATTATGTCTTGTATACTTCTATAAGATCTAAGCAATTGAATAACTCTCTAACTAGTTCTTTTGAGTCATTTGAACTAGTTATGGTGAAGATGAATATGGTTGATATGAAAGTGCTCATATGGAGAAACATTTGTGTAAGGACCCTCAAGCTCGTCAACGCTATTTGACTGGTCTAACGATGATCAAAGGACGATTTAGACGATAATGACTTGATTAGTTAATATAGATTTTAATTAATAAAAATTAATATAACAACGATATAGATACGAAATTAGTACCGCTGGATAGATCTCGAAAAGTTACGTAGAATGGATTACTCGAACGTGTCAATCGGGCATCAGATGAAGAAGATATCATCAGAATTGTATGAAGGGAAAAATAGACTTTTGTTTTAGATCGACTTGGGATGCCCATATCTTAATAGTTGGGTGTCCTAGTAATTCTGGTCGGCCTTATCTTCACCAAACCGAGTGGATAAACTCTTATCCTTCATTTATCTTCTTCTTCATTCTTATTCTCTTTCTTCTTCTCCTCCTTCTATTCTCTTCTGTTTCTGATGCTTTCGAGAGATGAAAGTGAGATTTTATGTGAGGGAAATCAATTATGTAAGTTCGTTAAATGAAGAAGGGGATTATTGTTTTGTGAATCTTAAAGGATAAGATGGTACTGATAAAGAATCGAAATCAGGTAAATTAGGGTTTCGAATTGATTATTGTTTGTTTATGAAATTGCTTTATAATGTTATATTAGAGGTGGGTTTGCTGTTTATTGAAGTAATGATGGTAGTATGAAGTTTAATTTTGAGTTCATAGAGAATTAGGGTTTCTGTTCTTCCATAAATCAAAACAGAAATTAGAGTTCATGCAAGTTAGGGTGTTTGAGTCGGAATCTACAAATGAAGAAGATGAATTAGATAGAGGTGTTTGAAATTGGATACTACTTGAGTGGTACTGGAAGGAGGATGAATTAGGTTGCTGATGGTGATTTATAATTAGGTTTATGTGATCAGAGGTTGAGGAAGATGGGAGCTGTTGGGTGAGCAAGATAGGGTTGTACTGTAGTTTAGATCATGATGAAATACAGGGGATGTGAAGTTTCAAATATAATGAAGGTGATGGTTAGTGAAGTTATGGAGTGAACTAGTGATGAGGTTTGTTTATGGAGATGAAGTTGATATTGCAGGTCTGATGGAACTAGTGGAAGTATTTACAGGATGTAAAGAATTAGGTGCTTAATTTAGGATGATGTATGAATTGTTGCAGGGGAATGGAATGTTCAAACTAGTGTTGAGGTGGAAATTGCAGATAATGATGTTACTGTTGCAGGAAAGGTGTTAGTGGAGGAGAAGGGGAGTTAAGAGCTCATTCTTGAGCGGAAATGACACAGGAAGTAGTGAATTGTTGTTGAAGTTTAATTGAGAATGAGTTAGTAGATTGAAGAAAGGTTAAGGTGGTGATTGTAGAATCAAAGTGGGTAGTTTATTTGTGATCTTGGAACTGCTAAATATGCAGGTAAGTTGTAGTGATAGTAGTTGGGTTGATGTCTGGCTATGAATGTGTGTATTGGTGTAAGAAAATGAAATGGATAGCAACTGGATATACAAGTGGGTTATGCCAGATTATGAAGCTATTAATAGACATGAAGAACATGTTATCTTGAGCTGGGAATTACATATTTGCAATGATTGATGAAAACAAGACCTTGGAGATGAAGTGAATGTATGGGCAAGGACTGAGTTGTACAAGGAGTGGACTGGTACATGAAATGAAGCTGAATTTGCAGGCATAAATGGATGCACTGCTGTGTTACGGCATGAAGCTAGGAATGAGTTGTATATTGAATTGTAGAGTTCAGTTAGTAGATGTCTTTAGTTTCAATCTGGTGTTGAAATGATAATTGTTTGATTGCATCATTTTAGTTTTGGCAGGTTATGTGTTGCACCATGTTTGTACATTAGAAGTTTGGTCTGTGCAAAGGCATTGGCCTTGAACCTTTCTTTCCAGTCAGTTGTTAACCCTATTAAACTAAGGTGAATCGGTTTGACTCAGATTGACTCAGTGGATCAGTTTACCTGACCTTGACCTTTGACTGACATTGACGGTTAATTGACATAGTGACTGTCAGTTGACTCAGTTGGACCAGACCTTTTGTTAATGGGCCCGATTAATGGGCTTGGGCTTAGAACCATTAGATAGTTCACTTAGCTTATAACTAAACAATTGAATGAGATTATGTTATGAGCCTTGTATGAGCCTTTTGGCTAATCTCTTAGAGTGCTTGTGTGATTAACAGTTACTCTTTATTAACAACGACCGATTCAAAGATTGAACCAATAGATTGAGCATCTCGAGGTAAACGTGGCTTGTCATCATATCAGGTGGGAACTCTGTAACCTTCTTGTAATCATTGAGCATTATTTCTATTGCGAGCATGATGAGTCTTTATTACTTTTGGCATGGTTGTATGTTTTACTATTTATGCGAATGCTTGTATGTGTCTTGATGTGCGTGTAATATGCGTTGTATGATTTCCCCGCAAGGAGTGTCTGTGATTCCCCACGACTCATAAGTTAAGTATGGCGGCTTCTTCCCCGTTTTAATATTACTTGGTAGGGAAGCTTCTTCCCGTTTCAATATATTAGTAGGGCGGCTTCTTCACCGTTTCGATAATATATAAATAATATATAGTAGGGCGGCTTCTTCCCCGTTATAATATTACCTAGTAGGGAGGCTTCTTCCCCGTTTCGTTATTATATATATTATTTTATTTTGGGAAAATCACTCGTGTGCATATTATACTTTTCTGATCTTGATAGTAATATTCTGAATCATGGTTTCTATAGACACTCTGCGTGGACGATGATATTATTATTAAATAGAGTTTCTCGTGCGTCGTCTTCTCCAATGAGTTTGGCGAGGTTAGAGAGACACCTGCTTCATGATGCATAAATAGTTGAATACTTAGTTTCTTTTTGCTTTATTTTAATTTATAATCTTTAGAACTGCGAAGCATGTTAGTGATTACTTGAGAGTTACATGTTTTCATTGAGCACCCTTTTGGGATGATGTGCTCACTTGTTCCCACTTCAGTTTTCAGTAATCAGAGGAAATGGATGGCACGAAGATATTTGTTCCGCAGTTTAGAGCTTTATCGAATCTAGTGTTGATGTGTATCTTTTATTACATATAAGTATTCTTTCTTTATTCTGTAAACAACACAGTAATATATTCTTAACATTTGAAAGACTTTCATTTATATGATATCAGAGAGTTGGGTTTTGTTATTGGCACTTTATATAATTATGATTCTTAAAATCGGTAATCTAGTTTTAATGATTCAACTAGGTTGTAATCCTATTAGATAAGCAGGTTTAGTACTTGGGGCGTCACAATTTTGTTAACTACTGTTGAACCAACTAGGTGTACACGTTTAGGTACGGTTACACAAACCTAAATGAACGTGCATTTTATTTGTGTATAACAAGCTAAGATTCGATCTAACGGTTGAAATATATTAGTTTGAATATAATCAGGTTTTCATCTAATGGTGAATATTGAATGCTTTGTTACCAAGGTAACATTGATTGCAAACCCTGATTTGAAGACTATATAAAGGAGAACTCTAGCAACTGGGAAACCTAATCCCCACACCTTCTGTGTGATACTAGTTGTATAAGCTAGATTCGATTCTCCTTTAACCTTAGGTTTATATCGAGACCCTGTAGGTTAACGACTTGAAGACTTCATTGAGATTGTGAAGCCAGACCCAACTATTTTCTCTCTAGTTGCGTGATCTGATCTTGTTGTTTCTATCGTATTGAGTACAATTGTAAAATTATTTCGAGATTAATTTCTCCGATAGGCAAGATAGGAAAGTAGTCACAAACATCTTCGTCTCATCGTTTGTGATTCCGCAATATCGCGCTAGTCGATTAAGATTATTGTGAGGTGATTGATAATTCTAGGCTGTTCTTCGGGAATATAAGTCCGGATTATCGATTGGTTCATGTTCACCTTGATTTATCAAAATATGGAACAAAACTCGTAGGTATTTCATTGGGAGACAAATTTATCTATTCGTGTAGACTCTTCTGTGTAATACAGATTTGTTTATTAAAATCTTCGACTTTGGGTCGTAGCAACTCTTGGTTGTGGGTGTGATCAACTAAGGGAATCAAGTGTGTAGTATCCTGCTGGGATCAGAGACGTAAGGAACGCAACTGTACCTTGAATCAGTGTGAGATTGATTAGGGTTCAACTACAGTCCAGTCTGAAGTTAATTGGTAGTAGGCTAGAGCCTGTAGCGGCTTAATACAATGTGGTTTTCAATATGGACTAGGTCCCGGGGGTTTTCTGCATTTGCGGTTTCCTCGTTAGCAAAATTCTGGTGTCTGTGTTATTTCTTTTCCGCATTATATTTTGTTATATAATTGAAATATCACAGGTTGTGCGTTAAGATCAATCAATTAGAATATCCAACCTTTGGTTGTTGATTTACATTGATTGACACTTGAACGTTGGTCTGTGGTACCGTTCAAGTAACTCCTCTTATTCAATCGGGCTCGCAGATTTCTATTTTCCGATTGCGGATTGAATTAAGAGTTAGAGATATTAAACTCTTTGATATACTTTACTCTAGATTGAGTCTGACTGTCTAGTTGATTCTCTAGAAAGTGTGTTGGAGTAAGTCCTCTCAGATTGACAAACGAATTGTTGGGGTGTGGTTGTTAGACCCCCGCATTTTCAGAAAACTTTAGTTCAGATCCAAGCAATCCGAACAAGGCAGTCCAAAATCTTCCTGTAAATCGTGAGTCTCTATCACTCACAATATCTTGAGGAAGTCCCCAATACTTCACTACATTCTTGAAGAATAGATCCTCGGCAACATCTGCATTACAAGAATGGGGACAGCGAAAGAATGTAGCATACTTCGAAAAACGATCAACGACGACCATTATTGAGCTAACGGGTACGCAAACAGCAGTCCCGGACCTAACTCAGGTAGAACCGTTCACATACTAGGTATGCAAACTTGGTTCCCGGACTTCTCAGTTAAAACTGTTCGCATACTAGGTATGAAAACTTGGTTTCCGGACCCGAATCATACCAAAATAGTTTGCATACTAGGTACGCATACTGTGTTGTATCTAGATGAAGGTCATTGAAACATCCGTAAAAGACGACAATAACTGTCTCACACAAACTATTAGCTTATAACTAATTTTCAAGTGATCGAATGATCAATACGAAACTTTCCAAGTCGACATCAAATGATTGTCTCACACAAATCATGTAAGATGTTTCAAGGAAATTTCCACATGATCATATTTTGACTAAACTCGTCAAGAATGATGATGAACTAGCTAAACCAAAAAGCTTTCAACAAATATTTCGAGAAATATATAAGCGAGTTACACTCAGCTCGAAATATCAAATTTGTATAATATAATATAATAGTATATATAGCTATACAACTTAGTCTCATTATGAGATAGAATAAAATAGACTTCTGAGTGATAGATAAATTTTAGTCTCCACATACCTTTTGTTGGTGAAGTTCCTCCAAGCTCTCCTTAGTAGATCTTTGTCTTCAATCAATGAACGTCGTGAAGTCTAAATCTCAACTACACATTCTATCCTAATCCGAGACATAGCTATAAGTAGACTAGAATTCAAGACTTATAGTTTTGATCACCTAAACTTGACAAACAAGATTGAGATAACAACCTTGCGAGTTCGACCGAGCAGTGCTCTAACACATATTTTTACCTTTTTAGGTAAAGAAATTTCCACATTCGGAAGACTCCCCCATACCTTTAAGAATTTATGGGAAGGTGTACGACATTTCCGTAATTCATGAGTACTTTTCTTTTTTTATGAGATAGTTTGTTAAGGATATAATTTTTCGTAAGTACAGCTTCCCGCAACAAATTATCCAGCAAACCTGAACTTAGTAATATAGTTTTTTTTCATTTTTTCAATGAACAATTCTTGGATTCCGTAATACCGCTTGATTGTGGATTACAGTTTGCATCGTCTCTCGACTCTTTCCTTTTCATTAGATAGACGTAATAATAACGGGTGCCATCATCAAAAAAAAAAATGAAATATTTCTTTTCATTTCTTATTTGCACTAATTTAAAATCACTATGAACCAAATAATCCTGGACGTGAGGAATAAAAAAGAGGAAGAGGAATAAAAAAATTTCTTACTTGTTGGTTTGTTCGTTTTCTTATTTTTTTCTATTTCAGAGATTTAATTATTAGTGAATAAGATAAATCGAAAGGATTTCGACCTTTTTCTTAATGCAAAAATAAAATAAAAATAAAGTAATCTAATTTAGTGTATTTTTAATTTTGTTTTTACACAAGTTAAACATCTGCAATTTTAATCAAGACCTATGAGGTTAGTAATGAATCAGATCGGAAATAAATATGACCGGATCACCAGTTTACTGGTCTAACCTGCCAGTTCCGTTTTCCGTTCTCTTAACATTGGATTTTACTAGTGCCGTACATAGGTCAGTGATGAATCACATCATCATCTCATCTAAACAAACCTGTAGCCCAAGTTGGCAGACGTCACCGAAACCAAATAAAGTATGATCACTGTCAACAGCATCATATATATATGGGTAGAAAACAAATCATTAAACCACTACTAATACTAAAAAAAGGAATATATTAAGAACAATCAAGGGAAGAAACACATAATTTGGGTTAGGTTACTAACAGTCCGTTGCATCCTTTCCCTTTTGAGAGTTTTAAAAATGTAAAGAGGGGGGTTCCGTGATAGTCTCAGGTTGATGAGGCTTTGGGTATTCGATGACTAAATATTTTTACAAGATGAATCAGCAAGGCTGCTAATGGGGTGTCAGGATTAGTAGAGGGTGTACCAAGTCAAGACAAAAACAATTTTATCCTATATGAAATTGATTTTGTCTTATTATAATTTTGGAGACCACCGGTTAATTTGGTACCCCTGTTAGCATTGTTGTGAATCAAAAGATGGATCTCGATCGACTAACAATGATATTAAAATTAAAATTCCATTTCACCAAGTAAGAAACAGAATTAGGTGGTGGCTTGGTCGTTGTCATATGTGGAGTCGGAGGCGTGGGGTAGTTAGGGAGGTCGTGGTCCTTGTGCTCTAAGACGAAGAACGGGTAGGATCACATCACATGGGGTCGGATAATTTTAGGCTTCTACCCGTTCCCCAACTATGAAACTCACCGGACCTCCGGAGCCTGTACAAGAACATTCATGGGACCACCAAATCAAGATATTTTTTTGAAGGGACCACCAAATCAAGATATTTTTTTGAAGGGACCACCAAATCAAGATATTCTTAGGTTTATCACACATTTTCTGGAAAACATACTATTAATGTTTCTCTACTCCACCTACTCCACGTGTTAAGAGAAATTATTTTCCAGATAAAATATAGAGTTGAATCATTCTAGGGAGGCTATTGAAAAGTATAATGCCATCCATTGCATCTATAAAATATGGACGAAGTGCTTCTCGATTTTTTTCATAGCTAGTGTGTACATAGACTTCCAATCAAATCTTAAAAGCAAATATATTTTTTTGGGGTTACATATAAAATAAGCAATGGAACTGAATGGGATTGTACAATCCCTTGATAACACGAGCATTCTTGTCACTGGTTCAACTGGGTTTTTATCTAAGACTAATAATACTAACCTAGCTATTGGTTTTTAATTAGCTAAATTAAGTATCTTTTTCAGTGGTAAATAATAACTTTTTAAATAGCCAGATAACATCTTAATTATTCAAATTCTGTGATTTCATGTTATTATCATAAATTTTTATGCAGTGTTTGTGGAGAAGTTACTTAGGGTTCAACCAAATATGAAGCAACTTTTTCTGCTTTTAAGACCCGCTGATGCATCTTCCGCTACTCAACGTCTACGTAATGATGTATGAATTCGTTGCTTTGTTTAAATGTGGGTTGTATACATTTCGAAATTAATATAATGATACAATCTGGTTTGTTAGTGCGGTTTTGAAGGTGACAGGAAAAGAAGTATTTAGGGTGTTAAGGAAGAAACATGGTCTTGGATTTGATTCTTTTATTTCAGAAAAGGTAACACCTGTTTTCGGCGACATCAGTTTAGAGAATTTGGGAATTAAAGACTCTGCTTTGAGGAAGAAAATACATAAAGAAGTCCAAATTGTTGCCAACTTTACTGCAACTACGAATCTCGACGAAAGGTACTGCATCAACACGAATGATCCAAACCATATTTCATTTACTTGTTATAGATTTTTTTAATTCCAGTAACTATGAATTTTCTTAAGATACGATGTGGCGCTCGATGTGAATACAATGGGAGCCAAGCATGTTTTCGATCTCGCAGAGAAGTGTGAGAATCTAGAAATGATTCTCCAGAAATCTACTGGTAAGTGATGAGTTTATTACATATATAGACAACACCATAAAATCCACAATTTTATACCCATTATTAACATCTTCCACTGGTGAACGTATCCATGTGTGCATGCAAATGACTGATCAGCGTACATACATACCGGAGAGACACCTGGAGTTATTCTTGAAAAACCTTTTGATATATGTCAAACAATGAAGGAAACCTCAAAGATTCTGGACATTGATGAAGAGAGGAGATTGGTGCGAGACAGATTGAATGAACTCAAGGCTGCACAAGCCTCAAAAAAACAAGAAACCGCTGCAATGAAAGAACTTGGAGCCGAAAGGTTTGATAGATGTTAGTGTGTTCCGTTAAGATTTCTTTCTTTCTTGTCATCCTCCTACCCTAACTCGGTCGGTGCAGTGAATAGAGCTAAATTATATGGATGGCAAAACACATATGCGATTACAAAAGCAATGGGAGAGATGATAATTAGTCGGTCGTTGAAAAGAAATATTCCGGTGGAAATCGCAAGGCCTACAATTGTCAGTTCCACCTACAGGGAACCATTTCCTGGTTGGATAGAAGGCGTGAAGTATGTACTTACCCTCGATCATTACTCGATTCTAAACAATTTTTTTTTACCATTCAAGGCTAAATCACACTAAAACATCCAAGAGCTTATTAATATATTACCGGTTGATACTACATTTCCATCTATTAAATCTACCTCAAATTTAGACTGATCATGTAATTGTTTTATTGGGTGATAACTGCAGAACTTTCGACCCCTTTGTGATATATAGTGGAAGAGGGAAGTTGCCGTGTTTGCTTGGGAACCATGAGTCCTTCCTAGATATTGTAAGTTAATCCTAACAACTGATCTAATGTGTAAGTAAATGGATCAAATTTTATAATGCTTGACATGCTTGTGACTCTTATTATGAGTGGATAAATGAAACAGATCCCAGGAGATATGGTGGTGAATGCTGTAATAGTGGCGATGGTGAATCATACGAAGAGTAACAATAGAAGTGTGTCTGGTGTTGACGAAGAAGATGAGAACCATAATTATCGATATATCTACCATTTGGGTAGTTCTGCCAACCGAGAGAAGATGAACATCATTAAGGTGGTTAAATATGCTTGTGAGTATTTCTGTAAAAATCCATTGATGGATAAACATGGAAATGTTGTCGACATTGTTAAGACTGTTTTCTTCCCCACCATGGCAAGCTTCCGGCAGCACATAAATGACAATTATGTGTTACCTAAGAAGGTTGGTTAATGAAACATTACTAATGGGTACCTTAGATTATGATGAAGACAATCCCACACTTGGTTCATTTCCTTATTTTTCATTTTATTTTTGTCAGGAAGGAAAAGTTAGCGTTGCAAAGCGATTGGTGGAATTTTATGAGCATTATCTACTATTTAAGAAAATTTAAGTAGGTTCCACCTATTCAAATTAACTCTTCCAATTTTGTGCTGGAGAAGGCATTCATATATATTTGAAGAGGGAATGCAACTTAATTGGTGTAAGTTTGAATAATCCTTGCAGTTTTGACGATTCGGCTACTGAGGAATTGAGAATGTGGATGAAAGCGAACGGATCTGAAGAGGCAGATATGTTTGATTTTGACCCTAAACACATAGATTGGAAAGAATACATGTTGAATATTCATATTCCTAGACTCATGAAATATGTTATTGAAGGTTTTAATAGCACAAACTAGCTTCTTCACTGAAAATCGAGTTAACATGCATCTGACCTGATGTGTCAAAATTGAAAAGCATTACAACTTTATGGATTGTCCACTATGGGAAAATATCAAACCATGCTATTGTTCTTGTGATTATGTTTACCTTACGTACTATGTGTTTAGACAGCTCCTATGTAACAAGTTACAAGAATCGTAGCAATTAATAATAAAAATGGGTTATTTTATTTTTGGACCCAGTAAAGTAAAGTGATCACTAATGTTACTGTTGTATATATGCCTTGAATATGGATTAGTATCCTGTTTGGTCTTGAATATGGATTAGTAACCAAGAGTGTATTTCCCAATTTCCATTACTAGAGCAAGTTTGTTGTTAATACTCTGATGAGTTCTTCTTCTGAGTACCTTATTGTTGATGGTGGTTTTTAGTTCAGGGCGAAAACTGTAAAAATTTGTCTACCTGATCCGACATCAGAAATAGTGGACCTTGATATGTCTATATTCCGCAAGGAATTTGAAGAATATATCAAAATATGATAAATGCTTGTGCCTCTCTTCATATTGTATTGAAACTCAAGCTCCTAGATGAATTGTTCACTAGTATAGAGCCTAATGAGTATTCAAGCTCCTGGATGCATTATTCACTAATGCATAACCCGTTGAGTATTTATCCTATGCTATGTTCCCGGCTGAACTCTTAACATTGACATGATATGACAATTAATGCTCACTCTCAGCTGAGTAGCATGAATTTCATGAAGTGTCAAGATTAAGATGCGCATGAAAATACTTAATCGGAGGCGCGCCGAGCTGCGCTGCTCTCCCGGATAAAAATTAGTGATTTTGTATCAACATGCAAACTTCACCAAAAAAATTGACCAATTTTGTGTCGATTCACAAAATTCAATTTTGACCTAATATTGTCGATTTACAAAAAATTAGGTTTTTTCCCCCAAAACGGAGCCTGCATGATATCTCGATCCCTATTGGTTAAGACTAAACCTGGGCAAGCTAGGAAACTGGCCCCTGGAGCTAGTAGAAATAAAATTCTACCAAAAATCGGAAACCAAGAGAAAAAGGCAATTTGTGACCAATTTTAGCAGTAGCTAAAAAAACGGGGGTACAACAACCACACCCAATATTTCGCATAGCAATCTGTATGGACAAACTCCAATATACTTTCTGGAGAATCAACTAGACAGTCAGACTCAATCTAGATAAAAGTATATCACAGAGTTTATATCTCAATCTCTCAATTTGATCTTTACTCAAGCAAATAGAAATATGCGAGTCTTTATCAAAGAGAGATAACTTGGATGGTACCAAAGACCAATATCCAGGTGTCAATCAATTTAAATCAACAACCAAAAGGTCGGATATTCTAATTGATTGAACAACGCACAACCTGTGATATTTCAATTATATAAACAAATATAATGCGGAAAAGAAATAACACAGACACCAGAATTTTGTTAACGAGGAAACCGCAAAAGCAGAACAACCTCGGGACCTAGTCCTGATTGAACATACACTGTATTAATCCGCTACAGACACTAGCCTACTCCAAACTAACTTCGGTCTGGACTGTAGTTGAAC
This sequence comes from Papaver somniferum, assembly GCF_003573695.1. Lineage (NCBI taxonomy): Eukaryota > Viridiplantae > Streptophyta > Magnoliopsida > Ranunculales > Papaveraceae > Papaver > Papaver somniferum. Next base: position 35,036,803 of record NC_039361.1, on the reverse strand, counting down.
CCCAATCAATCTCACACTGATCCAAGGTACAGTTATGCTCCTATGCCTCTGATCCCAGCAGGATGCTACGTACTTGATTCCCTTAGCTGATCTCACGCACAACTAAGAGTTGCAACGACCCAAAGTCGAAGACTTTAATAAACAAATGTGTATCACACAGAAAAGTCTAGGTGATAGATAAATCCGTCTCCCACGAATATACCTATGAGTTTTGTTTCGTCTTTTGATAAATCAAGGTGAACAGGAACCGATTGATAGACCAGACTTATATTCCCGAAGAACGGCCTAGTATTGTCAATCACCTCACAATAATCTTAATCGACGCAGCGAAAAAAGATATTGTGGAATCACAAACGATGAGACGAAGTGTTTGTGATTACTTTTCTATCTTGCCTATCGGAGATATAAATCTCGAGCCAATTATTACAATCGTACTCGTAACGATAGAAGATGCAAGATCAGATCACACAACTACAAGAAAAGTAGTACCGGTTTGGCTTCACAATCCCAATGAAGTCTTTAAGTCGTTAACCTGGTTTAGAAGAAGAAACCAAAGGTTAAAGGAGAATCGACTCTAGCTATGCAACTAGTATCACATGTAATGTGTGGGGATTAGGTTTCCCAGTTGCTAGAGTTCTCCTTTATATAGTCTTTCAAATCAGGGCTTGCAATCAATGTTAGTTTGATAACAAAGCATTCAATATTCACCGTTAGATGAAAAACTGATTAGATTCAAGCTAATATTTCTCAACCGTTAGATCGAAAACTTAGCTTGTTACACACAAATGAAATGTCCAATTTTGGGTTTACGAACCGTTCCCAAACATTAACATTTGTTGGTTCAACAATAGTTAACCAAATGGTTAGCCATATGATTACTTTCATATCCACCATATTCTTCTTCACCATAACTAGTCCAAATGACTCAAATGAACTAGTTAGAGAGTTGTTCAATTGCTTAGATCTTATGTAACTACACAAGACACAATCGAAGCAAAAACGGTTTGATTCACTCGAATCGATTCATGAACTTTAAAGCCACAGTTTGCAAAAGCATTCCTTAGTTTATATAAACATGAGTTCAAGAACAACCGGTTTTAGATATGACCAACTCAAGTTCGCGGACTGGGTTCGCGGACTTAAGCTCACGGAAGGAGTTCAAAAACTCTAACTGAAATTCTCGGGTCGAGAACTTCTGCCAGTTCGCGGACTGAGTTCGCAATTCGATGTCACCATCATGATTTATAAAATAGCACTCAAGAGATCAAAGTAGTGCTTCTATTGGTGGGAGGTTGGGTAGCTCACCATTCTACCCGGAGTTTACGTACGGTGACACACACTCTAAAAGCACAAATTTAGACACGTACAATGAATTGAAGGTCGGTGCCTCTCATGATGTAACATGGACAGTCTCCACTATAGGGGACCCCAACTCTAATACCAAATTCAGCCTGCACCTCATTTGCCACTGGGATGTTTAAATCCAACTTTAACTCTCATACAATCAAGAAACCAGATCATGTTCTTTGTCATCTCTAAGTTCAGTCATTCTTGTGAGAATCTCGATGTAACCTTAGCGACAAGTATACTAAGTGACTCTAAACTAACTACAAGTTGGAGTTTCTTTATTCACTATTTTACACAAAAGTTGAAAATTTCATGAAAAATTTACAATGCAAATGCTTAACCACTCCCCCACACTTAAACTTTACATTGTCCTCAATGTAAATTGAGTCATCCAAAGTAAGTCAAGGTGGGAAATCTTATAATGATATGCGACAAGAAATCAGAAAAAGTAAATACAAGACAAGAAAAAGCTAAAAACGAAACAAGAATATAAAAATAAGACAAGAAATACTCATCGTATGGGTTTCCTCCCATTTAGCGCTTGGTTTAAAGTCGTCAGCCCGACTTGCACGACGAATTCCCCATACACCAATAATCTGAAAAGTTGGGGATCCTTTCATGTAACCTGTTTTGCAAATAGTAACTTCACACAAACATTAGTATAATAAAGCAAAAGTGACGATATAGCCCAATAGAAGTTTCCCCCACACTTAGTCTTTTCTACACTTGGAAGTGTATAAAGAACATAAAAATCAGGAACTTCTATGGTTTCTTCCTTGCAAACATTCATAGTATGAGAATCAAATGTTGCTAATGGTGGATATCGAGAAACAAAATCATTTAACAATATTCTCGAAGCACATACATTCAAGCCAATAAGAGGTAAAGGAGAAGGATTAATAGGCAAAGGGTTAGACAAACCTTGCAACTCTCGTGTTATGGTATCCTGTTCATCCTTAAAGAATTCAAGTGAATTACTTACCTCTTGCACATCGTGGTCCTCTATCAAAACTTGCAAGCATTCTTCGTCCGTCTCTGCCTCAACCAAAGTCTCGACATCAACATCATCATTACAATGCTTTGCAAGCTCAATTGGGTCTTCCACAATATTGGTCATATCAGCTTCATTCTCAACACACTCCTCTTTGTTGTAAGGCACATACTCTTTTGCGGCTCCAAATTTCGCTATAAGAACCTTTTTTAGAAGACTCAAAAATGCATCATCCTCAAGCTCCACCCTTTGAATAGGCTCTTGATCATTATAAAGATCAATGTTTGAGTAATCTACACAAGTGTCAACATATTCCTCTTCGTCTTCATTAGATTCAAACCTTGTTGCAACGAAATTCTGTAAAACACTAGTTTCATCATACTCATGTACCTTTTGAATAGGTGCTTGATCATTATAAAGATCAAGAGTTGAGTCCACTACACTAGTGCCATCAAGTATCTCCAAAGGTTGGTCCTTTTCAACACACTCATCTTCATTTTCAGACTCACCGTAATAAGAATCTTCATCTGTTTCCCATCCTTTATCACGACGCTGTTTAAGCTCCATACGAATGGTCCTACTAATTTCATCGACAAGCTCTTCCGAGGCTCCATCGTCTTCCAACTTGTATAGTTTCTGTGCAAGTTTTCTAACGTTCACACGTTTACCACCATTGGCTACAATATGTTCTCTTTCCCATGACTTTTCCCTTTGAATGGGTGAATGATCATAACTACGATCCGGAGTCGGGTAAGAAAAAGTGTTGCAGAAATTGTTTTGTACGATGTTCAGTCCATTTATAGCATTCATCCATCTCGGATAAAGCAAATTAGAAGTAGAATTGTCCCACCTAGGTGCTTGACTTACATACCCACTACCAGGTTGTTGTTGGTATGTATGAAAATCACCATAAGCTCTTGGATATTGATCATAGCCAATAAATTGGTTCCGATCGTATCCCATAGATGGTGAGCAATCGTCATAGTGTTGAGGAGGTTGAAAACTGTATCCATTGCTCCAGTATGCTTCTTCCATGTAACAATAAGTACCTGAAACAAGAGTTCTCAAAACTACATCAAAACCAGAAAATAATAAAAAGTAAAAACAAAACTAAAAATAAGAAACCAAAAACAAGTGACAACCGCTGCCTCCCCAGCAGCGGCGCCAAAATTTGATCGTTGTCGTATGCGTCAAAAATAAATTACTTTCTCATTACTCAAAATATATAATATAGCAAGGGCAAGAAAGGATCATTCCCACAGAGAGGACTAGGTTGTCAATATATTTTCGGTTTCCTATAAATAACAAGGGGGGATTTTTCTGATTTTTAATAAACTAGACAAATATAAAAGCAAAGAAACAAATAAAACAAATCAAATTAAGTATGCGAAAGTATTGGTTAAGGATTTCGTTTTCATTCACTAACATGCTCTTGTCATAATAACTAGAATTGATATTTAATCTCTCATTATCAAAGGCCCTAGGATACCTTGATCGCAAGTTTATCCCGCAAATCTCCTCTTATCATCAACAAACACATTAAAAGATGCGAATATGAATTCTATCTAAGAGAACAACCTAACGTGTAAAAGCACTAATCAAGTTTAATTCCCTAAATGCATTAAGTTCTATGAAATCATGCCAATCAAAGCAATCGAACGTGTAAAAGCACTAATCCGATTTAACAAAGGTTATGATCCACTTGTGACTATTAGGATGTACCACTACAAGCAATATTCACAATTATGCTACTTGCAATCAGAAATTTATCACTTTTACGTATAATAAACTCTAATCTAGCAATAAAGATGAAAGCAAACTCAATCGATTCGCGACTCGACTAAACAAGTTCAAATCATGTAACAATATTAATGGTGAATCATAAACGATAATATTGAGACAAAACTAATATATCAAACAAGGATTCATGTTATGTGAAATCAACTTTATCCATAACCAAAAATAATAATCTAGCTCATGTTCATGGAGTTCATAACAAGAATAAAGAGAAGTTTCATGTTTCTAAAACCCTAGAATAAAAGTAGAAGAAGAGATAAGATTCTCCCTAATGGAGAGGTGTCTAGATAATTAGGTCTCCTCCCTCTTAAATACCTCCTGCCAAGCTCTAAATTTAGGTTGAGAGCAAATAAACTCCGCCGAAAAGCAATCTCTGGAACAGCCCATGAGTGGAGCCCAGGTCCAAATCCATCTGGGTTATCTACCTGGACCAGTGAGTCAACTCGCCGTTTCGACCAATCCAAGCCAATTTCAGGTATTTTGTTTCAGCTCCTCCAGTGCATATAATTCATTCACCAGTTATTGCTTTCAGACATTCATTCAATTCCAGTTCCCATTTCAGCTCAACTGCAGTTCACCCGATGCATCTGCAATGCTCATTTAATTGCAATTAGTCGCAACGCTCAACAATTCACACACTCCCTTGCATCTATTACCACCTTCAAGCACAAACACAATCAACAGCTCCATCTTCTGTCATTCCCATTCACAACACAATCCTCGGCAGTAACAACCACTCTTCTTAAACCATATCATCAACACCATCTCAGCTCAATTCATTCCAAGCCGCTCCTCGCATGACTGTTATCCTAACATACATCTACGAGCAACGCAGTCATTCAACCATTCTCATTTCGAACTGCAATACTCATTCTACTCACAGCAAACAACCAATTTCTCGCTCAGCTTCCTCGCATATCTTCTCAGCTCATTGAGCTCTTAAGCTTTCTTGTTCACCAGAGGTAACAACATCTGCGCCTCTCCTTCCACCTGGATCACCAACTCTTGGACACTGCACCTGCCAATTCTAATTCATGCCCTGTACCAACAGCTCCAAATGCATCACACAGCTGCACAGGCATTGCACCAGTTTGCTGTAAAATCAAACCCATTGCTACTTCTCAGTACCATCCTCAATTGCAACACACAACATCAGCTTCTAACTCCTTAGACCCAACCACAACTACTCCCTGTTAGCATTCATTCTCAGCTAAACAATCCAGCTGAACCCTTTCTATCACAGTACCACCTTTACCAGCAACAGTTACTGTACTTATCTCATTCACCACAAGCCATTGTTCATACTGAAATCACAACAAACCCCCAAGTTCACCACTTCCCAGACTCAAGCCAACATCCCGTCTGTAGCTGCAAGTTAACTGGCAAGTTCGCCATCGCTTTTCCATCGCCTGCAGTCTTCAAATCACCAGCAAACTGCATTTTTTTAGGCCACCAGAATCCATACAAACTTCCTCCATTCTGCAACTTCTTACCATCAGTTATAGCTCCTCTTCTTCCATGTTTTCCGGGGCAACCACAATCTTCATAAACTCGAGCCAAGAAACACCATCAGTGCCTGCAAATCATCTCATCTCTTCCCTGTTGCTCATTCCCATTACCGCCACTACTATCTGCTCTGTAGCTTCTTATAAATCCCATGGCCATCTGACTGCAACCACCAGTTCAACCACCTGTTAAACCAAAATCAATCTCAGATCTGTATTGTTTGTTGTCTAACCCATTTCTCAATTCCTCCAAAATCAGCACATCTTCTTCAAATCATACCCAATTCGAATCGAATTCAACCTATCCATTCATAGCTCCAGACAACTAAACAATCAAACCCTAATTTCTAATTCTTCTCCCTGTTTTCTTATCAGCACAGTTCATCATCTCCTTCACTGGTTCTTCTCAAATTCATATTAACAAACCCATTTTTTTTCTTTCTTGCTGATGATTCAAACACAAATCCATCTCTCAGATTCAATTTTATCTCTCGGCTGCTGCTTTTCTTTCTTCATTTCAGGTGGGATGGAATGAGAGGAATGATGGACGAATGAGAGAAGGACTTCTATATTTCAGGGTTAGGGTGTAATAAAACGAGATGGATGTTGGGTGTAATAAAACTGTGATGGTATTTTTCAATGATGTTGTACTCAATGTAGTCAATATCGGATACCGGTTTGTCTCGGCTGAGGACCGGTACACTGGTACAACATTGTATCGGGGAGATCTCGGTTTCAAATATCGGGGAGATATCGGTTCTAAATTTATATCTATAATTTATATTGTTTCACACAAAATTATACAACATTAAAATGCATCAATTTTAGAAAAACAAACAAGTTCATTCAAAACATAAGAGTCGTCGTATGAAGTTCAAATTGGAAAAATGGGAGAATTCACAGTTGGTTTGATAGTTTCATACAGAAAGAACACACATAAATTGATTAGATCTAACAAGAATGGAACTATCAATTAAGATGGAGAAACTAATTTGTTAATGATGAAAACCATTTTATCAAGATGTATCAAGATTTAACAAATAATTCATCAAAGAATAATTAGATACAAATCACAACAAAAGAAGAAATTAACTATCAAAACCCTAACCTCTTGTTAACAGATCGACCATCAATTGAATCTCGCCATTGACATTAAGAAGAAGAAAAAAACGGATGCCAAGAAGGGTTTCTGAAGATTTTTCTGCCAAAAATTTCGATGAGATTTAGGGATTTTATCCTTCCCTTCACTTAAAATTCCTAAATTGACCTGACGTTCACAAAACAATTCCGAAACTGTCCCATATCGGGAAAACCGGACTGTATCGTTTCGTATATATCGGCCGATATTATCGGCTAAATATCGTACCGCGATATTTGTGTTTTCGTTTCGCTCTAACACCGGTACACGAAATTCCGCCGATATTTCGGCCGGTACAAGCGAAATTGACTACATAGGTTGTACTAAGACGATTCATTCACTCAGATTTGTCGAGAATTTGTATTGAGACTTAATAAAGAAAATAAGGAAAAATATATATACACAATTTGTCATAAGATGAAGAGATGTTGAGACGCGAGATTCCACTACTTTTCATATTGTTATGGTTCAGTCATTAACTCTAGACAATATAGCTCAAACAAAAGAAGTTGTGACTCTAGTTCTTTGCCAAAAATAGATTTCGTAAAATATTATTTGTAAGTTAAAAGCATGACGCATCTAAAGTATTTAGAACTAAGCATGCTGCATCTAACAAAATAACAAATAATTAATAGAAATCATAAAGCAATTAAATCTATGCAAAAAGTCAATAAAAGAATTAATTCATTTACCACAATCATGAAAGTTGCTTCCTCCGTCGTCCCAGCGATGGGGTCTATCTCCTCATACTCAAAACACGCTCAAAATAATTTTCCATAGATCAAAAAGGTGTTTTATTGAAGAAAAGATATAAAGCAGTGTGTTTGTAACAGTTATAATTGTTACAAAACCTACTGTTACAAATGAGTTGTTACAAAGTAGCTGTTACAAGAAAACTATAGCTCAAAACTGTCGCAAAACAACAGTCTTATCTGGAAGAAAACGTAACGGTTTTTTCGACACTAGAAAACGACTGCTTTTTGCAGTCTATTGTTCTTCGTGTTCTTCTCTCATGGCAACAACAACAACTCTCTCCAACTCTAATTCCTACACTCTATTCTCACCCCTTACTCTTTATACACTTTTGTGTGTCCCCCGTCACCTATTTATACCCAACAGATGGATATCTCTCGAGTTAATACTCACATCTTCTGACGATTAATAAAGTATCTCCCAAGTATTTCTCTTTATTTTCACACGTAGAAGAGCTGTCAAAATCTTTCAGAACTTCCCTAAACTGATAGATACGAATCCCAGAGGATTTTATATTCCCATATACTGCATTAACTTGCAGATAACAGCAAATCTTCGAGATATTATTCTTTCCCTGTTGACTCAAATATACACGAAAATCTTCTATTTTGTCGATCAAACACCAGTCAGCAATCCTACTTCGGTGTGTCAAATCATTCCCAATCAATACTGTTGAAAATCTCCGACAAAATCTCCACAAGATTTCGATAGTATTTCCACCTCCTCTTTTCTATAAAAGGAAAGAAATTTTCCCTTGTTTTACTCTTCAAAACCATATACCAATCCTGTTTTACCGAAACAGGATACATCAAGTCCAAATCCTTTGATAATCTCCAACAGAACTCGTTAAAATCTTCCCCAGAAATATCGTTGCTGCTGTATATTTCTTTCCGCCAAAATTTCATTTTTAAACCGTGAAGAAGAAGTGCCACCTATCCAAAATATGGGCGCCTTTAACAGCTGGGGTGCCTGGGGGTGCCCTAATCCAAAGTGAGGGTGCCTTTTAACACTTTTTCTGGGGTACCTTTAGTAATTTTCTTTGGGGGTCCAAATAGCACTTTTCGAGCACTTTTTCCACACAAATGTATTTCTCCAAAAACACCTATCCAAACACAGAAGCACCATAATTAGTACAATATCGAGCACTAACAATACAGAACATTGAGAACAAAATAGACACATAAATGTGTCTATCAAACTAGGGTGGATATTGGCACCATTCCAATAGATAAGGGCAATCACAGTGAGATACCCTTCCATAATTTCCACTTCAAATGCAATTGAGACTCGCTAGCTCCACATTCATCAACGGCCAATGACTCCGAGCAACGAATTGAGCGTCTATTTCATGTCTTTCGCTTAAATGACTCCAAAGCACCTAATAACTCAAAACGAAACATAAGATACATAATTTACAAGAAAAATCGCAAAGAAAGCATAAACATTGATAACAAATCAAGGTGTTTACAACACCTATCATGTATGCCTTAGTGATGCGTTTAACTGGCAAAAGATTTATGTTATTCATAGCTGAGTTTTCCTAAGCTGACATTCTTTCGTGCTTTCTGAAACAGTTGTCATTGAGGAGATAGAGGATGATGAGAAACCTACTGAAAATGGGAACCCAAACAGCAAACATCCTAAGAAGTCAGATGGTGCTGACAATCAAAAACAAATTGTTGTCAAGGATAATGCTTTGGAAAGCGAAGACGAAGATGGAAATGGTTTTCCCATCACCTTTACAAATAAAATAAAGAAGTTAAATACGAGAAGAACGTAACCAAGGACGGAAAAAAGGTAAAAGATGGCAGTGTTCAAGGCGCAGGCACAAAAAGGAAAAATGAGAGCATCAATCAAGATAACAATGCTGAGAAGTGAGATGTTATTCCCTCCTTTATATTTGTAATTGATAGAGCAAAGAAAACATCATCTTTAACCATTAGTAGTTGAAATCTTTTCTTTTGTACTGCTCATTTGATTTGTAATGCAGGTTATCTGTGGAGGCTAAAGATTCATCTATTATTAGAAGAGAAATAAGGGTAAAAAAGGTGCAGCTGAGGATGAGGAAAAGAGTGACAAAATGGTAGAGGATCGTGTAGAAGACAAACCCAAAGCAGTGTAGTTAATATCATATAAATCAAAACTTAAATTATTGTATACCAAAGCAGTTTAATTAATTTGTCAAAACAATAATCAAAGCCAAATGGGCTTTATTCTGAACAACAGAGTCAATTTTGGTACTTGTTTTAAATTGACGACAACCTGTATTACAGACTGAACCGAGAAAAATGTTAGAAATCAACGAGTTTGTTTTCCCACAGTATACACACGATATTACAAATTTGTCATTAGATTGCTGGTAATCTTGTGTGTATATGCTGCAATGAGAATTAGAAATAAGGTGAATTCAAATACAACAATTAAGATTAAACCAAATTCGAGGCTATGATTATATTCTCTAGCCTTAAGACAGATTCACCCATACTAATGCTTATGGATTATCGATGTTTGTTTTTCAGGACACAACGACTTATTTCTCGATATAGTAACAATCCAAATTTCGAGAAACGGCGAAATCTGAACTCCAAATAACGAACTCTCTTTAATACCTAGTTTTTCTAACATAAACATGCGAAATTTTTTTTCTTTTTCAAGCATTTATATGAGGGTATTTATAGCTTATGCTAATATCTATTCGCTCAAGCGTCACATATGTTTCATGGAGTTTTTCAAGGGTTTTTTATGAAAGTTTATGTCTTTTCACGTTTCTGATAATGTTTCTTTCGGTTTCCAAGTTGAAACCACCCTAACTAGCTGACCAGAAATTCGCCTGGGCTAAGGATGATTACTCCAAAAACCCAATTCAATTAAGGTAGTGAATAAGGAATTTGTTCATATGAAAATTATGTTCAATTTTTCCAACATCAGGTGGTATCCCATGCAATAAAATTTGATTTTCCCGAATGAAATTTATATTTCTCTCATGACCAACACCAGTTCTAAATATCTACTGGTTGATAGGACCAAGGGGATGAGCAGTGGAAGCTGCTGGTGACCCGGTGTGATCCCAGTGATCGTTGAGATTACTAAGAAAATGGGACTGTTGAATCACAAAGTAGCTCATGGTGTACCAAACAGTCACAAATTTTTGATACTGGTCACGATTTTTCGAATTTTAACGAATCCGTCACAAATTTGACAAACAAAAAAAAACGAGAAATTGGGTTAATTGCCCAAATATTTTTAAAACATGGTTCTAAACTTCTAATGGACGAGTAAAAATTAGTCTGGGTGAAATGGACACCAAAAAATTAGCAAGAATGAATCTGGATTCATCCTGGCTTAAACTTAAAAAAATAGCGAGGGTGAAACTGGATGCATCCTGATGTAAATTAAGAATAAGAAAAAATATTTGAAAATGGGTAGGATGAAACTGTTTACATCCTGGCTATTTATACACTCTCGTCCATTTAAACAGTATCAAATTTTACATGTCTTTTTCACCCAGAAATTGTCGTTATTGGGTTAATTGACCAATTTTGTACAAAAAAAAGAACTACGATCACAACGGTTTTGGAATTATAACGCATATATTCGTCCCTAATTTGACACAAGGCACGGATCAAGATATGCATGAAAACTAGGCAAAACTTATTTTAGCTTTGTAAATTATTTGAACAGCAAACCAAACAATGTTAGTTTCTCTGCACTATAGTATACGGTATACTGCACATGATTATGGAGGTAAAAACAAGGAATCTATTTTTTTTTAAGGTGCATTAAAGTATCAATCTTTGTGCCCCAGGCATAGTGTTCCTTTACTTAGAAAATGTGTAAACATATGTGATGTTAATGTTGTGTGGCAATGTGTTTTTATTTTTAGAGTTTGTAGTAAGCCAGTTGACGCTCTAGCTAAAGATGTTAGAAAACATAATGTCTGTGGGGGAACGGTGGAATTATCCACCTAACTTGTTAATTACTCACTTAAATCATCATATAAGATCTGTTTCTATGTAATATTGGTTAAAAAAAAAAAATCCACGCAGATGCCTCCAAGGTCTAGGGTTTTAGTCGGAGTTAGCCAACCACCATAATCAGTCCTAGCAAGATTAAAAATAGGCAGCAACCACCACCGATGACATCACAGTACCACTAGTTAGATAAACTATAATGGCATTTTTCAAACGTAATAAAGTTAAAACAGGGTGCCTGACAATGTGGTGGCCTGGGCATCAGCTGCATTAATAAAATTCATGTTTTTGGTAAACGGCATTTTCAAACGTAAGTTAAAACAGGGTGACAGACAATGCGGTGGCATAGGCATTGATACAATTCGTGTGTTTCACCAAACAGAAAATTAAAATAAAAATAAAAATGGTAACATTTTCAAAACTTATTCTGTTTCTTGCGACTTTGAAGTTTGAATAGCTTCCCACTAATTTTGTTTCTTGTTGTTGGACTAATGTAACTGTCGTGAACGCTGCTGCTGGCCTGCCTATTCTCTACACCCTTTGCATTTGCAGCGCGCTTTCACCCTGCTTAGATCTATCATTTTGCTGCGTGGCACTTACCGTGCTTCCCGTTTTTAGTTTACTCTCAAGTCTCGGTTCTATCGGGGGATATAACTTATAAGGCTGTGCATATCTTATTGCAAGACGATATCTATTAAAAAAATAAGAAGAGGAGTCATGCATACATTTACAATTAATTTCTTGGGGATTTTAATAAAGTGCCACACTTCCTATTTCATGTTTAAGAAAATGTCACTGTTTTTTTCAAAGTTTATTAAATGCCACATTCTTGACTTTTTCCGTCACGTTTTTTTGAGAAAACAGTTAACTGGCGTTAGTATCCGTTAGTGCATATGTGGCATTAAATCAGCAGCGTAAAATGACATTAAAGCCCCTGAATCAGTAACTGGAACGAGTTAGCCAGTGATTGAGCAGAGAGTTAACTCGTGACTCGGTGCAGTGAAGAAAACGAGTTAACCTGGAACGAGTTAGCCACTGCATAAACAAGAATGCTACAAAGAACAATGCAAATCAGAAATGCATCTGAGAATATGTAAAAATTAACTTGAAAAGACAATTGACATGTTATCTGAAAATTAGTTCTAACTAATATCATTTTCATTCATAAAGCAAGATTATCCCATCAAAATAAAACTGATTTCTGGTACATATATATGTCCATACCAGAATCAGTGTCTAAAGCAACCAAAAAAACTAACCATCAATTAGATACTTGTCCACAACATATCTAAAACAAACAATAAAGCACACACACTTCTACTTCCTATTCTTCTTAGCCTTGGTTTGCTTTCCCTTTGTGACAGAAAGATGTTGACTGACAGATCCAATACCAGCAAAATTCTGACTGAAATTTTGATTATCTTGTGTAGATCCATGAGTGTTAGGTCCTGCTACTGGTCTTCCTTGAGTGCTAGGTCCTGTAGATGACTCACCAACAAAAAATGATGTACCTCTGGATCTGTTCACCTTGGCTTTACCCCTTGCAGTGCTACTTTCAGGCTGATCTCTCTGTGTGAAGGTGCAGTTTGCAGCATCATACTCAGTGCTTGGCTTGAATCCAGTTTGGTTTTTACCAACATCACCACCAGCACAGGTTCTCTTGTTGTGGCCAGCAATAGATCCACATTTTCCACACTTCCTTTTCTTCACCACAGTTTCAGGTTCATCATAACTTCTCATCCTCTTCTTTGCTGGTCTTCCAGTTTTTCTCTGATAAGGAGGAGGGTTTACGTTGACGTTCATGGTTTCCTGCCAGAAGAAGAGAAAACAAATGAGAAAGTTAAAGTAATGAAACCCTAAAGGGTTTGATTCTTAAATAGGGAAAAGAGAAAAATAAATAACCAATATATTGAAAATTAAATGCACCACTTTCAATAAAGTTTATAAATCTACCTTATCTTCCAATAACCATTCAGTTATGTCTTCTAAGGGTGTGACGGCACTTGCATATGTGGTCCTATAATACTCCACAGAATAGTAAGGAGCACAATAACTGTTCAATCAATAAAATAAAGGTGTGTCAGTGTACAAGGAACAATAAATAATACAAACCACTTACAAAAAAAAAGTAAATGAATAATACAAAAAAAGTAATTGAATAATACAAACCACTTACTCTTTCCATTTTGGCCTCAGCAGTTTCAATGCACATACAACATGTTGACAAGGGAATCCCTTTAGCTGCCATTGCAAACAAGTGCATTGTTTGTCTATAATATTCACTGTATATTTTCTTGGTGATCACATTAGTTACCAAATAAACTTGTCCAATCACACTGCCTTCTGTATCAAACTTTCCAACCAAGTCAAGCATCTTATTTATCAATTTAACAGCAGCAGGGACCAAACCATTTTCATTCCACTTAGCAGATTCTTCCCTTCTCTTAAATAACAAACCCATGACTAACTGACCATACATCATGCCTAGTTGGATTATAGGTTTATCTCTCATATTAGAAGCCATGGAATTAAAAGATTCAGAGAAATTGTTATTCATATGCTCACAACAATTAAGGGGATCAAAATAGGCCCTAGACCAAGTACTTGGATCTTCTTTCCTAAGATATTCACCAGCATCAGCATTTTCTTTGCATATACTGTCAAAGTGCTCCTACATTGCAAAACAATCACAATTTTATATATAACCTACAAACTAACAATCAAGAAACATAGGGGATTTTAACAAAAGAGGCACAAACCTGAAAATGCTTTACTTTGTATGCTTTGCATGCATTCCACAATGAGCTGTGCAAGGTTGGTGCCTTGTAGTATTTCTTGAAGTTCTTGTATAAGTGCCTGCATATGCAAATAAAGAGTTAGTACTTCTTCAAGTTCTTGAACCAATAGAAAAACACATACACAATGTAAACTACTGTAAAAAAACACATACCTGAAACAATATCTAACTCTTGCACCAGGGAAAACCTTAGGAACAGCTTCCAACAAGCCTTTCTGCCTATCGGAAATAAAGGTAATTCTGCCAGCATGATGTGCATTGATTGCTGGAGCCAAATCCTTGAGGAACCCAGTCCAGTTCTCCTAAGATGTTTCTTAAATGCCTTCTTGTTATTAAAAGCATACTTTACCTCAATCTTTGTAGGATCAACAGGAGCCACCTCTTCTTCTACAGGGAATAAGGGTTCTTCTTCTTCATCACTGTGCATATTGAAGTCTTCTTTCCAGTTCTTGTAATCAAACTTCGCTTTCACATCTTTATCATTTATTGCTTCAATACAATCATTATTATCATTACTCCCACCATCATTAGAAACTGCAATTAACAAACAACATCAAAGTGTTAGTACATTTAAAGAAAGGGGAAATAGACAATAAGTTATAAACATCAAAGGGTTAATACTTCAATACCTTCTTCATCATCTTCTTCACCGCTGCTTGAATGACTACTTCCATCTCCAACTTTATATGTCTTGACAATATCTTCATAATCAATATCATCCTCTTCATCACTGTCATATATTGGTGGAGCATTTGGGTCTTCAATGGGGTGACATTCATCCACAGTAGTGTTCTCTAACACCACATTCTCCTCCTCATCATCACTGCTGACCCCTGCATCATTGTTGTTCACTGCATCAATCTGGTTCACTGCATCAGTATTCTTGACTGCATCAGCCCAGTAATCATGGTTAAAGTTTTCAGTCACTTGAATTGGTACACTGCTAGAACCCACAACACTGGCTTGACTAACGCAAGAATAACCCTGAGATTCCATTTCATTTAACAGATCCACAAACAATTTCCTAGATACTCCTCCATTTGAGTTTTCAAACTTTGACTGAGCTTGCAACCTTGGTGATCTCCTTACAGTCTTTTCTGGTGATCTCCTTACAAACTTTTCCTTTGAAACTGGCTTTTTAGCAATCCTCTTATGGGACTTCTTTGGAGTCTCATCAATTACTGTCACTGGTTGTTCCATTGCAGCCTCAATGAAGTCATTGTCATTACCGAATTCAGAACTTAATATCTTCAAATGTAAACATATAAATCCTTTATCATCAGGTACTGCATGCTCCCAGAACTTAAACAAGTCCTCATTCCTATCCATAATCTCAGGAAAACATGGTTCTATCATCCAATATAAACTAGGAATTTCATTTTCAGAAAGGCGCAACTTAACACGCAACATCTGCTCAAATTCCTTGAGGTCAAATTTTTCTCTATCCATGTGAGGGAAGAACAAAGTCATATTACTGTCCATAACCAAGACGCTGATGTCTCTATATGGATAATATGTTTCATCACTGCATCATAAGTAAACAAATAAACTTCAGTAAACCCACAAATTTCTAAGCACTGAAATCCAACAATTTAAACCCTAATCATACAAATTCCAAAATTTAAGCCCTACTTACATTACATATCAAACAATCAAACCCTAATTAAAAATAAACTTCAGAAATTGAACTCATGCTTCGAATCACTATGAACTTTACTGAAACAATCAAACCCTAATGAAAAATCAGAAAACAATCAAACCAAACATCAACTCATGCTTCGATTCAAAACCCTAAGATGCAACAACATCGATTTAAGTAACAAAATGAAAAGAAGACAAAAAGAAGATGAAGAAAGAGATGGGTTTCTTCAGAAATCGAGAATAACGAAGTTAGGGTTTTAGTAAAACATACAACTGGTTGTTCTTCCCGTTCTTCTTCTTCTTCATCTTGAACTTTGCTGAAACCCTTTACTCAGATTCACAACCTAAACCAAATCCCTTTGTAGAACCCTAGTTTTCTCTAACCTAAGTTTCTCCGCTGGAAAGAGAGACATGGAGAGAACGAAATGAAAAATGAGAAAGCAAAAAACTTGGTTTGGTTTCATTTCCGTGAAGGATAGGATAGTAAATTAAAACACTACACGTGTAGTAATCTCATGAAGCTAATCTTGAACCGTCGATATATAGACAGGTGTAAGAATCTTGACCTGGTCAGCGAACTTTTGACCAATTAGGTGGGTCCAGACGGAAACACTAACAGTTGTGGCATTTAATAAACTTTTTAAAAAACGGTGGCAGTTTCTTAAACATGAAACTGGAAGTGTGGCAGTTTGTTAAAAATCCCTAATTTCTTTGTTTACGTAATAAATGCACATTGCTGATGCACTTCAGGAATCAGGGCCCTTAGTAATATATAGACTGCATTGTTTGAAATTTTCAGGTTTCAAAGAGAGAGCAAAAGATATGGAGTACTTCAACCTTCTTCTGTTAACTCTACTTCCTTTAACACTTCTCAAAGTATTCTCATGGATTACTAAATCCTCACCAACAAATCTCCCACCTGGTCCATTCCCACTACCCATCTTTGGAAATCTTTTCAAACTCGGGAAGAGGCCTCACGAGTCACTAAGTCAACTAGCTCAAATTTACGGTCCATTAATGACGCTAAAACTCGGTTCCTTAACAACAATGGTCGTTTCTTCTTCTTCTATGGCTAAAGAAGTTCTACAAAAACATGACCAGTTGCTTTCTAGTCGGATCGTCGTAGACGCTGTTAAGATATCCGGTCATCACGAATCATCAATGATATGGTTACCTCCTACTCATCAATGGAGAGCACTTAGAAAATTAACAAACACACATGTTTTCACTACCCAAAAGCTTGATTTAAACCAAGGCCTGAGGCACCAAAAGCTAGAGGAACTTGTTTCTTACATGCGGCAAAACGCAAACGCTGGTTCTGCGATTGATATTGGTCAAGCTGTTTTTACGACGGTGCTTAATTTGATATCGAATAGTTTCTTTTCAATTGATTTAGCTGATGATTTTGGTTCAGATTCGATTTGTGCATTTAAAGATGCTGTTAGAGGAATAATGTGGGAAGCAGGAAAACCGAATTTGTCAGTCTATTTTCCGATGATTAGATTCATGGATCTGCAACGTGCAAGACATGGCATGAGTAAACATTTTGGAGTATTGGATGAGATATATGAGAAGATTATACAACAGAAACTGTTGACACTACAGTCCGGAGAGGAGAAGACTGGTGACTTGCTAGATATGATACTTGATCCATCCCATGATAATGAAGTTCAGCTTCAACATCATGAAATCAAGTCTTTATTCAAGGTTAGTACTATACTTCTGTGTATTAGTCATAATTAATTTTGTGCTACCAAATTTGGGACAGTGTATTTTTCTGGTATATATTTCTTTGACACCCACTGAAACATTGGTGTGTTAGTGTGTGGTAATCAATGTGATTTTATATTAATAACATGATTCATTTATAAATCAACAGGACTTCTTTGTTGCTGGTACAGATACTACCTCGGCCACGATAGAGTGGGTAATGGCGGAGTTACTTCACAACCCGTCTAAGATGAAAAAGGCTCAACAAGAGCTTTTAGACATTTTGGAGAAAGACCAGCCAATTGAGGATTCAGATATCGTTCGACTGCCTTACTTGCAAGCAATTGTCAAAGAAACGTTGCGACTTCACCCGCCAGCTCCGTTTATGGTTCCTCATAAAACAGAGAGCAATGTTGAAATTCATAATTTCGTTGTTCCTAAAGGTGCCCAAATACTAGTCAATGTATGGGCAATTGGACGAGATCCTGCTTTATGGAAGGATCCAACCTGTTTTAACCCCGAGAGGTTTTTAGATTTGAAAACTGATTATAAAGGTCAAGATTTCGAATTGATTCCATTTGGATCTGGTCGGCGAATTTGTCCTGGTTTATCATTAGCGCATAGAATGGTACATCTTATGGTGGGTTCGCTTATACATTCATTTGACTGGAACCTGGAAAATGGGTTGAAACCAGAGGATTTGGATATGGAGGAAGAATTTGGGTTTACATTAGCAAAGGCTACTCTGCTTCGACCTATTCCAACTATAAAGTTATAAATGATGGAAGTTGCTAGCTTATTGAGGTTCCATAACATGTCTTTGTATTGTGGATTGTATTATGGATTGTATTCTAGATTTTCTTATGGAAGTATGCTTGTAATCCAATATCGTTATGTAAAACATAATTTAATATTATAAGAATGATTATTAAATTTTAATAATTATTTGCAATACGTGTTTGGATAGAAACATCATCTAGTTAGTTTAAATTCAAATTGAAGTAATTTGTGAAAACTGTGAAAGAAAGCATCATTCAATTTAAATTGTCTTATTTGAGGATGTGACTCTTCATGAAAGGATTTCTCCAAAAATTTCTTTTGGATCCGTATAAATCTCACTCATTATATATTATAGGGCTTTGAGCTATATAAAACTAGTGTTGGGAAATAGTAGCTTGCATATGTGGCTAAATGTCAAAGCAGAAATATTTGTGCTACATCAGATTGTGTTCGTTGTTTTCATTGTTATCTCACTATTATGTTAACGACGTAGGGAACTGTTGTATCTTAGGAGACATGTCGCTATCAAAACGTTATAACATATATCTGGTGAAATGACGAGGCACCGAGTACATCACAATATTTTTGTATCAACCTACTGTAGGCGTATCTCGTGTAATCTTACAGAAACAATAACTGCCAAAAGATTACTTCAACAACGTGTAACTTGGTATATAGTATAAGTTTGAAGCCAAACCAACTATCCAACCACATACCAAGAGGATAAAAGTATAATTGTATTTACGTTAATTATAAAAATACAAAACATAATGCAGAAGTAAAGTAAATCACACCGACGCACAAAATTTTGTTAACGAGGAAAACTACAAGGTAGAAAAACTCTGGGACCTAGTCCAGTTTTGAATACTCTCGGAATTAAGCAGCTATAAAAATGACTACCACAAACTCGTATAGTAGAGATCAATACTACTCCTTGTTACTCAGTTCCTTCAATATACATGCGCCAACAACCAATCTGGCCTACGCACGTGAATCCCCAAACAGAGTCGGCTATCTTGAGTCGCTTCACCTGCTGTGAAGACTTCTGCTCTCATCTTTTTTGGATCGTAACCCGAAATAGTAAATGACTAACCTGTTCCGATAACCACCTCACTTTTGTATCTCCCAAACCCCGCAAAGGTCAAAGATAAAGTTGAGTACAAAAGATCTCTTGTTTAATCAATATAAACTCCTTTTGGTCAAAGATCAAACCAAGATAAAGATTATGAAAATAATATATCTTTGTGAACAAGCTCTCTATATGTAACTTTATGAGGAGAACTAACTGGACAGTTTGTTTGATCTTTCAAGAAGTCTGATGTTTATGGAATAAATTGCTTGTTAGAATCCCAGAGAATCAAGTGTGTACGAAGTATCATAAAGATCAAAATAAAAAAACGAACAAGTCTTCAATCTTCAAAGTAACGTTACACACACTACAGGAAAAATATACATCCCTACTGGAATTTCGCAACCCTTTGCTAAATGTCGTAGAACAACCCATGTTTTGCAACTTTTTTCAAAGGAAGTGTCGTGGAAGGGCATCAGTACTAACCCCCAAGACCCAAGGGTTGCGACAAAAAAACAAACCACAACCCTTTAAGCAAAACAGTTGTGACGCCATTTAGCTTCACAACCGTTTTCTGGATACGTAGTTCATAATCCTATCGCAACCAGTCGCAAGAGTCGTTGAAGATAAACAAAATATGAAAAAAAAAATAGTGTTGAGGGGATTCGAACTTGAAACCTACTGTGTGTTAGTTCAACCCATCAACCATCCTTACAGTTCACAAGTTTTGGGTTTTTGTGTTTTTTTTTTATTCAAATGTATAACAACTATTATAAGTGTTGTTGAAGCAAAAATATAGGATGTTGGAAAAAAAACGAGGGTGCGGGGATTTGATCCTGAGCCTCATGCATGCAAGTCCATGATCAACCATGCCTACACTGTCACAACACTGTCAGGTCTGTGGTTTTTGTATATACTTACTTCATGACTACCTTTGACAACATTTATAAGAGTTGCAAAAACAAAATATGATGTTTAAAAATAAGGCTCAGTCACCTGAGCCGCAAACAGCGGAAAGCCTTCCCTGTAAACAATCCTTCCCTGAAACAATCACATACAGTCTACAATGATAATGCATCTCATCATATCTACTAGTTCCCTAGCACTTCATTTCACAGTTTAAGACTTCAAGTACCCAATTTCTTCTAATCCACCAAAAAACATAAAAAGAATGGAAATTTTTCAGAAACAATGACAACCCATAGCACCAAATGGTAACTAAACACGAAAAAGAAGACAAATTACTGTGCATATCTAGTTCTCTGACTGTAAATGACTATACCATTACATATTCCCTTCTTCTCTCCTCCTTTTACCGGGCTTGAGACCGGCAATGAAATGAAAAATCATTTTCACTGGCGGAGTTAAAAAAGGGTGTTCACTCGGAACTAAGGTCAAACATCACAATCACATTCCCAATCACAATAATAAGATCAAACATCACAATCATAAGAACATTTATAGTATCAGTAAAGGAAAAGCAAAAGATCCTGTGACAACAAGATCCACAATGACAGCAACGAGAACGACAAAGACAGTAAAAAGATATAGCAGTAAACACAATACGTACATTACGTACTAACCTAACCTGTGAACTTATTTTTCTTCTTCCTTTTGTTCTTCTTCTTTCTCGGAACCACTACGACAGCTTCAGCATCTTCTCTTACGTAACTCTCGTTCTCGCCCTCGCTATCTATTTGTAAGCCAAGAGTTGAAGTATCCACAGGTTGGCAACTTGTGTCATCGTTTTCATTGTATACCTATAATTCATGGAAATCCCTAGGTGGTGGTTTGAACATGACATACCAGTTAGATGTATCTGACTCTCGAGAATAAAAAACTTGTCGCGCTTGTGATGCTAAAATGAACGGGTCGTTACGAAATTGGTTCTTATGCTGCTTTAAGTTTACTAATGTGAATCCTTTCTCTACCTTCACACCAAAATAGGTGTGAGCCCAGTCACATTTGAATATGGGAACTTGAAGGGTAGCGTAGTCCAACACCAGAATTTCTTCTAAAACACCATAGAAAACAGTGGTTCCTGATCGTCCTGCAACTAAAGTTTTTGATTCAATTGAGACACCACTGTTTTGTGTGACTCTTTGAACATCCTTCGTAAGAAACCTAGACCCATTGATTAGCAAGCCTTTATATGACACGCAGTTTTCTAAAGGCCCTTTTGACAACCACTCTACCGTGTTTGATAATGACATGCCTTGTTCCATTTGCATATAAACCTATAAATGTATACGGTCAGAACATAAAAATATAACTAAAAATGGTTATATGAGCATGAGAAGATATATTTATAGCGATTCTGTGCCTAACATGGATAGTTTTAAGTGACAAAATCAAATAGAATATCTTGAACCCATACATGAAAACAGAATCAAACAATCTATATAGCACATCCATGGACGATGGTTCTATTTTTGTTTCTGAAGTCTCAAAAGCCATAAGTGATTAAACTATCTACTAAGGTGCGCAATCTGACTAAAAGTGGGAAAAACTTGCCTTTTTTTTAAACCAATCTCCTAATGTGTCTGACTGTATGGAAATGAGCTGGTCTTCATTGGCAACAGACCTCCCAACGGAAGATTTTAACTCATCCATATGCATTCTAAGATAAAAGTAAAATCAAAACATGACGTATTAACTGACAACCCATTTCTAATGAACAACAACGTGATACTTACGTCAGATATGGGTCAATTTCTGTTGTGTTAAAAAGCACATATCTGTGAGAAATCTTTAGCTTTTCACTATCCATACGCAGTTGTTCACCTTTAGAAAGAGGACGTACTGCCGGTGTGGTACCATAATTTTTATCAAGCCTTGGGTTTTCTCTTATTTCAGCTGCTTGATCCATGAGAATAAAATACCTAACACGCTCCATTCCAAGATAACACTTTGCTATACAAGCTTCAGGTAGTGCGTAATTTTTAACATATTCTTTGAATGTCTTCATATACTTATACGAAAGTAGCATATGAAACAGTTATACCAGTTAGAACACTTAAATATTATCTAGTAACTTTAAGCTACAAGGGAAAGCTACTGACTGCATAACACACCTTTCAAATGGATACATCCAACGATATTGTACAGGTCCACATAAACGCACTTCTCGAGCTAGGTGAATTGTCAAGTGCACCATCACATCAAAAAATGATTGAGGGAAGTACACCTCCAACATACACAAAGTCTCAGCAACTTCTACTTCAAGTTCTACTAATCTTTCGAGATGAACTACCCTTTGGCATATTTCGTGAAAATAAGAACACAACCTGAAAATCGCCTTACTTGGCCCCTCAGGTAAAAGTCCCCTCAAAGCTACAGGTAATATTTGTTGCATAAGAACATGGTAATCATGAGCCTTAAGGACACCTAAGCAACCATCTTTCGAGAAATGCTTCCTAAGATTCGAACTATACCCATATGGAACCTTCAAATTTCTCATCATATTATAAAGTATAGCCTTATTCTTGTTTCTTAAGCTGTATGGTGCTGGTCGAAGAATTGTTTTGCCATTTATCTCTTCTGGATGCAATTCTGGTCGTATTCCCATACTCTTCAGATCATTACGGGAATCCAAACCATCTTTTGTTTTGAACTTTATATTCAAAATAGTACCAATGATGCTCTCACAGACATTTTTTTCTGTATGCATAACATCAATATTATGTCGTAGTAACAAATCCTAGGAATTCATGAAAAAACCTAACATTAGTAATTCCCAAAACAAAAGATGAGTCCATGTTCAATGAAAATCAAGTTTTAGACATATATAATTACCTATAAAGCCATTTTGACAATCTAATATATATGTAGCATACTTTTGGTAGTTGCTGGTGGTTGTAATTAAGTTGATATGATTATATGTAATGAACCCAAACCGTATTAATAATGATTTGAAATTGCACATTGGTACGTGCTACTAGTACGCACTAAGA
Organism: Papaver somniferum; assembly: GCF_003573695.1. Classification (NCBI taxonomy): domain Eukaryota; kingdom Viridiplantae; phylum Streptophyta; class Magnoliopsida; order Ranunculales; family Papaveraceae; genus Papaver; species Papaver somniferum. The sequence continues at coordinate 35,013,351 of NC_039361.1, read as the reverse complement.
AAAAGAACTAGAAAAACAGGATACATGTAAACCAAAAAGCACATATATATATATGAAGTTATAGTGAGTTCAAGCAAACATGACAGAACCTCATAAAACTATTTGGAAGTTCAGGGGCTAATCAGGTTATAGTGAGTTCAAGCATAGATGATCATGTGCACGAAACTATTTAACAAGTAAATGTGAAGTTAGAACTGACCTTCCAGTAAGGCAGGTCGAAGAATATCGACTGTTTGTTAAACACCCGAAGCTCAGTTTCCCCGTCAGGTGCACCAAATCTAGCCGCATCAGAAACAACATCCCTTTTCCGCTTCCCACAATTAGAATTACCATCCTTTGCACCTTTTGCCGCACGACTCTGACCCTTTTCCTTTACCATCTTCTTATTAATCTTCTTCTTCTGATTCTTCTTCTTCTTTTCCTCTTTTTCTTTCCTTTTCTCCTCCTCGTTCTTCTCCGCTTTCCCAAAATCATTCACAATACTGCTCTGAAGTTCAAACACCTCAGCACCAGACATAACAGGTGGTTTTTCTCTCCTCTCAATTTCTCCATTAAATATGTCTTTTTTCTGCCGAAGAGGACAATTATCACGAAGAAATCTCCTATGATTCATGTATATAGTTTTACGAATAAATGGCAACCAGATGCTAAGTGTATTATCACCACAAAGAGGACAGGATGCCTTTCCTTTATACGTACATCCAGATAGATTTCCATATGCAGGGAAATCATTAATTGTCCACATCAATAAAGCCTTAAGTTAAAATTCTGTTTTACTAAACGAATCATACACTTTCACGCCGTTTTCCCACAACTCAATCAGATCATCAATCAATGGCTGCAAATACACATCAATGTCCTTACCCGGTTGCTTTTTTCCAGGAATCAGCATGCTTAGAATCATGTTTTCGGCTTGCATACACGTCTGGGGCGGCAAATTGTAAATCACGATCATCACCGTCCAACAACTGTGGGTTGCGGAAAGATCGCCAAACGGATTAAATCCATCAGCAACAAGCCCAAGACGCAGATTATGCGAATCTGAAGAAATACGGGAAATTTTTTGTCTATGTGCTTCGAAGCCAAAGAATCTGAAGGATGGCGCATCTTCCCATCTTTACTCTTGTTCATCGCGTGCCATATCAACTGCTCATCCATCTCTGCTGATTGATATAATCTCTTCAGTCTTGGGACAATGGGGAAGTATCTAAGAACCTTCACTGGTATCTTCTTTTTAGGCTTGTTTATCATGTCCGCAGCGTTGTCGTCCATGTTAGATGTGTCTTGCTTCCACCTAGAATAATGACATTTAGGACATTCATCTGCATCTTTCAAATCTCTTCTAAACAAGCAACAATCATTCTCACATGCATGTATTTTCTCGTAAGTCAATTGATAAGATTTCAGCAGCTTCTTCACTTCATATGTGCTTTTAGGAAGACAATGACCTGGCTGCAACATCGAACCAATTGTCTTGAGAAGCTCGTCAAAAGCCTTCCTAGATATACCACTAACTGTCTTGTGCCTATACAACTCAACAGTGATAGATAACTTTGTGTGTGTCTTACAATTGGGGTATAACGGAACGTCAGCCGCCTCATCCACCTGGTTGTCCAACCCCTCGTCCTGCCTGATTTCATGGCCCTGATCTTGATGTGCATCACCTTCAAAATTATCCTCTACTTGTATCTTTTCTAAACCATGTGTCGCTCCCTCTTGGTGAACATCATTAGAAATGATAGCCGGTTCCCCATGAAAAACCCACTCGGTATATGTAGGATCCATACCTGGTTTATCAAGTGAAGATGCACTATATTCGGAGGAAGTGGCAAAGCAAGATTCTTACAATCAACACAAGGACAACCGAACTTAGAAGGATTTCCAATTTTTTGACAAACAGTCTCTATGATATTCTTCAATGCATTCTGATATGGAAGATCACCCCTACATTAAAGATAGATAAAATCAGAACACCGTAATAATAACGTAAACAATCTAGGAAACCGATGTAAATAATATAATTAATATATATCCTTAAGTTAAACATATTAACCTTGGCCAATGAATCCAATCTTTATTCATCAGTTAGAACGAATTCAATCGATTGATATATGTTAAAATGAAACTTGAATCTGCGCGCAACAGAAAAAAAAAAGAGTTAGAATAAGGCTCACAGATCTAGCCCTGCAATTAACTTCATCATGTAAGTTATAACAAGCATAATAAGTAACCATAAAAATCATAAGTTGTAACTGAAATGAAGTACTTTTTATTTCTTTTAAATCATGGTCTTACACATAAAATTATAAATTACTACATATGAAGAATTTTCCCTAGCTTTGTAACTAGATCAGCTATTTGGTTAGTAGAAACTCTAACTTTTTCTTTTGCAGCAATGAAGATAGCATCTGAAGCCCATGTAAAAGCTCCACATTGTTCACATACAAGGTAAGCTATGTGCTTATTGTGTTGATTGTTGCATATTTTTAGGGTGAGTTTGCAGTTGCAGGTTGAAGAGAAGCACAACTGATTGTGCAGTGGACAATCTTTAAAAGAGTGATCATCTTCTCCACAAGCATTACAGCTTTTCGCTGATAATAACAACTTGGCTTTGCAAGGGTCAGAAGCATCATTAAACCATTCAAAGTAGGTGCAAGTAGGTATGGTACACTTGAAGAACATTTTTCCATAGGTTTCAGTTGTTGTAGATCGTAGAAATGCTCTCACACCGTTACAAGGAACATGCTTGCACCTAGAATAGAGCCAAGGACACACTTTTGTCTCATGGTTCCCTTGTTCACACATAGCACACTCAGTTAGGATTTTTTTTCATTCTCATCTTACTGTTGTTGTTGTTGTTGCAACTATTACTGCTACTTGGAGAGTCTTTGACACCTCCACCCATGACTGATTCAGTATTGTTATAGATAATTAGAAGCTAATTTCAGTCCCTAGCTAGTAATGCAATCCTGCCACATTTGACTACTTATTTTAACAACAAGTAAACACACACACACACATTAAACAAAGAGCTCCAAAGTCTGTGTATAACAATCAGTTCACAATGCTCTAAATATCTACAACATATACCTTTGAACTGTTCTCTCAGATTAACTTTTGTTTCCCTCCCAGTTCAGCCAAGTATGTGTACACAAAATTCTCCTGATAAAATTGAATCAAATCCTGCAAAAGAATTGAAATTTGAATCAATATAATGCAAATCACCTGAATTCAATGCAAACCCTAATTATAATCATTTGAATTAAATGCAACTTAATTCACCGGAATTCAATGCAAACCCTAATTCAAAATATTAATGCAACTGATTTTATTTCAACCACCTGAATTTAATGCAATGATTGAAAAATTTAAATGAAATTAACTCAAATAAATGACCCCAATCATCAAACGAATTAAATTCAATGATTGGAAAAAAATTAAAAATCAAAAACAAAATTAAAATTAAACCCTAAAGAGATCGGGAAACCCAATTTACAGACCTGGGTAAGTCTTCAGCTAGGTCGTTTTGATGGTGAGAAACCCAATGATGGTGAGCTGTTGATGACGGTGGTTTTGATGGTTGCGGGAGATGGTGGTTTTACAGAGAAAGAAGTGATGAAGGAGGAGGAAGTTGCAGGGGATAAGGTTAGAATAAAAAAAAGAAGTGGCTGAGAAAGGTTAAGGGAAAATGAAAAAAAAAATGGACGGTTACAGATTGAAATGGATGGTTAGGATGTAATATTTTCTACATCCCCTTTCACAACCTTTAGTAGAAGTCGTCGTAAAACGTTTGTCGTTCTGCTAAATTTTTTTCAATTCTGCTAAAAAAAATTCACTTCTGCTAAATTTTTGCCGAAAAGGGTGATTTTATGCCTTAAAAGATTTTTGTACTTATAAGAGTTCGTTCCTGGCGAGGTTTCGACCTCGAAGCCAGTTTCTTTCCCGAACTTTGCGAAACTGTGTGTTTAAGGTTTTTGGAGAATATTCTAAGGGAATATTACCTGTAAAAGTTCGTTCTTACCAAGTTTCCTACTTATAGGAGTCCGCTCCTGGCGAGGTTTCGACCTCGAAGCCAGTTTCTTTCCCGAACTTGGCGAAACTGTGTGTGTTTAAGGTTTTTGGAGAATATTCCAAGGGAATCTTACCTGTAAAAGGTCGTTCTTACCAAGTTTCCTACTTATAGGAGTCCGCTCCTGGCGAGGTTTCGACCTCGAAGCCAGTTTCTTTCCCGAACTCGGCAAAACTGTGTGTGTTTAAGGTTTTGGGAGAATATTCCAAGGGAATCTTACCTGTAAAAGGTCGTTCTTACCAAGTTTCCTATTTATAGGAGTCCGCTCCTGGCGAGGTTTCGACCTCGAAGCCAGTTTCTTTCCCGAACTTGGCGAAACTGTGTGTGTTTAAGGGTTTTGGAGAATATTCCAAGGGAACCTTACCTGTAAAAGGTCGTTCTTACCAAGTTTCCTACTTATAGGAGTCCGCTCCTGGCCAGGTTTCGACCTCGAAGCCAGTTTCTTTCCCGAACTTGGCGAAACTGTGTGTATTTAAGGTTTTTGGAGAATATTCCAAGGGAATCTTACTTGTAAATCGTTCTTACCAAGTTTCCTACTTATAGGAGTCCGATCCTGGCGAGGTTTCGACCTCGAAGCCAGTTTCTTTCCCGAACTTGGCGAAACTGTGTGTGTTTAAGGTTTTTGGAGAATATTCCAAGTGAATCTTACCTGTAAAAGGTCGTTCTTACCAAGTTTCCTACTTATATGATCCCTCTCATGGCAAGGTTTCGACCTCGAAGCCAGTTTCTTTCCCGAACTTGGCGAAATTATGTGTGTTTAAGGTTTTTGGAGAATATTCCAAGGTAATCTTACCTGTAAAAGTTCGTTCTTACCAAGTTTCCTACTTATAGGAGACCGCTCCTGGCGAGGTTTCGACCTCGAAGCCAGTTTCTTTCCCGAACTTGGCGAAACTGTGTGTGTTTAACGTTTTTGGAGAATATTCCAAGGGAATATTACCTGTAAAATGTCTTTCTTACCAATATTCGTACTTATAGGAGTCCGCTCCTGGCGAGGTTTCGACCTCGAAGTCAGTTTCTTTCCCGAACTTGGCGAAACTGTGTGTGTTTAAGGTTTTTGGAGAATATTCAAAGGGAATCTTACCTGTAAAAGATCGTTCTTACCAAGTTTCGTACTTATAGGAGTACGCTCCTGACGAAGTTTCAACCTCGAAGCCAGTTTCTTTCCCGCACTTGGCGAAACTGTGTGTTTTTAAGGTTTTTGGAGAATATTCCAAGGGAATATTACCTATAAAAGGTCGTTCTTACCAAGTTTCCTACTTATAGGAGTTCGCTCTTGGCGAGGTTTCAACCTCGAAGCCAGTTTCTTTCCCGAACTTCGCGAAACTGTGTGTGTTTAAGGTTTTTGGAGAATATTCCAAGGGAATCTTACCTGTAAAATGTCGTTCTTACCAAGTTTCATACTTATAGGAGTCCGCTCCTGGCGAGGTTTCGACCTCGAAGCCAGTTTCTTTCCCGAACTTAGCGAAACTGTGTGTGTTTAAGGTTTTTGGAAAATATTCCAAGGGAATCTTACCTGTAAAAGGTCGTTCTTACCAAGTTTCCTACTTATAGGAGTCCGCTTCTGGCGAGGTTTCGACCTCGAAGCCAGTTTCTTTCCCGAACTTGGCGAAACTGTGTGTGTTTAAGGTTTTTGGAGAATATTCCAAGGGATTCTTACTTGTAAAAGGTCGTTCTTACCAAGGTTCCTACTTATAGGAGTCCGCTCCTGGCGAGGTTTTGACCTCGAAGCCAGTTTCTTTCCCGAACTTGGCGAAACTGTGTGTGTTTAAGGTTTCTGGAGAACATTCCAAGGGAATCTTACCTGTAAAATGTCGTTCTTACCAAGTTTCGTACTTATAGGAGTCCGCTCCTGGCGAGGTTTCGACCTCGAAGCCAGTTTCTTTCCCGAACTTGGCGAAACTGTGTTTGTTTAAGGTTTTTGGAGAATATTCCAAGGGAATCTTACCTGTAAAATGTCGTTCTTACCATGTTTCCTACTTAAGGGAGTCCTCTCCTGGCGAGGTTTCGACCTTGAAGCCAGTTTCTTTCCCGAACTTGGCGAAACTGTGTGTCTATATTACTTGGTTTTTTGGTTATTATTTCTAATCCAACGATCTAGAATTCAGCAAAAACAAAAACAAGGATCACTACTCAATCTAACGGTCACAATTCCTTGTTTGGTATGAGAAAAACAAACACATTTCTCAATCCGTAACCTATTCTCTTAACCAATTAAATTGCATAAAATCTAATCTAACGGCTTTAAAGCCCAAATCTAACCTATCATGCGGATTGAGGATTTTGCACCCAGCATCCCGCCCAAACATCCCGCCCATATTTTGGGACGTGTCGCTTGTTGAATTTTCGGTCAAACAAAAATTGATGACCACACAAAACTCTCTCTCGGTTCCTTCTCCTTCTCTATTCATCTCTTTCACTTTTTTTTCTCTTTCTTTAACAGAGAAAAGCTCTCTGCAAAAACTCATTCACATCGTCAAAATATCACCATTTTTGATCTTAGAAGATCAAAATAACACCATATCCTCTTATCTCAGAAGAACTCATATCCTCAAATCCACAGAAAAACTCTCAAACCTCAGAAAATATGGAACCCTCGTCAGAAAATCTCTCTATAGTGGTACAAATTAATCTCTGAAACCCTCTTTCCTTTTATTCGCTTTGGTTGATTAAAGTTTTTTGTTCTAGGGTTTATAATATTAACACGCAATTTTACAGGGTTAAAAAGCTTTTAGGTTCTTTTTTTTTAATAACATGCAATTATTTGTTGAGTGTTCTAGGATTTACTGTTTTTGTTTTGATTTTGTTTTGATTTTGTTTTGAATTTTTTTAGGGTCCGTTTTAAATTTACTGATTTTAGGGTTTTTTTTATTGATCTATGCATAATATGTGAAAATAAATGGTTAGATGGTTAGATTTGTATTCTTTAAATGGGTTGATCTATGCATGATGTTTATTCTAGCTAGGATTTTTGATTTTGTTTTAGGATTCTTTTTAATTTGACTGATTTTTGATTTTTTTTTAATAGCATGCAATTTTGTTTTGATTTTAGTTCTTTTTGCTTATTGTTACATGCTAGTAACCTTAAATTGGAGCTTGAATGGCATGCTAGTAACCATCAAGTGAATCTCTAATTGCGGGTGGTTGGAATACGGATCCCCTGGTTCATTCTCAACTGAGAATGTGCAGGGCTTCCGTATTCCAACCATCTGTTGAATAGTTGCTTGGTGGTTATTTTGTTGTTATGTTGTCCTTTAGTGATACCAAATTGTTATATTAGTTATTAATTAGGTTTGTAAAGAAGAACATGATGCTTGGTTGATATTGTTTCTGTTTAACATAATGCTTTATTTAACATGATGCTTGTTTTTAACTTGTGTGTTGCTTGGATGTTTTTTTCTTCTTATGTTGTGCTTTATTGCTACCAAATTGCTAGTTTATTGCATTGAAGAACATGATGCTTGGTTAATTTGTACTTTAATTTGGTTAAGGATTGATGAGAGCTAGTGCGCTCTCTATCATATGGTCGAGACAATTGCTTCTTAAGCGATCGACTTACTCATATGAAAGAGAGTGCACCAGCTCATTTAGAAATTATTCCAAGTTGGTATCCAATAATGCTTTTGTAAATTGATAATGTTATACTGATATTATTTTTGAATTCTGTTTTTGTAGCTCATTAATGAAAATAAATCTTACAGCAATGAGAAAGAATAAGGTAAAGACTGATTTCATTATGATTCAGTTGCTCTTGTTCATGTAAGTGATTCGCTTTGAGTTGTCAATAGATACTAATTAAGCTTTTGTATTTAATGATGCAAAAGTCAACAGTAAAGAATAATGCCTAGCAGTTTCCAATCAAGGTAAACTCTTTTCATCTCAATTTCATTATATTAACATAAAAAAAATTCTTTACCTTCTCATTTTAACTAAGTTATATATGGTTTTTGCAGCTGAAGAAGGGACTGAAGAGTCAACAATCCCAACCTGATAATGCATCTCCATCTAAAAGTGCTTCACTTGCTTCGAAGTGCCGAACACCGAGAAAGAACAAGTCCGCAGAACCAACTGATCCTATATCTCCAACTGATGCAAATACTTGTCAGAGGCGATCATCACCAAGGTTCAAAGAGGCTGCAGAACTAACAAATCCTAAAAGTACTACACACAGTACTCCTCCGTCAAGTGCACAACCTGAAACTGAACAACCAACTCCATACACTCGAAAGAAATTAGTTTCTAAGACGAAGAATGTGCTGACACCTACAAAGTCTAAAGAAGATGCTGCAAATTCCAAATGCAAGACAGTAAAGCGGAAATTGGACACAAGTACTGGCCCATGTCCAACTATTCAACTCAGGAATCCAACTGACACTTTTTCTGATTTTGAAGAGGAAGAAGATGATGAAATTTTACATACTAACCAGGACGTGCAAGAGGAAGAGTCTGATGTTGATTCTGATGAAGGAAAAGATAATGATGATGGTGATGAGACTGGTGTGGGGAAGGAATTGGAGAATGATGATAAGCCGGAAGATGAGGTTGTGGGACCAAGAAAGAGAAGAAAGTTTGTTCCACGTGGACCAACGCAGATGCATGCAATGAGGTTAGATAGCACAGATCCAAAAGCCAAAGTTCCCTTCAACTTTAAAGATCAGCCAACTGGTGATCCATCCGTGCAGCTGGCAAGTTGTCTAGGGGTGTTAGTTCGGCGAAACATTCCGTTAACATACAAGGATTGGAGAATTTTTCCTCCCCAGGCCAAGGCCAACATATGGAAGATAGTCGAGGTAATTAAAATGATTAATTGTTAACTCTTCAACTCTTTTCATTAGTCGACAACTCTTTAACTCATAGCAGATTCTAACTTAAATGATCTATATTTATTTGCAGCAACGGTTCATTGTGCCTGAACATTACCAAGACTACTATTTTGCCAAAATGGGAGCATATCTTAAAGAGTCTCGATCTAGGAAAGCCGGTTTGGTACTCGAGGCTTTGGATCAGCTACAAGAGGAAGAAAGAGAGAAAAGGCTTGCAAAGCTAATTCCTACGAGCATGTCTGTCAATGAGTGGGAGACGTTTGTGAAACGTGTAGGCTCGCATGAATTCAGAGTAAATGTTTCTAATATAATGAATGATTATATTTTATGCTTGAAAATTTGAAATTTGTCTATTGACTGCTCAATTTCCCTTTGCAGGTCAAAAGGATCAGAATGCAAGAAATTTGTTCAAAGCATAACACCCCTCACACGATTGGCCGAGAAGGTTACGCCCGACTGGAGGTTAAGATGGTATGTTCTTCCCTCGATTGAGTATTTTGTGTGTTCCATGGCCTGCTCTTTTGTGCTCTAATTTTGACTTATTAGTGTTGCATACTGATGCATGTCCAAACAATAATTAAGACAATTTACTTGACTTCATTTGTGGAAGTTGTTAACTAACTGGGATTCACATTTTCTTTGCAGCAAAAAAAATGCAACTGAACAGATTGATAGAGTTGATTTATGGGTAGCATGTCACAAACCAAGTGAAGGAAAGGAACCAAGTCCTAGTGTTCTAAGTGCTTTTGTGAGAAATCTTCTCTTCTTCCTTCTTTGAATTTATGTGTGCTTCAATAATGCAACAATATCTTATATGTTTCACATTTATACAGAAAAATTGAAGAAGCTCAAGCACAGCATGGTTCTCGTATTGGATCTTCCTTGACAGACGATGTTCTTACAAAGGATCTTGGTGAAGATAAAGGGGTGAGACTTAAAGGCATGGGGTTTGGAGCGACACGTAAAAATATTGCAGCCAATAATCACTATAAGTTGATCATTCAAGGGTGTCAGGAAACCTGTAGAGCAATGAATGATCGTCTTATGATGTTGGAGGTGAGAAGATATTTTGTTCATGGTTTGGTTTTTGGTTTTCTTTTTATAGTTGATGAATTCAAACATGACTGTGCCACTCATACCGTACATTTGTTTTTTCTACAGGAAAAGAGCTCAAAGTGTGTCTGCGCTGAAGTCCACTCTCACACTGACAGTCCAGTTGCAAGCAACAACGTGGCTAGTACTAGCATAGTTGTTCCCTGCAATGGAATAGTCTCAACTCCCAGTCCTGTCAGCAGATCAAGTGAGGTAGTGCCGGAAATATTTACACCTTGCCGGTTACTAAGTTGGTACAAGGAAGGAGAGGTGGTGGCTAATGCGAAAATTAGTGAAACGGATCCGATGCAGGAGATACATGGGAGGCCAATAGGTTTTGGAGCCTACACTGTGTGTGTGTTGATTTCCCATGTTGAAGGTGCTCATGTCTACAAGCCAACTTCAGAGTTCAAGTGTGTTGCTGATGTTTTTGGAAGTATTATCCCATGGCCCAAGGATCGAATAGTGTTTGAGTAGTGTTCTCATAGACATGTTATCTTATCTTTAACTTGGTGTGTGTTCAGGAAACTTTTAACTTTTGGTAACAAACATCTATTTCTCTGCCATTTTGTGAATGTGTGTGTTTAACACTAGAAGGTGAACTTGAATGAATGTAATGTGTTACACTGGCAGGTTTAATATGAATGTGAATTACTTTCGGCAATTCGGTTTCAGCTGTGATTTTTTTTTCAGTTTTATGCACACAACTCCAAACAAGGGTTGTAGGTCAACATTCAACTACTACAAACCTTTGTTGTATTAGAGATTATGACTACACAAGGCATAGGTTGTGAAACAATGTATAACAATACAAGTAAGGGTTGTGCAAATTGTTTCAACCAGTGTAACAAGAGTAGTAATGGTAATATTCACGCCATTCATAGATGTTGTGTTATGGACTTGTACAATACATATTAAAGGTTGTAAAAAAAAAAATCAACCATTACAACAAGAGTAGTAATAATATTATTCACAGCATTTATAGAAGTTGTGTTATTGACTTGTACTACACATATTAGAGGTTGTACAAAAACTATCAACCATTATAACAATAGTAGTAATAGTATTATTCACACCAGTCAAAGAAGTTGTGTGACTGCCTTTTACTACACTTATCAAATATTGTGAAAGCATGTATAACAATATAAATAGGAGTTGTGTGATTGACTTTTACTACACTTATCAAATATTGTGAAAGCATGTATAACAATATAAATAGGAGTTGCGAAAGAAACTCTAGAAAATTATGGTAGAGTTTGACAACCTTATTTTTTGTTGTGATAAGGCTTTCTACAATACATATAGGTTGTTGTGGAAGGATGTCATACAACTTGCGTAGGTATAGTGAAAAACGGATTCCCAACTCTTGTAGAGGTTGTATTAGGCTTCCAAAATAAAATCGAGAGAGAATCACAACTGAACCACAAGGTAGTCCAAACTTGAACCACAACTAGGTTTACGACTCTTAGCTCGGAGTCGCACTAAATCGGGGACCTTCTGCAACCCCTCCTACCTTCCGCAACCCATCGATAAGTGTCGTTGTAGATCAACTACGACACTTGTGGGGGGTTGTCAAAGTATGTTTTTCCCGTAGTGACAAACAACTTGATTCCTACTAATTAATGATCAACATACTCAGAACGAAGTTTGTTAACATTGGTTGATCAAAAATTCTATCTCCAGAGCTTGAATCACGAGATCTATAATAGTGAATCCTCAAACAAACTTGAGTTGCCTTATATCAGAAGCGAATGAAGGATAAATATATCGTTAGTCAATCAAATCAATAATTGTAAACTAAAATAACAATACGATTTAGTTTTGCATCAGCGGTACTACTAAAAGCTTCTTGATCCCAATGAAGACTTTAAATGAAAGAAACGCAAGAGATTTTACCTAATTAGATTACTCTCATCTATCAACGAGTTGGCTTCCCACACAAACAGTTAGGCAGCGCGTCAAGGGAGGAGTTTGTAAAAATATAAGTTCCACTATTTAATATGCAGTGCAAAGGAAAACCTTAACTGTAGTTAAAAGTTGTAAGAGAGAATAACAAGTCATGTTCTTCCTTTGTAAGGTTCTTTTCGATCTTCAAGCTTATAGATCATAGACCTAAGCGCTCTCAAGATCGACTATGATAAGAAAGGTCAATTGAAGCACTTATTTTGACACAAATCATGAAAAACATAAGATAAACATGATGTTAAAGAACCTCAATTTGCAGAGGAACAACTGTTTTTAGCGCCATATTGTGCATGATAGCCATTTTCTAGCTATAGAACCAAAGGATCTAAACCTTAAATCTAGATTGAGAAGTTAAAGATATGAAGCATAATAATAAGAGAAACATGATTATATAACTGAACATAAGAGTTATAGTGGTTCGGTATTATACCTACGTCCACTTTGAATCGGGATTTTTTTAACGGAAAGTAGAACACAATACAAGAGGATAGAAGATTTATTTGGAAATCCTAATATTTCACGGAGTGAAGATATCAAAATCCAACCTAAATTCCCCATAGATTTACTCTTTATTTATAGGCAAAGTACTTATACATCACACTTTGTTATAGTACAATATATCTGATTTGATGGACTTGGCCACGTGTGTTAGAGCATTGCTCGGTCGAACTCGCATGCGTTGCAATCTCAAGTATGTTTGTCAATGTTAGTGATCAAAACTATAAGTCTTGATTTCTAGCCTACATAGCTAAAGGTCTCGGACTAGGATAAAAAGTGTAGTTGAGCTCAAGAACTCCATGGCAATCATCATACAAGACGAAGGACTACTCAAGGAACTGGTGGATCTTCATCGACTAAAAGGTATGTGGAGACTTGAACTTATCTGTCACTCAAAAGTCTATCTATTCTGTAGCGCCCCCAAAGCTAGCATCTAACTAATCCAAGAGATTAACTAAATAAGAGGCACTAAGAAAAGAAATCATAAACTTAAGCATTCAATTAAGAAAACTACTACAAAACTTAACCCAAAAATAGCCCTACTCAGAAATATATAAATACAAGAAACTTCTCTCAAATGATACATATATACAATAGTCATTTGGTTTACAAATATAATATGCAACATAATAAACATAGATGAAGTTAACCAACTAATAAAATCAACTCCTCGAAGTATTCGCTGCGCAACTCTGATCTGTCTCTGAAACTGAAAGTGGGAATGGGTGAGTACATCATCCCTAAAAGGGGTGCCTCGTAGAAATAACATTTAACTTTCAAGAAATCATGGCAAGACATGGAAAACAATACATGTTTTCCAAACATTAAAAAGTGACCAAATCACTGTAATAAACAAACATGGATATGGACAAACTCCTTCTTCATACAATGTATAATATGGTTGTGCAATTCCGAACTCGCAAATCCACACCTAATCGTATATATGGATGTAGACAACTCCAAACTCGCAAACTGCCGACCAATATATCATAAAATCACTAGGTATAAATGTGAAAGAGCGTATCCTATATATCACAGGTGGAAATTCGTATTTCCCATAACAAATCATAATGACATTCTAAACATTACAAGTCCTTTCCAAACCATGGAAAGATTAAAAGAATCAACACAATAATCATAACGCAAACTAAACAATACATGGGATGCAAAAACAGACAATGCATGAGTTCATTAAACATAAACTTTTGTAAAAGAAACAACAATGGTTTCAAAAGAGTTAAATGTATTCCCACCTCTTTTGATGACAAGCCACGCCTACCTTGAGATCCACGATCCACTGGTTCATCCTTTGAATCGATCGTTGTTAATATCTAACCGTTAATCACACAAGCAATCTAAGAATCTAGCAGAAATGGCTCACACAAGAATCATACAATTCTATCTAACGGTTCTAAGCCCACTGATGGTTTTATATCTTTTATTATCTAACTTTAGCATATCTAAGAGTTATCAATTCAAATGGGTTGATTCTATAGTCTATTAAATAATTCTTATGAATATCTACAACTTGTAGAAGGAACCAAAGGCTAATTTAGACTATAAGAGTCCAAAACATCAAACTAAGAATACATGACACTAAGCCCAAGTCCACTAGACTCGGCCCATTACACAAGTGCTGGCCCAATTGGGTCAACTAATAGTCACTGACGGTCAAAGGGTCAACTAACAGTCCATGTCCATCCAAGGTCAAGTCCAGGGTCAAGCGAGTCAACTGGTCATTAACTCAGGTCTAGTGACTCAGTGAGTCAAACTGATTCGACTCAGTCAGATTGACTAAGTCAACTAGAGCCGGATACCTAGCTAGGATGAATGGAACAAGGCCAAAACTCTTGCACAGGCCAGAGCCATTGCTCAGGCCAAAGCTTCTCACACAGGTGCAACTCTGATTCCAGTTCAATTTCAATCTATTCAATACATCAATTCAATCAATCTAAATTATAACTCTAAATTGAATTACAAAAAACAACATAACCTACCTACAAGAGCAGTCCCAAGCTTTCACATGGACATTATCTACAACTCTACAATCACTATCCAACTAAGCTCAACCTCAGATTTGTTAGAGCATATCTCGGTCAACCTCGCATGCGTTGTTATATCAAGCATGTTTGTCAATGTTAGTGATCAAAACTATGAGTCTTGATTTCTAGTCTATTATAGCTAAGTCTCGGACTAGGATAGAAAAGTGTAGTTGAGCTCAAGGACTTCATGGCAATTCATCATACAACGACGAAGATCTATTCAAGGAATCGTGGAACTTCATCAACAAAAAGGTATGTGGAGACTTGAACTTATCTATCACTCAAAAGTCTATATATTCTATCTCTTACTTCTTATGAGACAAAAAGTCGTATGCTATATAGAATGGATCTTACACATTTGAAATTTCGAGCTGAGTATTCACTACTTATCTTTTTCTCGAAATCGTGTGTTGGTAAATCGTTTCGCTTTGATCAAGTTTATCTTCACCTAGTGACGAAAGTCATGAAAAGTTTCAATTACTTTGAGAATAGCTCTGACGTGAAACGGTCTGTGAATAACGGCTATATAACGTCCTCTGAGAATGTCTCAATGATTGGAATGAGAGTTTAGATTACATAACCATGTATTCCTTAATCCGAAGTTTTCGAAGTTTGTTGATTAAGAGAAACCGGAGGAATTGGCTTTGCAAAGTCTGCGAACCCAGTCCACGAACTCAGTCCGCGAACTGACGGAAGTTCTCTTACCGAAAATTTCTGCTGGGATTTTCCAAAAACTCGTTTGTGTGTTTAGTCCACGAACCTAGTCCGCGAACTGGCGGAAGTCTCTTTGCCGAGATTTTCTGCTGAGTTTGGAAAACTCTGCCGGTTGCCTTAAGTCCGCGAACTTGTTTGTGAGCTTAAGTGGTTATGATCTAAAGATGTGCTCTGAACATGAAACTTAAATTACTAAGGAATGCTTTATGCAAACCGTGACTATAAAGTTCATGAGCCGATTCATCGAATCGAATCATCTTTGTTTCAATTGTGTCTTGTGTAGTTATTTAAGATCTCATAGCAATTGAACAACTCTCTAACTAGTTCATTTGAGTCAATTGAACTAGTTATGGTGAAAAAGAACTAGGTTAATATGAAATGCTCATATGGTTAACCTTTTGGGTTACTATGTTGAACCAACATACACGTACACGTTTGGGCATGGTTTTCACAAACCCAGTAAACGTCTACCCAAGTGTGTGTGACAAGCTAAGTTTTCGATCTAACGGTTGAGAAATATTAGCTTGAATCTAAATCAGGTTTTCATCTAACTGTGGATATGGATTGCTTTGTAACTAAAGCAAAACCCTGATTTGAAGGCTATATAAAGATGACATCTAGCATTGGGCAAAACTAATCCCCACACGTCTGTGTGATACTAGTGCGCTCGCTAGAGTCGATTCTCCTTTAACCTTTGGTTTTCTTCTCTAAAACCAGGTTAACGACTTAAAGACTTCATTGGGATTGTGAAGCCAGACCGATACTACTTTTATCATAGTTGTGTGATATGATCTTGCATCTTCTATCGTACGAGTAAAATCTTTGATTGGCTTGAGATCGTGAGAATTCTCCGATAGGCAAGATAAAGAAGTCACAAACATCTTCGTCTCACTGTTTTTGATTCCTCGACAAACCGCTTGTGTAGTCAAGAAGGATTGTTGAGAGATGATTGATTAATCTAGGTTGTTCTTCGAGAATATAAGACCGGATTATCAATTGGTTCATGTTCACCTTGATTTTATATCTTAAGATGGAACAAAAACCTAGGGTTTTTCTGTGGGAGGCAAATTTATCCTTTGATAGACTTTTCTGTGTGAGACACATTTGTTTATTATCAAGTCTGCGATTTTGGGTTGCAGCAACTCTTAGTTGTGGGTGAGATCATCTAAGGAAATCAACTGCGCGGTTTCCTGCTGGGATCATAGGCGTAGGAGTACAAATGTACCTTGGATCGGTGGGAGACTGATTGGGGTTCAACTATAGTCCAGTCCGAAGTTAGCTTGTAGTAGGCTAGTGTATGTAGCGGCTTAATACAATGTGTATTCAATCTGGACTAGGTCCCGGGGTTTTTCTGCATTTGTGGTTTCCTCGTTGACAAAACTTCTGGTGTCTGTGTTATTTCTTTTCCGCATTATATTTTATATAATTAAAATAATACAGGTTGTGCGTTAAGATCATCAATTGGAAATCCAACCTTTGGTTGTTGATTGATATTGATTGATCCTTGGATATTGGTCTTTGGTACCGTCCAAGTTATTCCTTGTGTTTGATTAAAGACTCGCTATTGTTTTAGCTTGAGTAAATCAAAACAAGTGAGAGATATTGCCTCCTTGAGATACTTTAATCTAGATTGAGTCTGACTGTCTGGTTGATTTTCTAGCAAAGTATTTCGGAGTTTGTCCATACAGATTGCTAATCGAATTATTGGGTGGTGTTGTTAGACCCCCGCTTTTTCAAGCTTTATCTCTCTCAATGAATTTGATAACCAACCCACATCAACCTCAGTTCAAATCAAACAACACAATCATAACCAGTTCTCAACACCACAAATACATAACTCAACATCACCATGGCCTTGTCATTCACAGTTTCATCACTGCTAGTTCTTTACTGCAAACATAACCTTTACAACCCATTAGTTACAACTGTAACATTCATCCCACGCTACAACATCAACAATTACAGAACCAGCACCATTATTAACTCAATCTCCAACAACCTGTGACATCGTCAGTTCCAAACCTTATCCATTTCATCTTCAACAACAATTCTATTTCAAACAGATTACGTATGTCATTTAACACATCTT
The DNA here is from genome assembly GCF_003573695.1 of Papaver somniferum. Classification (NCBI taxonomy): domain Eukaryota; kingdom Viridiplantae; phylum Streptophyta; class Magnoliopsida; order Ranunculales; family Papaveraceae; genus Papaver; species Papaver somniferum. The sequence goes on along the minus strand of NC_039361.1, from coordinate 34,996,062 downwards.
CTCCATCTCAGTAACATTCATTACTATCTGAGACTCTCATAATCACCACCACCAACATTACAGCATCGCCAACAGCTCTAATTCATGTCTCATCATTCCTCTATTACCATACATTTCAGTTCTTCTCAGCACATATAACAACCACTTGCACCACCAACTGTAATACAATCATACACAGCTACCACCACATCCATCAAAACATGCCATGTATAACAACATAACTCTAACCACCGCTAGACACAGCTTCATTCCATATCAATACAACCACAACTAACCATTTCACTTCACCAATAACCTCAATCATCCATGTAGATTCACATCCAAGCCATTTCGGTTCAGCTAAACCTCAACTCACATGTCAGTCATCTACCAAATTCAACACAACCACTGATTCTTGTATCATCTTAATTCTTATTACAATTAACAAACTTATAAACTCATAAATGAAAATCAAATAACATTACTAAGTTATCTAATAAGAACATTTACCTCCAATAATTCCACTCATGCAAATTGAAATCAGATTCCTCCTTCTCTTGACCCAACTGAGTAATCATCTCAAAGCTAACAACAACCCAACAACCTTCATCACCATCTTCAATTCTCAAAAACCCTAATTTCTGATTCAATTTCTCACACAATTGAAATTAACCCAATACATCCAACTAAACTTCAATTCAGAGCAAACCCAACCTTAACTCAATCTTCTAAAAACAACAACTTCCTCTTTTTAATCTTCCCTGAGCTTTCCCGTAAAACCCCCAACTCTTCATTTCCTCAAGATTTCCTCAATAATAACTCCATAACATCTAATTATCCCCATCTCGATCCTCAATCAATTAAACCTACTCATAAATTCTTCTTATTCATCACAAATCGACTTCCAGTTCAACCTGAGAAAGCCTAATTCGTCGATTTAATGAATAATTCTTCTTCCTTGTTCTCAATATTGAAAACCCATCATCTAAAGCTCATTTTCACCCTCAACCTCTCACAAATTCAATCCTCTCTAGAAACCCTAACTCAATTCACAACAATACCCAGTGTTCCTACTCCCGAGCTAAACCAACCACAGAACAAACACATGCACCTTCGATTCAACATACTAACAGGCTTCTATAAATTTCTCACACGATAACAAACTCAATTCTTCGAATTGAGCTCGACAGGAAAGAGAAAGAAGAAGCACAAAAGAAGAAAAGAAAGAGAAGAAGAAATAAGAAAGAAGAAGAATAAAAGAGAAGAAGAAAAGGGATACGAGTTTATCCTCTCAATTAGGTAGATAAGACCAAATTTGGTTATAGGGAAACTCCTGAAAAGGATAAGGGCATCCGGGTCGGCTAAATCACAAATGACTATTTTTCCCTTCACAAGGTTCTGAAGATATCTTCTTCGACCGGTATCCAAATGACACGTTCGAGTAGTCCATTATGCGTAACTTTTCGAGTTATATTAACGATACTAGTTTCGTATCTAGATCGTTGTTAGATTAATTTATATTAACTAATGTTCATGTTAGACTAATCGATTTATTAGCGGCTAAGACGTCTTTTGACTAGTCTAATAGCGTTGACGAACTTGAGGGTCCTTACATATTCTATCTCATACTCTTGAGACAAAAGTCGTTTTGATATATAGACTTTCATTATGCACATTTGCTATTTCGAGCCGAGTTTATCTCGCCTATCTATTTCTCGAAATATGTGTTAGTAAGCTTTCGCTTTAGTCGAATTCATCTTTACCTAGTGACGATAGTCATGTTATATTTCAATCACTTTGAAAATTTCTCTGACGAAAAATGGTCTGTGAATAACGGTTATATCCGTCCCCTGAGAATGTTTCAATGATTTAAATGAGAGTTTAGATTACATAATCGTTGGTAGGATATAAGCATTGTTGTGGAAACACATATATGTGTAAGTCCTTATTCCTTGAACCAAAGTTTGTGAACTTTGTTGATCAAGAGAAATAGAAGTGGCATGAGCCAAGTCCGCGAACTGGCGGAAGTTCTCGACCCGAGAATTTCTGCTGGAGTTTGTGAACTCCTTCCATGAGCTTAAGTCCACGAACCCAGTCCGCGAATTGAGCAGGTTATATCTAAAACCGGTTGTTCTTGAACTCATATTTATTTAAACTAAGGAATGCTTTTGCAATCCGTGGTTATAAAGTTCATGAACCGATTCGAGTGAATCAAACCTTTTTTGCTTCGATTGTGTCTTGTGAAGTTACGTAAGATCTAAGCAATTGAACAACTCTCTAACTAGTTAATTTGAGTCAATTGAACTAGTTATGGTGAAGAAGAATATGGTTGATATGAAAGTAATCATATGGCTAACCATTTGGTTAACTATTGTTGAAACAACAAATGTTAATGTTTGGGAACGGTTCGTAAACCCAAAATTGGACACTTCATTTGTGTGTAACAACCTAAGTTTTCGATCCAACGGTTGAGAAATATTAGCTTGAATCTAATCAGGTTTTCATCTAACGGTGAATATTGAATGCTTTGTTACCAAGCTAATATTGATTGCAACCCCTGATTTGAAAATTATATAAGGGAGAACTCTAGAAACTGGGAAACCTAATCCTCACACCTTACGTGTGATACTAGTTGCGTAGCTAGAGTCGATTCTCCTTTAACCTTTAATTTCTTCTTCTAAACCAGGTTAACGACTTAAAGACTTCATTGAGATTGTGAAGCCAGACCGATACTACTTTTCTTGTAGTTGTGTGATCTGACCTTGTTGTTACTATCGTACGAGCACAATTGAAATAATTGGCTTGAGATTTTATATCTCCGATAGGCAAGATAGAAAAGTAATCACAAACACTTCGTCTCATCGTTTGTGATTCCACAATATATTTTTCGTTGCGTCGATTAAGATTATTTTGAGGTGATCAATAATACTAGGATGTTCTTTGGGAATATAAGATCGGTTTATTGATTGGTTCCTGTTCACCTTGATTTATCAAAAGACAGGACAAAACTCGTAGGTATATTCGTGGGAGACGGATTTATCTATTACCGTATACTTTTCTGTGTGATACAAATTTGTTTATTAAAGTCTTCGACTTTGGGTCGTAGCAACTCTTAGTTGTGGGTCAGATCATCTAAGGGAATCAAGTACGTAGCATCCTGCTAGGATCAGATACGTAGGAGCATAATTGTACCTTGGATCAGTGTGAGATTAATTGGAGTTTAACTACAGTCCAGACCGAAGTTAATTTGGAGTAGGCTAGTGTTTGTAGCGGCTTAATACAGTGTGTTCAATCTGGACTAGGTCCCGGGGTTTTTCTGCATTTGCGGTTTCCTTGTTAACAAAATTATGGTGTCTGTGTTATTTCTTTTCCGCATTATATTTGTTTATATAATTGAAATATAAAGGTTGTGCGTTGTTCAATCAATTAGAATATCCGACCTTTTGGTTGTTGATTTAAATTGATTGACACTTGGATATTGGTCTTTGGTGGCATCCAAGTTATCTCTCTAGTATTTGATAAAGACTAGCAGATTTCTATTTGCTTGAGTATATATCATATCGAGAGATTGAGATATAAACTCTTTGATATACTTTTTATCTAGACTGAGTCTGACTATCTAGTTGATTCTCTAGAAAGTATATTGAATTTTGTCCATACAGATTGCTAAGAGAAATATTGGGTGTGGTTGTTGTACCCCCACTTTTTCAGTTGGTATCAGAGCAGGCAAACACGTTCAAGACCTTACAAGCTGTGTTTGTAGCGATCTGATTATGGACGAATCTATCTCTAATAACGTACCAGTTCAGAAATTACCAGATGTTTCTAAACGCTTGGATTCACCTGAGAGAACTGTCATATATAAGTCAATATCTAAACATTCTCTTGATGTAAAAACTGTTGATTGGGAAACTCTCCTAGAAGAACAGTTGAATGAACTTTCTGATGAAGGTAATTCGTATATTGATAGAGATGTTGATGAGGAAGTCTCAGAGTATGTTAAGTTTATGGATTCGTGGAATATGAAGAAGATTACAACTTCTCATGTCTCACCTCTTCTGACTCCTCTCTGCCGAGAAAACAAGAAGTTGAGAAGATGTTACGCAGGTGTTTATTTTTGAATCGTTCTAACGAATCGATCCTCAAGGATTCTGAGGAAAAGCTACGTATGAAGTCACTTGAATGTGATAATCTTTATCAAAAATAATTCTTGTTGGAAGAGAAACTTGCAGAATCTGAAGCAAGATATGACTCTCAACAAAAATGTTTTGATGATAAAGAACTTAGTCTTCTTGCCAAAAAAAATTCCTTGGAGACTGACCTTGCAGTTGCTCTTGATAAAGTGAAATCACTGGAAGAGAGTCTGAGAAGATTCAATTCTAGCTCTACAAAATTGTCTTCTATGATTGGAGCATGTAAAGAACATCGTGATACACGTGGTCTGGGCTATAAAGGAATAGGCGCTGCAAAACTGGTAAGATCAACTTTGTTAAGGCTGTTGATAATTCTTCATGTGAAAAAACTTTCGCAGCTGGTAATGCACCTAAAAACAATGAGTCTACTTCTTCCAAATCTACTCACACGAGAACGGTTAAGAATAAATCCTTTAACTGCTATTTCTGCGGAAAGAAAGGACATTCTGAGCGAAGATGTCGGTTTCGTTTAAGGAATGAAAAACTTCACAACATGCTTGCATGGATGTCTAAAGAAGTTATCAAACCGCTCTCTCACATTATTGGAGTAAAAGGCACTTTCGACGATCAAGAAAACTACTATGATAAGTTTTTTCTTAATTGTGCTTTTGAAACGAAAAATGGTAGAAGGAAGAATAGTCGAAGAGTAACTGACTTCTTATATAACTCTGAAAGCAAGAAAAGACATAGGAGAAAGAAAGAAAAGTCAAGTTTCTTGTCTCTCCCTGGAGAAGGCCGCAGTTCCAAGAGTTCAGCTCCAGATTGCTTACATATCAGTAATCGAGTCTCAGAACTAAAGGTAAGCATAAACAGGCTCAAACGGGGCATCAAAAAATCATGGAAAGCGATTGACTTAGGTACTCCTAGTTCCTCTCTTAATAAAACTCCTTCAACTATGTCATGTGATTTGTCTCTAAATCCTTCTGAAGGAGAAAAGGAAGAAGTCAAAATTGATGAGCAAAATGCTCATCCTAATACACCATGACTGCCCAATACAACATCCCTCTTTTAATTTAAGAAGGATTCTCATTGTTCTCAAGAAGCGTGTCTTGAGAAGTGTTGTCGAAGTTGTATTTTTTTCTCTTCTTGTTATTTTTTTGATCTTTGAATTTTGTTGAGCTTCGCTCCAGTTTCTCTCTTGTAGATAATCATGATCTTTTGTCCTTGAGAATTTTTTTCCTGTGTGCGTGTACTTCCTCTAAATAGTTGGTTCTCAACTATTTTTCATGACTTTCGAACTCCATTCTTCTTTTGGTCACATCTTAAGGCCGTGACCACCAGTACACGAACTCCTGACCCACACGAACGTGTACAAGTTTCCTAGGGTTTTCCATGGAACGTATTTTATACTTGGGTGTCATCCGTGTTACACGTTCTGAAAGGGTCAAAGGGTTTACCAATTTGGTGTGCACAATGAATGGAAACGAAGATGACAAGTCAAAGAAGGGAAGACTATCGAGTTTCATGAGAATCCTTTCATAACATGCATCATGCCATTGATCATGAAAACAAACTACCAATTTCAAATATCATCACAACTGGTAGGAAATCTTCTTCAAGATTTGAAGTCGTCGTGAACAACTCGGAATTGCAACAAGGAATCTTGAGTTTTTGAAAAATGAACTGAAGAAAGCATCTGATGAGCTCGTCCATGTTCAATCTCGGTTGCTACCAGATCTAGTGTTTTTCAGATCATGTTCTCTATAGGAGTTTTTATTGCTAGTAAATCTTTTATTTTATTTTTCTTAGAAGAATAACTCGAGTTGGAATAGCCATATTGTGATTACACATAGCTATTCCAACGTTTTCATCTTCATTTTTAGATTTAGTGGTTTAAATTCTAAACTTGTTTGGAAGATGATTTTGCAGTATTAATTTTATGGTTTTATATTGCAATTATGTGGGATTTGTGTGTTTACGTCCGTGAACTTGACCGTCCCATATCTTGTCAAAAGAAAGTCTTTCGTGTCGATATGCATGTATTGATAAAAGAATGAACGTATTTGACAAATACAAAGTTAAGCCTATATTGACAATTATTAATGGAAGATAGGTCAAAATCTTTTGTTTGCAAGGATTATGTCTATTGTATATCATTGTGCAAATAGTGATGGAAAATAGAATGAATCCTTGTGTATTTCGCAATAATTGATCTTCCCTGATCCATATTATATGTATTACTGTGAGGCTCCGTAAAGTGTCTTATGTTGAGCATTAAATAACCAAGTTGATTATTCTTTATCAGCTATGTTGTTGTTCCGTAAGGTACTTTATGTCGAGCATTTTCAACTAAGTTAATCATCTTGTTTGGTTATTTAGTTGTTGCTCCGTAAGTTTTCTTATGTCGAACATGACCAATTAAATTGATTACTTTTGTGATTAATTTGGTTGTGTATTTAAATTTGAATTAATTATGGGTTCTCTTGTGATTAATCTAATTGTATTTTCTAAGTCTCCATAAGTTCACTTATGTTTGAGCATTTGTCGATCAAATTAATCATGGGTTCTCTTGTGGTTAATTTAATTGAAATTTTTGGATTCAAATTCATACTTGTATGTGATTTGTTATGTCCAAAGAAATCCTTCTTTTCTTTCGAAATTAAGGTCGCTCTTGTTGTTCTTTCGGGAATGACATTTAATGGGGGAGAGTTCTTTTGAACTTGCTCTTAATTGTCATATCTTTGTGGGGAGTGCGGCTGTGGAATATTATAGGGGTTATCTTGTATCTTTATAAACTCCTTGATGAATGCATTTAGCTTCGGCTTTATGATTGCATCTAAAGAACAAGTTGATATTCTTGCTTTCTTTTGGTCAAGAAATGTCTCTTTCGTAAATTCCATTTGGATCCCGTTCTTGTACCTTTGCCAATTTTATTGACAAGAAGGGGGAGAATTGATATGTAGTTCATACTACAAATACATATGGTTTTCGGATCATTATGTAAGGGGGAGTGGTTTCCATGTGAGATGGAGTATTGACTAAGGGGGAGTGATACATATCACCATAGTATTGTTGAAGTTGTGATACAATTGATCTTTGACGTTGTGTAATGATACCATGACATTGTATAACAATGATTGAGAACTACTGTTTTCTTATTGTTATAGCTACGGATTTCAACAACGATGATGCTAAACTTACAACCTTTGGGATCATTGGAGTACTTGGAAGTGACGAAGATTTCGAGTAATGTTGAAGATTGGGCATGTGGAATAGGAGCTACAAAAGTTTATTTATTTATTTATTTTTTATATTCCATATGTATTAATAGTTTTGCCACTAAAATTGACAAAGGGGGAGATTGTTAGAGCATTGCTCGGTCGAACTCGCATGTGTTGCTATATCAAGCATGTTTGTCAATGTTAGTGATCAAAACTATAAGTCTTGATTTCTAGCCTACATAGCTAAAGGTCTCGGACTAGGATAGAAAGTGTAATTGAGCTCAAGAACTCCATGGCAATCATCATACAAGACGAAGGACTACTCAAGGAACTGGTGGATCCTCATCGACTAAAAGGTATGTGGAGACTTGAACTTATCTGTCACTCAAAAGTCTATCTATTCTATCTTCTACTCTTGAGATAAAAGTCGTTTTGATATATAGACTTTCATTATGCACATTTGTTATTTCGAGCCGAGTTTATCTTGCCTATCTATTTCTCGAAATATGTGTTGGTAAGCTTTCGCTTTAGCCGAATTCATCTTTACCTAGTGACGAAAGTCATGTTATGTTTCAATCACTTTGAAAATTGCTCTGACGAAAAATGGTCTGTGAATAACGGCTATATCCGTCCTCTGAGAATGTTTCAATGATTGAAATGAGAGTTTAGATTACATAACCATTGGTAGGATATAAGCATTGTTGTGGAAACACATATATGTATGAGTCCTTATTTCTTGAACCAAAGTTTGTGAACTTTGTTGATCAAGAGAAATGGAAGTGGCGTGAGCCAAGTCCGCGAACTGGTGGAAGTTCTCGACCCGAGAATTTCTGCTGGAGTTTGTGAACTCCTTCCATGAGCTTAAGTCCGTGAACCCAGTCCGCGAAATTGAGCAGGTTATATCTAAAACCGGTTGTTCTTGAACTCATGTTTATTTAAACTAAGGAATGCTTTTGCAAACCGTGGCTATAAAGTTCATGAACCGATTCGAGTGAATCAAACCGTTTTTGCTTCGATTGTGTCTTGTGTAGTTACATAAGATCTAAGCAATTGAACAACTCTCTAACTAGTTAATTTGAGTCATTTGAACTAGTTATGGTGAAGAAGAATATGGTTGATATGAAAGTAATCATATGGCTAACCATTTGGTTAACTAGTGTTGAACCAACAAATGTTTATGTTTTGGAACGGTTCGTAAACCCAAAATTGGACATTTCATTTGTGTGTAACAAGCTAAGTTTTCGATCCAACGGTTGAGAAATATTAGCTCGAATATAATCAGGTTTCCATCTAACGGTGAATATTGAATGCTTTCTTACCAATCTAACATTGATTGCAAACCCTGATTTGAGAACTATATAAGAGGGAACTCTAGGAACTAGAAAACCTAATCCCCACACCTTACATGTGATACTAGTTGCATAACTAGAGTCGATTCTCCTTTAACCTTTGGTTTCTTCTTCTAACCAGGTTAACGACTTAAAGACTTCATTGGGATCGTGAAGCCAGACCGATACTACTTTTCTTGTAGTTGTGTGATCTGATCTTGTTGTTTCTATCGTATGAGTACAATTGAAATAATTGGATTGAGATTTTATATCTCCGATGGGCAAGATAGAAAAGTAATCAAAAACACTTCGTCTCATCGTTTGTGATTCCAAAATATCTTTTTTCGCTGCGTCGATTAAGATTATTGTGAGGTGATCAATAATACTAGGCTGTTCTTCGGGAATATAAGACCGGTTTATTGATTGGTTCTTGTTCACCTTGATTTATCAAAATACGGAACAAAACTCGTAGGTATATTCGTGGGAGACGGATTTATCAATTACCGTAGACTTTTCTGTGTGATACAGATTTGTTTATTAAAGTTTTCGACTTTGGGTCATAGCAACTCTTAGTTATGGGTGATATCAGCTAAGGGAATCAAGTACGTAGCATCCTGCTGGGATTAGAGGCGTAGGAGCATAACTGTGTATTTCCCACTTTCCATTACCAGAACAAGTCTGTTGTTAATACTCTGATGAGTCTTCTTCTGAGTACCTTATTGAAAGACTATAGACAATTATCCTTGATGTATGAACAGATTGCTTAAGTTGGTAGTTCAGATTGTGGCTTGCGTGCAGAGAATCCATTAATCCAGTTCGTATGTAAACAACCTGAGACGTTAGTTGTCTCTTTTCATGTGGACATTTCTTTTATTGCCTTGTGATTTACAGGTACCTACTATTATTACCTCTATTCTCGCATCACTTGCAACCACAAGTCCAACGCTCAGGTAATGCTTGCCTATACAAATCGTTTTTGGTTGCAATACACATTCTAGCACCAAGATCAACATATTGAAATTGAACAGGCATTGTTGGTATACAAACTTTGATATACCAAAATAGAAATTGTGAATAGATATCAAAATCAACCAAACATTGAAAACAGAAGAAAAAAAGTTAAGGGGAATGAATGGGTATTGAAAATCTGAAAGCGTCAAATCTCAATTTCATAATCCCCGCTGATTAAATATGTGTCAAAACCCCCAATTGAAAACCCAATTTCTGAATCAAACTAAATCAAAACCCTAAGAAGTCAATTCAAGTTGATAATCCCAAAATTGACATAATTACAACAAACCCATGACTTAAATCATACGAATTGAAATCTAAACATCCAATTGTAGGAAAAACCCCAAATTGGTAAGAAAACCTTATTTGATCAAGATATTTATGATTAAATATGGTAAAACACGCCCATCAATTAATATGATTCACTATAATTAGTTGAATGAAAATGATGATTATCCACACAACAGTTTCCAAACTGAAGAATAAGAAGAAAGAAAGAGAGACAGATAGATAGAAAAAAGGGTGAAGAGAGAAACGTGCACATCAATTTTATTCACGGGCATCTAAGGGCATGTCAGTAATTTTCTTATTCAGAATGGACCTTAGCCGTTGATCAGTTTTAATAAATGTATGGTTGGATATGGACTACAACGATATGACGGGCCTTAACAGAATTTTGGATGGAGGGTGTATTTTAGCAATTTTGAAGAAAAAAAAGTGTGTATTTTAAGAAATATTAATCCCACGGGGTGTATTTTATCAAAATCCCCATATTTTACTATCACAGCATTGATTTCTGTTGTTTGGTTCAAAGAATCGTCCACATTTCCCTGAAATTGGATTACCAAGAATTCAATTCCTTGAACCAAACATGCTGCCAATATAAGTAATCCCTTCATTACTCTGAACATAGTTTTTCATAACTATGAGGCTCTAATTCATTAAGCAGCTTTTGAGTCTGGCTTGTTTGTTTTTCTTTTCTTTCTTTCTTGGAAGTAGCAGTTGTGCTGCTTAAGTTATTTTTCTGTATGTTGAACCTATATAGTAGGGGGTTATAGTATTATACTGATTGAACCACTACTGACACTAAAACCATGATTTTTTGTATTTGATGATTAGATACTTTTGCCAGATGAACCGGTACAAGTTTAAAGATGGATCTCAATCTATAAATAATGATATTATAATTAAAGTACCATTTTCAATCAGAAAGAAACGGAATAAAGTGGTGGCATGGTCGTTGTCGTGGGGTAGTTAGGGAGGTTGTGGTCCTTGTGCTCTAAGATGAAGAAAGGGTTACATCACATTGCCAGTTATTATTATTTATTTTTTTGATCGGTAAAAAATTTGGTGCTGGCGAGTTTTGAAAAGAACTTTGTTTTTTAAAAAAAAAAAAAAAAAAAAAAAAAAAAAAAAATTACTTTCATCCACCAATACCACGTGTTGGGAGAAATTGTTTTAATGTTTTTCTATATCCACCTAATCCACGTGTTAGGAGAAATTATTTCCAGACTTGAGTCATTTGATGTGTACTAGGCAGGCTGGATAGAATCATTGAAAAATATAACGCCATCCATTGCATCTATAAATATGGACGTGGTGGTTCCCGGTCTTTTCATAGCTCTGGGTAACACAGAAAAATAAACAATGGAATTGAATAGGATTGTACAATCACTTGATAACAAGAGCATTCTTGTCACTGGTTCAACTGGGTTTTTATCTAAAAGTAATAATACATTAACCTAGATATTGGTTTTTAATTAGTTATTATCTTTTCCAATGGTAAATGGTAACTTTTTTAATTTAATTATTCAAATTCTGTGAGTTCATGTTAATTCATCAATTCTTATGCAGTGTTTGTGGAGAAGTTACTTAGGGTTCAGCCAAATATGAAGCAACTTTTTCTGCTTTTAAGACCTGCTAATGCATCTCCGGATACTCAATATATGCATAATGATGTATGAATTCGTTGATTTTTTTAAATGTGATTGTATACATTTCAAAACGAAGATAATGATATAATGTGATTTGTTGATGCGGTTTTGTAGGTGACAAGAAAATAAGTATTTAGAGTTTAAGGGAAAACATGGTCTTGGATTTGATTCTTTTATTTCAGAAAAGGTAACACTTGTTTTTGGCGACATCAGTTTACAGAATTTGGGAATCAAAGACTCTACTTTGAGGAAGAAGATACGTAAAGAAGTTGAAATTGTTGCCAACTTTACTGCAACTACGAATCTCGACAAAAGGTATCGCATCAGCACGAATGATCCAAACCACCTTTCATTTACTTGTTATAGACTTTTTTAACTTCCAGTTACTGTGAATTTTCTTAAGATACGATATGGCGCTAGATGTGAATAAAATGGGAGCCAAGCATGTTTTAGATTTCGCAGAGAAGTGTGAGAATCTAGAGATGATTCTCCATATATCTGCTGGTAAGTGGTGAGCTTAAAAAAATTATTTTTTTGTTACGTATCTACATAAAAAAAAAATACATATATGCACAGCACCAAAAATCCATAATTTTGTATCCATTACTAACATCTTCCACTGGTGAACGTATCCATGTGTGCATGCAAATGACTGATCACCGTACATACATACCGGAGAGACACCTGGAGTTATACTTGAAAAACCTTTTGATACAAGTCAAACAATGAAGGAAACCTCAAAGATCCTGGATATTGATGAAGAGAGGAGGTTGGTACGAGACAGATTGAAGGAACTCAAGGCTGCACAAGTCTCAAAAAAATAAGAAACCGTTGCAATGAAAGAACTAGGAGCCGAAAGGTTTAATAGACGTTAATATGTCACATTAAGATTTCTTTCTTCCTTGTCATCCGCCTACCCTAACTCGGTCGGTTCTGTGAACATAGCTAAATTGTATGGATGGCAAACACATATGCGATTACAAAAGCAATGGGAGAGATGATAATTAGTCGGTCTTTGAAATCAAATATTCCAGTTGTAATCGTAGGGCCTACAATTGTCAGTTCTACCTACAGAGAACCATTTCCTGGTTGGATAGAAGGCGTCAAGTATGTGCTTATCCTCGATCATTACTCGATATATTCTAAACACTTTATTTAACCATTCATGCACACAGGGCTAAATCACACTAAAATATCCGAGAGTTTATTAATATATTACCGGTTTATACTGATCATGTAATTGTTTTATTGGGTGATAACTGCAAAAAATTTGACCCCTTCTTGATATATAGTGGAAGAGGGAAGTTGTCGTGTTTGCTTGGGAACCATGAGTCCTTCCTAGATATTGTAAGTTAATCCTAACAGCTCTAATGTGTAAGTAAATGGATAAAATTCTATATTGCTTGACATGCTTGTGACTCTTAGTATGAGTGGATAAATGAAACAGATTCCAGGAGATATGGTGGTGAATGCTGTAATAGTAGCGATGATGAATCATATGAAGAGTAACAATAGAAGTGTGTCTGGTGATGACGAAGAAGATGAGAACCATAATTATCGATATATCTACCATTTGGGTAGTTCTGCCAACCGAGAGAAGATGAACATCATTAAGGTGGTTAAATATGCTTGTGAGTATTTCTGTGAAAATCCATTAATGGATAAACATGGAAATGCTGTCGAAATTGTTAATCATGTTTTCTTCCTCACCATGGCTAGCTTCCGGCAGCACATAAATGACAATTATGTGTTACCTAAGAAGGTTAGTTACATTACTAATGGGTACTTTTGATTATGATGAAGACATCCCACACTTAGTTCACTTCCTTATTTTTCATTTTATTTTTATTAGGAAGGAAAAGTTAGCGTTGCGAAGCGATTGGTGGAGTTCTATGAACATTATCTACTGTTTAAGAAAATGTAAGTAGTTCTCTTCCAATTTTCTGCTAGAGAAGGCATTTATATATACTTGAAGAGGGAATACAACTTGATTGGTTTAAGTTTGAATAATCCTTGCAGTTTTGACGACTCGGTTACTGAGGAATTGAGAATGTGGATGAAAGCGAACGGATCTGAAGAGGCAGATATGTTGGATTTTGGCCCCCAACACATAGATTGGAAAGAATACATGTTGAATATTCATATACCTGGACTCATGAAATATGTTATTGAAGGTTTTAATAGCACAAACTAGCTTTTTCAAGGAAAACCGAGTTAACATGCATCTGACCTGATGTGTCAAAATTGAAGAACATTACAACTTTATGGGTTGTCTACTATGGGAAAATATCAAACCATGCGATTGTTCTTGTGATTATATTTACCTCACGTACTCTGTGTTTAGACAGCTCTTATGTAACAAGTTACAAGAATCGTAGCAATGATAAAAGGGGTTATTTTATTTTTGGTCCCAGTAAAGTAAAGTGATCACTAACGTTATTGTTGTATGTATGCCTTGAATATGGATTAGTATCCTGTTTGGGATTGCTCCAGTTTTTGGCCCATAAACCCATTAGTTCACTTGTAACCTAAAAGTCACGCTAGATAAAAGGAAAACATATTTCCTTTTGTAATATTGAGAGTGAGGCACAAAGGGGAGCTAGGGTTCTTGAGAAGGGATTTGGGGAAAAACCTTGTAATCTTGTTTGATACATGGTGGAATCATTTCGTCATCTTCGTAAGTGTTTGTAGATTATCTTGATCGAACCACTATAAATTCTTGTATTGTGTGTGCGCTTAGTTTACTTTTATTTCATATCTTGATTGATTGTGCTAGCTTGAGCCATTTATATGCAACAACCAAAATGGTTGAAGTCTTAAAGTTCCTCGTAGAGAAGATCATGTATATTTGTTGAAGAATATTTATATGGGTTAAAGCAATCTCCTAGGCGGTGGTATAAACGCTTTGATACGTTTGTTTTGGAAAATGACTATGATAGGAGTAAGTATGATAATTGTGTATATCACAGGAAACTCCAAAATGGTTCATTTGTGTATTTGCTCTTGTATGTTGATGATATGTTGATAGATTGCAAAGACATGTCAGAGATACAGAGGTTGAAAATGCAGTTAAGTAGTGAGTTTGAGATGAAAGATTTGGGTGCAGCAAAGAAGATATTATGCATGAAGATTCATATAAACCGAGCTGAAGGCAAGTTTTATTTCTCCCAGAAGGCTTACATTGAGAAGGTGTTAGAGCGTCTTGGTATGAAGGATGCAAAACCAGTAAGCACTCCTTTGGTGGCACATTTTAGACTCTCTGGCAGACTATCACCTCAAACTGCAGATAAGGCATAATATATGTCACGGTTTCCATATGCAAGTGCAGTTGGTAGCATTATGTATGTTATGGTTTGTATAAGGAAGGATATCGCACAAGTTATAAGTGTGGTAAGTATATACATGGGAAGTCCTAGGGAGGATCATTGGCAAGATGTAAAGTGGATTTTCAGGTATTTAAGGGGCAGTACAGATGTTGGTTTAGTGTTTGATAAACACTTTGGTGATTCGACGAATGTTGTAGGCTATGTTGATACTGACTTTGCATGTGATCTTGATAGAAGAAGGTCATTGACAGGTTATAATTTTAAATTGTGTGGTAATACTATCAGTTGGAAGTCAATTTTGCATAGTACAGTTGCATTGCCTATAACTGAGGCGGAGTACATGGCACTGCAGAAGCAGTGAAGGAAAGTATATGGTTGATGGGTTTGGTTTGTGATTTGGGTTTCAAGCAAGAGAGTACAACTCTGTGCTGTGACAGTCAAAGTGTCATTCACTTGTCCAATATCCAGATATATCATGGGAGAATGAAGCACTTCGATATCAGGTATCATTTTATCAAGGATGCAATTGAAGAAGGGAAGATAACGATGTTCAGTGTTCCTATAGAGGATAACCCTGCAGACATGTCGACGAAGCCAGTTCCAAGTATCAAGTTCAAGCATTGCTTGGACTTGGTTGGTGTCAGCAAGTGTTAAGATCCCTTGTGGGGATGAGCGAAGACGATGATGGAAAATGATTTTGGTATTCAAGGCATGGTGGATATTTGTTGTATATGGTTTGAACACGGGTTAGTATCTTGTTTGGGATTGCTCCAATTTTTGTCCCATAAACCTATTAGTTCACTTGTAACCTAAAAGTCACAAGAGATAAAAGAAAAACAAATTTCCTTTTGTTGGTAAGATAAACTCATGTAATAGTGTAACACCCCGTGTTTTTAGGATGACGCATGCTAAAAGATGCGTCATGGCCTGAGATGAAGCTTCATCCAAAAGCTTCCTTTGATTGGTAAGAGGTAGATTGGCTTAAGGCCAATATCGCGCCAAAATGGCGCATTATGTTTGGCATTTGGCCAAGGGCCAAATCTCGTATCAAATGATGCATTAGGCCAGTTGGGTAGATGGCCTATAGCCTTGCAGCGCATCCTTTGCGCATTATGAAGGCTATTGGCCTAGAGCCAATATCGCACAACTATTGTGCATCATGCCAGGGCGGTCATGACAAGTGAATATTGCACAATCATTGTGCAATACGCCGAAGTAAATGTTGCGCAATTATTTTTCAATACGCCGAAGTAAATGTTGCGCAATCATTGTGCAATACGTCGGGTTAAGCTAACAGAAGGAATGTTGCGCAATCATTGTACAACACTGAAGTAAACTCAACGATCATTGCCAGTTATTCAGGAATACATGGCAACGACCATGAATAGTGAAGCAAGCACCTCAAAAATGGGACTTGGTGAATGTCCATCCTCTCTTCTTTCCAAAGTTGTAGAAATGTCAAGTAAACTTACATAGGGAGGGGCAGTTGGTTGAAGGTGCATATGAAGACTATGCACCAAGTAAGCTTCATAGCTTAGCCGAAAGAGTATAAATGATGCGTAAGCCTCATTTATATTTGTGTAGCCTTGCAAATAGGGCATTTGATGCTTAGGAATCACTATGACATGACGCAGACTCAGTAATGCGCAACCTTTGTGCATTTTGACGGAACGGCCTATATGGACTAGGACATTACCATTATTGCTAGGCCATGGCCTTGCAAACGAGTTTGGATTAATTTGTTGTTCCTTCGTGGATGAACTACAGTCTATGCTTGATCCCTTTAGCGTATGGAAGGGCACGTAGGCAGCCGCAATTAGTTGCAGCATTGTCGGTTCATCACTTTGTCACTTATATCATCTAATTGCTACAAGATTGCGGCACATTGGCCTCTCATATCATCCGGCTCGGTATTGCGATGCAAGAGATGATTGTGGCCAGACTTGATGAGGCGAGTTGCATTCCATTCCTTGGATGCTCACACTTCCTATCAAGGCGTTCGACTTATACATGTACCAATGGCGCATTGGGTATGGCCTCGAAAGTATGCTACATCATGCAAGTTAGCGGAGCTTGCATAAGCCTAAGGAAAGTACGGCATGACCCTGATTGATGCACCCTTGGCACGAGTAATACAAGTGCATTCTTTCAGCAATTCCTAAGCTAAGTGAAGAGGGGGTATTAGGCCTACTATGTCCTATGCGTAAATTCAAGGCACGTCTTATGCTTGGAGAAGACTCGGCAGTATGACGATTACTCATCTAGATAGGATATTCATCACTACGTTGAGGCAAGGCTTTATACCTTGTTTTATTGTAAGTTGGAACAGTATGGAAGCTAAGTTAGCCACATCATGCTCCACGAGCATGCTAATGAACGTGCATTTTCCTAGTGTTAAGGCCCGGTTTGTAGCATCATTATGGCGCATCATGGGAGTTATGGCCTGCGCGTCAAGCGTAATTTTCCGGTCTGTCAGAAATAGTGAGAGTGACTCACAAATATGGCTAGGGTTCTTGAGAGGGGATTTGGCGAAAAACCTTGTAATCTTGTTTGATACATAGTGGAATTATTTCGGCTGGTCTTCACAAGTGGATGTAGATCATCTTGATCGAACCGCTATAAATCCTTGTGTTGTATGTGAGCTTGATTTACTTTAATTTCATTTACATTTCATATCTTGATTGATTGTGATAGCTTGAGCCATTTGTTATGGTAGTTACATTTGGATCCTGGTTGGTTGACTTGCCAATATGTTAATGTATAAAAAGTGTCTAAATCGTATATGTTGTATATTAACATCTCATCAACATTTTGGATACAATAATGAGATCAGCAAGTACCGGCAGTAGAAGGAAATTATTCCCTGCAATTATCCTGATCTTGGATGAGCTCCGTGTCGCCAATATTATCCCGGAGCTAACCTCATTGACCTAATTTCACATATATGCGTGCTTGCTTTGAATAATAGATGGAGGGAGAATTCATTTTTATAGATAATACCTATAGGTGCTAACATATGTCCACGTTAACAAGAATACTACACTGTCCCAACAAAAATATAAAGTGAGTTTCAAATGTATTTATGTTTAGTAATTCAACAATATTGTAAATGCTTCGTTAAGAACCTTTTACTACTTTAACCTAGGAGTCCTAGAGTTGTTTCTTCTCAAAAATTTTGATTTCAAAGCAAATCTCCTAACCTAATTTCTTCGTGTAAATGCACAAAACATAAAACCTAGTGGGCAACCCTGATTTTACATCATATATGTGGCAAGGAAGAGCTCACACTCTTGCAAGCATGAAAACAATGATGGGTTCTACGCTCTTGTAGGCATGAAAACAATGGTGAGTTCTACTTCTTCTAGCAATTCTTCAAAGACAAAACCGAAACCAAAAGTCAGAAAAAGTAGAAAAAATCAAATCAATACCATAAGCTTTTACGGGTTCAATTTGTAGTACGAAATATGAAAGCATATATCGGATCATTATCGCATTTGAGTTCTTTGTGTTACATTTGCACGAACATCATTACTCATTGGTCATTTTATTTGCGTATACACACCTCGAGACAATATCAAAGTAATTAAAATCCTTTTACATTTTTCCATTTTTATTTTATTTTATTTAACATCCCTTAGTTTAATTTAATTTTGTTTCTTCCACACAAGTTTTCATTATTTCTTTTTCTATAACCTAAACCTAGAGATGGAGGTGTTTTTAATATTCTTCTCTAACATCGAAGAAGAATTGATCATAATAGCTTTCGAGGAGAAACTCATACTTAAAAAACGTATAAATATAATTCTTTTTTCCTCCTCATTTGATATTAAAACAATTATGTTTATGACAATAGAACGTAAAAAGATGCTCCACACATTTCTAAAAAATAAGCTTGTTTTTTGCACAAAGATTAAAGAAACTAATCATTGTAGCCAATTTTTTATATTTTTTTCTAATTTGTCCTTGGTCCCATTCATTTGATATTAGAGGGAAAAGAGAGAAAAAAGTGGTCCCCTTTTTGTATTAAGGGAGAGAAGTGATCCCTCCATGGTAGATTAGTAAACCCATAACATTTGACTTTCCGTTTATGGAACCTAGCCTATTTTTTTTGACATAATCCAAATAAGGAAACCAACCTATTTTTTAGAAACGGAAGGAGTAGAATTGGTTGAGATTTACATCCAGGGAGAAAAGTTTATTATGTCTTTGGTACTCCAAGAGGATTAGGTGTGTAAAATCAGACCTTGGATTTGGAGTTCGTATTCCATAACATGGAAGCCTAAAGTTGCGGTTTTCGTATTTTGTTAAAGCACTCATGTCTAAAAATTGGAACGACATTTATGATAATATAGAGTTGAAATATATACTAAACAAATTCTTGATTTTCACATATGCGTTTTTGTCAATATGTTTCTGAAAAGCCATTATATTGTTCTGATCATGCAGAGTTGTCGATTACTAGTGGAAACATCACATAATATGTTATTGATATTAGCACTTAAATGCTTTCTGTTACGGTTTACACTTCAGTCGCACTCCATGTAACTGTAGTTATTCATCTAACTGTATGTGAGCTGTCATCATTTCCTATATGTCAGTTTCTTATTGTCTTATTCATTTGGTTATGGTCATAACTAGTTTATGTTTGTATATAAGCATTATGGTTTCTCTACATTCAGTAACAAGACAATTGATTGTAATCAATTGCAAACTGTCATTTCCTTTCTCGATTAGTGGATCGTAAAGGTTCTACTATGGTATCATATGATATATAGATACTTCTTTCGTTGTTTCATCACTATTGTTGGTTAGTTCTTTGCATCTCTACTTCTCTGTTTTGTTTTATTCTTTTTCTCATCTAATCTTGTTATCATGGACAATATTCTGTACGAATCTCGTATTTCTTAAATTCCTCTAAATCAAATAACAAATGTTCTTTAATACAAGCTTAAGCATGACAATTTTATCACATGGAAAAGCTTGATTCTTCCATCACGGAGAAGATGCAAAGTATCTGGTTTCTTAAATGGTTATGTCCCTTGTCCTCCTAAATTTATATCTCAAAAGATTTGTTACAAGGTATTGTGAATCCTTCGTTTATTTTTTGGTGTGATGATGATAATACACTCATTCTTTGGATCCAATTGTCGATTTCAGGTTCAGTTATCTCTTATGTTTTTGGAGCTGATTCTGCTAGAGAACTGTGGTATAGTATTAATTAAACGGAAGATCCTTTGTACTCAACTATAACTTTGATTTAATTCTTGAGATTAATATAATGGATACTGAAACAAGATAGTTTTTTACTGTTTCAGATTATGATCCAAAGGGGCTGAGTTTTTGAAGTCTTCACAACATGTGAAGCTACTTGAGATAGTAGACTATACCTTGGGATTCATGTGTTATACCAGATCGTATTAGGCGCAGGGATACTTGAAAAAGCAGGGGTCTAACAACCACACCCAATATTTCGTTTGACACTCTGAATAGAAAAACTCCAATATACTTTCAAGAGAATCAACTAGACAGTTAGACTCAATCTAGAGAAAAGTATATCAAAGAGTTTTGTATCTTTATCTCTCAATTCAATCTGCAATCAACAAATAGGAATTTGCGAGCCCGATTAAATATAAGAGAAATAACTTGAACGGTACCAAAGACCAATGTTCAAGGATCAATCAAATTCAATCAACAACCAAATATTGGATTTCCCAATTGATCGATTCAACGCACAATCTATGATATTTCAATTATATAACAAAATTGTTGATGGTGGTTTTTAGCTTAGGGCGAAAACTGTAAAAGTATGTCTACCTGACCCGGCATCAGAAGTAGTAGACCTTGATATATTTATATTCCGCAGGGAATTTGGAGAATATATCAGAATCTGATGAGTGTCTATGTCTCTCTTCATATTATATTGAAACTCAAGCTCCTAGATAAAATTGTTCACTAGTATAGAGCTTCATGAGTGTTTAAGCTCCTAGCTGCATTACTCACTAATGCCGGAGACCGCCTAGTATTTTCCTATGCTATGTTGCCAAGCTGAACTCTCAATATTGGCATGACATGACGATTAATGTTCACTCGCAGCGGAGTAGCATGAATCTCCCGAAGTGTCAGTATTGAGACCTGCATGAAGACACTCACGTGGGCTACACCACTCTTTGACAAAGAGATCGGCGTGTTGACACACTTTAAATTAAAAGTTAGATCGATCGACGCGTTTAAATTCCTTAAGGAAAATCTAGACTATCCATATCAGTCTTAAAAAACGATCACGGCCACACAATTTGGCCACGCAATTTAACAAATATATCCTACTCCTAGCGGAACTAGGTGATCATCATGATAACCACCGGCAGGCCCTCTAACATCCCAGCCGGTCGGAATCCATTGAGTGTAACTGCAACACCCTCAAAGGTTAGCTAGAACATGGATGATCGCTCTGTTGAAAAAGATCTCAAACGAGCCAAGACCGACCATAACAGTCTCAAATTCATCACATCCGCCCAACTTAGCTGGCCTAGTTGGACGGTCTAGATCTTCCTTAGAATTATTAAAAGGGTGATGACGTGTTCACCGGTGACCCAACTCCGTCCTTGGTCGATCGACTTGCTCATGGCAAGCCAAGAGCGCATCAAACCGCTTGATCAAACTACGGTGGACGTGCTGTTTTGAAAACCCTAGTTTGCATTGCGGCAACATGATATTTTCGCAAATCGATCACATCCGTCCAACTTAGACAACCAAGTTGGACGGCTTAGATCTTATTTCGTACAATCAAAGAGGCGCCAACGTGATTACCGGCGGCTCATCTCCATTCCCAGCTGATCGAACTACATGCAGCGATCTAGAAGCACGTCGAACCGTTTTCCCAAAGTAGGGCGATCGCGCGCTTATAAAAACCCAAATTGAATAAGCGGAGTTACGCAACTGTTGCAAATCGATCATGGCCGTCCATCTTCGCCAGCCTAGTCGGACGGCCTAGATATAATCTCAAGAGGCCAACGAAATGCTTGCACACTCACCAGCAACCCATCTATGCGTATACCTAATCGGCCTGTCCAAATCAGTGGAAAACGCCACAAATCGATTGGCCCAATTGTAGGGTGGCCACGCGGCTTCAAACCTAAAATACAATTAACGGCAGCACACAACTACTGCAAATCATCTCATCCGTCCAACTTCGCTAACTTAGTCGGACGGCTTAGATCGAATTCTAAATGACCAACCGGGTGACGCTGTAATCATTGGTCACCCCTCTTCCATGAGAAGCGATCGGCCAGGCCAAGGCTCTCCCATGTGGCCCCGAACGATCACTCAAAAGTGGTCATTCGCGCTACTTGTATGATTCAACAACAGTCATTAACTGTCGTAAATCGTCTCAGGCACTCAACTTTGCTAGCCGATTTTAGCGGTTCAGCTCTAACCTGGATCGACCGATAGGATTTTATAATGGCTACCAGTCACCACTCTCCTATAGGGCCTGAACAGACACTCCCTAGGATGCGTGCATAACTCCTACCAACTCCCTGAAAGAGGACGGTCACGCTCCTTTTAAGACGCTAAGCTCCGCGACTAACTTAGACGACCTCGAAAACAATGATGCTTCATGAACATCGATTATTTTCAGTTGCTTGTTTAAAAGCGATGCTTTATATACATCGATTATAAACGGTGTTTTATAAATATTGATTCCACAAATAATTTTGTTATTTGACCCAAAAGCACTATGTGCTGCTTTCAGCAACAAGTTCACGACTTGACCCATTTACTCGAGACATCAAACATGTCACAAACTGGGTTATTGGTCTGGTGGTTTACGGCGTGCAGCGTGCAACGCGCCCATTACGAGAAAGTGTCAGGAAAGGACGGACAGTTAACAGAGAGTAGTGGGTGAAAGGTGGCCAGTCTTCCCTCATAATGGAAACGTGATGATCACCACATTTCACACAACCCCACTTCTCCACTACTTAACTGCCTTCACTTCCTACGAAATCAAGCTGCGCTCAATGACTTGTATAAATAGGATTTCAACCTATTTCAACAGAACACAAGTGTTATCAAAACAAGTAGCCAGAAACCATTTTCTGATACAAGTCATAAAACAGTTACACCTTCATAATTCAACAATCTGATCTCAAACACCTTCTTCTCTTCCCTCCCTAAGATCAACCCTTCTCCTTAACTTTGTGACCGAATTGAATCTGGAACGACCATTTCTTGGTTTAGGCCAGAGTCTTACAGATTGATCTCTCGAATCTAAAAGTACTCATGTGCAGTATATTTGTTTAGGGTTTGAATTCGTTTCTCATCAACACACCCAAATTTACTAAAAACATCAGAATCAGTTTTTACCCCAAAACAACTGGCGACCACAGTGGGGGATTGATCTCTCGGTTGCAAAAAAATCATTTTCCATATCCCGTTTTCAATTTCCTAAATTTCTCAATATGGTTGATCTTAGGAATGGTTCAGAAACCATCAATCCCAATTTTACTTCTCCCAGTACTGATAATACTTCACATGTTATTCCTGAATTCGTTCTTTCATTCAAAACCCTTGTCGAGGCTATGGAGTCTCAATATTTAACAACTATTCATGATTTGATGAAAATCCTGAATGATATTGTCAGGAATCAAGCTATTATTGTCAAGACGCGGGACGGAGTATTTGCGCTTTTGAAAGTCCTCAGGGATCAACTATCAAAGGAACCAACACGCATTCATTCTGGAGGAAACGTCACCAACAATTCATTTTGGATCAATACTGTTGTAGTAGTCCTTCTTCCAAGATTCATATTCCTATTCCTAGTGAGGAAGATGAAGCCTATGATCACGTTGAATGGAAAGGTTGCCACCAGCCTAACTTGTCTGCTCATGAAGATCGAGAGATGTTTCCTCAAACTCAGAAAGAAGACTCGTGGGATTTAGCACGCACTCATCAGAGTCCTCGTAATGAAAAGATGATTTCATTATGTGCGTCCTTCTTGGAAAATATCATTTCCCATATTGCATCAGAAGCTGCTAAGAGATCCGCTGCTGCTTTACTCAGTCGATTCGAACCGGCCCAGAATGAAGAAGCTCGTAAAGATGTTCAGGAAAGAAAGCGTCCTTCCAATAAAAGATCCAACCTCCAGTCTATCACTAGTGAGGGTGGAAATAGAATGCATCTTGGGAACGGCTATCAACAACACAAACGTGCGGCACTAGTGCAGCAGACAACTCAAACCCGGAAAGCTGCGACTAAGGCGCCTGCACAACAACAAGAAACTGGAGAGGCTGCTCTAATCTTCCCGTGTACAATTGAAGAGGTAATCGAACTCCTAGAAACGTGGATTCAAGATGGCGTCATCAAGCTACCTCCTATCAGACGTCTTCCAACCGAAGAAGAAATGGCAAATCCAAAATATTGTCGTTACCATAGGTTCGTCAATCATCCCACCAGCGATTGCAACAAATTGAAGCGCATTTTTAAAGAGAAGTTGGATGCAGGAGAACTTCAGCAAATAATTTGGTTATTTGACCCAAAAGCACTATGTGCTGCTTTCAGCGGCAAGTTCACGACTTGACCCATTTATTCGAGACATCAAACATGTCATAAATTGGGGGATGTTCACTGGGGTATTGGTCTGGTAGTTTACAGCGTATGGCGTTCAACGCGCCCATTACGATAAAGTGTTAGGAAAGGACGGACGGGTTAACAGAGAGTAGTGGGTAAAAGGTGACTAGTCATCCCTCATAATGGAAACGTGATGATAACCACCTTTCACACAACCTCACTTCTCCACTACTTAACTACCACCACTTCCTACGAGATCAAGGTGCGCTCAATGACTTGTATAAATTGGATTTCAACCTATTTCAACAGAACACAAGTGTTATCAACACAAGTACCCAGAAACCATTTTCTGAAACAAGTCATAAAACATCCACACCTTCATAATTCAACATTCTGATCTCAAACACCTTATTCGCTTCCCTCCCTAAGATCAACCCTTCTCCTTCACTTTGTGACCGAATTGAATCTGGAAAAGCCATTTCTTGGTTTAGGCCAGAGTCTTATAGATTGAACTCTCGAATCTAAAAGTACTCATGTGCAGTACATTTGTTTAGGGTTTGAATTCGTTTCTCATCAACACACCCAAATTTACCAAAAACAGCAGAATCAGTTTTTACCCCAAAACAAAAATGTAATGCGGAAAAGAAATAACACAGACACTAGCCTACTACCAATGAACTTCGGACTGGACTATAGTTGAACCCTGATCAATCTCATATTGGATACTACGCACTTGATTCCCTTAGCTGATCTCACCCACAACTAAGAGTTGCTACGACCCAAACTCGAAGACTTGATAAACAAATCTTTCTCACACAGAAAAGTCTATAGGAACACATAAATTTGTCTCCCACAAAAATACCTACAATTTTTATTCCGTCTTTTGATAAATCAAGGTGAACATGAACCAATTGATAACCCAGACTTATATTCCCGAAGAAAAGACTAGTATTATCAATCACCTCACAATAATCTTAATCGTATGGTAGCGAAACAAGATATTGTGGAATCACAAACGATGACACGAAGATGTTTGTGATTACTTTTTATCTTGCCTATCGAAGATTAAATCTCGAGCCAATCTTAAAGAAGATCGTACTCAAACACGATAGAAACAGCAATATCATATCACACAACTAAAGAGAAAATAGTGGGGTCTGGCTTCACAATCCCAATGAAGTCTTCAAGTCGTTAACCTACATGGTTTCGTGAAAAACCTAAGGTTAAAGGTGAATCGACTCTAGCTTATGCAACTAGTATCACACAGGAGGTGTGGGGATTAGGTTTCCCAGTTGCTAGAGTTCTCCTTTATATATTTTTCAAATCAGGGTTTGCAATCTAAGTTACCTTGGTAACAAAGCATTCAATATTCATCATTATATGAAAACCTGGTTAGTTTCAAGCTAATATCTTTCAACTGTTAGATCGAACTTAGCTTGCTACACACAAATGAAATGTACCTTCATTTAGGTTTATGCAGCCGTACCTAAACGTGTACACCATGTTGGCTCAACAATAGTTACCCAAGGTTAGCCATATGAATACTCTCATATCAACCTTATTCATCTTAACCATAACTAGTTCAAATGACTCAAATGAAACTAGTTAAAGAGTTGTTCAATTCTTATATTCTCATAGAAGTATACAAGAACATAGTTGAAGCAAAATCGGTTTGATTCACTCGAACCAATTCATGAACATTATAGACACTGTTTGCAAAGAATGCATTCCTTATTATATAAATGTATTAGTTCATGTACTAAAGCGATTTTAGAACTTTAACCTTCATGTACGCGAACAGGTACGCATACTTGAAAAACCCGGACTAAAATTGGGTTTCGCTAGTACGCGAACGGGTACGCATACCGCTAATCCCCAACAGAAAATCTCGGACATGAACCTTACGCTAGTATGCATACGGGTGCGCATACTTAGGTTCCCGAACTTCTCAAACCAACAGGTACGCGTACGGGTACGCATACCAGGGTTCCCTTCCATGGATCACATATGTGCAAGAGTACACAACATGTCATAATCCAATAATGGTTAAGTGTTCTAAACTCTTATTTCAATCATTGAAACTTTCTTAGAGGATGACAATATCCGTTTTCACACACTATTAGTATCAAAGAAATTTTCAAGTTATTTAAATAATCATAATGAAACATTCCAAGTCTACATCAAATGATTGTATCACACAAACCATGTAAGATGTTACTCGGAAATTTTCACATGATCATATTTTGACTTTCATCAAGAATATAAGATGAACTTGGTCGAAGCGAAAGCTTGCCAACACATATTCCGAGAAATATGTAAGAAAGTTAAACTTAACTCGAAATCTCAAATGCGTATAATAGAAAACTATATCGTAACACGACTTATGTATCAATATAGGAGATAGAGTAGAAATAGACTTTCCAAGTGATAGATGAGTTTCAGTCTCCACATACTTTTTTGTTGATGAAGTTCCACAAGCTCTCCTTAGTAGTTCTTCGTCTTCAATGATAAAAATCGTGAAGTCTAATGCTCAACTACACAATCTATCCTAGTCCGAGACATCTATAAATAGACTAGTAATCAAGACTTATAGTTTTGATCACTACCATTTGTTAGAGCATAGCTCGGTTGAACCCACCAAGCGTTGGTATGTCAAGTTTGGTTGTCATATTTTAGTGAATCAAAACTCATTTAAAGAGTCGCTTGATTATTTACAAGAGTCAACTTTGTATAGGTTAGCTAGAAAGTTACTAGGATATGAGACTTACAAGTATTACATGAAGACTTGAAGAATGTGAAGAAGTAAAGAGCTACAACGACGACATCATCCTTTCACTTGAGGTTAGTAATATTTTGACTTGAACTGTTTCATTCATAAAATATCTTTCAAGTCGTGCATATTGAAAACATAACTGCGAAGCTGTGAATAATTATACTCTAGTTAGACATAGTATTAAGGAATTATAATACGAAGTATAACACCTATCTTTTGAACTTCGTATATAAGACATCGACATAATCGCGTGAATGATATTGTGACTATGTGTATGGGTATGGGTGAATATTTCGTCCTAGGAAACAATGTTTTACATTCGTTTAAAGGAAGTACAATTCATAAACTTTTTTTATGAATCAAAAGGGAAATCGCTAGGCTTATTGGTATTGTTATTCATTGCAAATCTTTGGATTACCAATATGTGTGTTTAGTATGACCGCTCATAACTTGTTTATGTATCTTGGTAAAACTATTCACAATGCCTGACTTTTGTATTGGTATGACTTTTATTAGTGAAACCAATCTTAATTAATCACCTGATCAACTCTTCAAGAACACCAGAAAACTTCTGAGAATTTGAAGGAACAACTCTTGGCTTCCTCACATTCCTTCTTTTTCTTTTCAAGGTTGAAGGTAACAGAGATTTATCTTTTTCCTTCATGATTGATGGATTAACAATCATATTAACATCTTTTCCATCAGAAGACATAATGCTTGGAGTATCCATACGAGCGGAATTGTGAGAGGAAATCACAAGATAATCTCAACAAACAGTCTTATGATAAAAAGAGTTTCAAGAGAAGAAAAAAGGAATATAGGGTTACGGAACTTTTAAACACATAAGTTCATGCATGCACAACTTACAACCCTAAAGAGGGTAGAATTGTCGACAATAACCCTCTTTTATTGATTACACAAGGAAGTCCTTTCCAATATCAATTAAATATGAAAAGAGACATGAATTCGATACTTACAGTGCTCAATTGAGCAAAAAAAGAAAAAATTAAAACATCTAAAATAATTTTCTTTTTTCCAAAAGCCTGAGGTGTGCATAAACTTGTCTTTTTTAATCAGGCACATGAGACAAGATGCACCAATCAGCACAATTAAGTTGTGCTGGGGTGAACAAAAATGTGTCCACCATAAACTTTTAGAAAGGAATTCATAGAGCTGTGTTTCTCATAGTGTTTAGACCATAAATTTTTCTCTAATGATCTAGACTTTTCTTTCGAAACTAACTTCTTTGAAGAAGAGATGCTTTACATACCTCTGATGATTTTGAACAAGTTTGAGCTTGTTTGCTAATCGATTCGCTCTTCGTTGAAGTTTGTTGACATATCTCATTTTGTGTTTGTACTTGAAACACTTTGAAAGTTCATGACCTTTGAGAGAACAATAAGAGCATGTCAACCTGGATGATGATTCAGACTTCCGAGATGTATATGCGGTTAGACACATAGTGGAACCTGAAAAATCAGGAAAAAAAAAAGTTTCCAGTAGAAACAGGTAGATCCATTTTTTCTTCCAGAACGGTTGAGATTTCTTCTGAAAGAATATCAAGATTGATGTATGTATTGCTACAATTATCAAAATCAATATTTTCACAAAGAAGTGCAACACTTGACTTATCGTCTTCATTAGAATCATAGTTGTCGGATATTTCATCAAGAGTTGCATCTAGACCTTTGTTCCTAGTGTATTTTTTACAATTTGGACACTCATTTGAAAAATGACCAAAACCTTTACACTTAAAGCATTGAGGCATATCCTCGTCATCAGTCTCATCAATATCCATGTTTTTAGGAGGAACACGATTATGAGGTTTAACTGATGACCTGGGTTTATCTCTGGAGAATCATTTACTTCTCTTCAGAAGAAGATCCCTAAACTATCTTGTGATCAAGGAGACTGACTTGTCAAGATCTTCATATGATGAATCAGTCTCAGTAAGATCATCTTCAGAGATACAAAGACTTTTACTTTTGTCAAGTAATTTAATATTATTTTGTTCTTTGAAAGCCACAGTTGATCGTACCCATGAAAATAATTTAGATGTACCCACTTTCTTACCTAAATCTCAAATCGAGATTATTCCACCCAACCTAGATTTGGTTTGCAACAAAAATTTTAAACCAACTTTTCTGAAAATTCCCAATCTAGGATTAGAACTGTGTGCCTCCCAAGTCTTCTTGGACTATTTTGCTTCAAAATATAACACTTTTAAAGAGCCACAGTTGGAATGCATTTCTTTGCCCATCCCGAAAACAGTCCATTATGAGTTAGACCTTTTGAATCCTGAACCCCTAAAATTAAAAGATTTTGTGCTTAAAAGTAAACCTGTTGAACAATTTAGGTTTAGGGGTGATTCATTCGGTTTTTCACTCTCACTCCCATTTAAGTCCAATTTTAGTGTTTTGAAACTTTCTATGTTTCAACACTTTGTCTTTTGGGTTGATCCTCAACTCTTTAGACTTTATGTATATAGTGAATTTTTTGTACATAATCTGGTAGGTAGTTTTTAGTTTCTTTTTCTTTATATCTTACTACCCCATGGCGATCGCGGCTGAAATACGTTGGATTCTAACCATGAATAATGGAGTTCGTTTATTTCTTTCGTCAAATCGGGTATTCTCCTTCCTTTCTCTCAAAACTCAACATGTTTTTCCGATATGTCCAAGTTATGAATATGTTTATCTTTAGAAACATTGATGACAATGTTTAGTTTAGGTTTAGGGGTGAAAAGTAGGTACCACGATATCATGCTATAATCGAAAAATTGAACTCTTCCTTTTTGAAAAAAAAACATAAAAATGGAGCTCATTTACCTTGAAATGTTGACTCTTGTGCAAATATGTATTTTTATTAGGAGTCTTAGTCTAGATATTTAGGCACCCTGATTCTAGCACAATTCACATAGTGATAAGAAACTTGCACGCGCACGATCTACCAATACATGTATAGCCTCATCCTTGAGGTGTTCTATCGGAAGTTTTAGTTTCCAATCACTTTAGAATACTGAACAAAACTTGACTAGCTTGTTCTTTGGTTGGTTGGGATAGAAGGTGGAGGTTACATTAAGAAAGACAACCATCGAATTTAACTGGGTGCATCAAAAAGGGCTACCTCTTGCTAAGTGTCATGTAATTTTTATTCCTTTCTCTCTATGTATCAAAAGAGTTACCATGTTGTAAATTCCATTCATAAAAAAAAAAAAAAAAAAAAAATCAAGTATATATCAATTCTATCCTCTCTTGTTCCAAAAATAAAAGAGAGTAGTCAATGTAAATAAGAGTCATGTAAAGAGTCATTTTTTTGTTTCATTGTAATAAGCAAGGAGGGTGTATGCCATTGATGTACAACGCGAGTAATTGTGAAATACCTCCAACTCATTCACAATTTTCGTAAAGTCCGGACAGCTAGCTAGATTTCGACCTCGGTTCTTAGCCTGAGAAACTATCTCTTGGTGATTAGTAGTCATAATCTTTCTTTACACATGTGTAGATACACTTTACACTCTTATCACATGTCCTTATTTCTTATCAGTGTTAGGATTGTGCTTTTGATAGCTAGATTGACATCTCCATTTTGTTGTGAGCTTAAACTGACTTGCACATGTCACATTTGATGGAATCTGAGCTTATATTTTGACCTAGAATTTTGTAGGTACGTTCTAAGCAAACCTTCACGAGACTTCACTCGTCCACTAGGGACACTTAGTGGTTTAAAAGGCTTAGTGCATACGCTAAATGCATTCGAGAGACCAGCGACAGTGGTATAGGTAGGATTTCCTTAGTTTTGTTTTACTTGAGGACAAGTAAAATTCAGGTTTGGGGGTATTTGATGAGTGCTAAAAAGTGCATATTTCTATATATTTTTCTTGGCGTTTAACTCATCTTTTGTGCATTAATTCTACATTTTATCCCATATTCTGTATTTTCTTTGTTTTCAAGAATAAATATTTTTATTAATTAATTTTGCATTTTTAGGTAATAAATAAAGTTTGGATGAATAGTGGAGCGGAAAAGAGCAGAAAAGCGGTGAAAAGCCGGGAGGAATTACACAAGGAAGCCACGAAGAATGTTGTGCACAAGACCAAAAGGCTAGAAGTGGGCTTGAAGAGGAAGAATTGTTCTTAAAGAAGATATGGGCTTGGCATACCCAATGCCCAAAACCCTCACCCAAGTCCATTTCCTATATCCATACCCGTTTCCCTTTCTAGCCGTCAGATTGGATCATCTCAGCATCCTACGGTCGCAGCATCGCCATTACATCAAAGTCTGAAGCTCCTGTCTAACACTACAGCACCTAACTCCATCTTGAGCCGTCAGTTTCGTTGTATCAGGCATCCAACGGTCGCTCATGATCTGTCTCCATCTCGCCGTTAGATCCGTCCCAGAAGATATTATCCCACGGCTCAGCTTCGCAAGACATCAAGATTTGATGTACCCGCCTCACACTCGAACAACCTAACCCTATACCATCCCAACCAAACACCCCCTACTCCAAAAATATCAAACCCATCCTCTTCTCCCCCCTTCTGTGCACAGTGACGCCATCACCACCACCTGCTCCGTCTGCCACCACCACATCCACCACCAAAGCCATCATGGCTCCTACCAACCCTAAACCCCATCATTACTACCACTTTCACCTACTTTATAGCCTTCTAATCTATCAATTTCACGCCTCACCGATATCAGAAACCCTAGAGGTGAAATTGGTAGATTAGGTTGGAATAGAGTTGCAATTAGAGCATGGGAAAAGCAGGAGAAGAAGAGAAGGAAGCATGATTGAGATGAAATCAGAGAGTTAGGTGAGTGAATTTCGTTTTTGGTGAAACCCTAATTTTTGGGGATTTTGATTTTTTTGAGCTCGCATGTATAAATTGAAGCTTTGGGTGTTGTTATTAGGTATACCTGGACTAGCCAGTGTGTCAATTAGGTTTAGTTTTAGATTTCTTTGTTTTCCAATTTCAATTTATGCTTCACTGTTTGGTTCTTAGGTTTTGTTTAAATGTTAGTTTCTTCAATTAAATATCAGTTTCATCATGTGAATGTATTGTTCATGTTATGTTTGTGTTAATTAGCATGTTTGTATTGTTTCTACACATGATCCTGTAATTCCCCTGTTTAACTCACATGCTCTTATTTTGAGTCTTAATGCTTGACAACCATGAAGACTCCTAACTGCAACATGTTCTAATTCACCACTAGGGTGAGAAGACCATTGAACCATGTTGGTTAGCCATTTGGGTTAGACCCTGTTGAGCTCAAAACACTTAGGTTAGTGATATTCCAAGGGTTCACTGGCTTGTGATTAGTGGTGCTTTAAACAGACCATTAATGCTAGGAGTTAGTAATAATCTAAGGAATGAACAAACCATATTAGTTAGAAACCTAGGAACCTAAATGACCTGTGATTGTTTATGCTTTAGTCAGATTGGCAATGCTAGGGGTTAATATAAGGATTTTAGGTAGTTAACTAGCCACATGACAAGGATTTAACCTAGGTGAACTAGCTAGGTGAAAGGGAAATCTTAACCCTAGAATCACACTTCCATTCCCACTGTTTTCATTTTCTTCACTACTTTTTCCACTTTGTTTCCTTGTCACTGCCTTTGGCTCACTGCCACTGAATTTTCTTGTTCACTGTCACTTGTTTCATCACTTCAATTCACACCCAAGTCTCTGTGGTTCGACCCTGCCTTGCACATTCACTACAACTGACCCTGTGCACTTGCAGGTATCACTGTAGGCTGTCTTTGCTCTTATTGTATACATATCCCAAAGCCTACCAGCGGGGGTCTAACAACCACACCCAATATTTCGTTTGGCAATCTGAATAGACAAACTCCAATATACTTTCAAGAGAATCAACTAGACAGTTAGACTCAATCTAGAGCAAATAGTAATTTGCGAGCCCGATTGAATATAAGAGAAATAACTTGAACGGTACCAAAGACCAATGTTCAAGGATCAATCAATTTCAATTAACAACCAAAGGTTGGATTTCCTAATTGATAGATTCAATGCACAACCTGTGATATTTCAATTATATAACAAAATATAATACAGAAAATAAATAACACAGACACCAGAATTTTGTTAACGAGGAAAACCGCAAATGCAGAAAAACTCTGGTACCTAGTCCAGATTTGAACACCACACTGTATTAAGCCGCCACAGACACTAGCCTACTACCATTGAGCTTCGGACTGGACTGTAATTGAACCCTAATCAATCTCACACTGATTCAAGGTACAGTTGCGCTCCTTACGTCTCTGATCCCAGCAGGATACTACGCACTTGATTCCCTTAGCTGATTTCACCACAATTAAGAGTTGATACGACCCAAAGTCGAAAACTTGATAAACAAATCTGTCTCACACAGAAAAGTCTATAGGAATAGATAAATCTGTCTCCCACAGAAATACCTACAAGTTTTGTTCCGTTTTTTGATAAATCAAGGTGAACAGGAACCAATTGATAACCCAGACTTATATTCCAGAAGAACAGCCTAGTATTATCAATCACCTCACAATAATCTTAATCATATGGTGGCGAAACAAGATATTGTGGAATCATAAACGATGAGACAAAGATGTTTGTGATTACTTTTTATCTTGCCTATCGGAGATTAAATCTCGAGCCAATCTTAAAGAAGATCGTACTCAAACACGATAGAAACAACAAGATCGGATCACACAACTACAGAGAAAATAGTTGGGTCTGGCTTCACGATCCCAATGAAGTCTTCAAGTCATTCACCTACATGGTTTCGTGAAAAACCTAAGGTTAAAGGAGAATCGACGCTAGCTTATGCAATTAGTATCACACAGGAGGTGTGGGGATTAGGTTTCCCAATTGCTAGAGTTCTCCTGTATAGTTTTCAAATCAGGGTTTGCAATCTAAGTTACCTTGGTAACAAAGCATTCAATATTCACTGTTAGATGAAAACCTGATTAGTTTCAAGCTAATATCTTTCAACCGTCAGATCGAACTTAGCTTGTTACACATAAATGAAATGTACCTTCGTTTAGGTTTATGTAGCCGTACCTAAACGTGTGCACCATGTTGGCTCAACAATAGTTAACCAAGGTTAGCCATATGAATACTCTCATATCAATCTTATTCATCTTAACCATAACTAGTTCAAATGACTCAAATGAAACTAGTTAAAGAGTTGTTCAATTGCTATATTCTCATAGAAGTATACAAGAACACAATTGAAGCAAAATCGGTTTGATTCACTCGAATCAGTTCATGAGTATTATAGCCACGGTTTTCAAAGAATGCATTCCTTATTATATAAATGTATTAGTTCATGTACTAAACCGATTTTAGAACTTTAACCTTCAAGTACGCGAAAAGGTACGCATACTTGAAATACCCAGAATGAAATTGGATTTCGCTAGTACGCGAACGGGTACGCATACCACCAATCCCAGCAGAAAATCTCAGACATGAACCTTACACCAGTACGCATACGGGTGTGTATACTTAGGTTCCCGGACTTCTCAAACCAACAGGTACGCATACTATGATTCCCGGACATGGATCACATATGTGCAAGAGTACACAACATGTCATAATCCAATAATGGTTAGGTGTTCTAAACTCTTATTTCAATCATTGAAACTTTCTTAGAGGATGACAATAGCCGTTTTCACACACTATTAGCATCAAAGCAATTTTCAAGTTATTGAAATAATCATTACGAAACATTTCAAGTCTACATTAAATGATTGTATCACACAAACCATGTAAGATGTTACTCGGCAATTTTCACATGATCATCTTTCGACTTTCGTCGAGATATAAGATGAACTTGGACGAAGCGAAAGTTTGTCAACACATATTCCGAGAAATATGTAAGCGAGTTAAACTCAGCTCGAAATCTCAAATGTGTATAATATAAAACTATATTGTAACACGACTTATGTCTCAATATAGGAGATAGAGTAGAAATAGTATTTCCAAGTGATAAATGGGTTTCAGTCTCCATATACTTTTTCTTGATGAAGTTCCACAAGCTCTCCTTAGTAGTTCTTCGTCTTCAATGATAAACGTAGTGAATTCTAATGCTCAGCTACAAAATCTATCA
This sequence comes from Papaver somniferum, assembly GCF_003573695.1. Lineage (NCBI taxonomy): Eukaryota > Viridiplantae > Streptophyta > Magnoliopsida > Ranunculales > Papaveraceae > Papaver > Papaver somniferum. Next base: position 34,960,687 of record NC_039361.1, on the reverse strand, counting down.
TAGTCCGAGATATCTATAAGTAGACTAGAAATCAAGAATTATAGTTTTGATCACTAACATTGACAAACAAGCTTGAGATACCAACGCTTGCGAGTTCGACCGAGCAATGCTCTATCTATACTGAAGTAAATTAGTAAAGAAGCAGTGTTTTTTTGATCTCAACTATACTAAGTTGCGGTAGTCAATTTGTATATAACGACTTAATTGCGAGAGTATTCAAAACTGGACTAGATTCCAGGGGTTTTCTGTCTTGCAGTTTTCCTCGTTAACAAAATCTTGTGTGTCGTGTGATTTACTTTACTTCCACATTGTATTGTTTGTCTTTATATTTAAATTAAATACACTTGTACGTTTAAAAAACATTAATTTGATACGATCCCATAGACTGGTTCGGTTACGAACTTAAGTTATTTACTAACTATACATCTTGTTGAAATAGTCTTTGGTCTCTTTAAGATTATACAAGGTATGTCTGTAGTAGGTTGATACGAAAAGATCGCGGTGTACTTGGTACCATTGTCATTTCATTTTAGGTTTAGGGTTCTATCATCAACCTCCATCGGAGTACCTAAATTTTTTCCTATAGACAAGAGTATTTTTTATGTCCACAGCTCAACTTGCAAAACTAGAAACCTGACCCCTACAGATGCCTGAGAAGTTCGTTGCTTCTCCGGATTGAAACTAGGGTACCAATCCTGGAGACTTAATACGTGTTGCGATACAATCCATGAAGGACCATTTAAAATTTTCCCCTTGTCCGCTTCAGTTGATAGCAAAATAATAAAAATTCCTTACTCATTGGTAAAAACTTGCAATTATCGGCACTAAGTTTCTACTGAGTTTCTAAAGATTTTTTAACTTCAATAAAATTCAAACCAGTAAAATTCAGCCCCACAATGAGACTATGCTGAAATCTTTTACAACCCTCATAAAAAAAATCATATGGTACCTCAAGAGCAGGTTCACCCCATAATGGCGTGGAGTTTAGTAAAGTTGAAAGATTGATCTTAGTTGGATTTAAAGATCTTTTCGATTTTACCATATCAGCAAACAAATGTTTACCATTCGGATTCAAACTAGGGATCCGATCATATGTCTCCACCATTCCTGATCAAAATGGAATGATCAAAACTAACAAAAAAAATTGAAAACCTAAAAAATTAAGAGAAAAAATTGGATATTCTCTCTAATATTAGAAAAACCAATATTACCAAGCAGTTGCTGATAACACCAAGGTTTTAATTGGAGAAGGTCATTCCACTTTGCTTTATTTTGATATATGGTATAGGAATTTAAGTATTGCTGATGCTATTAATAACCATGAACTAGACAGGTCATTTACGGTAAGTGAACTGATTGTTGATGGTAATATGATGATACCAGAGCACCACAAACATAACTTGGTTAAAGCTAGTATTGATCTAGAGAATTTACCGAGGCCACTTGGTGGGGATGATTGTAAGGTGTAGGTGACGGATTATAAGGTCTTTTGTCTGTTAAGTCTGCTAAGGCCATTATTTGCACAAGGTATGGTGTCAATCTTATTTTGAGGGGAACTGTTCACCTTACCCTAGCAGCTCTAAATTGGAAGCTACTTTGTGGTGCTTATGCCACTCTTGATAAAGCAAGTAGTAGATTTAAAGTTGCTCTTTGCGAATAAATGTTTCTTGTGTAAGAGCGCGGAAGTGTCTCTTGATTATATTTTGTGGTACTGTCCTTTTCGACTCGATCTTGGATGTGGATTGCAGGTATATTTGGTTCGATACCACATTTCAATCTTTCTACTTCTCACAAAGCTGTCAAAGGTGAAAGTAGAATGTTAATAGATTTGTGGCTGGTTACCATCTTAGTCATTTGATCTGAATCATGGAAGACAAGAAACAAAGCTTTTTATGAGCAGAATAGAGCGAGTTGGTTTTTCTTTTAGAAGCGGGTATTTCACCTGATCCATGATTTTTCTTTTCGTCTTAAAGGGTATATGAGAAATAATTCAGAGGAGTTACAAGTGTTGAATTTATTTAGAGTTATCCACAGAAAGGTTAAGGTTACGTAGCCAATGAAATGTTTTTGGTGTCCATCAGAGAGAGCTGAACTTTTGTTGTGTTGTGATGACACAACCAAGGTAGTCAATATCGGTTGTATCGACCGATATTATAGGTTTTTATCGTGTATCGGAAAAAACCTTTACGATATTCAAAATATCGGCGATATAAGGATTGAACGTTAAAAACGCTCATATCGGTCAGTACAAATCGATATATCGGGTTCACCGATACACTGATAATATCAGTAAGGGTATTTTGGTAGAATAGATTATTTGGATTTGAAAACTTTTAAGCAGAACCCTTACATCCTAATCATTCACGTGCGAATATTCTAAATTAGCTGAGATGATGGTGAAAATTAAGGGTGAATTACTGGGAATTTTATACTTTGAAGCTTTTGATCTTGAGAACTAATGCTCATACGACACCAAATTTTTTAAATTGAAACATTTATAAGTATTTAAAATTCTAGTCTTAAAGATGTATCACCTGTAAAAACTGATATTATCTTTTGTATAGGTGTATCGGACCCGACTGATATGATACCAATATACGATATTAACTACTTTGGACACAGCTAGGAGAAATCCAAGCATCGCACGTGTTGGAGTAGTGGTTAGGGACGATGAAAGCAATGTGCTTAGAGCTATGTGTATTGGCTTTGGTACGACAATAAATTACCTGACAGAGCTATTTTGGTATAATAGTGGGCTTAGAATGGGCTTTTGAGATGGGGTGTTGAGTGTATTAAGATGAATGATTTTTTTGAGGGGACCATGGTTTTATTAGGCCACCTTACCTATAGTTATAAGGGGTGTCCTAAAGCGTTGAAATGACTAACTTACCCTTAACCTAATTTAATTTAAAATCAACCTAATAACCACCTATATATATATAACCACCACCTCCTCACACCACCACCGCCGATACCACCTCTATATATATATATATATAGCTTAATTTAAAACAATAACAAAGATATTCACACAAACCCATTACTTGTCATTCGTTTTTGGTTGAATAAATGAGAAGTAATCATCAAAATGAGTTGAAAATGAAAGTTGCAGAGAGGTTTAATGGATTTTTTTTCAGAGAAAAGTTCGGTTACGTCGCAAAAAAAAAAGTCTCAGCCGAACTTTTAGTTCGGTTACGTCGCAAAACGTTCGGTTTCGTCGCAAAAAGTTTGGTTATCACGAATTAATCGGTTGATTCGCAAAAATAATTTTAACCGAAGTCCTTGTATTAGAACAACACAAGTCCATAAGTTCGGTTCCTTCGCAAAATAATATCACCGAACTTTAGATTACGAAAATAATGAGAAGTCCAAAAGTTTGGTTCGTTCGCAAAAATGTTAAGTTTTCTTTGTAACCGAACTCTACCTTTGAAACTTCGTAACCGAACTCTACCTAATTCGCCAAGAAATAAATTTCGTAGTAACCGAACGTTTGCCTAATTGCATATATGCATATATAAGCCCAGTTCGGTTGATTCGCAAAATATGTTGAAGTTTGGGAACCAACCGAACTTCTAACACTAGGTTACTTTTAACCTGCAGTTCGGTTGGGAACTTGGTTGCGTTGAAGTTTGCGAACTAACCAAAGATACCTCTGTAAATCTTATTACTAAAGTTCGGCTACCTGCGTGTTTGAAGAAAGAAACCGAACTCTGTGTTCGGTTATATGTTCTTGACATTTATTAACCGAACTCCGTGTTTGGTTACCTGTTCTTCACACTTGGTAACCGAACTACCTGAACCTAGCAGGAATTTATTATAAAAATTTACAGTTTTATGAATATTTGGACCAATTCAACCACCATTATCTAAGTTTGAAGCATACTTGGGTATCCAAATACTCTTCCTTCGGTTGTGGTTGGTAAAATCCATCATTTTCATCTTGAGATTGAGTTTGTGGAAGAATACATTCACCATCTAAGAAATAACTCATATCTAGATCATTGTGACGATTAACAAATACTCTAGGAGAGGATGGAGATGAAGAATCAGATGAGCTATCATCTCTTGAATACTCAAGCTTAGTGAATTGGAAAAAAAAATTATTTTCCATGTTTTTCATCTTCATCTTCTCTAAATTTACTCTCTCAATAATTCTACTTCTTTAGCTTAATCATTTCACTAATCATTGCCAAAATTAATCAGGAGGGTACTTTAGGTATTAATATAAAATATCTAGATAAGGGATGACCTAGATTTACTTCTAAATGTCTTACTAAAAATAGAACCATGATCCCCAAAAAAACCGTGGTCCCCGAAAAATCGTTCATTAAGATCCAGTCAGACTCTATTAATGTTGTTAGTTCATTTACTAGTTCTAACATTTCATGATTTGTTAGACAAAAATAGTTCGGAAGAGTTATGTTTCAATTCAATTTCATCATACTTATCGTGAAACTTATTATTGTTACAGGAGAGTGAAGCACTTATGTACGATGGAATACCTTAATTTTCTAAATTCTATTGAACTTCCAAAATTTGGTGTTATAGATTTCAATAGTTTTTAAGTGTTGGGGGGTCATTTGACCTCTTTTTTTGTAAACCTTTTTTTTGTACACATTTTGATTCAATAATACGATTTTTGGCTTAATAAAAAAAGAAAAGATCTTATGGAATTCGGTAACCCTAATCTTATCGGAGAGGTCCTGAAATTTTGCAACATTGCTACTGGAGATGTCAGATTAACGAAAAGGGTACCAAAATCCATATAAAATAGAAGACTTTCTAGTTTGTTTTATATGGTTTTGGTACCCTCTCCAGTAAATTGCGGCCATTGGATTTTGATAGCCGATTACCCCTTATCATAAGTGTAAACCCTTGGTATCACAAGACTACAAGAATCCCTCGTCTTATATAATCGCTTTCATTTTTAAGGGCACTGTATCAATTCTCTTCTGCCTTCTTCACAAAGCGGCACATTTTGTAGCGCAGGGGTTTAAGCACCGCCGCTGTTAGAATTCCTCTCTCAAACTCCAAATCAATCCTCAGAGATGGCTTTCTGGGGTTAGTGTCTCATCTTAAAATCACACAATCACTACAAAATTCCCGTATTTCACACATTTTTGTATGTTGATTTTCTTAAGTAAATGTTAGGGTTTATGTCTTATGTTCATTTTTCTTCTGTGTAGGAGTTGAAATCAAAGCAGGAAAACCATTCTTTCATACATACGATGATGAGCTAGGACGCCTTCATATTTCTCAGGTTTGTTTTTTTCATAGTCATGAAATTTTAGGGTTTAGGGTTTTAAGGATTTTAGGGGTTTAAGAAAGTTTGATTTGATGTTTGCAGGCAACTTTGGGTATTGGCGGCACAAAACAGAGGTCTGTAGTTGAATGTACTGTGGGAGATAAGGCTCCGATTCTTCTATGTGCTTTATTGCCAGGGAAGAATGAAACATCTCCATTGGATCTTGAATTTGAGGAAGAAGATAAAGTTATTTTATCAGTTCATGGTCCTCGGAGTGTGCATCTAACTGGTTATTATCTGGGAAATAGTGTATGTGGACATGATGATTATAATGATGATAAATCGTATCCTTTTGATTCTTTGTTTGTAGATAAATCGTTTACTTTTTGTTGTTTCGTGTGAATTTTTGGATATTGGATTGCCTTAACTCGTGTTTTTAGTGACTCTATGGATGGTATATCTGGGGAGGATACTGACTCTGAGGAATTCAATTATGATTCTGATAATGATGAGTACCTTGAGGATGATGGTGAGGATCTTGATATGTTTCCATCAGGCAAGAGTGCAGGTATAATCACTAATTTAGGTGGTTCGGTTCTGCACTTTACATTGTGTTTTTCTTTGTTGAAAGTAAAATAATGAACCTATTGTAGAATGAGCTTTGAGTTTATGGAGAGAAACTCTTTAAGTCTGGATACAGTAGTTTTACATACAACCGCCTAACAATGACATATTGTTAGTATTGGCTGAGTTGTAATTTTTTCCAGTGACTATACATTCATTTCTCTTGCATTTTCTGGGTATCTGCACCCTCGAAGTTCACAGTGCATCTGATTAAAATGTCATCTAGAGGACCAAATTTTTGGGAATAGTTTTTTCTGTAGCATTTTTGCATTCAATACGGGTAGAAGAGTTCTTATGTACAGTGATTCTTAAGGTTTCTGTTTTGACAATTTTTTGAATAGCTGCGGAGTAGTTTTCTTTTTTGCTTTGGTTTGGGATTGAAGTTAGTTGCCACTGTATAATTGTGTCTGCGTTAGTGATGCGTTTTACTGGCAAAAGATTTATGCTATTCATAGCTGAATTTTCCTAACCTGACATGCTTTTGTGCTTTCTGAAACAGTTGTCATTGAGGAGATAGAGGATGATGAGAAACCTACTGAAAATGGGAATGCAAACAGCAAACATCCTAAGAAGTCAGATGGTGCTGATAATCAAAAACAAATTGTTGTCAAGGATAATGCTTTGGAAAGTGAAGATGAAGATGAAGATGGTTTTCCCATCATCCCTACAAATAAAAGTAAAGAAAGTAAATCTGAGACGAACAAAACCAAGGAAGGCAAGGAGGTAGAAGATGGCAGTCTTCAAGGTGCAGGCACAAAAAGGAAAAATGAGAGCATCATTCAAGATAGCAATGCTAAGAAGTGAGCTGTTATTCCCTCCTTTCTTTCTTAGATATTATTATCGAGAAAAAGGATGTGTAGCATATTTGTAAATTGATAGAGCAAAGAAAACATCATCTTTAACCGTAGTAGTTGAAATCTTTTCTTTTGTATTGCTCATTTGATTTGTGATAGCAGGTTATCTGAGGAGGCTAAAGATTCATCTGTTATTGCGCAAGAATCCGACAACAAGTCGAAAAAGAAGAGAAAGAAGGGTAAAAAAGGTGTAGCTGAGGATGAGGAAAAGAGTGACAAAATCGTAGAGGATCGTGTAGAAGACAAACCCAAGGAAGAACAACCTAATGATAAGTAAGTTAAGTTGTTCATATGTGAATATTTTCCTAGTCTGCGTATGCGGTTAAGTGTTTTCATCTGTTCTTGGTGTGTTTACATGTGCTTGCATAACTGTAAGCAACTCTTGTTCATCAGCTAAATGTGGGTATGCAGAGCACGGTTATGCGAATGTTTTGATTTGAACGCACAAAATTTTCAGAAATGTATGTTTTTTTGAAATCCTGTTTAAGTATACCATCAATGTCCTAGATAGGTTGGAGAGTAATAGAGTGTGATATGTGCAGGAGTGTTGATAATGCTGATCAAGATGATGGTCAGGTTAAGAAAAAGAAAAATAAGAAAAAGAATAAAGCCCAAGAGAGTGATGCAAGTGCAAGTAAAGAGGTAGCAGAAAAGAAAGCACCTACTGTGGTAACTGAAGCCAAGAAGGAGAAAAAGCGATCTCAAGTCAGAACTTTTGATAATGGTATGGTTATTGAGGAGTTGGAAATGGGCAAAGCCGATGCAAAAAAAGCTGATAATGGAAGCAAGGTACGTCACTTAGTGTTTACTAGTTACCTGTTACTCTACTAGTGAGTGAAAAATATAAGCATTACTCTGAAAATTCAATTGATTAAACAACTGTTTACTGGGTTTTAGGTTTCAATGCGCTACATTGGTAAATTAAAGAGCAATGGGAAAATATTTGACTCAAATGTCAGGGGACCACCTTTTCAGTTCCGATTAGGTACATTTTTACTTCCCCTAATTTGTAACTTAGCAAATGTAATTCTAGTAAATGTTCTGATATGTAAATATTCTTTTTACAGGTGTAGGGCAAGTTATCAAGGGATGGGATGTCGGTGTCAAGGGTATGCATTCTGAACTTGATCAAAAGCCTGTGGTTCCATTTTATTATTATTCCAAATCCTGTTCTACATGTAACTTCGGTATTGTGTTTTTAATCAGGGATGCGTGTTGGTGATAAAAGAAGACTCACTCTCCCACCATCAATGGGGTGTGTATATGCTGTTTTGCCTTTTTACCCTTTTCTAATATGCACGACTCTTTTTATTAAAATATATTTTGTCTACTTGTGTTTTAGTTATGGAGCTAAAGGAGCGCTTCCACAAATTCCACAAAACGCATGGCTGGTATTTGATGTCGAGTTGGTTGATGTCCGCAAATGATCCTCTCCCTTTGCCTTTGTTTCTATGAGTATGTTTTAGTGATATATCCCGAAGCACAACAAAGATATCAATCTCTTGCAGCCAGATAATAGGAACCACCACCAAGTAGGCAGTTTGATGAAAAATCAAATTGAATTTTTGATACTAAACATTTGTTTTGTTGTTGATTGCCTTAGCTTTATTGACAATCTTTAGTCACTGGGAAATTGCTTTTTATATTATAATGTCACTTCTGAATGTTGTTTCTTCTGCTTTTAGAAGAGTTTAGGCCATTTTATAAGTTTTTCAAAAAAACACCACCCAACTGAAACTACTACTTCCCCATTGCTAGACCTCAGGTAAGGTAACTGTGCAAGTGTGCATTACCTGGTAGCAGCATCTCATGAAGCCCAATGAAATCTTCAGCTTCTTTTGGTTCCGAAAACTTAGTGTTCTGCAGTAATATCCCTACTCCAAACATGACAGTCCGAACAAACAGCTCGACAAACAACAGGATCACGCAGGAAGTCAACCCGAGTTCAGCAATGACACGATGAGTCCAGAAAACCAGTATCCAGTTGTAGAACCTTTAAGCTGCACAGGGTACATTTCTGTGCTCAAATCCATGAGACTGTTCCCAGCCCGGTTGACCACACAACAACATATGTTAATAGCCGATCGTTTCTTTGAGAGAAAGTACTGTTAATCCACGTATGATTTTCGCTCTGACAAGCTCGTATACTTCGAGCAATCAGTAAAACAAGTGTCTCCTTTAACAGCACAGAAACCACATCCTGAGGTTGCCTCCAGGCATGTTACGCAGTCCCACATTGTTGTATCCAGTACTGTTTGACAGGTATTGTTCTGGAAACGAGTAATGCTCTCAAACGAGTAATGCCAAGCGAGCAAAACGATGGCCAATTGCAGAGAGCAAACAACTAGTGCTGCCAACGAGACCTCGGAATTTTGTAGGAGATACTTCGGATACATAGAGAGGCGAAGTCATGGAGGCAATTCCTACACCAAGCCAAAGAACTACCATACCAACAACCAAAGGTGACTCTGAAGAAGCGAATGGAATCAGTAGTGCACCGAAGAAGATTTAGACATCAGCTATCAAAACGGAGGCCAATGATAACTGTTGGTGAAGATGAAGTGGCCAGGTACACTAATTTTACTTATTCCTTCACGGAAAAATATTGCTACAGGTTATGCCATCGGAGTGTCAAATTATCCCCTTATGCCGTTGGAGTCTGGGAGATTATGAACAGTTAAAATCTCTTCTGGCTATTGTTCCAAAAGATTTTTGGGCCCTTATAACTAAAACACTGGAAATGCAAATCGATCTTAAAAAGATAAAAATAAATACTCGAAATGTCATCTTTAGAACTGTACAGACAGTAGGAGCAGAGATCACACTAGCTCAGATTCACTAATTTTTCAGCATATCCGTGAACATCAAATGACTGGCATGTCAGGAATAGGTTGTGGTCCACGCATGATGCCATGGTGGAGAAGATAAAATTTACAAAGCTTCCTTAGTGCAAGAATCCCAAGATCCAGAGATACAAAAGTTCATACAAAAAGGAAAGCTGCATCTCAACATCATGAATTGGAGGACTGCCTTGACTTTCTCTAACACATGTTACCGATGGGAACAAAATGCATCAACCAAATAGGGTAGAAAATGGCTGACAGAACTCGTTACAACTTCTTTCTGGAAAAAGGAATGTTCTTTTGTCACAACCTGTCTATTTCTCCAACTGTATGTTCAACAAAAGATTTTTCTTCATCTAAACACCCGGTTCAGTTTTGACCAAGAAACTTCCGGCCTCTTCATCTGTTACGTCACTGTCCAAGGGAACAATTTGAGTGAGAAAACATGAAACGAGTGAGAAATGAGTCGCGATGTATATTGTAAAAAACTTTGAAGAGTGCTTAGGGTCGAGGGGGGAAAAAAAGAACATAAACCTGTCTGAAGATTCTGTGTCGCTTATCAACCTCATCTGTTTGGAGGCAAGGAAGTTGCAGAAGGACGAGAGGTATTTCTCCGAGCAAAACTTGCAAAGATGGCGCAGAAAATCATTGAACTGCTTAGGCTCCTAAAAAATCATTGAAAAAAAGAACAATGTATCAAAAATCTCCAGCCAACATACCAGGATCCCCAGCGTATCTTAAAAAAAACTGGAACAGATTAGGTAAATCATGGAGCTACACATGTAGAAATCCTTTTAAGTTCTAACGTCAAAACCAGAATCCAGAAACTGGCTCTTCAGATAAGAACATGACTTAAAAACCAAAGCATATAAGCATCTTAAAATCATTTTTTTCAATGACAACCATCTCAAATGCAAAGTAACCACAGATATACAATCAGGAAATTTAACCAAAATACTGACAACGATGTACCTGCTCAAGAATGCATCCCTTGCGAAGTGCAACCAGACAGTCCACTGCCTTCTGATAGGTATTCCCTTCATAGGAGTTCTCTACCAGGTCAAATATTAGATTTTTCATGTCTTTGATGGCTTTATCGACCCAGTCTGCACGACCTTTACGTGTCATCATGGCCTCAAAATCTTCAATTGGAGTCTCACTCCCAACTTTGTCAACCATTTGTGATGATTTGTTTTTAAGAGAAAGGACTGCTTGATGACCAACGGCATCTACCACACCGTCCAGTTCATCTTTATGTGAACCTGAGGGCTTTTCATTCAATAATCGTCTGGCAGACTTCTTAATCTACATCGCAAAACGATTTCCTTAACACGGTAACTTCAAATAGGTCAAGTGTATATAAATAAAAGTCTGTCTAAGTGCATTTACGAATTTTTAACCATCCTCATAACTATCAAAATATTAAATGAGGGAAGTATTTTACAACCTTTGGATTCTCCTTCAGCTCGAACTGCTTGGAAAATACATCTATGACTTGCATGTTTTGAGAAAGAAGTTCTGGATCAGGTTCAGTTATCCGTTTTAGTGTTGTGTCAAGTGGAGGCACTTCAGCATCTGGTTTCTTTGATTTTATCTCGAGCACACGATAAAAACGCTGAAATATGAATAGCCACATAAGATCAGAAGAACAGTGAAGCTGAACGCCCAGATAATTAGGCACCAGATCCAAAACAATTATTGCAGCTAAAACCACATAAGGCATGCAAAACCATTATAACAGAGGTAGTAGAAAATGCGCATGCAAACATAATAGTTAAATAGTCTAGGGTAGGCATTTATGAATCATGACCTCCCAATTACAACTACAAGCATGAAATGGTTGCAAAGGATGAACCTCAAGGACAGGATTAGGTGTAAATTCAGGCCGCAGAATTTCTTCTTTGCCTGGGGGTGCAAGGTCAAGCATCATAACCAAATTGTCTGCTGCTTCTTGTTGCTTCTCATTCGGCTGCATTGACAAAGGCAAGTTGCTAAACGATGGAAACTGAAACTCTCGAACATCTTCAGCGAATGGAAGCACATTGAAGTAAAACGAGTCTGGCTGCTCAACAAGATTCACAAACATGCTGAATATGTTAAGAATCAAAATAAAGGCTGAAGATAAAATTTCTATACATAGATCTATGTAAATATCAAGTATACATATAGTTTAAATACATGATAGCACTTACGATATTTTCTACGTTTGAAGGGTTGGGTGTTAAAGCCCCAACGACTACGCTCGCCTGACCTTGTCTCCATACACAACGGAGAATTGCGACTTTATTCATTTCCGCCATTGCTCTTACCAAGGCAGAAACTGCAACAGTGGCCTTCGCGTTGCCAGGTTCAGCAATGAAGATGGAAACATCCTTCATATAATAGTGCCTTGAGGTAAAATACCACATGCATAAATCAGAAAAACGAAGACAAGGTGATGTGATGTTCAAAGAGATTCGGACTTTGGGTAACACAACTACTTTAGTTTTACAATGAGAATAAGAAATCACTGGTAACCAGATCAAGCAACAAGATGTTACCGCATAATGTTGGAAGCATCGGTAAACCCTAAAAGTTTCACGCTCTTTTCTGGTTTGAACTTGACAGCATCCCATTCGTCAGATGAAATAGGAACCACTTGAGGTCCATAACGATAACCTTTGATCCTTTGTTCTGGGGGTATGACTTTAGTAGGATCTTCAACTCCTTTGTACTCATAATCTACCTTGATTTCATGAGTAGCAAACTTATCTGTAGGAGGTGCTTTATCAGAGTACTTTTTCAGAGTAGGAAACTTCTCTTCGGCTGTTTTCTTGTATACCCACACCTGAAAATAAAGTAATTCGGAATGTCAATAAGGTATAGAAAACATAAAAAAGCCATAATAATGCAACACAGTTACTGAAATACAGCTGTCACATTTTCTCACCTTAACCTTCATTTTTGGGCTCAGCTCAAGGTCTCCTCTGAATGTTGTGACTGCAGATATGTTTCTTGTTCTAATTGCACCTAACAATGAAGTCGGGCTTTCAACATAAACTGTTTTTGCACTAGCTTTTTTTGAGAAATGAACTAATAGAGAATCATTCTCCTCCATGAAGCCCTTAGCCGCATCCCCACTTGATCTTCCCCGCACGATAATTGATTCCAGTTTCATGCCATGAGCATTCATTTGTGCAGCAATGGTGTCGACTTGATCCTCTTTTGTTCCTTCATATGGATCTTTAATGGGAGATTTCGCATCTGTTATAAGACAAAGGCGCTTCTTTCCTTTGCTGGTTTGACCAAATTTCTTTATCATCATATCCATACCCACCACAATGGCATCAAGAACTAGAACCAAGTCAAGAAAATCAAGGACTAAGGGGAACCAGAGAGGCAAGCTGGTACCGTGCCTTCTCATTTGAGCAATTTAAAAGCTAATTTGTTCCATGTGTTTCAGATGTGAATCACATGGTTTACCTACACCAAGTAAAAACAGTATCTTCACTATAGTAAGAATAACATGTGGAATACACATTTTAAAAATCCTTATGAAAAAGTATATGTAGATATGTAATTAAAAAAATAAAAATCGTCACGATATAAAACGCAGGCCACCAGGGAACCACAAACCTAACCCTGTACTGCACTCACGGTAAAAAAATATCTAGCAAGTGTAGCACTTATCAGGAGGCACAACATTGACTCACAAGTTGAGCTTTGTCTCATAAGCAATGGGCAATAGTAGGGGCATTTAAAGATGTCACCTCTGAGTTAAACAATGTAGATGACTATACGAACCCAACTAGTAAAGTATGATGCCTAATGACTTCGTAGAAGACAACCACTACAGGCTCATGAATCAAAGGACTAGTATTTCAGGAGGATTACACCACCCTAATAAGAAGGATTTTGGTACCAACTATTTATACATCAAAAGACAAATAACACCATATATTAAGTTTTTAAAACATCAATAATTCAAATCGTACTGTAGGATACAATCACCAGGAGCTGCTCCCCTGGGCAAACTTTGTAACGCTTCTATTATATCTCCATCAACAACTTTACAATTTCGTAATACCACCACATGTTCATAACCGCCCACTTCAGTTGTCAGCTCATTATCAGTATCTGATGATTCCAACAATAACGTATATTACACATTTATCCACGACTAGATAACTAAGAAGACAAAAAAGATTTCCAACTTGAGCAGCTTCAATTAAAAATTTACAACAAAAGTACACATGCAATTGGTTCACTGATAGTCAAAAACTTCACACTATTAACATCCGAACCCCACATAGGCAGATTCTAAAGAGATACTATACCACCATAAATTCATCCCAATGCCTAGGTTTTAAGTGCCCACCCCTACAAGACCACTCCTGACTCGAAAATCATTCTTACAAGTTACCATTACTCTACGATATAAATTATAATCGTCCTCTAGATTCCGCAATTCAGAAATCAGAAACATTAAAAGTTCATGTAAGTAGCACAAGTTTGAGCTAAACAAAGACTCGAATCAACCATTCCCATCTAGCATTTCATCAAACAACAAATTATAGGAACTGAAGAAATCAGAAATTACCATCAGTTGCAAACAGAACAACACCCACTTCATCGTACTTGCCGAAAATTAGCTGCAACAAAATCAAACAAAAGGATACTTTGAACCCTCGATAAATCTCCATAAAAGTAAAATAGATTTTTAAACAAATTGGGGGTAAATAAAGAGACATGCCTTTTTCTGTACAAGCATAGAGCAGATTTTTTCAACCTCTGGAAGAAGTTTGTGCATAGATGGACCAACATCAATCAATAAAATCAATGCTTCCTGTTGTCAAACAAATCAAACAAAAATTCATAATGAGGGTTTTATAAAACTAATAGCACTACATAACGATTACAACTTTCCGGAAGAAGAAGAAGAAGAAGAATCACCTTATTACGCGCCATTTTATTTGACAAGTTCGGATTTCAGAGAAGAAGAGAGATGGGGAGAGTGCAGGGGAAGATTTGAGAGGAGGGTTTTGAAAGTTGAAAAAATTGTCTTCTAGAAGAAATAGAGAATTTTGCCTTTTCTTGTTCCCGCCTGGATTTATTAATTTACATATCAGTCCTTGGTATTTTTTTTCTTTTCTTTTTTTTTTTTTGTGTGTTTTTCGGCTTTTGACCTTTCTCCCGGAACAGGCGAGTCGGATCATAGTCAGGCCGGACACCGCCAACTATGCACCATTTTAAGACTCATTTGGTGCGATTAGGGCTGCACATACTCCGGTACAGCCCGGTTCTCCTATGGGACCGGTCCATGTACCTGGTGTTGACCGGTACTGAAATTTGAGTACCGATACCTGTACTTGTACCTGGTGTTGTACCGGTACTCCGGTACAAGTCCGATACCGGGATTTTTACCTGAAAAGAAACAATTCAAAATACTAAAAATAACGTTTCCAATTTTCCATAAGTTCATAATACTAAAAACAGGTCATTCTCTTACATATTTTCAATTTCCATAAGTTCATAATACTAATTAGATTATTCTAAGTACTTAAACAGCTAAACTGCATTGCTTTGTTCAGCTGAACCAAAGCACCATTTCCTCCCCAACTCATCCATCCAGTCATCAAAGCACCACTTCTTCACTGCATTGCTTCTGTTAAGCTGAGCCACTACCTGCAACTACCAACTCCTTATGTATCTTCCTGCCTGCAACAACAACCATATATACCATTCAGTTTTATCTCCACAATACATACTCAGCATCCCCACATCAACAACTTCAAAAATGCATCATTTCTTAAGAGATTGCAATCATTACTACTTTCATATGCATACAAAGAAAGTTGTTTCTACTCCTATGTATAGTTATTGTGTCCTGTCTCGAACAAAGTTTTCAAGAATAAATTTAAGGAAGTTGTTACATAAGAAAACAACCTTAAAAAAAAGACTACACAGAAAGCTACCAACCTTGCTGTTGGGATTTTATGGACATCTATTCAAATGCTTTTGTAATCCAGCAGTGCCATTTACTTCATTGTGAGCAGCCTATCTTCTGTGGCAATGATGACATTCAGCATGAGTATCATTTATCCTAGTCATTTCCAACCAAACACTTGATCTCACTTTGTCGTGCTTCTTTTTTCTATCTCCAACTTCAGTTGTACTTGTTGGAGTTGCAGTTTCAGTTTCATCATTTGTGTGAGATGCAGCTTGAGAGGATGATCCAACCTCTATGTGTTGAGTTGTACTTGTAGTCGGAGTTGCATTTGATGTGGAATCTAACAAACATAAAATACAAACACAATGTTAGATTGAGATAAAATAATGCAATGTAAGGAAAAACATTAACTGAGTAACTGTCGAAAAGCAAGAACATACAATAATTGAGGTAAAAATTCAGACTATCAAATTTCAGTCATTATTAAATAATGGTAATTTACTAATTTGTCAGAAGATGTAGAGTACCCTGCATTTGCTACTCTGCTAGTTAAATGAATCTGTAAAAGCTTTCAAAAGCAATGAAACAAGACTAAAAGGTTTAGAAACATCCATGTATTTTCATTCAAAAGCTCAAGCACCAAATTACAAATCGAGGGCATCACTGGTACTCTGCTAGTATGAAAAAAGAATAGAAAAGAGAAGTTCAAGCCATACGCACTAAAACCCCAAATCAATCTCATACAGAACGATATTCAAACAAACCCTAAAAACACCAAATCAATCTCATACAGAACGAAATTCAAACAAACCCTAAAAACCCCAAATCAATCTCAAACAAAACAATATTCAATCAAACCCTTAATCAATTTCAAATCGATTCAAACCCTAAATCAATCCATGAAGATTCAAACAAATTGAACAAGAAGATGCAGAATAGTTACCTGAGACTCAGATATGGTGAGGAAGAAGAACCAATCGAAGTATCGAACATAGAGAAGAGTTAAGAAGAGATGTTGTTCTTGCTCTTCGAGAGAAAAAAAGAATAAGAAGATGAATGAATTGATTCTCGAACTCGATAGTCTATTAGACTATACCTAGTAAGGACGGTTGAGATTAAATCTATATCTAGATCTTATGGCTCACATTAACCGGTACTTATGGTCCGGTTCAAGTCCGGTCCTTCCCAAGAACCGGTGTATGTACCGGTGTAGACCGGTTCTCAACTTCCAGTACCGGTGTCTGTACCGGCTACACCGATTCCGGTCCGGTCCTGGTCCGGTATTTCCGGTTCCACTCTGGTCAGGTCATCTCAACCGGTTCTTGTGCAGCCCTAGGTGCGATGAACTTAGGACCTTTCCCATAGGGTAGGTGATAGGTATGCCCGATACTTGACGATGGTTCCTTGGATTTTGTTTTGGGAAAATGCCCCAATATGGACTGTAATATTGGGGATCTGCCCCACCGTTGAAAAAAATTGGAAAAATGCTACACTATTAAAAATCTCGGTTAAGTCCACACATGTAACTATTCACATGTAGAAAAAAGTTGGAAAAATGTTCACTGTGTAACAAAAGTGATGACCATGAAGCCATTGATTGTCCTTGGTTATACTCTAGAAGCAAAAACTCAACTTATAATGGAACTCGAAAATATTTTCGAGTAAAACTTTTGTCTTTTTTTCGCACGTGGGAAGTCGCACATGTGGACTTAACCGAGATTTCTAACAGTGGGGCATTTTTCCAACTCTTTTTAACATTGGGGCAGATCCCCAAGATTGCAGTCCATATTGGATCATTTTCCCAAGTTTCCCTTTTGTTTTTTGAGTTTTGGAATGCTACGACATCATGCTCCAATGAGCTAACGATTTTTTTTGTAAGGAAATAAGAGGATGTTTGTTCGTGGATGTAGCCTACAGAGGGAAGGTAAACCACATAATATTTTTTTCCGTATGTGATTGTCTATTATCGTGTACATTATAATCATTATAGTATTATCAATCATGTTATTGTTAATCTAAAGATGCTAATAAATGATTTGAGCTAAGTTATCTTAAGTAGGATGTTTCATGGAATTTACTCTTATGGAAACATTTCATTTTGGGATGAACTTAACCTCGGTTTCCAGATAAGTGGTGCAATGAGTGTGGATTTTGATAATTAAAACAATAGGTTAAAAAAAATAAAAAATCTTGGTTCGTATCAGAAGGATATAGTTCGTGAAGATGATGAGTCGACCGAGGTCAAACAAAGAATATGAAGACATCAATAAAGATCTGAAAGCTTTGTTTGATGTGAGTATGATTCGTGTTGAAGGTGTTTTCATTACGAGAGAAGATTGTACGTAGGTTCAATTGGTGTCTGCAAATATTGTCAAGAGAATATTTTTTGAATCATGGTGGTGTTAACAACCGTTCATACATAACATATGAAGATTTTTGAATGTTTTATCTACATGGAGGATGACCCAAGATTGTTGTTCTTGGAGTTGGTGAAATCCTTCTAGAATTGTTTAATGGCTCAGTTTAACCAGTGTCAAATGTTAGAAATACGTCGAAAAAATAGTACTTTACAAAGGTGGAATAATGAGTGAACATAGAGACGAAGTAGTTTAATACAAGCCGACACAGAATTGTGAAGAAGTTGTTTGTGGTGATGCTAGAAGATCGAGAAACAACTATTCAGGTGGTGCAAGTGTCAGTAATGGATTTAGCTTAGGTGGTGGTTCAAGCTCAAAGTACAAGACAATTTTGATTCGTACTAGTAATGGTGTCCCAAAGGATATCCTTATTCTTATTTAAGGTGGTTTTATGCTTTGTTAGAGTGAAGAACGTGGTTTTGTTCACGTCACAAAAGGTGGTAATTTTAAGGGTTCTGTTTTGTAAACAAAATCATGTGGCAAAAAACGGACTTTTACTTACAGTTTTTGTAGCATAAAACAGTGATTTATGCTTTAGAAATCGTGGCTAAAGGGCACTTCCGGGAATAAAATGTGTACAAGGTTTGCATGGAATAGGAAACTTGTATGAAGATTTATTGGAGTGTTTTCCAAGTTCAGAGTTTCCTAATTAAGGTGGAATACTATTCTTAGAAGAATCTAAGATTTGGGGAGCAAGGATGTAATTAATGTATAAAAGGGCTTATATGGTGAAGAGAAAATTATTCTCTTGAGAATCCTATCAATAACGAGAGAGATCGAGGGTCACAACCATTGTGTCCTACAATGATGTGTGATGGGTAAAAATCTATGTTTAAAGAGGGACTTGTAGTAAGAGCGAGTATGGGATAAATCTAGGATTTCCGAGATTCATACATAAGAAGCTAGAGAATTCATGATGTTCTTGTCTAAATTTGAATCAACCATGATAATGGAGTTTATAGAAGAAGATAAACAAATTAAGAGATGAGCTCTTTGTAATATGTCTTGTTGTTTCTAAGTCGTTGGATTATATGAAGTGTGTCGATATAATAACTTGTTATGATAATGAAAGATCCTTTATATATAGTATTGGCCGTTGATGTAACCTACAAAGGGAAGATCAACCATATAATTTTTTGACGTGTGTGATTGTCTATTATCTTGTACATTATATTAATGCTAGTATTCAATCATGCTAATGTAAAGATGTAAGTAAAGGATTCGAGGTAAGTTATTTAAAGTAGGATGTTTCATGAAATTTACTTTTATGGAAACATGCATATTCGAGATTAACATAACCTCGGTTTCCCGATAGTTTTTATGACAACACTAGCTTTTTCCTCTCTTTTTTTTCCTGATAGTATCTTTAATGTGGCCCTCTAAATTGTTACAACTATCAATTCCTACACCCTTTAGTGTATTCATAAATTCTTGATCCTAATCTATAGAATTTCCTCAGTTAATGTTGGTGGCTTCTTTGATACTATCAGACATACCTCTAACAACTTCAACATTCATATCTCTATATTGACCGTTAGATTCGCTCATATTTAGCGCAACCATATTAATCTGAAGATGTCATGTGTTTGCCATCTGATTGTTCATTCTCCCATATATAATCAATGGCTCTTGAGCATTCTTTTATCTTCTTTACTACATCTCTGTTCTACGTAGGGCTGGAAAAAAAAATCAGGTTCATAAGGTTTATGATAAGTACAAGTCTCTTTTGATTACCTTTCCAGAGATTTGTCTTTCATTTAACTATTATTTCCTCTGTGTTTAGGACAGGAACTTTCCAACTTTCCTTGATAGATGAGAGATTGCTTCATTAAATGACCCAAATACCCACAATGGAAACACAAGCTTGGAGTATTTCTTATCTGAATGTATTTTTTATCTGCTTCCTTGGTTTCAACATCACCACCACATATTTAGGGAGGGTTTGATAACATCCAATCTTACCCTCACCTTTCATCACTTCACTTCCATTTGAGTATTTGTAGGATCATGTGTTCCTATTTGTTTAGCCATGTTAAAGATCTTAGTAGCATTCACCATTGCCATTTGACAACTTCACTCATTTATCTTTACCTGCTTCTTTGATTTTAACTCCACCATCATATCTTTAGGGAGAGTTTAATAATATCCAATATTCTTACCCTCACCTTAGCATACTTTCTTCTGAGGATCAAAGAAGCATGTGTTCCTAGTAGCATTCATCATACTCAATGCTAAACCATAAAAATGCACCAAGAAGGTAAACAAACTTGATATCATAATCTTCAATGAGAAAGTATTTTTGCCATCTTTTCATTAACGTAAAATCTTCTTTAACACACGAAGGAGAACTCTGCAATGCTGCTTCCAAATCACATAAAATAAAAAAACTTTAGATTATACCAACTTCATTCAAAATGATTAAACTACACTATTTACAAGAAAGAGAAAACTTGAAAAACCAAATTCTTATTATGATTTGTAAAAGCTCAGCAGTATCATCATCATCATAAAGTTTGAGGTTCTGATATTATTTCAGTCATCGTACGAAGGATCACGTCAAAATCGTTATTATTTTTTGATAAATAAGCCATAACAAAAAAAAAAGTTTAACAACAAGGTCAAAGCAGGATATAAAGCAAAATGGTGAGAAAGAAAAGGGGAAAGGAATGAGAAAGAAACGATCGTCAGAAGGATGAAGAAAACACCTTGGCCAAGTCAAATGAGTTATGGCCAAAATTGACCTATCATCCGTTTATGGAGTTCCAAATATTGCTTGTCTCTATATTCTCGAAGCTCATGTTGCCTCGAGGAAACAAAAGAAAATATTCAACCCTAAAAATCAAACAAAAATGAGTATAAAAAAAGAAGCGAAAATGCTTCTCATCCCAGGATAGTCCCGTAAGAAACAAATAGGGACCCACCTATGCCTGTTTATAATCTCAATTCTAGAGGGTTTTTCCTTTGTTCCTCAGATCCCCTTATAGGATTATTCCAAGTTATTTTGGGTGTCAACATAGAATCATTCTAAAAAACAGTTGGTTGTGATCAATGTAGTTAATTTCGGTCGAGATCTCGCTGAAAATTCCTGTTTCGGCTCTCAAGGTAGCGGAATTCTTAATACCGCCGAGACAAAATTTGGTTGGAATTGGCCGAAATCGTCCAAAATTTTTGGTTGAACCTCCGGGGACTCGGCTGGAATTAGCCGGAAACTTGGTTGAAATTTTTAAAACTTGTATGGACCTAAAGTTTTCTATTAATTAGCAGGAAAAGTGTTTTTATTTTAATAAATTCATGGTATTTACACACGATTGCGTGTGAAAACGTTTGAATAATGCTTGATATACATATTATATGTATAAAAGTCGAAACGAATTGTAAACTTGAGAAATAGGTGGTTCAGTCTTCACTTACCTTTTGTTGATGAAGTTCTCCAAAAGCTTCGGTTGATCTTTGCTTTCAAACGGTAAAATGCAGTGATGTTTGGTACTCAACCACACACTTCTATCATAATCCGAGACTTGACCAAATGTAGACTAGAAATCAAGATATAGTATCGATCAACTAAATTTGACAACAAGCTTGAAATAGCAACACTTATGAATTCGACCAAGCAATGCTCTAACATAACGGATTACTACTGAGTGTTTTAGGTGATAATTATGATTTTCTCTAGATGCAACTGCCTATTAAAGGTGAAAATTACGACATTCAAATTTCGGACCAAAATCAAATCTACATGAAAATCAAAACTCAAGGATTTACGGTTCGGAGAAAGACTCATACATATTACTATGTTAATTTATTTATTTCATCAAATATAAAGATATCAATGATTAATTACCAAAGATTAGGACAAGTCCATAAAAGAGCTGCCACAGAAGCAACGACGAAAAGATTCAAGTATGCTAAGCTGTACTTCGCTGTAATTTTAGTTTTTCGCCTAAATTTATTAAAAGAAAAATCATATATAGGCAACCATAAGTAGAATTCTGGTTTGAGTTTAGACATCGTATATGACAACTAGGCGTTGTTTCAACTTGTGTTATTAACTATGCACCTCATCAGACGTTATTTAAATCTGCTCTTGGAACGGGCCAAGAGTTAACCTGAATTATACCGTCGAGTTATATTCTAACCATCTTCATTGACTAGGCATTTTCCATATTATTTTGATTATTTTATTCCATTACGCCTTAGATTTTATTTCCAATTTAATATTTGACAAACATAAATAAACAGTAGTAACTAAAAATAAACAGCAAGCAACCAAAACTTCAAATATTTCCTTATCCCACCAAGTCCATTATATTATTCTTCAAAGTTCAAACCATACAAGATTGCAAAAAGAAAAAAAATGAAATTTCTCTAACGCTTTAGCTTCAACCACTATTAAGTGCATTTTAAAGTAGTAGTACTATTCAAGCACAGTACATTATTTATAAACTGACTATAACAACAAATGATAATGAATGACATTGTCGTCATCACTCAATAGTAGTACTAGTTTTAATCATGAAAAAAAAATATCTTCAATAGACAAATTACAATCACTCGATTAGCAGAACCCTAATGATTTACAATTACTCGAGTTAAGTTCAGTCATTATCTTTATAGTAGGAAATACCATCTAGTCCTAGTAATAGTATATTAGAGAGAGTCTAGTCCAGTTGACTCAGTCAACTGTCTGTTTGCTCCTTTTTGAAAAAATATATTATAGTTTGGTCCTAAAAATTATGGATTGGTCGTAGGGTGACGTCATTGATGATGTAATTATCATCTTGTATATGTTATTTTTTTGGAATAACTTTTAACGAACATCTTTACTACCTTACAAAAATGGTTCAGGGGAAAGATGTGGTAGATGTTTGGTAACCATTATTGTAATGGATTATCAGCCCATAATCCATTATGCAGATTATGATGGATTCTATATGCGTTTGGTAACCATTATAATTGAAAAAATCAATTATTTCCATAAACAAGAAAAATTGTTTGAAAATTTATTATAATCAATTATTTTTGAGTCGTGTTGTCACGCGGATGTGCGCGTGACAACAAAAATGATCTCGCATCACATAACCGTTAGATCTTTATCAAAACCACTGATCCGTAAAACTAGGAAAGTCTATCATTTTCAATATATTTAATTCTTTGAAAACTTATAAACTTTATGTTATTCTGTATTTAGCCCTTATACTTTAAATGACTATTTATTATTCAGTCTCACTTCTCGTTCCCAAAGAAACAATTGCCAATGCTCCCATGAACAAACCAGCATCAGATTTCGTTCGCTCTCATGATTTGATCGTATTTTTGCTAACAGCCTCACAGCCATAAAATATAGTGCCGAAAATTTATTTTGAACAAGTCTTGTTTGTAGGTATGCAGGTGTTAACTTTGCGAAAAATTGTTCGAATGATTATAAATTTTGAGAAAATGGTTGGGTTCTACAGTTTAGTGAGATTTATTAAAATGGAAATCATATATAACTAATTAAACCATGGCATGCTGCAATCACTTTGGTATGGATTTGTGATACGATTTTTATTTTTACTAGAGGTTTTAATTCTTATCCATGGTGATTCATTAATAATTGATTAAATCATGGCATATTGCAATCTGAGAGTAACGGTGTTTGAAGATTGTTATTCGATCGAAGCATGGTATAAACCCATGATCTTAATTTTATTTGTTAATCAAAATTTGGTGTCGTCCATTTTCACTCAACACACCGAGAAGATGAAATTGGAGAAGTAAAAAAGTTAGAGAGAGAATTTATGAAAACAGACAGTTGGCAAATTCAATTTCCATAATTAAAAAAAATATAAAATAGCATTAATTGGGCCAACCGACCGGAGGGCCCGTAGGGAGAGAGTCCTTTTATGACCACTTTTTTGTCAAATGAAACCTAACACAAATTTTCGATTTCATGGCTACTTTATCACTAGACAAAATTGTCCCTTTCTTTTAGTCCAATTACTATAACTCCTTGTGTATCCTATTTTTTAGGGGTATAATTTGAATGTAAACTTTAATATAACATATCTAAAAATTCGTGTTTTTGAATTTTACAAATTTCTCGTTGGAAAGCTTATAAAAAACCTAGGCAGCGAGTACAAACAACAATATCAAATTTAGATTTTTTAGGAAATTCGGAAGTATTTATCATTTAGGCATAATTTTAGAAATTTAAATATGCATCCATTATGCAAACCACCACAAAAGATACATAATACTTTATGTAGCCATTGGTTTATGCATAAATTAATTTTCCGTTGCAACTAATAATACTACATGCTTCAAATAAAAAAGAAAAAAAAACGTATGTATTCGCTCCGCTTCAAAAAAAATGATACTTTCACTTTAGGTACAATTTTCGAAAATTGAATGCATAGCACCATAAAAGATGCATAACACATCATTCAACCATATTTTGGTTTATGGATCGACTAATTTTTCGTTTCTGGAAAAGTGATACTTTCACATTCCGTTTTAGGAAAAGTGATACTTTCCCTCCGTTTTAGAAAAAGTGATACTTTCGCTCGAAAGTATCACTTTTTCTGAAACGCGGCGAAAGTATCACGTTTTCTGAAACGGAGCGAAAGTATCACTTTTTCTGAAACGGGACGAAGCTAGTCGCAGACAAATACCATCTTCAGATTCTTCTTCGGTAGGAGGGGCAACGGTTGTACTAGTAACTATGGTTAGTTGTTTCAAAAAAAAAAAAAAACAACAACTATGGTTAGTTGCTGGCCAATGTAGAGGGGAGGAATGTGCACCCTTGGTTAGATGGGGGTGCACTTAGATGCACTCTGAACATGACTGTAACTTTTATTTAACCTAATAATAAATATTTATTTTTCTATTAAAAATGAAAAATAAGGAGGGTCCCAAATAAGAATATATATGTGGATGATACACAAGAGTTCAGTCGAGAGATTCAAGACTCCGAAGTCCCACTCCCACCTACTTTGGGAAAGTACCCCGTCTCCCAGTGCTGTCGTCCATAAAGTATCCACTTTTTAGTAAAAAGTACTCCACTTTCCAACCACGAGTCAACCCGACTCATTTTATCCTATGGTCAAATAATAAACACGTTATTCAAACTCATTCATAACCGAGTTGATCACAAAAGTGAAGTCAGAGACGGCGACAGTGAGAAGAACTGAACAGAAATTACAGAACTTCAGAAATGGCATCCATGGTTTCATCCTCCCCATTAAAATCCAGCAATAAAAATTATACCTACACTCATTTCTACAACAACAACCCAAGTTCCAACAAAGGGTCTTCACGAATTTCCTACATCATCTTTTCTAATCAAGAAATCAATGAAGAACCAAACAAGCAATTGGGTCGTAGGTAAGAATTCCCTTTCTCTACCCTCTTTTTGATATTCAATCTCACCCATGGAGAACTAAATTTCATTCCAATCTGTTATTGAAGAGAAATTATATTGAGGACAAGTGAGATTGCTGTACTTGGAGCAATCTTCCATTTCGGTGGTAAAAAGCCTAACTATTTGGGTGTACAGAATAATCCACATGCATTAGCACTTTGTCCAGCTACTAATAATTGTATTTCTACTTCTGAAGATGTTACTGATCTTACTCATTATGCACCACCATGGTAATTTCTCAATCTCACCTTAACCATGTATTCCGGTCCTATATTGTTTTACTAATTAATGGTGTTAATTTTGGTTGTAAAGGAGTTATAATCCTGAAAATGGAAGAGGGAGGAAAAAACCTGTCAGTAGAGAAGAGGCGATGAACGAGCTCATCCTAGTGGTATCTATGACTTCCCTTCTCATTCGTCTTTTCTTTTGGCGTAACTAAGAAATTCACATGAACCTATCAAGTACATTCAATGTCTTGCGGAAGTATTCTTGCTTCCGAGGGATAATTTACACCGTTGGACCAATAATGCATGAATGAGTTTAAGAATTGTAGAATGTTAGAGGTACTGAAATGTTGGGTGTCAGACATTCTTGCACACATGATGATTTAGATGAGCTTCAGGTATAGCTGAAAGCTTTTCATATCACATTTTCTGATGCAACATTGGCCGAGTAGCTGCCACTGTTAAATTATGTGATCACTAGAAGGCATACACTAAGAGAACCAAATAATAATCACATTACTGTTATAGGATCATATCAAGTTTAGGGATTTTGACAACAAAGCTGGTTCAGCACTCCAGCTTAGGTCTTCTAAACAAGTGACAGTAGATGCTTGCACTGAAGAGTAACTTAGGTGTCACTTGTGCAGATAAAGTCGAAGAAACCAGATAATTTCACACCACGGATCGTGGAGAAGAAAGATGATTATATACGCGTAGAGTATGAGAGCCCAATCATGGGGGTACGATATTCTTTTAATTCCGAAGACATTTTGTTTTACTGAGTTTCTTTTCTGTGTCTGATCAATAATGGCAAGCTGCATATATTTCAGTTTGTTGATGATGTGGAGTTTTGGTTCCCGCCTGGCAAGAACTCAACGGTTGAATATCGATCTGCTTCTCGGTTCGGAAACTTTGATTTCGAAGTTAACAAGAAAAGAATCAAGGTAAACACAAGGCAAAAACCATTTTCTCTCCGAGTTTAGTAGTTTACAGGCATTCTGCATTTTCCTTTGGTGAAGTCATCAAGCAATGAATGGATTATCTAGTACTATTTTTATGTATCAGGCACTTAGGGTGGAATTGGAGAAGAAAGGATGGGCATCTGTGGGAACCTTCTAAGAAACTATACTTCCAAGGGCAGCAGTGAAAATTACAGTTCACAGGGACACATGGTCTTCTCTACAACATCGTTTCTAGGTTGAGAAGTGAGTTTGGACAAAACTCCTTTGGCTACCCGCTATCAGTTGTGTATTCACGTACCAAAAATTATTCAATAAAAATAAAAACAGTTATTTATTTGTTTTGGTATATTTGACCTGCTGGAGGGATGGTGAATGATGTTGGATTAAGCAAACTCAAGCTGCAGCTTATGGGCCTGAGCAAGAAAAATAATGAGACATGGACAATTCATAAGACAACCTCAAAAGGAATTCCTTAGAAATAAATATGCAAGCAACAAAATCCAATACATATGCACCTCTTAAACTCTGTTTCAGGGAAGACATACAGTCTCAAACAGCCTTTCCCATAACACTAATAAAAGAGCTGGAAGTTCAGCAGAAATTTGTTACTTTGAAAAGATAATCTATGGCAGTTGATTGTAGCAGTTACAGAAACTGATAAAACTGCAGTTTCTCGTGCTCCAGATCCACACCAGAAGGAACAGCACCAGGGCATACATACTAGTCTTTCCTGAGCTCAACGTACTCTGTTCTGGTACCTGCTGCGTTTACGACCATTATTTCAAGCCTGTCTCCCTGTACACCATGCATTAAAATGTTAAACATGAGGCGGGAAGTAGGGAAAACACACATTTACTGCAGTGCTCTTGATGTGTCTTTACTAAATCAAAGAAATTTCATTACTATTATGCTTGTGATCAAATTGGTCGCGAAAGCAGAGGAACCTATCTGTTACCCAAGAGTAGTTCATTTTGCTAGTATCTGATCACCAAGAAACGAGTTCACTTACTCTTTCAGCTCCATGATTTACTTCATGCATAATTCAATAACTGGAACTTCTAAGTTCCAACGGATTTAGCATCCGAAGCTATACAACTACCTGACACTTTAATCTTCATGAGGGATTGTAATCATATTCTATCGATAATTTATGAACAAGGAAGTTTATGAATTTTTGTGACAAATAGATTTCTAGCAACAAGCCAAGACCAGGTTTTAAGAGTTCAGCCAGGGATATGAAGAATACAAAGCAAGTGAGAACTTACAGTGTAGATATCTCTTTCAGTTGCAGATGCAAAAACATCTTTAACCAAATCAATTGCCTCTGCTTCTGATAATGGAGTCACGGCATCCTGTAAATTTAGGTCACATTTAGTTTCTCAAGTATACAAGATACAAAATTGAAACTGAAGTCCATAATGCGAACTAAAGTCATACCACGGCAGGTAACAAGAGAGGGCTGGGAGACTTCAGTTGATTATCCAAAACAGGCATGATAAGAGTAGAACCGGAACCTTGAGCACTGTAGCCAACCCTCTCATAGGATCCCACGGCATCATAAGTGTAAACACAACCCTTTCCTGAAAATTCATTTGAGAGAAGTTCAGAATTGTAGAGGAAGTACTGAACATGTCGAAAAATTCAGGTTTAAGCTGATAACCCCCTCACCTTCATTATCAAGGCCACCTAAGACGTTGAAAGCATAGTAAGGAAAGAAACGTTTGTAGTAGAGGGTATTGGAGAGCAGCTGCCCCATGGCAGGGCAGCTCACCTGCTTCCCATGTTGGTGCTGATAAATCTAAACCATGAAGACATAGATGACGCAGAAATTAGTATGCACTATAGACAAGAACAATCAATCTTAGAAAAAACTACAAGTCTACAAGTAATTGGTATCACTTTAAAGTGCTCAGCTTTGATTAGACTGAATTATGGTCTGGGATCTAATAATCAAGGTAAACAAAGTAATTCTGTAACTTGACCATACAGCATAGAAGGACGTTCCAACTCGTACATAGTTATAAACACAAAATATCACAGGTTGTTTTTAAAAAGGCCGCCTTGGGTGACAGTCCATTCTGCAATTCTGACTACTTCTTTCAATAAGTGAGATATTTTTCTCAATGCAACTCATGTCATACGAAAAAGATAAGCAGAGTTTAGAGAAATATTAAATATATCACCATATACTGGTTTTGACCAATATATATATATATATATATATATATCAAGTACTTGGATATCAGCAACTCTCTAGATTAGAAAACCAGGGATGTTACTTATAGTTGGCTTGGCTAATTGAAAGGTCAAATCCCTATCAAATCTCTAGATTAGAAAAACAGGTATGGCCTCTCTTTTTTTCATTCCCTACCATATTCTGCATGGTTGTCTACTAGTTCAAAGACAAATAACTCTAATATCCCTATCTGCGACCCAGAAAAGAAATATTTCCAGAATTTGGCTGATAAATTTTCACCATATGTGAAGTGAATTTCTAAGGAAGTCAAATCTAATCTAATCAACATTTTACTATACCCAACCAGCATAACAAAGAGTTAAACCAACTTTTACTATACCCAACCAGCATAACAAAGAGTTAAACCAACATCTACTGACTATGGCCAAAAACCAAAACTTAAGGTCACTAGCTTACTACAGGGATACAAAGATCATCACAAGCAAACCTAAAGCAAAGTATTTATGTTCTGTTAAATCATCACATTCATGATTTACAATGAGATGATAAGAGTTAATAAATGAAAGCGGAACAACTTGCAATCTATTTCATATCTTTCTGTGTGGCCAAATTCTTTCTGTATTTTTATTGGTTTATGCTTGCCTATGAGAGCACTTCCTGACTCAAGCGCACTCAACAAAACCTTTACTAATAACAGAAGCAAAGAAATAGCATAACCAATAAAAATAACAAACACTTTCACTAAACCTAATGCATAGTTAAGAGTTACAACTGACCAAGTGCTTTGCAGACAAGGCTTTCTGCAGAGCTTTCACATCTGCCTGAAATCCCCCTGATGCCATTATACATTTATCCGCCCTACAATTTCACAATAATTTGAGAAGTTTAGTTGCAATACCCAACCCATCTCTGGTTGAGTTCCAACAGAACCAAAAAATTTGATTTATAAAAATTGCCCTAATTAAAAAAAGAAGTATTTTTCAACTAAGATTTAGCCCATGAACTAACAAGGAAACAAAATTAGGGATAAATTTTACCATAAACAAAAACTAGGGTTTATAAAAAAATCACATAGAGAGAGAGAGAGAGTAAGCATCATACAATTTGCAAAGTTTGGAGTAATCTCGTGTAAGAATATTGTAACCAGTTGACATCCTCGTATCTGCTGCAATGACACAGTAATCTGCTCCTGCGATCCCAACACAAGTTCTGCAATAACAACAACAACCAAAAAAACAATCAGAGATCAGAAGTGAGTAAAATTAAAGAGAGATGGGTGATTGAGTTGAAGAACTAACCCTCCATTCATGTCATAAGGTTCAAATCGCTGTTGTTTGTGAGGCATGGCTAGGTCGAGATTACATAGAGAAGAAGGTGAAGAAGAAGGTGGGTAGGACTTGAGTTTCTGATTTTTGTTTTCGGGGAGAGCTTGCCTTTTATTGTTGTCGGCTTTTTCTTTTAACTCGAGAAAAGATAATTAGGAAAATCACTTTTACTAGAGGGAGACTTGATTTTGGTCTAGATTATTTGACTTCGGATCATCGTTGAGTGGATTTAAAGTAAGCTTTCCCTATAAAAAATACTAAACCCTAGCTAACATCCAGATCCTTGGTATTCTTTACAACTCAAACAGAAGAAAGAGAGATACTCTTCTGACGACTTCAAACCCTCAAGCCTCGGCAGAAAAAGTTTTTCTCTTCGTTGTTGACGATTTAAACACTATATGGTCAAGATTGTCAACCCTAAGTCAACCATAGTCAACCCTTGATTTTGAACCCCTTTTTTGATTCTATCTGATCTTTTTCTTTCAACCCTTTGTTTTAATCCTCTGGCTTTATCCTTTGTAGATTGATTTTTGGTCCAACTCTGATGTTTTTATATGTCTCTTCTTTTTTTATTTTGCCCTACTTTTCAATTTTTCATTTTCCCCTTTATCTTTGTCAATCTCTGGTTCTAATTGGTTTGTTTTCCTTTTAATGACAGCTTAATCTCCTCCCTGCTTGTTGCCACGCACTGGTGTTGCAGTAATGTCCCATCACATCTTGAGGTATAATTATAGTTGGCAGTTTCCAAGTTGGCATAATCAAAGTTGGATTTTTATTGCAGTAGTGCATCTGATTTTCATCCTTATCGGTTTCTCTCAATCTTATCTAATCTGGGGTTATTATAATGATTATCCTGCTTCACTTTTAGGGAAAAGAGTTCTTGTTGTTATCTTTACTTGGTCAGGAGCTTTGGTGTCTACAAAAATGTATTTGTGTTCTGATTTTTTTAAACCTTTCAACCATACTTATCCAACTAAGAATTTGACACATCCTACAAGTTTTCCTTATAAATACTACCTCAAACAATTTCAGTTTCTTTATATCCTTCTCTGTTATTACAACATCTTACTTTTCTTCACCCTTATGGCTAGAGCATCGGTGAATAACATTTCTGAACAGATGGAGGAAGTTTCAATCAGTGAAGAACCTATTAGAAGAAGGGTTGTTATGCACTCGAATACTGCAATCCTAACTGGAATTCGAGATTGGAGATATTGTCTTGCTGGTAAACTTTATGCCCCTGGTGTTATGATATGGCAAGATGTTGAACGAGCTGCCAGATTCATTTGGCCTCATTTGAGGAGGCACAATCAATGGTTGGTTCAGGTGCGTAGTTTAGAACCTAATGTTTTTGTTATCAAATTTCAAGTTAATGATGATAAAGAAGCTATTTTGTTTGGTGGGGCTTGGAATTTTGATGGTTATTTGATAGTCTTAAAAGATTGGAATTAACAATGGACTATCATCTCTTAGATTTCTCG
Organism: Papaver somniferum; assembly: GCF_003573695.1. Classification (NCBI taxonomy): domain Eukaryota; kingdom Viridiplantae; phylum Streptophyta; class Magnoliopsida; order Ranunculales; family Papaveraceae; genus Papaver; species Papaver somniferum. The sequence continues at coordinate 34,929,187 of NC_039361.1, read as the reverse complement.
GTTTCTCCATACTGGCTAGAATATAAGTACCTCTTACATGAATTCACTTATGCTGATATTTTGAGAATGCTTTGTAATATCGTTGGAGAAGTTAGAGTGGTTGAGCCTGATGGTGTTAGTCCTCCTACTTCCTCAAAATATAGAGCTTTAATTCTTATTAATGTCAACACTCCTCTTATAACTGGTATTACTGCTGCTAATGCTGCTGGTGTCACTAGGTGGATTGGTTTCTTTTATGAAAAACAACCTTACAGACTTTGCTCTGAGTGTAAGGTACCTAATCATGAAGAAAATGACTGTGCTGATATGACAAATCGAAGACGTGAAATGGAAGAGACTGTAAGAGGATTTGGTTTTGTTGAGCCGGTTTTACCTCCTCAAAGAAATCCTCAGCAAGAAGCTCAACTATTTTTACAACATGGTACTCAACGGAGAAACAGACTGCGTCAACCAATTGCTCTAGAAAAGCCGAGGCCTTTTGATGGAATGTGTTTATCCATCTTCTCGGCTACTGATTCTGATGCTGCAACTTCATCATCCTATCATGATCAGTCTCATCTTTTCTCTTCCGTAAGGCCATATTCTACACTGACAAGTGATGTTGCTAGTACGAGTGGTACGAAGAAGCGATATCGTTGACCCCCAACCTTGGTTATAACTCCTGAGAATCAACTTGAAGATGCTGAGTTTGATAGAGATGTTATTATTGTTGGAGAAACATCTTCTGTTCAAGATGATACTGCTACCGTTGAAGAGAATAATGTTTGGGACATTGCTGCAGCACATGCCCTTAATGCACAGAACAAAACTGATGCATGGCAACAGGTGGTTTTCTCAACTCGTTTATCTTCATTGAGTTTTCACTCTTTCCTTAATCTGTGTTGTTTTTTCCCTACCTTTTTATCTATCTTTTTCATTATTTACATCATGAAAATTCTGTCTTGGAACTGTCAAGGTATAGGAAACCCTCATACTAGAGACTATCTTAGTTTCTGTTTAACCAATAATGATCCAGATATTTTTTTCTTGTGCGAAACCAAAGCTCAACCCAATAATATGCGACTATATCTTTCTAGAACTAAATACCCTAATTATTGGTTTGATCCTTCTTTGGGCCTTTCTGGTGGTATTGCTCTTGCCTGAAAACAAGGAATTGATGTTGAAATAATGCACACTACCTCTGATACAATACATGCTATTGTACACACTCATGATAATAACTTGGATTTTTTGGTCACCTTTATGTATGGAGTGCGTGATGTTGTAGGCAATAACAATCAGTGGCAATATTTGATTGATATGTATTCTTCTGTTGATCTCCCGTGGGTTTTGTTAGGCGACTTGAACTTCACTATGAATGACTCTGAAACCCATGGTATTAATGCATCTCATCCTCATCATGCTAGACATGTTAGGAATTTTATTCAGCAAATGGGTCTCATTGATTTGGGTTATTCAGGAGCTGACACTACTTGGTCGAATCATAGAGATGGAGATGCTCATGTCTCTGTTAGATTAGATAGAGCCTTAGTGAACTGTTGTTGGATTAATAATTATACTAATGCTCATTTGCAACATTTAGTTCCCATTGCTTCAGACCATAGTCCTATTTTGTTACATAATGTTCCTAGTGCTAGAAAACACACTCCTTTTAAGCTATACAAGTGCTGGTTCCAAGTGGCCTCTTGTAAAGACACTATCCATCAAAGTTGGCAACAACAATTTAATGGATCTTATTCTTTTCAGTTATCAAGTAAGTTAAAATTCACTCGATTTCAGTTGCAATTGTGGAAAAAAATCTCTTTTGGGAATATTGAGTGCAATCTTCATAATATTCAGAATCAACTGCAACGTTGTTATGATGATAATTTGTCAGCTTCTCATCCTTTGATTCGACAGTTAAGTTATTCTCTTCAACAGTGGCTAACAATCCAGAAATAATTCTTTATGCAAAAGGCAGGTGACAAGTTTCTTAAAGCAGATAGGAATACATCATATTTTCACTCAATGGCTAATTTCAATAAAAAGAGATCCAACATTCAGGCTATTCAAGGGCCTATGGGTATTTGGTATGATGATCGGAGTAACATTGAGTCTATTTTTCTTAACTATTTTGTGAATATTTCAACTACTTCTAAGCCGCAGATTAATCAAGATATTTTGCAGTTGTTTTCTCCTTGTATCACAGAAAACCAAAACTTTCAGCTTATCCGAGTTCCTGATGCTCAAGAAATTAAGGATGTTGTCTTTCAGATTAGACATTGGGCTTCTTCGGGTAATGAAGGATTCCAAGCTGCTTTCTATCAACAATGCTGGGAGACAGTTGGATCTGAGGTAATCTCCATGGTTCAGTACTTCTTTACCTTCAAGCATATGCTCAAGGTTATAAATCATATATATCAAGTTCTGATACCAAAAACTCATAACCCTCAAACACCAGCTGACTACAGATCAATTAGTCTGTGCAATGTTAGTTACAAAATCATCTCAAAAATTTTGGCGAACCGTCTTAAACCTTTATTGCCTGTCATTATTTCTCCTACTCAAACTGCCTTTGTTACAGGCAGACATATCCATGATAATGTTATTATAGCACAGGAGATTCTGCATAGTATGAAAATTAAGAAGATAAATAAGGCTTTGGTAGGTTTAAAGTTATATGTCGAAAGCATTCGACCGGGTAATGGCTTTTTTTATTATCAATTTTTCGCCAAATGGGTTTTCATGAAGATTGGATTTCTTTGATTGATCAGTGCATATCCACAACAAATATTTCTATACTTATCAATGGTACTCCTAGTTCTTCATTTTGTCCAACCCGCGGCTTACGCCAAGGAGACCCTTTGTCTCCTTATTTATTTTTGTTCATCATGGAATCGTTTTCTAGACTTTTACACATAATGTTGATTCTGGTCTTCTCAATGGTATTAAAATTAACCACATTGTCTTCCTATCAATCATCTGTTTTTTGCAGATGATTGTTTGTTATTCTTTCAAGCTAATTCTGCTCAAATGAATCATCTTAGACATCTGATTCAATCTTTTGGACAAGCCTCAGGACAGGTTATTAACATGCAGAAGTCAACTTTGTTTTTTGGTAAGCACACTTCAATTCCTCACAAGTCTAGTATTTCTAGCATTCTTAATATGAAAGTTATGGGGTTGGGTGAAAAATATTTGGGCATTCCTCTTTTGATGCATAGATCAAGACAAAAAATTGTAAAGGTATTCTTGATAATGACTAACCGGTTACAGGGCTGGCATAGTAAAATGGTTAACCAAGCAGGAAGAACAACTCAAGTGAATGCAGTGCTGAGTACAATGGGTATGTTTCAAATGCAGATCCTTAAACTGCCAGAAACAACAATTCATCAAATGGACAGCATCCAAAGGCGTTACTGGTGGAATAATTTTACCAACGATCATCCACGACAACTTATTGGATGGAAAAAGGTATGTGTACCTAAAAGATTTGGAGGTCTAGGTCTTAAAAATTTAACCAATTACAATTTAGCTCTTCTTGCGAAATTGGCCTGGCAATTATTACATAATCAAGATGCTATTTGGGAAAAATTGTTGAAAGGTAAATATTTTCCTCATAATGATCTGCAATTCTTCCCTCCACCGGAAACTAACAATTCAAGTTGGGTATGGCAGAGTATATGTGTTGGGCTTGAAATTGTTCTTAGAAATGCAAAATGGCAAGTAGGTAATGGTACTCACATCAATATCTGGACTGCCAATTGGATTCCTTCCATGCAGACTGCAATTCAAGATTGGAGTGATATGAATACAAGTAATATTCAATGGGTTTCAGAACTATTTGATCCTCTCACTCAGCAATGGAATATTCTTGTTCTTCGCCTTTTATTTTCTGCAGACCAGGTGAACTCTATTCTCACTATTCCTTTACAATTAAATCAGGAGGATAAGTTGGTCTGGCCTTTTACTAGTACTGGTATGTTTACAACTGCTTCAGCGTACAAGATGCTTTGTGAAAAGGATTTGCATATGGATATTTCAATGGGTTTATCTCAGCAATTTTGGTTAGCATTCTGGAAATTGAAAGTACCATACAAGTTTCAGATTTTTATGTGGAAAGGAATACATGATGTTATACCTGTGAAAGCTCGCATTTTTAGGCATCTGAATGCTGATGACAAAATATGTGTTCTGTGTAGTATGAATCAAACTGAAGATCCGGATCATTTGCTACTTCATTTCTCCTTCTCTCAAGCTATATGGAAGACTTTTTTTCCTAATCAGTTCGTTTCCATTGTGCAGCATCCCTCGGTTCTCTCCTGGATTCAGACTTGGCAGCTTAAGGGTTCGAATATAACGATCAAACACACACCTCTAGCTGTACACTTAGCTCTCTGTATAATGCACTTCATTTGGAAACATAGATGTAGGGCTGTTTTCAACAATATAACACCCAATCATCGAACTGTCATATATCAGATAAAATCATACAGGGCACAACATCATTTAGATACCTCATTTGTTGCTCATGATCATTATCATTTACAGAACTACATCTGCCTTGGGTTCCTCCTCCTGTACAGTTCTTAAAGATAAATATTGATGCTTCATATAATTCTGAATCTTTGTTAGCTAGTATTGGTATTATAACTAGGAATTCTGCAGGGGCATATGTCATGGGAAGGGGAACATTGAAAAGAGCTATAAATATCGAGCAAGCTGAAGCCTGTGCTATGTTAGAGGCTATGCAAATAACATCTTCAAATGGCTGGTCTAATGTCATTTTTTGAGACAGACAATCTGAGTATCAGTAACTTTTTACAGCATCAAACTAGTCTTTGTCAGTGGCAGTGTTTACCTCTTCTTAGAAATTGTGTTAATATATGTAATAGTAACCCTGTGTGGTCTTGTGAGTTTGTTTACAGGTATTGTAATAAAGCTGCAGATGCTTTAGCAAAGGCAGCTCGAAAACAGAATTTATATGGGGAGCAGTGGGGTTATCCACCTGACTTAGTAATTCCTTACATAAATCATGATGTAAGTAATATGTTTATGTAATATAAAGTTTGTCTTTTGATAAAAAAAAATCCAGATACTTGGATTGTTAATTTGAGCCCTAATGTGAAATACTAAAATGGCAGATGAAGTAGAAGAAAAGCAACATGATGCAGAAATATTACCAGAAAATCAATCGGTTGAGGTAATTAACTTGTTTATACAATCTGCTCCATTTTCTTTCTCCATGGAATTAATTAGATTAGAGATGCAAGTTACACTATTTTTTATCGCCCCGGCTACGATGTGGTCGGGCCACATACATTTTAGATGTGGCCCTTTTTTATTTTTTGACACCTATCTAATTAAAAAACCCGCCTCCTCCAAATCTCCCTAACCATTACACATTTTGAGGAAAAGCAGGAGGTTAATCAAAGTAAAAAGAGAAACAACTCGGTAATAAAACTGTTTTTCCAACTTTATAATACGCGTCAGAATTTAAAGAGGGGCCACATGCTTGAAGTATGTGGCCCGACCACATCGTAGCCACACCGATTTTTTATATTAGTTATAAGCACATGTACACAGTGGCTACTGTCGGAAGATATATAACTAATGTGTTGATTATTAAGTATTACTGTGTTGATTATTAAGTATTGGAGTTGTTCTTGTAGTATTGTAACCTTTTGTATATCTCTAACCATTTTAAACTACAGGATAATCATCATCTCTAACCATTTTACGAACATATACAAATACAACCACTACCCACTTGCACTTTACTCATTCTTAGGTTGAACTGAGATATTAGATATCCTTTACTTTCTCTCCATAGATATTTCGAAACATGTCATCTGCCTCGTGTTGATCTTTGAAAATGGCAGCTGAAGGATATGTTTTTCCCTCTTATTGGTATCTCGCCTTAAGTACAACATCTGCATATCCTTTGAAGTTCGAAACTATTGCAAGTAGTTGTTCTTCGGATATAAAAACTGGTCGGCATATCCTGTAAAGAAAGAGCTGCTTTGATAGATGATCACTAAAGTCGCAACACAGATCGCTTAACGGAGTTCTCATACCATCTGAACGTTTGAATGGCGATATGGAAATTTAAACTCCAAAAACTATTTTTTTGACAGGGGGAAAGCTAATTATCATATCAACCCAATATTGACTAAAAGTCAAATATCTTAGATAAAATCAGTTTTTCCTCTAGTAAAAGTGGTTTTCTATGTCTTGTTTTCATTACTAGTTTGTCACCGTACGATGCATGGGTCTGTTTCTTGCATATACGGAATAAATAAGTAACCAATAAGTTAATATTTGAGTTGGTGTGAGAAAATAATACTCGGGCTGGTTTAGGTTGCTCCCATTTCGCTCGACACTACTACGGAGATTGTTTTTGCTTTCTTTTCCTCTTGCTACTAAGATGTTTTAGTTCGCCATGTTACCTCTCTTGCCTGCTCATGGATTTAGCAGCAGTTTGGAAAGTCTGTTCGGGAATCTCATAATCAATGTTTATTTTCAACTTTTCGAAGCACTTTGTCGCTTGTTACGCCCTTCCTCGTCTCTAAGTGCATAAGCATCCACTGTGTGCTTTTCCTCGTTTGGACCTCTCCTTTAATTTTAGGGCTACCATCCTATGTTCGATACCTTAATCTAGCATTTTAGATAAGATAGATAGATATATTGTTATGGTTTTTGGTTCAGCAGATAAATGTTTAGTACCATGAAAAAAGTTATTGGTTTCCATGTATACATTTATCGCATGCGGTACACCTAACCCAGAGGAATCTGTTAGAGCACTCTTCGGTCGAAATCACAAGTGTTTCAATATCAAGCTTATTATCGAAAAAATTTGGTTGATCAAAATTATATCTTGATTTCTAGTCTATTATTAGTTAAGTCTCGGATTATGATAGAAGATATAGTTGAGAATCGAACATCACTGCGATCTACCGTTTGAAGTCGAATATCAACCAAAGCTTTTGGAGAACTTCTTCAACAAAAAGGTAAGTGAAGACTTAACCACCTATTTTTCAAGTTATTCATCATTCTATCTATGAGACGTTGTCGCGTAACTAATTAGACTATCGTAAGCATATCAAGAATTTTGAGTCAAGTTTATCTTGGTAATTTGTCTCGAAATATATATGATTAAGCTTAATGAACATTTGTTCATACTTGATGAATTTGGGTTAAGAACAATTTATTGTTTATAATCTAAATCGTGATTCAAGATTATCATTCGAAAATACCTGGAACATTGATACGTGTCATTGAGGTTATTTGAGAATATTTCAAATTGATTTAGAGAGAAATATAGAACTACTGTAAATGTGGATACAGGACAGTATGCATACCAGTTCACATATTGGGAGAACTGTCATAGGACCGGAGTTGCAGTACATGTATTCAGTACACGTACCGATGTATCTATAGTCGACAACAACTTTTAGGTACGCGTACCCGGTATCCATACCTTCAAAACTCTATTGCTCGTGAACCAGGAATGATACGCATATTCGGTATGCATACCGTAAAAGAATTGTTGGTTCTGTAACCGGTGTGGTATCCATATCCGGTACGCAAACCGAAAAATTTCTCTGAGTTCCTAAGTCGTTTTTGTCTTAAAAGTACATATACCCGGTACGTGTACCATGACAAAAATAGTCACCAACAAGGAAGAGTACACGTACTTGGTACACGTACTTTCCATATCGAATATTTTCAGATGCACATAAAATTATTTCTGTGAGATAATTAACATTTGAATAAATCTCTAAAGACACAATAGCCATGATTGATCACATTATAACCTATGGTAGTGACTCAAACTTAAAGTCTTAAGTGTTAATGAAAATGATTAAGCTTATAGTTCAATCGGCTAGTTTCGACTAACCCCCCATGAACAATGTCTTTGTACACAGTTCGGTTACGGTTCATCCTAACCAGAGCGTATATCTTGATATGTCAATCTCATTTCAAAGATTCATCTAAAGGTGGATATTTTTTGCTTGGTTCCAAAGCTATCTTAGCTTAAACCTAAAGCAACATACTTTGAAAGTCTATAAAAGGGGAACTTCTCACAACTAGGATCTTTGAATCCTGACACTAATTTTGTGTGTCCTAGTTGTAACTAGAGTCGTCCTCTCCTTCAAACCCTTCTAGGGTTTAGCGATTAAAAAGAATTCATAGGGATTCGTGAAGCCAGGTCCAACTATTTCTTATCTTGATAGTTTGTGTATCCTGATCTTGTTGGATTATTGAGTTGCTCACTCGAACAAGATAGATAAAAATCGTAAATTTATCTTCGTCTCAGACTTTGTGATTCCACAGGTTTAATACTCTTGAGGTGAATAATAATCTAGGTTGCTCTTCGGGAAACATAAGTCTGGATTTTGAGGTTAGCTAGACTTTGTCTATCGCTATCGATTTCCAGTATCACCTTGATCTACAACCAAAAAGGAAATCACACAAATAGGCTTATTAGTGGGAGGCATATTGGTTTAAAGTCTTTAATTAAGTTGAAGCAACTCTTAGTTGGTGTGATGTCAGCTAAGGCAATCAATTTTGCAGAGTCCTTCTGGGAATGAAGAGGCTAAGGAACACGACAGTAATGAATTGTTGTGAGTCTCAACTACATTTCAGTCTGAAGTTAACTGGTATTAGGCTAGTGTATGTAGCGGCTTAGTACAGTTTGGTGTTCAAATCTGGACTAGGTCCTCAGGGTTTTTTTTTTTTTTACATTTTCGGTTTCTTCGTTATCAAAATTTTTGATGTCTATGTTATTTTTTTCCGCATCATATTATATATCTTTATAATTGAAATATCACATGTTGTACGTAAATCAATCAAGTAGATACATCCATCCTTGTTTGTTGGCTACAACTTGATTGATTCTTGGATATTGATTTTTGAGATCGTCCAAGAACTCTCACATATAATTAGGTTCACGAACTTGGTTATGTAAACGTTCTAATTGTGAGGGAAACAGATATAACTCTAAATATTATTCCTTGATTGAGATTCATTAAATTGAACTCTCGGAATCTGATAAACACGTATGTGCTACATTTTATACCCATATCTATATTAGTTAGGACTCGATATTTTGGCTAACAACACTATTTTAATGCTTTTGAACCCGATCAATGGAGAAATAACTAGCTAAACTGGGAGTTACGGTGGTGTTCGCGATACGGCCAGCTAAGTTGTTTAGCTAGGACGTTAGGACGTCATGAGCACACTGTTATACATTTCACGACCATGAAGCAAAGGGAAGAATTGTCTAGGCTTGTTCAAAATGATCCAGGCCCATTAAAAGACAGAGAGACGTGGCCTTCTACTACAACCACAATATCATGTTCGAGCTGGTGCTGTCTCAATTTCATCACAGGGCTTGGGAGATTATATATTGCAGAATGGTATCGAGATGGAGACTTCACCGAAATTCCGTTTATCATCTTTGGAAGCATCGGCGATGGCAGAAATTGGTTGAGCTGGGTTGGTTTGAAGAGAAAACCAGTTGGGAAGAACGAAGGTGCCGGAGCTCAGTAAGAAGAGGAGTTCGAAGTTGAGCTTGCTTTAATTGAAGCTGTGGTGATAAAGACGAGTCGTAGTCTGCATTCAGGTGTTGTGTATGCGAAACAAAGACAAGGAACCTACAATTTGTGGGTGGTGTCTACTGTGTACAAGTACCTACAATGGGTTTTGCTGGCTGAAAGAGAGAAGGTTTGGACAACTGAGAATGACGAGAAAAGGATATCGTACATAGAAGAAACGAAAGCAAGCAATGAGTCCAGCTGGTGTTGATGGATTTCGACGAGACCGTGATAGAAATCTGTCGGAGCTGTAGAAGAAGATAGCAGCAATGTGAGGCATCCAGAATCATTGAATTGGAGATGTGCGTTGGCAAGGAATGGCGGCGTCGATTGGCTGAGCCCTGCATCCAGCAAGGACGAATGGCAGTCGCCAGTCAAGAAAGGCGCTGGTGAATTTTGGTTCGAAGTGAAGTGGGTTCGCAGTCGATTTGAGTTTCAACAGCAACAACATTTGAAGCGTATGGTTGGTTGTAGGTCATCTGCGGATCTGGACGTAAATGAAGTCGGTTTTGTATGGGATTTCAGTGACATTCTTGAGCTAGTGTGGTGTGTTCAAAGCAGCTGTAGTACAACCATTTTCCAATGGTACGAGATCGAGAACCGCTGGTGGGTGTTTGAGAGAACGAAGGCGTTCTTAACAACAACATCTATGGAATTGGGCTTGGTTGTATACGGATTTAACTGCAGTTGGTGGCAGTGATGGGTTTTAGCTGCCATGACCGTGGAGTAGGAGACTTGGCTGAAATACAGTAGACTGATGGAGAAATGAAGTTGCGAAAGATGAGTTTGTTGACTGAAAGCGAAAGAAGGAACTGGTGCCGAGGCTAAGATGGTTAGGAGTTCGTTGTAAAATGGTAACTCGGTGATGAAGAAGCAGGTGCAGTGACCAGGGTTGGTGTTGTGGCCGGGTTTAGAAGAAAAGAAACTTGAGTCTGGTAATAGTGTGGATATGGACCGGTCTTGGACTGGGCTTTGGTTGCTCGGGCTAAGTAAGTAGTCTCTTCGCAACAACAGCATATATATTTCTGAGAAGACGGTGAGAGAGGGAGAGGCCGTCTGGAGTTCTATTTATCAGAGAGGTGCGGCTATAAGCCAAAACGGGAGGGAAAAGGAGGCCGACACCGGAACAGGTTGCGGCTACAGATCCAAAACCAGAGAGGGGAAAAGAAGCGACAGAGCGGCAAGGGTTTGGAGTACTTGTTATTTAATTCCATTTGCTTTGTTAGTTGTTCTTATTTAGATTTGTTTATGGCTTTTGAGAAAGCCATGTATTGCTAAACCTTGTAGTTAGGGTTTATGGTAGAAACCACTTTGAGCATAAGAACGATTTGATTTGAAATATTTATGTGTTGGAGGCTATTATGAATTTAATATGATTAGTTCTTGATATTTTTTATTGATTTCTCGAAATATGAGTTGTTGCTTCACCGGTTTTGTAGAACCTTTGTGCTTAATTGTTAGGATAACAAATATATTTGTCTCATTGTCTGATATTTCCTTTGATGGTGTATGCTTAGAATAGCCAGGTATTATTTGTGAACCTATATTTAGTTTCGTATGATTTTCTCACTAATACAATTTGATGGTGCATGCTTGGATTTAGTCTTTTGATGTGCCATGCTTAGGGTGTCCCAGTGATATTTACGATTCTAATACATATAATAGGTGTTGTCGATAGAACGAACGATAAATGAATATTCAATAATTATGTTTCATTTCAGTAATTGAATAGAAATAGTGGTGGATACTATAAACCCTGGTTACCAACTTTCCCATTGATTTTATTTTATTTCAGTAGTTTTATTATTTCGTTTTACATTTCTCATTATAAAAATCCCCAAAATCATTTCTTGTTAGTTAATTAGAGATATTGATTAGAGTATTTCCACCGCTCCCTGTGGGTTCGACCCGTACTTGCCTTTGTCTACTAGTTGGACGTCGTTCGATTGCGGTTTATTATATCTATCAGAATCGTATTTAAGTTTGTCCATACAAGTTGCCTAAGAAAAAGTTCGTGGTGTATTTTGGTACCCCACGACTTCAGAATCAACCTGACATGACAAAACAAAATTAAAATACCATATCTGGGGGTTGCATGATGCAACCTAGAAGTATCCTTAACCACGCTTCCAAGTAAGGCAGCTGGTTCATGTGAGATTCTTCCACAATGTTGTTTTTGCCTACTATACTTCATCCAACTTTTCTTAAGCCTTCCTCAAAATTTCTGGAATCTTGATTACTTCTAACATTCCCCATTCCAATGTCGATGACGTTGTGGCAGTCCCAGATACAATAACATCCTGCTTATTTATATGCATATGATTAGATGAGTGAATTTCAAAATTAGACAAAATGTATGTGTCAATATCATTCCATCTAATTAATCCTATATAATCACATAAAACCACTTAAAAATCGAATTTCAATAAACTTCATATTGCATCCAATTAATATTTTCAAACTACTAAGGTGTCACTGATTCCACATCGTGTAGTTTTTTTTTTTATTTCACATTCACTCCTCATTTGTGATCAATGTACGATTCGTAGTCCTGACACTGAGACTGCTAAAAAAGCATACCAAGCCATCTAACAACAAACAGACCACCAACCAAAAAGGAGAAAGACAAAAGATGAACCTCCCTGCAACCGCAACAGCTACCATTAATATAAACAAATTGGGAAAAAATTTGGTTCAGAAAATAACTAAAAAGAAACTGATCGTGAACTCTTATTTGCATCAAGAAATTATAAAGGCCCACTCTAACAAATTTTCTCCTTCATAGTTCCAAGATCCATTACCTAAAAAAATCTTTAAGCTATCATCAAGATAGCTTAAAATTACCTATCAATCATAGCATAACAATCTGGACTATATGTAGAAAATATCTATAAAAATTACTTATCAATCATATCGATCTTTTAAAGAAGAGCAAACAGAAAACAAAGAGGCAAATTATCCACTTCAAAAACACATGAAAATTGGGGATCTATGTTCTCTATAGATGGTAGTCAATTGTTTAGCCTTGTGTCACATTCTATGAACTCTATTGATACTTACGTTGTTTGTTGGAAATTCTGAATGAAAAAACCAATTATATTTAGAATGCTTCGTGACGGTTTACGACATCATGATCCCAACACAAAGAAAAGCAAAGCTGCAAAAAAAAAATTTTAAGTGGAACAAAAGCTATAAAACGAGACTGAATACCCATAAGCGGCCATAATATTAATCATCTACGATGTCCTGAATCCAAATCCATAAGATAGCGCAGATTAACACGGATTCCATGGCGAAAAAAATGGTTACTAATGTTATCCATCGTACATAGAAAAAAAAATCAATGTAGATTTTCACCTCTATCATACCTTCATACCTTCACACCATTAGTAAATTAGGAGAAATCTTGTTGGAGTGGCGCATTATTAATATACAATCGTGCTCTGCAAACTGTTTTAGTTAGTTGTAATAATAATAGAACAAAAATATAAGCATTATAGAAAATACAAAAAACTAAAAAGTCATTATGTTATTAGAAAATGAAATATCTTAATAACATCAGCGAGGATTGGGACATACCAACTTGACCCGGTCCAGAGAGATTCTAGGCTCCAAAATTAAAACGTGATATAAATCAAAAGTTAATGACTCCAAATCAGGTCAATAGTGAAAATAAAACCTAAATAAAAAATCCTTACGAAGAGAATTGAGAGAAACCGGAGCAGAAGTAATATGGAGTAGAACATGAAGAAAAGAAAAAGGTTAGGGTTTACCAACTAAGAATTGTGTTTAGTTATTTACCCGTTCCAATATCAGTTTCCAAACCTTAATCAGTTTAAAATAACCGATATCAATATCCAAACTTGGCTATCAAAGTTGTTAATCATATTTAAAATATCTAATTATTTCGTAACAAAAAAAAAGTCATATGTAAACCAAAAAAAAATGCATACAAACAACTACCAATTACACCAAAGTAAAATATTAATAGACGATCAAAAATAAGATAAATTTAATCACCTCATCAATACCCGACATTATCTCATGCGTTCATCTACATCAATGTAGCGAGAAGAGTAAAAAAATAAATGTAGATCAAAAATCACCATTAACCAATATAACATCACAAAAATGATGAGACCTTACCTTTGTTCGAGTGATTTGCAACTGAATTTCCAGAAGAAAAAAATCTCTCTTTTCGGGATAAACATGGATAAATTTATGATGGGATAGATACACTATTCCATTTACCACCATAATACGAAACTTTTGTAATTCTGTAGTTTTGGATAGCTACATTATTCTCATTTACCACCATAATTAGTGGTTGCAAATATTTTTGAATGAAAGATATATTTCATATTTATGGGTATCTTTACACATTGTGTAGGAACTTAATTATGTTTAAGAACTTAATTAATTTAGTTATTTTTTTCTTTCAAATAGAATGAAATGAAAATATCTATAAACTTTTATTTTCGGATAGTTTTGATACCTAAATTATTCACATATCACCATAATTAGTGGTTGCAAATATTCTTGTGTAAAAGATATATTAAAAATATATTACATATCAAAACGTAAAAAAATTAAAAAATTGACTTTATTTAATTTATCTTTTATTTTAATTATTCTTATTGATCAGAACAATCGTTACAAACGAAATTGGATGGAAGCCTTGCAACATGCTGAGCTTATTACAAGTAAGAATCATTTTTATTTTAGATTTTTTTTTAATTGTTGTATGAACAAAATTAAGATAAAAAAATAAAAATGAGGTTTATTAATTTTTATTGCTTGAATTTTTGTATGATCGTTTTAGTGTTGGCTTGCCTTAGATTTTAATCTTGCGTTAATATTTTGTTTTAGATTCTAACGATTCATAGTATTTTACTTTTTGACAGGATCGCCAAAAAATATATTCGCAAGAAAGACACAATATCGATTTAAAACGTTAGTATCCACAATCAATTTTATTTTTTAATAATTCTTATCTGAAGCGTGATCTTATTTTTTGATTTTAATTGATAGAATAGTGTTGTAATTAGAAAAAGAATGATTACAACCCTGTTGTTTATGATCCATGGCTAAATCGAGATTACAGAGAGAGAAGAAGGTGAAGAAGAACTAGGGTAGGACTTGGTTTTTTGATTTTGTGTTTTTGGGGAGAGTTTGCTTTTAATTTTGTGGTGGACTTTTTCTTTTAACTCAAGAAAACATGTCTCGTTTTCATCGTGCAACGACGGTGCAGGATTTATTATCTGCTCATGCAGAATTTTGAGAAGTGACTTGACACGTAAGTAGGTGACATGGCATTATATTGGCCCTCAATCTGGATGACCAAAACACATTATCGGAGTCCAATTTTTTGCACACTCCTTTAAAGAGTGTGCACATAACAAAACAACCTTATTGGTTGAGTTATCTATTTAATAACAAAAATTAATTTAATCTAAAACAGGTAAGAAAAATATAGCATATCTACTAATTACCTAAATTATAGCATTTTAAACATAGGAAATAACTAATGAATTATGAACTTTGATTTTTTCTTTTTCGAAGCATTATGAACTTTGATAATGATCATCCAAACTTTGTTTAGATTTAGACTAAGAAAGATATGTGATGATGTTGGTAACCGTAGTGTATGTAATTGATTTCAGTGATTAGTGGATCTCTATTAATTTCAATTGAGCTTATACCGAGTTGTTAGTCCAATAACCCGTATGAACTCGCAAATCAAAATACTTCCATATCTCGTATTAGTTACTTAATGTAGTGGAGTATGCTAAAGATCTGACTATTTAATTTGCAGTCACAAATTGATAATCGGATACGATGTATCAGATCTTGTTCTTTGTCTGTTGTGATTATTCAGTTGGACCATAGTGATTGCCTCCTGAATGTTCTTCTTATAATTATGATCTGCTTGGTGTTTTTCATGCGTATAAGATATCCCGTGTTTCAAAATTGTAAGATACAGTGCACAGATTTTCTTTGTTCGTCTGTTGATACAATGTTTCAAAATTGTAAAATACACTCTTTAATACTTTATCATCCAAGTTTGCCGAAGATTACTACTATTAGTTAACAAATTGCAGAGAAGCTGAATATTGAGTACACTGTAGGAGAATATTTGATATGGTTTCCTTTTTTAGATTTAAACTAAATTAAAATAAAATAAAAGATGATTTAATGAAATGAGATAACCATTAGTTAAAGAGGACCAATCAGATTAATTTGTTGCGTGCATACTCGTTAAAGGAGTGTGCACAAAATTGGACTCACAGTATTGTATGGAGCCGGACTTTAACGAGTCAGATCCAGATATGTCAGGTAATTTGAATGAATCAGATTCAAACGATCTTAGATCTAAACGGCTTTACTTAGTGCATTTTTCTGCGGTCGACTGAAATAATATACTCTACTTTTAACTTTTTTAATTTTTTATGCGACATACTTGATTTAATTCTTATGAATTTAATCAGTGGGATACCCATCTTGCTAAATCGATACGCCGTCCCATCTGAATATAATTTTGTCTATATTTATGGAAGAAATTGAAGCAAATAGGGAATACAACCTTTCCTAGTCGGAGTCAATACCATACCTCTTTCCTACGCTATGGTTAAAATAAAGTGGGTAACACCGTTATAGACAGTGGAATCAACCTTTGTCTTTGACTGGTATAGACAAATTATATTTATTTGAATTCCCTAAATTAGATTACGCAATGAGAATACGATTTTCTTAAGGAGGTAACTACATATTACATAATGAGATAAAAATCAAAATCCCACAAATAAGACGTCGATGTGACTTGTGACTCAAAGTCTATTTCATGACTCAAACAAGTCTCGTGAAAAATCATTCATTGTGATCCAAATGTGTTTTGTTACCAAAATTTTTCTAAAATAATCTACTATCTACCTCGTGATCCCAAATTTACCACATGGTCGGGATTACGCCACATGACTGAAATATATTATCAACATCTATCGGGATAAACCAAAATATATACCGTGACCTTAGAATTTATCACTGAATACTTAAAGGAGTTTGTATCTTATCTCAAAATATGTCATGTGACCTAAAGTTTTCATGGTGCCACTAAATCTACTCATGGAACTCATTTTCTTGTTAATGAACCAAAATTTACCACGTGATAAAACTTGATCAAAATATTCCACGTGATTGCTCGATTGGATTCACAATTTTTTCAATCTCAAGCTTCTTGTCAATGTTAGATGCACAAAATTATATATTGATTTTCTAGTCTACTAAAGTCAAGTCCCCGACTAGGATTAGAGCATGATAGTTTCAGATATCAATAAATATACTCGAAGATTAAAGACTTAAGGACAAAAGAAGATTTGCTAGAACTTCATCAACAAGAGGTATGTCACGACTGACTTATCCTACTTACTCAAAGTATCTACCATTTTATCTTATGGGACTATGTCGTATGGTTTTAATAGATTTAATATTTTAAAGAAGAGATTTCGAGTTCAAGCTTGTCTTGTGTAAACTCTCGAAATATGATCCAAGTAATGAAAGTTCATAGATCTTTACCAATCTTAGTCAAGAACAATTTATCATTCATATATAAACTGTTTTTATTGGAAGTTATCTTTGAAATATTTCCTAAGTAAAATAGTTCACGAACTGTACCTTCCATGTATAACTTAGTTATATGAAATGTTTCTGAACTTTATATGAGAGTTAAAAATTTACGAACTGTTTAGGGCATGTACACCATGTATTCATACAATATCATATTGACATAGTTCAGTAGCCTTTAATTTAAAAGGAAAAGTACACGAACTGCCAAGGGGTATACATACCTTGTATGCATGCCATGTCATATTTGACGCAGTTATGTACTGTTTTTATTTGCAAAAAAAGAACATTATTTGGAAAGGAGCTTGTTAGAGAACTACTCGGTCGAACTCGCAAGCGTTTCTATCTCAAGCTTGTTTGTCAAGTTTAGTTGTCAAAACTATAAGTCTTGATTTATAGTCTACTTATAGTTATGTCTCGGATTAGGATAAAATGTGTAGTTGAGCTTTCGACTTCACGGCGTCCATCGATTGAAGACGAAGATCTACTAATGGGAGCTTTGAGGAACTTCATCAACAAAAGGTATGTGGAGACTTGAACTCATTTATCAATCAGAAGTCTATTCTATTATATATCAAATTGAGACTAAGTCGTATATCTATATAGACTTGACATTATACACATTTGATATTTCGAGCTGAGTTTAACTCGCTTATATCTTTCTCGAAATATGTGTTGGAAAGCTTTTTTCTTTAACTACGTTCATCATTATTCATGACGAAAGTCAAAAGATGATCATGTGAAAATCGCCTTGTAACATCTTACATGATTTGTGTGAGACAGTCATTTGATGTAGACTCGGAATGTTTTGTATTGGTCATTTGATCACTTGAAAATTACTAGTAAGCTAATAGTTTGTGCGAGACATCTATTGTCGTCTTCTAAGGATGTTTCAATGATTGAAATGGGAGTTTAGAACAATCAACCATTGTCTGGATATAGCACGGTATGCATACCAGTATGCAAACTGTTGTAAGAATGATTCAGGTCCGGGAATCAAGTATGCATACCCGCATGCGAACAACTTTAACTGTTAAAGTCCGGGAACTAAGTTTGCGTACCTGTTTGCAAGTTGTTTCACCTGAGATCACTCCTGAACAACCGTATGCGTACCCGTTTGCAAACTCATGTTGTTAAGTTCTAAAATCGGTTAAGTATGATTTCATACTCATGAACAAATACATTTATATATGAAGGAATGCAATCTTTGCAAAACCTGGATAAATGTTCATGAATTGATTCTTGTGAATCAAATTCGATTTTTCTTCAATTGTGTCTTCTATACTTCTATGAGAATATAAACAATTGAACAACTTTAGGAGTAACACAAGTAGATTCATTTTAGTATCATTTGATCTAGAAGTGTTAAGATGAATATGGTTAACACAAAAGTGTTCATATGACTGTGGTTAACTTTTATTGTGTCAACTTAATATACACGTTTAGGTACGGTTACTCATATCTAAATGAAGGTATATTTCATTTGTGTGTAACAAGCTAAGACCATCTAACGGTGGAGAGATATTGCTTTGGTTTAAGCAAACTTAGATTGAATCTTAAATCAGGATTTCATCCAACAATGAATATTGATTGCTTTGTTACAAAGTTATCAAACCATGATTTGAAGACTATATATGGAGAACTCTAGAAACTGGGAAACATAATCCTCACACCTTCTGTGTGATACTAGTTGCGACTAGAGTCGATTTTCCTTTAACCTAGGTTTTTCCTAAAACCATTATAGGTTAACGACTTAAAGACTTCATTGGATTCTGAAGCCAGATTCAACTATTTTCTCTGTGGTTGCGTGTTCTGATCTTACTTGTTCTATCGTATTGAGTACTATCTTCTTTAAGATTTGCTCGAGATTTTTCTCCGATAAGTAAGATATAAAAAGTAATCACAAAGCTCTTAATCTCATTCTTTGTGATTCCACAATAACTTGTTCTACTACCATATAATTAATTTATTGTGAGGTGATTGATATTTCTAGGTTGTTCTTAGGGAATATAAGACTGGATTATCAATTGGCTCATGTTCACCTTGATTTACAAAAGACTGAACAAAAAATTCGTAGGTATTTTTGTGGGAGACAGATTTATCTATCAGAATAGACTTTTCTGTGGGAGACAAATTTGTTTATCAAGTGTTCGAGTTTAGGTCGTATCAGCTCTTAGTTGTGGGTGAGATCAGCTAAGGGAATCAAGTGCGTAGAGTCCTGCTGGGATTCAGAGACGTAAGGAACTCAACTGTACCTTGATCAGTTTGTAGTAGGCTAGAGTCTGTAGCGGCTTAATACAGTGTGGTTTTCAAATCTGGACTAGGTCCCGAGGTTTTTCTGCATTTGCGGTTTCCTCATTAACAAAATTTCTGGTGTCTGTGTTATTTTCTTTTCTGCATTATATTTGTTTATATAATTGAAATATCACAGGTTGTGCGTAGTTCAATCAATTGGTAAATCCAACCTTTGGTTGTTGATTGAAATTGATTGACACTTGAACATTGGTCTTTGGCACCGTTCAAGTTGTTTTTCATAATAATCAGGCTCGTGGACTTCTACCTGTTAATTTGCGGATTACATTGAGAAACAAAGATATAACTCTTGGATATATTTTCCTTGATTGAGTCTTACTCTCTAGTTGAATCTCTTGTAACAATATTATAGTTAGTCCATACATATTTCCTAACGAAATATTGGGTGTGGTTGTTGTACTCCCGCTTTTTCAGAGCTCTTGTACTTTCGTAGACTAATTATTAAGGAATATTTGCACTTTTTTTTATCTCTCTCACAAACAATTATAACACAGCTTTACTCACAAAATCTTATTGGGTTTGTGTATTATCATTTAGTCTTGAGTGTTAATGAACACCGTTGTTGCTTGAACATTCATGACCTTACTTGGTCAAGTTGATCCATCAGTATATATGGTTTCATAACCAGGCGGCCATAGTGCATATTATTCTTTATGATTCAAGGAAAACTTCTCACATGCTTACATGAATCCTAAAATATGAATTTCATGTAATTAGAACAGTTATTTATCTTGAACTCCAAGCAATCTTAACTTGAATTTAAATCTACCATAAGCCTTGATAATATAATAGAGGACTATATGCAACTGATATTCTGGTATCCTAGTTGCTAAGCTAGAGTCTTCCTCCAGAACCTAGGTTTATTCATGAATCCGTATTAGGTTATACGACTTTGAAGACTTCACTTAGGGATTCGTGAAGCCCAGACATATTTTATTTTACCTGATAGTTCTTGTATTCAGATCTTGTACTGGCTATTGTAGTTCACGAACTATATATCAAGAACTATATGGATAGAAATCACTAAGTTCTCTTTGCCTTAGATTTTGTGATTCCACAAGAAAGATGTCTGACTTGTTTGGATTGTTCTTTCGAGATGGTAGCGATCTAGGATTGTCTTTGATAAGAGTATAATTAAGTGCTCTGAATCCTTGAGGTTTGTTAGACATTGACCTGCAAATTGATTTACAAACCTTGATTGAAACATATCTGAATAAAAATCAATAGGTGTCTTGTTAGAGATAGAATATCACTAGTCTTAATGAATTAATATGGTGCATCCTTCTAAAGAGAACTAGTGTTGTGCTAGAAGATTTGGGATGAAAACTTCTAAATAGAATTGAGATTCTTCTAGGAGTTTTACAGGTGTTTGAATACTACCGAAACATCACAATTTTGTGGGTATGCATTGCCTTGATTACATCTAGAGGTGTAACAACTTAAATCAGTGATTGTTCAAATATGGAGTAGATCTCTAGGTTTTTCTACAAGATTGTAGTTTCCTCGTAATAAAAAATTAGGGTGTCTTGTGTTATGTCTTTTCCGCGTTATATTGTTTGTATATATAATTGAAATATCACAAGTAGTACGGTAATCAACCTAGAAATTTTTCTAGCTCAATAGTCAAGATCTTACAAGAATTTTTCTTGTTGGATTTGTGTCTTGAAATGTAGACTACAAGATAAGTTCTTATTGGAATCCGGATCTTTTACAACTCGGGTACATACTAGGTTAACCTTGGATATTAATTTCTGAGATCGTGCAATAAATTTTTCTATATAGATTTACGGATAGTTGACGGTGTACGAGGTGCCATTTCCTTTTCATAATCCTAGTTTCAGTTAATCTTAATTGGTTTTCAAATTCATACATATGATCCAAATTTAAGATTTTAATGTATGGTTATGAGGGTACGGAATTGAATTAGGTTTAATTTTGGTAAATATAAAAGTTAACAAAATACTAAAACGCACTAAATATATATTTTGTATACGTAGATCACAAGAGATTAGTTGCAGCTAACCATAATTATACGTTAAGACCTACGTTTAAAATTTTGAATCGCAAAAAAAAATTGATAAAATTGTTACTAAACTGTTGGATTGATTAAATCAATTTGTTCACAACATGATTCTAGGTAAAACTAATTTAATCGGTTTCGACTTGATACATATGATCCAAATATGATAATTTAACGATTGATTATGAGGGCCTATAATAAAATTTGATATTATATGAAGAAAAAAATATTTAGGATTCCAAAATGGAACCTCACCCTTTTTTTTTCCTACTTCTACTTCTTATTCTTCTAGTTTCGATCCTAAGATAATGACTTCTTCTTATATTTTCTATATAACGGAAGAGCCTTTGTTGAACTCAACATATAATTTCTGACTTACTTCTTGAGATTGGAAGAGTGGTTACCAAACAGATTAGTCCTTTACTGTTTTGGAAGACAATCCAAAGGATTTGAGTGCCTGAAGTCTTCACAGCGGCGGAAGCAACTTAAGATAGTGAACTTTATCTTAGGAGTCGCGTGCGTTGGCCAGATTGGTTTTGCGCGCATGGTTAGTGAGGAAACTAGGTAACTAGGGGAAGTTTACTTGGTATCAACTATACGAAATTGGTAGTACTCTTTGTATAACGGCTTAATTATGAGAGCATTAACAACTGTATTAGGTCCCAAAGTTTTTCTGCATTTGCGGTTTCCTCGTTAAAAAAATCTTGTTACGTCTTTAATTTTACTTTCCGCAATTATAATTATTGTTTTAGTAATAATTAAAAAATGGAGCAAAAAGTTCAAGAATGGAAAGGAAAAATCTTATCTCAACCAAGTAAAATGGTTCTTAATAAGGCAGTTCTGGCCAATATGGCTACCTATCAAAATGGTTGTTTTTCCTAAAACAATTTACACAAACTATTGATGCCCTACAATGGGATTTCTGGTGGGGAAAAGAATCTTATAGGAAAGATTATTACCCCAAATCTTATGTATGTCTCTGCAAACCCCTTAGTAAAGGTGGATTAGGATTTAGAAATGCCCATAAATTCAATTTGGAAATGATAGAAAAACTAGCTTGGAGACTTTTAACTGAACCAAAGGCCCTATGGGTAACTCAACTTAAACCAAAATATTTCAGAAAAACTCAGCCTTTAATCAAAAACGAACTCTACCAGTTCTTGGATTTGGAAATGCATTAGTAAAGGGATCAAACTAATTGAACAAAATAACATATGGGAAGTAGGAGATGGACTGAGTATAAATATCTGGGACGAAAGATGGATACCAAACCTAGAATTCAGTATGGAACGGATGAACTCAACCAACTCTCATTTAACTCTTGTGGCAGATCTCATTGATCCTGCCACCAAAAAGTGGAATGTTACTCTTATTCAATCTCTTTTACCGAAAAATTTGTAATATCAGATTAGCCATTGACAGTGAAGAAAAACCTAAATTAGACAAACTCAGGTGGCTTTTAACCAATTCAGGAGATTTCTCAGTAACAGAACATACAATTAATACTCATAATTCAGGTCTATCTGAGAAATTTTGGAAAGGATTGTGGAGTTTAAACCTGTCTCAGAGAATTAAACTCTTTACTTGAAATGTCTTCAAAATGCAGTGTCTACTAACCTCAAACTATCTAGATTCATGACAGATGTCTCTCCAAAATGTCCTAGAGAATGCTGATCAAACGCTAGAACATACTCTATTTCACTATCCTTATGCACAATCTGTCTGGGCATTTGGTCCAAATCCAGTAGAACTCCAATTCAGTGACACTACATATTTCCTGGATATTTGCAAAGTTTGGATGGAACATCTTAACAAAGTCTTACCTCTGGAAATTATTATGACCAAAATTTGGTTTATTTGGAAAGAAAGATGCGATAATGTGTTTGAGAATAAGAAGAAAACTAACTCACAATTAGCTCAGAAAATACAAAGACACTTATGCTACTGGAATACCACCAACAATGATAGTCTCACTAGACCTAGAAATAACACACAAAAGATAACCTGGAGGTTACCAAATTTGTCAAAACATAAAGTTACTTATGATACATCTTGGTCTTTTCATGATAGTCCAACGGGTTTTGCCATAATTTTGCGTGATGATACATGGATCTTTGAGCAAGGACAAGCAGGACCAATCACAACAACATCATCAAAAGAAGCAGAGGTAATAGGACTGCTTCATACAGCTAAATGGAAAGAGCAAAGGGCTTATCAAACTTTAGCATCAAAGGCGACTGTAAAAATCTTTCTGATTCTCATCCATCTTTTAGCAACATCAAACTATTATGGATGAAATAAAATTTAAAATTAGTTATTATTCTAATTTTTTAGGTTTTTTATTTATTCCAAGAACAACTAACAATCCAACTGATCTTCTTGCTAAAGAAGCTAAAACATTTAAAAACACTTGTAGTTGGATAAACCAACCTCCTTTTTGTATCTCTGAGACTCTGAAAGTAGGTGTATCAAATGTCAGACACATCTTGACATTAGATGGCTCTACTAGGCCAGATATAAGGGTTGCTAACCCCCTAGGTTAGCTCTTTGAATGAATTTTAACTTGCAAAATAAAAATAAAATAATAAAAATAAAAATTAAATACATTGTAGGTTAATCAAAACACTTGGGTTGATCCCTATAGTTAAGGTCCTGTTTTGAACTTATATTATATACCAAGTGTATACATTGTTGTTGTCATCTTCTTGACAATATTGGTCTATATTAAATCACATAAAGTATCGAACTTATAAGTTGATATCGAAAAAGATTGTGGCGTACTTGGTACCCTCTCATTTCAGCACCTCACTAAACAATAAAATCTTGATTATAACCTTAAAGGCCCATCCTACGTTTTCTATCATAAATCCAATTAAGACTTTTTTTAACTATAAACCATGACAATCGAAAATTCAAAAAACGAATTAATAGATGTTATACGTGAGGCAGTGCAAACACATGTGCTCAAAAGATCTTTCATAGATATAGGAACATCGCTCAACTTTATCCCTTTTCACTTAACAAAGCGCATTGGCATAAAACAAGAAGATGCATGCCTCTCAACTTGACCGCTCAACTAGAATCTATCACATGTCATTAAGAGAACATACAGAAATGACATACAATTTTCAGCAGTACTATACCTTGAAGGTATTGTACTATGAAAAGTTCTGCAAAACAAGTTTTGCCCTTAGATTAAATCATTTTCTTCCATCAACCAATCAAAACCGAGGGTTTTTCTACCCATATTTTTACTTTTTATCAACAAAAAATACCAATGAATACGCGACTCATGTGTAACTTTTTGGCAGCAAGTTTGTATCTTTCTTACAAAAAGTAACACCGAATACGTGACTATGTGCGACTCATTATCATCTCTCAAATAAAGTGTGATACCGAGCGGAAATGATCTTAACTTAATAGCACAAGTTTTGCATTTCTTGTTTGATTGATGTACGACACATGAATCATGTGGGACTCAAATCCGTTTAAGTCCATTAAACGTCGCGACTCTTAACGTAATAGCACCATATTTGCGTTACGCTAAAGATATGTGTTTGACCTTTGTGTGCTTATTGTTAATGCCCAAATTAAAGAAATTTAATAATCGATGAATATTGTTTCTAGTTTGTAAAAAGTATTCTACTGTTTGAAGAACAGGAAAACTAATTGAAACAAAATTCTATTGATATCTCAAAAATAGAGATGAAATCAAGATACTGTTTTTTAGGTTCACATGAATCATCATAACTAATCAATTTTAAAATTTCTTAAACCCTACGGGTAATCTTATGCAACACAAACTTACTTCTGCTCAACCACATGAATGCTTCCACGAGCAGAAAAAAACCCATGATTGATGGAAAATCACCGAAATTATCAAACAATTGTCGTATCTTGAATTGAGACTGGGAGGCGGCTGGTCCTGGTTCTAACTTTCTGGATTCTAGTATTATCAAAGGATTATTGATGTCATTGTAGTACAATAAATCACCGATATAATTTAGATAAAAAATTCTACCAAAGAAAACCAGATAAAAAGAAGTTAGAAAAAGAATTACCATCCAGAAAGAGAATGTGAAAATTCGGTACATATATCCTTAAACTTATCATTGATGTATGTTTCCTTGGATGACGGAAATCCCCTCTATGTGTTTCTTTGAATCCGAGAAGATCTCTCACGAGTCAGAACCCTTAAACCATTTTTTTTGTGAGATTTTGAGTTCTAGCCACTTTAGAAAGGATGTATGCCACCTTATTACTTTCTTTTAAAATATACTCGTAGTAGATAACAACCAATTAGCAATCTGCAGTTTTTAGGATTCTGATTTAACCGCCCATTTTTGCGCACACTTGTTCACGAAAATTTAAATCCGGGATTCATATAGTTTATTTTTTGATTTGATTCTATAATTACCATCATACATTTCCTCTCACCTAATAATTCCAGAATCATGGATACAGGAAAGATTTCCTATCACCTGGACATTTAGAAATAACTCTGGAATGATAGATACAAGACAGATTCTCAAGTTACAGTACAATACAACGCAAATGCTAATTCTAGACCAAATATTCCAACCCACACAAAACATGTGCCTAGTACAACATATAATAGCTGGGGCCTTGTGCCTCTAACATTTGCCTAACTCACCCCTATACTAGTCTAGGTAGTAGGTAACCTGATCATGAAAAAAAAAAAAAAAAAATCACTCTTATTGCCAAAACTTGTGGTAGATAATTGAATTGTCCCTTTGTAATCTTCAATCAATCAAGAAGCAGTGAGAGCCAGTTGTAGTAGTAGTGCTTCATGTATGAATTAATGTCATGTGAATTTCCGTCTTAATCAGATTTGGACAATAATTACCTACATTCCAATAGTGTAAACTTCATCTCCAGATCCTCCACGTGATCTTTTTCCCTGGATGCCAAACATGTAACATGAGTGCTAGGCACGGTCTAATAGCCTTGGCCGAACACAATTTTGGATACCGTAAAAAAAAAAAAAAAAGCTTGTAGACTGGCAAGGCTGCCTGGGCTAAAGCCTATGTAAGCCCTCTCATAGGTCTGCCCCTGAGTGATTGCCTGTGACTGCTAAGATAACCTCAATCAATTTATGAAGTTTCAAGATGGTTCCACTCACTTGTTGTAGATGTAGGGCTGTGTGATGAAGCAGGGAAAGCCCCACTTTGGGGCAACAAGGGATAAGGGGCAACAATATACCTTCTTTGTTTTTGGGGGTTTTCATCAAAATAAAAACAAGTAGAGGGATAATTCATGAATTATCTGATAAGGCAGGAATTGGAATAGTTTCAGGGCTAAAATGAAAGTTTTGTAGTTGCATTAAGTAATCCTTACCGGCTAGCTTTAAAAGCAAAAACAAATCAGTGCTATTAGGAATTAAGAGTAAAGCATTAAAGGTATTCTTAGTTCTCATATTAAACATGACATTCTTCTTTTGTATTTGCGCATATTCTAATTCTCTTTATACTATTATTATTTTTGAATCATAGTTCGAAAAATGATCCTTGATGTTAGCTAATTTTTTAGCCAACAATTTTAGATAATTTGAGTCTTAATTTGGTTATAAATTTTGGAGTTCAATTGAATTGAATTGAATTTCTACAAAAACTGAACTCAACGTAATTATTACTACTTTTGCTTACTTCATAAATTGCTAGTGTTACTATTTTGAAGAAAACAAAGCAAAACAGGATGAGGATAAAACTAAGATCTAATGCTATTATCGTTACTTCTGCCAACGCTTTGACTTGGTAACCGTACACGACACATAAATTTCAGGCATAATCAGTTGATGTCGATGTTTAAGGCTCTATTTTATGAAGATGTTCTAGGTTTCTAGTAATCCAATTTTTAGCTATAATTGATAAATGATAAATTGTGTTCGTTCCATTAATCATAATTTTTATTTGCTGCAGGTATGCCTCGAGTTAAAAGAAAAAAAATAAGATTTACGATCTCAAAATAAAAAAAATAGTTAAACTAAATGTGCAGCGTGTAAAAAATATATACAATTATGGGACAAAAGAAAAGTGTCTGCTTCCGGGCAAAAAATACTCAGGAACGGCCCTGTTAAGATTGGTCCTTTACTGACTTGGACCTGGAGTTGGCTGGTTCTGAATTACGAGTCCCTGACAAACGGACGGCGAGCCGGAACTTTATTAACCTGCAGAGCATTTGCATGTTGATCATTTATTGCTCTTCATTGTGTCATAGCCTCATCACTGCACGAGTTTATTATATTCAGTGTAGATTTCATCTCGTCCATAATCGAGCTCATTTATTTTATTTTATATACAGGTGACCAATTTCTACCATAAACATCAACATTTGAGGCAACCACTCCTATCTGTCAGAGTCCACATACAACAAAGATCTCCGCAACCACAAATTTGAAGTCACACGACTCAAAGCTCAATTGACTTACTAGAAGAAAGAAAAAAAATTCTTCATCTCTGGGTTCTGAATTACGAGTCCATTTTTGTGCACATCCCATTACAGAGTTCCAAATCCCAATTCTGTAATTGTCATCAGATATTAAAACGACAAGGTAGAGAATTGAAGTTTTGTTATTATCAAAATCTTGGATTACAATTTTGTTCTTCCAAAGCTAAATAGATAGATATCCTAATACATATTGATTAGCATATTTACACAAAATAATATTATTCCTCACTTAACTTATTATGTAACCATAAATATAAATATATGCGTATCCCAAATAATATACATATATATGCATATCTCCAATAGATATCCTCGCATCTAATAACTCCAAAATCATGGATATGAAAAATATTTCCTATCATACCCAGACATAAGTAACAACTCCAGATCATAGATACGAGAGACACATTCTCAAAGAAGGCTATTATTGGGAGTCACATTCCATTAGAGGGGCGTCACCTAATAGGACAAAACCGGATCACCCATAAGTAATATCAAAAACCCCTTATCTCAAATAATTTTGTAATGACTAAACAACTCTTATTTAGTTAATTTTAACTTAATTTAATTAGATAAAAATTAAATTAATGAATTTTGTTGTATACTTGATGAATTCTGGGGCAAAGTTTTTGTGGGAAGAAAAATTCGTCGTAAAATAAACTTCTACGGTTGGAAATAATCCAAATCTAGACGTAAAATCACTTCTACGGTTGGAAATATTCCAAACCTAGACGTAAAATCACTTATACGGTTGGAATTAAAAGGAACCTGGACGTAAAACTACATACATATAAAATTCTACGGTTGGAATTAATCCAAACCTAGACGTAAAATCACTTCTACGGTTGGAAATAATCCAAAACTGGACGCAAAATCACTTTTACGGTTGGAATTAAAAGAAAATTGGACGTAAAATCGGATTCTACGGTTGGAATTAAAAGAAACCTGGACGTAAAATGAGCTTCTACGGTTGGAACTAATCCAAACCTGGACGTAAAATTACATGCAAATAAAATTCTACGGTTGGAATTAATCCAAACCTGAACGTAAAATCACTTCTAGTTAAAGGGTAATTTAGACATTTGGATATGTGTTAGGATATCCAACAACCACTTTTTTGGACATTAAGAATCCAAGTGAAACCCCTCTATTAGAGTGTGACGCCCCAATAATGGCCTTCTTCTCAAAATCTACAGTAATGCAAAATGCTAACTCCAACCCACGCAATACATGTGCCTAGTACAACAACATATAATAGCTGGGGTGGGGCCTTGTGTTGTGGCTGTAACATTTGCGTCACCCCCTAATCATGAAAATTAGCTATAAAATCACCCTTAGTACCAAAACTTGTGGTAGATAATTGAACAATCTGCCACTCTACCTTCTTAATTTTCAATCAACCAAGAAATTATAACCCAACCAACAGACCAAGTGTACTCAAGGGCAATGACAACCAGTGGTAGTGGTAGTAGTAGTTATTACGTTTTGTAATAATCCAAAGATATCAAACCATATCCATCTAACCGTCGAAGCTTCTAGGAAATTTCCTCGATTCCCTCCCTCTCTTAAAAGTCCCATTCACTACTGTATATAAAAAGATCTCCGAAATCTCTCCCTCATAAATAATTTGCAAAACCCCACTTCTGCACTACACGAACCCTAAACAATGAGTTCTTCTACGCAACAATTTGCAGCGGTAGGCGGCAGAGAAACTTCATCTGATATCAATCAACCAAGTACATCTGATCATCGTTCAATGAAGATCCGGAGGTTAGAAATCAATCCAAAGAGAATGGATGATAATAACAAGAAGAAATTGACGAAACTTCTGTTGAATGTGACGATCGAAAGAAGACCTTTGTTGATTGAGACTAATCCTAATTCAGACCTTTGATACGATTATTAATGGTTTTTTTGTGTGTTATGATTAATGCAGGCTTGAATCCGGCAGAGAAATTGATAAGTTTGGGATCAAGGAATTTCTTTTTGTGTTTGAAACCGACGGTGATAGTAAAGCCCATCTCCTGCTCCAATGAAGCTAACCAGAAGGAAGCAAACAAGTCATCGTATTTTATGTGGACTAGATTCATGGATTTCCTACTGTAGACTTTTCTTCTGTTTTTGAGTTATTTTCTGTTTATGGGGGGAGGGACATGTCTGTTGTATATCGCTGACTGCAAATGTAAATTAATAGTGGATTAGCAAGTGTCATAGAATATGTAGAGTTGATGGGATCTCAGTTTTAGTCTCTTCGATTGGTGGTCTACAAGCTATCATGATATTTGGCTAATATAACATTTTGGAATGGGTGCCAACATTCGATACCAAATGACAATTTTTCCCTTTTACTGGAAGAGAAATATGAAAAGTGAAAACCCAAACATTAGTACATGGGCTGTAATTATGGTGTTCTAGATATTTTCTTCCCCATTCAGAGACACTCTAAAGTAGAGTGTGCATGATGCCTCGGGCAATGATTATTTTTTTTGGTACTATTTTCGTATAAGGGCAAGTTTTATGCCTGAAACCAAACTATTTCAAGTTTGGAAAAAGTGTGTATTAGAATGCTACACGTATATATAAAGAAAATATCACCGAGAGGTGTCCGTGAAGAAAAGATACATAACATAATTACAGATTGCAAGATCAAAATATTCAATGTAAACGTTATAGTTTCCTAAAATATTTACTTAGTCAAGATATCTAGGTTTTGGAATCTTCTTAAGGTTTAGTCATATAGAGTGTAAATGTAGTTGTAAAGCTATCTCAGAATGTTATGATGATCAATATATTTCACCCTAGGTGGTTTGTCAGTGGATGTAGGCCATTAGTGCCAAACCACTTTAATATTTGTCTTCTCCATTTTAATATTTGTCTTCTATTGTCATGATCTCATTCTCTCTTTGTTTTATGATCCCTTGATACTCATAATTTATTAGTGTGGAATGTAATGTCTAATAGCTTTCAAGTTGGATCCTGAATTGGTTTACGTAGTTATCAGGATATTCGTCGTCTGTTTGGAACGATGAAGTTGGTGTTGATGAAGTGAGGTTGGACCCTCCAGACCTCGAAATTCTTAATATTCTCTCCATATCTTCATGAGTGACGAAGTTTGATCCCTGGCTCCTTGATTGCTTTCTTTAAATGAGGATCTTGTCATCGCTCCATATGTTGATTCTGGATAAGCCAACGTCGGTACTGCTCGTTGTTTGGATCCATTGGGTGATGGCTTCACTCTGGAGTCAGTTTCTCCATGATAGCCTTGAGAAAGGTGATGACCTCCTTCTGAGCAGTTGTCATATTGACTTGATTTCTGATGAGAATTTCTTGTTTTTTCCGTTAAATCCAAACACTCGACGGATCTAGAGTACTCGTGTATTCTTCAGGATTCTGAACGGGGAGAGAGTTGGTGATGGTCGGAGTAACACCATGAGCAACAAAAGTGTTACCAGGAGTAACCTGAGTGGTATTCTTGGTATTGACATGAAGAGATATGAAAGTTTCTGAACCCAACCTAGTCTCTACCATTAGAAATTGATTTTGTAACCGAAAGCTTGATCTATCATTGTGGTCGCCAATTTTTCTTGGGCGAAGAACAATGTACTGCAAAGGTATTTTTTTAGGTTTGAGATATCAAAATCGTACTAGACAAACCTAAATTAAGAAATTGTCATTCACGTCTTATTAGGTCACAAAGATGGAGATAGATGGGTTGATCTTAGGGGAAGAAGCAGAAAAGTGTAAGAAATCACTTAGTGATATATTTTACAGTATGGAGTTGCATAACTATTGTATGAAAGCTAGATTTATAACTGTAAATCTTATTCCCTTTTTAAATCACAAGTAGTGTATGTTGTACAAATATTTTACTTGTATAACTCCCAAAGTCAAGAATTGAATTCAAAGCCGAGGGGACAAGATCTGTTTCTTCGAAGGCAAATGGATAGTGGGGCAATAAATAAACTTAGTTCAGAAAGACTTAGTTCTGCATCACTTGGTTTGACATGATCAAAAAGGCAAGCATAATCAAGTCACAAAGGAAAATTAACAGACTTATTTCAAGTGTTTCATAACTGAACTAGGTAAGTTCAATCCATTAACATGACACAGATCCTGAACCACTATGGCCTAATACCTTTAAAGAGTACAATGATCTTTGAGAACTTGCCTAGCTAGATTCAGACAACCACTCCTCTTATAGACAACCACTCATCTATAATGTCCCTCATTTTTTTAGTTAGATTTTAAGTGTTAATTTTCTAAAATATTCTTATAAAAATTCCTTAATTTAAGTTATCTATTCGTATTCGGCCTTCTTATATTTGGAATTTTACTTTTTACGCATTTTATCATCAATCTTGATTTCGTCACCGAAAATGCTTTCATCCTTCAAATCCACCCCCTAATTTGTCCCCGTGTAAAAAAATCATTGGTCAAATTTCATATAAATGACCCCTCCCTGTTTTCCATGGAGGTGGGAAGTGATTTTTTTTTTTGCTCGGTAAAGAAAAAATATATTATAAAAGGAAAGCTAACCCAAGGAATAAGGCAGCAAACCACCAACAACTAGATATAAAAAGCAAGCTATAGTTTTAATCCAAAAGAAGGCCAAGACCAAAGAAAACATAGAACTATGGGACTTCAGAAAATAGTTCCCGCCACCTAACAAGAACGTCATCACAAAAAGATAAACCATACATGCATGGAGAATAGCAAGCCTACATAACTTTCATCTTAATGTCGTTGGTCAGATCTTCAATCTTCCTCTCCTTACTATCGAAGGTCCTAATATATCTTTCAATCCAAAGAAACCAAAAGATAGTTGTTGGTAAACGTCTCCGGACTTCCTTACCACGAATTGATGAACGAGAGGTTGACAAATTCATAATAACATCTAAGTGGAACCATGGAGATTGATAGTCCTTCCAGCATCCAGACCAAACAAGCTCCAGACTTGCTTAGAAAAACAACAGTTTAAGAAAATATGAGCATTAGATTCAGGAGCATTTTTACATAAGCAGCAGATGCTGACAATATTGCTACCACTAGGAGAGACAAAAGCTTAATTTCGTCGATGAAGATTATCCAACGTAGGTAATCTGTCGAACACACAATGCCAAAGAAAAAACCAAACACTTTGAGGCCAATCAGGAGACCAGATCTTTTTATGAGGGAACTCAGAGATGTTAGACTCGTTACTAGACTCAAAATACGCAGAATTGATGGAGAGAACTCCAGAAATGTTACCAGTCCACAAAGGAATCCCCTTCTTCTGGATAAAGCATAATGTAATCGGTCTTGTAGGTGATAAAGAAAAGTTCAATAATTTCCACATCTGTGAGCCTTCTATGAGTAAGACCTAAATCCCAAGAAGTTTATTGCTGCACCCAATCTTTATTGCTGCAGCGAGAGATTATACTTTTTTGCCACATTCTTTTCATATTGTTGTCAGAGTTGTGTGGCAAAAATTTCCTTTTGCAGCAGTAAATTATAGCTTTTAGCTGCAGCTGAAAAGTACAATGACTTGAATTTTTTTTTTGCAACACCTATATTGAAGGTGTGGCAATATATGGTGTAGCAATAGCTAGATTTTCTTGTAGTGGCATCTTTGATAAACTTAGCTTTGGTAATGGAGAGTTTGTAAAGGTTTGGGAAAATTTCATCAAGAGATCCTTCATTACACCACTTATCCTCCCTTATGCGAATACGATCCCCTTTACCAATCTTGAATTGAATATTCGAAAATAATTCATCCTTAACATACCCTATTTGTTTCCAAATACTCACACCATGAGAATTCTTGGCCTTCTTAGTTTTCCAAACACACACATAAATCCCATAATTTTTCTTAATAATTTTAGACCACAAAGCGTTTTTTTCCTTGCCTAATCTCCACCACCATTTCATTAGAAGGCTTTTATTCATTTTCTTCAAATTTCTTATAGCCAAACCTCCTTTATGCAAAGGTCTAAAAACCTTTTTCCACCCCACCCAGTGGTTCTTCTTAGCATTATTGGAGTCATGCCAAATAAAATCTTTAATGATTTTTTCTATCTTAGGGATTACAAATTACGGGCACATAAAGATTGAGAAGACGTAAGCCGCATTTTGCAAATTTCCAGCACCCTATCGCATTTATTACAAGAGAGCGTTTTTCATCCAGCAGAAGACCCAAATAAATTGCAGGAAAAGAGGCCACAACACATCCAAAAATCGACGCTAGAAGCTCAACGTTACTAACGTCGCCAACTGCGAAGAGGTTACATTTGGCAAAGTTTGTTTTTAAACCTGAAGCTTACTCAAACATCAGCAGATTATACTTCAACATTCTAATTTGATAAACATCAGCATCATGGAAAATTGAAGTATCATCTGCAAATTGCTGATGACTAACTTTGATACCATCCTCTTGAACTTGAAAGCCACCAAGCCAACCAACTTGGGTAGAATTAGCAGGCATTGTAGTAAGATTTTCAGAAATAAGAAGGAATAGAAAAGGAGACAAAGGATCGTCCCGACGCAAGCCTTTGACTGGAGAATATGCCAAAAGTACATCCATTAACAAGGACTGAGAAAGGAACTCTTCTCACACAACCATCAATCCACATTCTCCACACTTCGCCGAATCTCATTCTAGACAAAACTTCATCGATCGGAAGGACCATTTAACATTGTTAAATGCTTTCTCTAGGTCTATTTTGTAAACTAGACCACGAATCTTAGGTTTTATTCTCGAATCTAAACATTCATTAGCAATAAAAAAACACTATCCAAGATATGACGACCTTTGACAAACGCAAATTGGTGTCTAGAAATAAGCTTGTGCAGCATTGGTTTCAATCTTTCAGCTAATACCTTCGCGATGGCCTTGTAGATAGAATTGGTTAAGCTAATTGGCCTTACATTATTGTTATTGTAATAATAGGAAGTGATAAAATCGACGGTGTAGATGAAGCTACATACTAGCGGATGAGGATGCCTAGCGTCTTCGTAAACGTTGTGGTACTGACACATACTAGTTTTTCTTATCGTAGTGCGAAAATGCTACCTATCCTCCACTCATGTCCACCAATATCTTCCACCATAAGGTGTCATGGGGATAGTGGCCTAATACCACACAAAAGGGTCTTCTGTTAGCTCCAATCTAGGGGTGAAAATTTGACACCTCATGGGAGAAATCAATGGGGGAAGTGCAGCACTTCCGATCTTAGTGACTGTCACTGACGGACCTAATTTGTCTTGACCAGGCTCTAGCCAGGGTCAATTTGATGTCATTGGAATTGGAACAGATATATCCATCACTTCACAAACTAGATTCAGCTGGTGTATTTGGTTACTTTGATTTGCTAGGTCTATCTTTCATTGTTGTGCTGCGGTTCACATGTGTACGTGCTTCATATATCGATGTCAAGTGAATTTCCGTCTTAATCAGATTTGTACCTACATTCCAATAATGTAAACTTCACCTCCATGTGACACATTTCCCTGGATGCCAAACATGGAAAATGAGTGCTCGCTGGTGACTGCTAAATTAACATCAATCAAACAAGAATGAAGTTTCAAGATGGTTCTACTCACTTGTAGCGGCATGAGTAATGAGTGATGATGCTTAAGGTTGGTCGCTTTTTGACCTTGGACTTGGAGGTGGCTGGTCCTGTTTCTAATTTTTTAGATTCTAGTAGTATATAATCAATCCTGTTAAAGAGGCGGGTGGTTCCAAGGGACACAAATCTAATAAGACAAAAAGGGTCATTAGATGGTAATTCAAGTGTTCCTTATCAAAAAATATGAAAATGACCAATTAACCCTTATTATTAATAATCAAGATTAGTGATGATAATCAAGATTAGTGTTGTTAATTAATTTTCACTTATAATAACTCTAAAATCGGATTTTTAGAGTTATAAAAAAAAAATTTAGAGGAGAAGAAAAAGAAAACTTATATGATATTTGTGAAACCCTAGATTTTGATTCCCTCAACCAAAATGAGTGATTCTATTGCAAATTTGAGATGGGTGAATCTCTATATGATAGAGAAAACAAATACTACATACCCCTTGATGGAGATCCTGATATGGAGTATTTCTTAGATGGTAGAGATGTTTTAACCCATAGTGAAGGTCAATCTCAACCAATTGAAGAAATTAGCCAACAAAGTGAAGAACCAACAACTGAAAATGACCAGGTATACTTCTAAACTAGTTCTCATTAGCTTTTTGTTGCTTAAAATTCTCTAAAGTACGTAAAAAAATCAAATTTTAAAAAATTTCAGAAGAACTTACGGTTGGTAATTAGCTAGTTATCAACCGTAATTGCATGTTACGGTTCGTAAAGTTTCCAATACCAACCGTAACTGGTTCAATTTGGGGAAAAACTCAATCGTAATACCAGTTACGGTTAGTATAAAATTTTCGAGTCGAACCGTAATTTTAGTACGGTTGGTTATGTTCTTCAGTAGTTACCAACCGTAACTCATCATGTGCATGGCAGTATTTACTGCACTTCTTACGGTTGGTAATATGTAAATAGCTACCAGCCGTAATTGTGTTACGGTTTGTGATCTGTGTTTTTTACCGATCGTATAATGATTTGTATGTTTTCATTTTCATTTTACCCTATTTACGGTTTGTTACGGGAGGACCACTACCAACCGTAGTTGTGTTACGGTTTGTAAGTGATTGTAATTACGAACCGTATCTCTGTTACGGTTTGTATTTCCTTGTCGTGTCCAACCGTAACTTTATATATATTTTTGTTTTGTTCTTGCTTAGACTAATGTGGGTGTATTATTGTCCAGATCGTGAGTGTACCTCCCCTAATGGATGGACAACCTTTAGAAAATCAACTTCTCACCCAAGATTCTAGCTCTCACTATTTAACCGAGGAGACATGGTAGGAAACATCAACTCCATTTTCAATCCTCAAATAAGGGTCAAAGATAACATCTTCAACAGTGAAAGCATCTATTTTCTCTCTTATTTGAATGAGCTTCTCCTCTTTGTTCCTTAGTTGTCTGCCAGTGAACTTGAACTTCTTTCCCGTAGGGCCATAATCATGTTCTTCCCACTCAGTAGGAGGTCTCAGGCTCGGAAAGTGGTCATAAACCCATGCCTAAAAAATAAATTAAGTATAAACAATTGACACATGACTAAAAATATAACAAACAAAGAAAAATGTAACCAAACTTACCATTAGAAGCGCAACATTCCCGACAATTTCAGTAGCTCCAACCCTAGAGGCCTTTCTTAGACTGTCAAGTAAATATGCAACGGTTGCAGTGGCCCACGAATAGTTTTTGATGTTGTCCAAATTCTTCAACAGTTGTAGGTAATGAACATTGACCCTATTTCCCGAGTTATCGGGAAAGAATACGGTCCCAAGAGAATACAACAAATACGTTGTGGCTGTACGCCTAACTGTTGTTTCATCCATCACTTGACCTTCCCTTTCCTTTGCTGCTATTCCTTCAAACTTGGTCCTCGGATTCTTCAACAATAGCTTTTTGATGATTTTTGGTTTATGTGGTTCAGCAGGGTCATAACCACCAGCCAACTGAAACTCCATCTCAGTTTCATCTTTCTCCCTCCCAAGTGTTTCTTGAACAAGGATATAAAGGTCAGTCCAAGACATGTTGTTGTCGAAACCTTCAAACACAGATTGTCCTTCAACTTCAATGTCAGTAATTTGCTTCACATCGTCCGGTGTTATTGTCATCTCTCCAAATGGAATATCAAACGTATCGGTTTCAAGCCAATATCGTTCCCTGAAGGCAGAGACCACAATATTATCATACTCCGATTGAAGGTGAAGAATTCCAGGCCCTAGTCCTGTACTAGCCACTAGATTGCGAACCAAAGCACATTCTTGACTTAATGGCCAATGTTTACCCCTTTGACGCTTGAGCAATTTAATGCATCCTGCGTGGTCCTAAGAAAACAAATATACAAAAATATAAGCATATTATGGTGAACTGAAATAAACAAACAAAATGTATCAAAATAATGAATGTTTTAAGAAAAGTAACAAAATACATACCCTTGTCTGACAGACTTTTGCGGACCAGGACCCGGTATAACCAAATAAGATTGAAGACTTATCTGGGGCCTCGCCCCAAGGTCTTTTATTCTTCTTCGGTGGCAACAACAAATCTTTGCCTTTAGGAATATGCATCCCTTTCGGTGCGGGCTCCTTTCTCGGATTCTTTTCTTTCTTTTGCCTTGGAGGTGCAGCTACAACTACCTATTTTCCCTTGGTATTTTCTACCTCTTCATCATTTTCTACCTCTTCATCATTTTCTTCCTCTTCCTTTTCTTCATCATTTTCTTCATCGGCCTCATCTTCATCATTTTCTTCATCGGCCTCCTCTTCATCATTTGCTTCCTCTTCCTCCCCTCCATCATCATCGGTTCCTTTAAATTCTTCTTCATCTTCACCATTATTAGTTTTTTCCTCCACAATTTCATTTTCGTTGCCTTCACGGTTAATTTCGACTTTGACCTCTTCTTGATCATTATGTTCCACTCCTTCTAGCTCAACTCCAGATTCAGCCAAAGTTTGTTCCCTCAACTTAATTTCAAACCTATTCTTCTTCTTCTTCTCATTCTTGTGGATGCCTCTATTATCTACACCTAAATGCTTGTCACCGCGAGGGGTAGGCGTATGATCAATCGGGGTTAAGTCATTTCCTCTCTTTTTCTTCACCCTATCAGGATTCCTACACAAGCATTACAATTGATTGATTTACTAAGCGTAGAACAAATAATATAGAAAACAAAAAATAAAATAAAATTGGGGAGTAGGTTTATGTACGGTTCGTAATAAGAGAGAAAATACAAACCGTAACACATTACGGTTCGTAAATAAGGAATCGTGACCAACCGTACCTAAACAAAGGTTGGTAATTCAACTCTAGTTTCGAACCGTACATCACTACTTCAAAAAATCCTAACATACAGAATGATGTACGATTGGTAACTGTCATTAAGTTACATACCGTACCCAAGTACGGTTCGTAAGTGAGATGCAAATATGAACCGTAAAAAGTCTATGAAAGATACAAAAGAAAGTACGGTTCGTAACTAAGGTTTCGTTACCAACCGAACATTAACAGATTTCTCAAAAAAAAAGAAAGTACGGTTCGTATTTGGGTAGTTAGCAACCGTAAGTTCTTCAAATTATGCAGGTACGGTTGGTATCTGGGTTATTTGCAACCGTAACTCACATGCAAAACTCAGTTTTCAGTTTCAATTTCGATCCAAAACCCTAATGTTTGATACAAAACTAACTTAAATCAAACAATAGACTAAACCCTAACTGGGTTTTTCGAAACAT
Organism: Papaver somniferum; assembly: GCF_003573695.1. NCBI lineage: Eukaryota > Viridiplantae > Streptophyta > Magnoliopsida > Ranunculales > Papaveraceae > Papaver > Papaver somniferum. Next base: position 34,889,854 of record NC_039361.1, on the reverse strand, counting down.
ACCTCAAATAAGTCATTGTACTTGATTTTGACGGTTGAGGAGTTTCAAATTGATGTTCTTGACCTAATGGAGGATTTGGTTCATTAGAACGGCTGCAATCTTCGTCAACCTTCTTCTTCGGCATCTCTAGTATAGTTTCAAATCAACGATTATCAATTTTTCAACTCGCCGATTAATCGAAGAGGGCGATGAAAAATCAGTTTTAATGGTGGTGGAGAGGAGGAGAAGAGAAGATGAAGGAAAGTTGGAAAAAAAAATTTGTTTTGATTTTCAGTTTCAATTGGGTTAATAATGGGAAGGACAATTCAGTCTTTTCAACCACAAAAACAAGGGTAAATTAGTCCATTTGAGGTGAAAAGGGTAATCTAATCAATTAACAACCCCTATATGATACTCCCCTAACCAATAATAGGAATATTGCTATCACCCTTGCCGCCCCTCCAATGGAACCACCAGCCCCTTTAACAGGATTGTATATAATAGCGGTAAAGTAAAACCCGAAAAAGAACTTTACCGCAGGCAATTAGAAAAAAAAAAAATCCTAAAAGAGACGTGTGATTCAATGTCGACCTATTTCAAAAATATCTTTACCACTTCACAGTAGCATTATGTTTCCTTGAATGACTGAAATCCTTCTCTGAGTTTGGTCGTACTCTAATTACCTATAAACTACGTGATGTTGCTGATGATAGAACGACGCCGACAATCACACTATCTACAAACCAGGATTCCTGTTTTTCGGCTAAAAGATAAGCAACACATCTTAGGAATAAGATATAGATTCTAGGAATATACCCTGTCCCTGACAAGCGGACGGTGAGGCAGAACTTGTTAAGCTGCAGCGGTTTTGCCTGTTGATCAAATAATTCGCATTTTCCTCTTGTTTATTTTCTTTGATTTGATTCTATATATTTCCTCTCACCTCCTAATAATTCTAGAATCATGGACATGGGAAAGATTTCCTATCACCTGGCTGGAAATCATAGATACAAGACAGATTCTCAAGATCTACAATAATTCTAGACCAAATATTCCAACCCACACAAAACATGTGCCTAGTACAACATATAATAGCTGGGGCCTTGTGCCTCTAACATTTGCCTAACTCACCCCTCTACTAGTAAATGTGGTCGATAATTGGAGTTTACCTTGTTAATTTTCAATTAACCAAGTACTCAAAAGGCAACGAGAACCAGTGGTGGTAGTAATTTGTAATAATCCAAAGATATCAAACCATATCCATCTAACCGTCGAAGCTTCTAGGAAATTTCCTCGATTCCCTCCCTCTCTTAAAAGTCCCATTCACTACTGTATATAAAAAGATCTCCGAAATCTCTCCCTCATAAATAATTTGCAAAACCCCACTTCTGCACTACACGAACCCTAAACAATGAGTTCTTCTACGCAACAATTTGCAGCGGTAGGCGGCAGAGAAACTTCATCTGATATCAATCAACCAAGTACATCTGATCATCGTTCAATGAAGATCCGGAGGTTAGAAATCAATCCAAAGAGAATGGATGATAATAACAAGAAGAAATTGACGAAACTTCTGTTGAATGTGACGATCGAAAGAAGCTTAGGACCTGTTCAAGTTATTACATCATCAGAGAAAAGTGTCGAGGAATTGATTAAATCGGCTTTAGAGATTTATGTTAAAGAGAAAAGAAGACCTTTGTTGATTGAGATTAATCCTAATTCTTTTGAGCTTCATTATTCTCAATTCTGCTTAGAAAGTAAGTCCCTCTTTTTTTCTTTTAATCTCTCCATTAATCTTTTTCTTAGCCTTTCTTGATTAGAAAACGTTTTTTACGGTTTTTTTAAATGGGAAGTGACAAAACGGTTCTAAAATGATTAATGCCCGTGTACCGGATACGATTATTAATGGTTTTTTTGTGTGTTATGATTAATGCAGGCTTGAATCCGGCAGAGAAATTGATAAGTTTGGGATCAAGGAATTTCTTTTTGTGTTTGAAACCGACGGTGATAGTAAAGCCCATCTCCTGCTCCAATGAAGCTAACCAGAAGGAAGCAAACAAGTCATCGTATTTTATGTGGACTAGATTCATGGATTTCCTACTGTAGATTAGACTTTTTTTTTGTTAGGGATGCATGTCCGTTGTATATTATTGACTGCACATGTAAATTAATATTGTAGTACCAAGAGCCATAGAATCGGTAGTTGGATCTCAATTCCAGCCTCTTTGTCTGGTGTTTTACGATAGGTCTATTCTATAAGAGCCAGTTCATTACCATCATATATCCGGATTTTGGATACCTTATCAACACTCAACGCCAAATAAAACTTTGAAATCCAAAACTCAAACTCATTTATCCCTGCTCACTGTGGTAGAGAAAAAAGGGAGTAGTTGGCTCGTACATTTCTATCCCAGACAGGAAGAGCAATTACGATAAAATATGTGGGATAAGCTATGCTAATTCTTAATAAATAAACAGGAAACCGATGTTACACAGAGAATCCAAAACAAACAGAGTCTAAAGTTAAATAATTTCCAAACTGAATCCCGTAACCCGAATCATCTCGTAACCAGAATCCTGAATCTCCACCCGACCATCAAACTGTAACCGTAGAACAACGACGCCCGTCTTTACGAGAGAACTTGAATCGGTGATACATGACTCACGGCTCAGAAGAACAATAATTTTTAAAACCATCTGATAGAAATCTATTCCAAAGGAAAAGATACCATAAGATTCATCTTGATACTCATCTTCTTTAACTGGTACAAATAAAGTCCGCCGGCGACGACAAAACTCTATTTCCCATTGGAGAAGACGCATAACAACTTAGTCTTTAAGCCAACAACCATCAGAAACCAAACACCAAACTCGGAGATCAAATCCAAAGAAAGGGTCACAAGACCAAAGATTACAGGGACTAAATAAGGAAAGAAAAGATTTAACTTAGACGTAAAACTAGTTCTAACAGCCGAAATAAAAATTGATCTAGTTGAAAATAGATCAAGAAGAAACCCTAATTGAAAAACCAGGGGATATCCAGAGCTGATGAAGAACGCCGATGTAACCAAAGCCGCCGGAGTTGATGCTGAAACTGCACTTTTCCTGTAGATCGGAGTTGAAAATGATGCTAATTGACGGTCTCTTTTTTCATCAAAACCCCAATGATAGATGCACAAACAACCCAAAACCCAAACAAACAAAACCAAAATAGCAATACAGCAAAAACCAAACCATGAACAGAAATTAAAACAATACATAACTGACACTCACCTTATATATATTGGTGGGGAGAGGATCCCAAGTCAAAAAAGAGAAAGAATGTCTGCAAAACAAAGAAAGAAGGGGGGTCAGGGTTCCGAAACAGTGAAATTAATAATCTAGCAATGATGGAAAAAAGCGTCTGGAGACTCGTGGAGAATCCTAACTCTCCATGGGCAACTGCCCTAAAAGCAAAGTATTTTCCTAAAACTGATATTTTACATGCTAAGTGTCCAACTACATCCTCGGGAATGGAAATGCATCTACAAAGCAATGGAGAAGATAAAACCATTCATCCTATGGGTGGTGGGAAAAAGAAACTTCATAGACCCTTGGTGTGACAAATGGATTCCAAACAAAGGAGTTGCCACACCAAAGGCCAACACAATTCCTGATCAAAATCTCAAAGTGGCTGACCTAATTGACCACCAGACTAGAACTTGGAACTCAACCAAGTTAAACTCTGTCTTTGATCAATCTTGTGTTGAGAAGATTGAAGATATTCCCCTAACCCTATTTCCTACTACAGATAGAAGGATATGGGAGACTGCAAAAGATGGTAGATTTTCTACTAAAATTGCATATCATTGTCTCTCCACAAGGGGGGACACTACAAATTCTGATTTATGGACTGAATTATGGCACAAAAATTACCTGTAAGGATTAAGCTCTTTGTATGGAAGGCCTTGAAAGGAGATCTTCCTGTGAGATTAATCCAACACCAAAGAATGCATATTTCAGAATTCATCTGCCCTAGATGTAAATTGAAAACAAAAACTATTATACATTGTTTAGGCTTATGTTCTCATCTGAACAATACATGGGCTCAAATAGATATATCAAACCTTCAATTCCAAGATTTTACCTTTGTTGAATGGGTGAGATACTGGCTGCAATTGAACCCCTATAACGATGACTCCAATAGAATTGAATTGTTTCCGATGGTTGCAAGTATGATTTGGTCAATCTGGACCAGCATAAATGAAATTGTTCACCATGGGAAAATCGAAGAACCGAGTTCAATTTTGGCTAGAGCAAAAGCAATGCTGCCGGTGCGGAGAAATTAACCAACCATATCTCTTTGAAATCTCTGCCATAATTGTTGCACCAAATCAATCTACCTGGAATCCTCCTCATAGTGATAGGATAAAAATAAACTGTAATGGGGCTTGGAACATCTACTCAACGAATGGGGGAATTAGATTTATCTTCAGAAATTCTAGGCACCAATTTTTGATAACAGAAGCAATTTACATTCTGTGTTTTTCTGCAGAAAAGGAAGAAACTCGCGCTATAAAAGAAGCTTTGCAGACAACATGGGATAGAAAGTGACGCAGAAGGCATAATCAAGAAGATAAACGAGAATTTTTTTTGTGGAAACCAGAGAACTCACCCTATGTTCGTCGACATTGAAAACCTAATTTCTAGATTTAGGAAAGTGGTGTTTTCTTATGTTAACTGAACAAGAAATGCGGTTGCCCATGATGCAGCCCAATGGGCAAAAAAACCAAACTAGTATGGCTTGGTCTACTCCACCTGTATGGCTCCTGCCAAGCTTGAGTGGTGACCACCACCTAGCCGTGAATTTTTTTTTTGCTTATAAAAATAAAATAAAATAAAATATTTTTTTTTCCGTTTGACTAGACGACAAGTATGAATCCCAACATAGTTCATGAGTCTGGGTCTGGGGTACAATAATTATGGTAGCTTTAAGCATCTCTTCCTACTCTTGAAGCGACTCTATCAGAGATCTTCTAAATTGGAGTATGCTAGACGCCTTGACTGCTAGCTTGGATCTCCATTTTCTCCTGACACGAGACCGACCGAGGACCACCGGTCACCACCCTATCTCCTAATGAGCTAGGCGTAGGATTTTTCTCTTTCTATTTCTTGTTGTGTTATAGGAAAAGAATTGAGAATCATAACAGTAAATTGAACAGCTGCACATAGCAAGTGTAGCAGGACTACATGTTGAATCGACCTGGAGCAGCCGTTCATAGGTTAAACTAGAGTCTTTCGTTCATTGGTTGGTCGATAACCACTACATTTTTAACCGTTATTCAAACCTGTATAACTCTCCACTGACCCACCAATTAACACGTACAAATTCTATCTATTTTTTTTTATATATTTTCGACTATCAATTCTATATATTTTCGACAAAAATCTACCAAAATTTTCCAATATATTAGTGTTTTTTTTCAAGTTTTTTCTTATGAATCCTAATTTAAAAAAAAATGAGAAAATCAAACATAGTAGAGCTAATCTTCCAATAACAACAAACGTTCATGCAACCGACGAGAGAATGATGACCAACACCATGATACAACTACACACATGGAATATACCGCCAACTCCATAACTAAGAGCAGCATTGATAATAAGATATACATGGAGATTTCGAGTGGATGGATAGTAATAAAGGATGCGTGATTCTTTCATTGACGAATATGTGTACTCCGATCAAGATTTTCAACGTTGGTTCCGCGTGCCGCATCACCAAATCTTTAGGATTTTGGATGAAACATAAATTTGATGCATGAAACATACGAGGACATATTCCAAAATAAAAGGATTGCATCCATAAGGATAAATAAGTTTGTTTTCACTTTCAACCAAGATTACACTTGGTTTGTTGGATAAGTGAGAAATATGTAGAACTGGGATCAAAGTATCCGGAAGGACTGATCTAGCTTCTTACACAACTACGATTCTTTGGTCAGTTTTCTCATTGGGATCTTTCAACCAAACCAATCGATATAACATGGAACTGGATTTTAGGGATGGTACATGATTGAATCAACCGACCATGGTTTAGTTGATCTTCTCAAGTGGAGCAGATGCTCGGTTCAACTTGAGTCGTTCATAGGTTAAACTAGAGTTGGTCGTCCATGGTTGGTTGATACCGACTACATTTTGAACCATTGTTCAAACCTGTATAAATATCCACTCATCCACCGATTAACACACACAAGTTTTACCTATTTCATATATATTTTCACAAAAATCTATCAAATTTTACCCATATATTAAGATTTTTTTTTCCCAGTTTTTCATTCAAGATTTTCTTTCCCGTATGAATCCTAGTTTGGAAAATGAGAAAATGAACATAGTCACGCTAATCATCCAATAACAAGAAAATTTTATACGGACGATGAGAGAACGATGACCAACACTATGATACAATCATACACATTGTAAATACCGCGAGCTCCATAATTAAGAGAAGTATTGACAATAAGATATACCTGGAGATTTCGAGAGGATAAATGCCAATGGACGATGTGTGATTCTTTCATTGACGAATGTGTGTACTCTGATCAAGATTTTCACGTTGTTTCCGCATGCCATATTGATTGACTTGAGATTGATATTTCCGATAGGCAAGATATAAAAAGTAATCACAAACATTTTCGTCTCATCGTTTGTGATTCCGCAACATCTTGTTTCGTTATCGTACAATTAAGATTGTTGTGAGGTGATTGATAACTCTAGGCTGTTCTTCGGGAATATAAGACCGGATTATCAATTGGTTCCTGTTCACCTTGATTACTATCAAAAGACGGAAAAAAACCTTTTAGGGTTTATCTGTGGGAGACAGATTAATCCTTCGATAGACTTGTCTGTGTGATACAGATTTGTTTATCATCAAATCTTCGACTTTGGGTCGTAGCAACTCTTAGTTGTGAGTGAGATAAACTAAGGGAATCAAGTGCGCAGTATCCTGCTGGGATAAGAGGCGTAGGGAGTACAATTGTACCTTGGATCAGTGGGAGACTGATTAGGGTTCAACTACAGTCCAGTCCGAAGTTAGCTTAGAGTAGGCTAGTGTCTGTAGCGGCTTAATACGATGTGTGTTCAATCTGGACTAGGTCCCGGGATTTTTTTTGCATTTGCGGTTTCCTCGTTAACAAAATTTCTGGTGTCTGTGTTATTTCAATTTTCGCATTATATTGTTTTATCTTTATAATTGAAATAATACAGGTTGTGCATTAGATCATCAATTAGAGTAATCCAACCTTTGATTGTTGATTGTGATTGATTTACCCTCGGATATTGGTCTTTGGTACCATCCGAGTTATTCCTTGTATTTGATTAGGACTCGCTGATTTCTATTAACTTGAGTAAATCAAAACAAGAGATATATATTAACTCCTTGAGATACTTTTACCAAGATTAAGTCTGACTGTCTAGTTGATTCTCTAGAAAGTATTTCGGAGTTAGTCCATACAGATTGCTAAGCGAAATATTGGGTGGTGTTATTAGACCCCCGCTTTTTCAATTGGTATCAGAGCAGGCAAACACGTTTAAGACCTTACAAGTCTGTGTTTGTAGCGATCTAACTCTATGGACAGAGGTGATATCTCTATTAACGTACCACTAGTCTTCGATGGCTCTAATTACTTATGGTGGAAAATTGCTATGCGATCTTTTCTTCAAGCATGTGATTTTCAATCATGGGTATATGTTGTTAATGACTATGAAGCTCCCGTTGTGGCAGTTGGAGATGTAAATGTTCCCAAGAATATTGGTGAATACAGTCCTGCCGAGATACTTGCTGCAAAGAAAAACTCCAACGGTTTGAATGCCATCATACATGTCATTACCCCAAATCTTCAGCACCATGTGTCTAATTGCACTAGGTCTAAAGATGCTTGGGATATCTCAGAAACCGTATTTGAAGGTAACTCCAGTGAAAAGGAAGCTAGGCTTCAAAACCTTAATTCCGATCGGGAGAACCTTTGTATGGCAGATGAAGATGCATTTGATGAGTTTAATCACAGAGTGTCTGAAATTGTTAATGCATCCTTTGGATTGGGTAAGACTATTCCTGAAAAGGACATTGTGATGAAAATTCTCAGATCGCTGCCATCTAGATACGAGTCTAAGAAGCATGCCATCGTTGAGGGAAATAACCTTGATAATCTTTCCAGAAATACATTGGTTGGAAAGCTAAAGATCTTTGATCATGAGCATACATCCAAAATCGGAAAGGATGTTGCCTTTAAAGCACAGAAGAACACTAAATTACTTGATAAGAGTAAAAGTGTTTATGTCTCTGAGGATCATCAGTCTGAGGGTGATTTTTCAGATGAAGATCTTGACAAATCAGTCTCCTTGATCACAAGACAGTTTAGGGATCTTCTATTGAAGAGAAGTAAACGGTTTTCAAGAGACAAACTTAGGTCATCAGATAAACCTCACAATCGTGTTCCTCCTAAAAACAGGGATGCTGACGAGGATATGCCACAGTGCTTTAAGTGTATGTTTTGGTCATTTTGAAAATGAGTGCCCAAATCATAGAAATACACTGGGAACAAAGGTCTTGTTGTAACACTTGATGAGATGTCTGAAATCTATGATTCTGATGAGGTATTCTATGTGAAAACATTGATTTTGATAATTGTAGCAATACATATATCAACCTTGATGGTTTCGGTGAAGAAGAGAACCCAATCAAGCTGGAAGAATCAATTGACCCATCTTTTGGAAACTCTGTTTGTAATGTTTTAGGATCTACCTTGTGTTTAGGTGCTGTCACACCACATATGCCTGAATATTATTCAAGATTGACGTGCTCGTTTTGTTCTCAGAAGGGTCATGAACTATCAAGATGTTACAAGTACAAACATCAAGTGAGGCACGCCAACAAACTTCAACAAAGAGCAAATCAATTAGCAAGGAAGCTTAAACTTGCTCAGAAGACCGCTGAGGTATGTAGGATTTTATCTTCGTCTAAGAAGTTAGTTTCCAAAGACAAAACAAGACCATTAGAGAAGAAAGCATGGTCAAATCGTTTTGATAGACAGAGGTCAGAGGATTCCTCTCAATAGGAAAATGGTGGACAAATTGTTGTTCACCACAGCACAAATTAATTGTGTTGTTTGGGAAATCTTGTCTCATATGCCTGATCAAAAGAGACAAGGTTGTGAACGTACAAGCTTTAGGAAAAGTTTTTTTTTTTGGATTGTTCTTTTCTGTCTAACAAATAAAAGGAAGGGTTATTTTCGACAATTCTACTCTTTATAGGGTTTAGAGTTGGACGTCCACGAACCTGTTTAAAGGTTGCGAACCCTACATTCCTTTTTCCTCTCTGATATCCTATATATTTTAAGACTGCTTGTTGAGATATTGAATTCCACCTCACAAAAATCAGTTGTTTATAATTGTTCCCTAAAGCATCATGTCTTTGGATGGAAAGGATGTCGACATGATTGTTAAGCCATCAATCAAGGAAAAAGAGATATCTGCAGTAACTCCGTCCTTGAAAAGAAAAAAGGAGGAATACAAGAAAGCCAAGGGTTGTCCCTTCTAACTCTCAGAAGTTTTCCGATGTTCTTGATGAGTTGAAGGAAGTAAGAAAGGAGATTCGTGATATTAAGGCTTGCGTTTTAAGATCTTTGGAAATTCAGAAATCCCTGGTTCGACATCACCAGCCAAGACGGTTTGTTGATATTAACTTCTATCTTCACGAACCTTATGTACCAATAGTTGTTGACGACAAGGAATTCGGGAATGATAAAGAATTTCTCAAAGACATTGTTGCCTAGTATGTCTTCTTTTTGGTTTAGTTGGAAGAATAACTAGTGCTTGAATAGCAATGATTGTGACTACACATAGCTATTATTTTTCATCTTCTTGTTCTTTTTTAGGTTTTTGGTTTAAAATTCTAAAAATATTTGGAGGATGATGTTTTTGCAGTATTTAATCTTTATGATTTGTTATATTGCAACTTGTTATGGGATATTGGTGTTTACGTCCGTGAACTATGTTGTCCCATACCTTGTCAAAAGTAAAGTCGTTTGTGATCGATATTCATGTATTGGTTAAAGAATGAATGGACTTTTGACAAATACAAAAGTTAAGCCTATATTGTCAATCTTTGATGGAAGATCGGTCAAAATCTTTTGTTTGCAAGGATTGTGTCTATTGAATGTCGTTATGCGAATAGTGATGGAAGATAGATTGAATCCTTGTGTATTCCACAATATTGATCTTTACTGATCCGTTTTTTATGAAATACAGTGAGGCTCCGTAATGTGTCTTATGTTGAGCACTAAACAACAGAGTTGATTATTTTTGATTGGCTTTGTTGTTGCTACGTAAGGTACTATATGTCGAGCATTATGAACTAAATTAATCATCTTGTTTGGTTATTTAGTTATTACTCCATAAGTTTTTCTTGTGTTGAGTATATGAACGGTTAAGCTAATCATTCCTTATGGTTAAACTTAGTCGTAGCTCCGTAAGTTTACTTATGTTGAGCACAGTCAATTAAATTGATCACTTTTTGTGTTTAATTTGGTTGCGTATTCTGATTAAATTAATCATGGGTTTACTTGTGATTAATTTGATTGAGTTTTTCGATATAAAAATCATTCTTATGGTTTTAGTGTCCAATAAAAATCCTTCTTTTCTTTTGAAATTAAGGTCGCTCGTTGTGGTTCTCTCGGGAATGGCATCAAATGCGGGAGAGTTCTTTTGAACTTGTGCTTAATGGTCATATCTTGAGGGGTGTGCGGCTGTGGAATTTTAAAGGGGTTATCTTGTATCTCATTGATTAATGCATTTAGCTTCGGCTTTATGATTGCATCTAAATTAGTTGGTATGTATTTTTTTTCTTTTAGTCATGAAATGTCTCTTACGAAAATTTCATTATGATCCCGTTCTTGTACCTTTGCCAATTTTATTGACAAAAAGGGGGAGAATTAATATGTAGTTCACACTACAAATACATATGGTTTTCGGATCATTGTGTAAGGGGGAGTGGTTTTTATGTGAGATGGAGTATTGAATAAGGGGGAGCGATACATATCACCATAGTATTATTGTTGAAGTTGTGATACAATTGAACTTTGACACTGTATAACAATGATCGAGAATTATGTTTTCTCATTGTTATAGCTACGGATCTTCAACAACGGTGATGCTAAACTTACAACCTTTGGGATCATTGGAGTACTTGGAAATGACGAAGATTTCGAGGAACGTTGAAGATTAGACATGTGGAATAGGAGCTACTAAAGTTTTATTATCTTTTTTGTATTCCATATGTATTAATAGTTTTGTCACTAAAATTGACAAAGGGGGATTGTTAGAGCATTGCTCGGTCGAACTCGCATGCGTTGCTATCTCAAGCATGTTTGTCAATGTTAGTGATCAAAACTATAAGTCTTGATTTCTAGTCTACTATAGCTAAGTCTCGGACTAGGATAGAAACTGTAGTTGAGCTCAAGGACTTCATGGCGATTTATCATACAAGAAGAAGAACTACTCAAGAAACCGGTGGAACTTCTTGACAAAAAGGTATGTGAAGACTTGAACTTATCTATCACTCAAAAGTATATCTATTCTATCTCCTACTTCTTGAGACAAAAATTCGAATGCTATATATAGACTTTGATTATACACAGTTGGTATTTCGAGCCAAGTATACCACGCGTATCTATATATCGAAATATGTGTTGGTAAGCTTTTCGCTTCGACCAAGTTTATCTTTACCTAGTGACGAAAGTCACGATATGTTTCAATCACTTTGAAAATTGCTTTGACGAAGAATGTTTCAATGATTGGAATGCAAGTTTATATTACATAACCAATGGTGGACATAAGCATTTTTGTGGAAACACATTTATGTATAAGTCCTATTCCTTGAACCAAAGTTTGCGAACTTTGTTGATCAAGAGAACTGGAAGAATGACGTGAGCCAAGTCTGTGAACTGCCGAAGTTCTCAAACCCGAGAATTTCTGCTGGAGTTGACAAACTAGGGCGTGAAGTTAAGTCCGCGAACTCAGTCTGCGAACCCAGTCCGCGAACCGGCGAAGTTCTCATCCCGAGAATTTCTGCTGGAGTTTGTAAACTCTGCCCGGTAACTTAAGTCCGCGAACCAAGTCTGCGAACTTAAGAAGGTTATATATCTGAAGATGATTTCTGAACTTAAATTTAAAAAGACTAAGGAATGCAGTTTGCAAACCGTGGATATAAAAGTTCATGAACGGATTCGAGTGAATCAAATCATCTTTGCTTCAATTGTGTCTTGTGTAGTTACATAAGAATTCCTTGCAATTGAACAACTCTTTAACTAGTTCATTTGATTCATGTGAACTAGTTATGGTGAAGAAGAACATGGTTGATATGAAATTCTCATATGGCTAACCTTTTGGTTAACTATTATTGAACCAACAAGTGCATATGTTTGGGTACGGTTAACAAACCTAGAAGCGTGCATTTCAATTATGCGTAACAAGCTAAGTTTTCAATCTAACGGTTGAGAAATATTAACTTGAATCTAAATCAGGTTTTCATCTAACGGTGGATATTGATTACTTTGTTACCAAGGTAACTTAATGGCAAACCCTGATTTGAAAGACTATATAAGGGGACATCTAGCATCAATGAAAAACTAATCCCCACACCTTATGTGTGATACTAGTTTGCGTGCTAGAGTCGTTTCTCCTTTAACCTTTGGTTTTCTTCTTCTAAAACCAGGTTAACGACTTAAAGACTTCATTGGGATTGTGAAGCCAGGCCGATACTACTTTATCGTAGTTGTGTGATCTAATCTTGCATCTTTTATCATACGAGTACAATCATATTGATTGGCTTGAGATTGATATCTCCCATAGGCAAGATATAAAAAGTAATCATAAACATCTTCGTCTCATCGTTTGTGATTCCGCAACATCTTGTTTCGCTACCATACGATTAAGATTGTTGTGAGGTGATTGATAACTCTAGGTTGTTCTTCGAGAATATAAGACCGGATTATCAATTGGTTCATGTTCACCTTGATTACTATCAAAAGACGGAACAAAACCTTTTAGGGTTTATCTGTGGGAGACAGATTAATCCTTCGATAGACTTGTCTGTGTGAGACAGATTTGTTTATCATCAAGTCTTCGACTTTGGGTCATATCAACTCTTAGTTGTGGGTGAGATCAACTAAGGGAATCAAGTGCGCAATATCCTGCTGGGATCAGAGGCGTAGGGAGTACAACTGTACCTTGGATCAGTGGGAGACTGATTGGGGTTCAACTACAGTCCAGTCTGAAGTTAGCTTGGAGTAGGCTAGTGTCTGTAGCGGCTTAATACAATGTGTGTTCAATATGGACTAGGTCCCAGGGTTTTTATGCATTTGCGGTTTCCTCGTTAACAAAATTTCTAGTGTTTGTGTTATTTCAATTTCCGCATTATATTGTTTTATCTTTATAATTGAAATAATACAGGTTGTGCATTATATCATCAATTAGAGTAATCCAACCTTTGGTTGTTGATTGTCATTGATTGATCCTCGGATATTGGTCTTTGGTACCATCCGATTTATTCCTTGTATTTGATTAGGACTCGCTGATTTCTATTAGCTTGATTAAACCAAAAAAAGAGAGAGATATTAACTCCTTGAGATACTTTTACCTAGATTGAGTCTGACTGTCTAGTTGATTCTCTATAAAGTATTTCGGAGTTAGTCCATACAGATTGCTAAGCGAAATATTGGGTAGTGTTGTTAGACCCCCGCTTTTTCAGTTTTCTATCGTGATTGAGTACCATCTTCTCTAAGATTTGCTCGAGATTTAATCTCCTATAGGCAAGATAAAAAGTAGTCACAAACATCTTCGTCTCATCGTTTGTGATTCTGAAGAAAGTGGGGGTCTAACAACACCACCCCATATTTCGATTAGCAATCTGTATGGACTAACTCCGAAATACTTTGCTAGAGAATCAACTAGATAATTAAACTCAATCTAGATAAAAGTATCTCAAGGAGTTAATATTTCTATCTTGATTTGATTTTTACTCAAGCTAAAAACAATAGTGAGTCTTTATCAAATACAAGGAATACTTGGACGGTACCAAAGACCAATGTCCAAGGATCAATCAATATCAATCAACAACCAAAGGTTGGATTTCCAATTGATGATCACGAACACACAACCTGTATTATTTCAATTATATAAAATATAATGCGGAAAAGAAATAACACAGACACCAAAAATTTTGTTAACGAGGAAACCGCAAATGCAGAAAAACCCCGGGACCTAGTCCAGATTGAATACACACTGTATTAAGCCGCTACAGACACTAGCCTACTGCAAACAAACTTTGGACTAGACTATAGTTGAACCCCAATCAGTCCCCCACCGATCCAAGGTATAGTTTTACTCCTACGCCTCTGATCCCAGCAGGATACTGCATACTTGATTCCCTTAGCTTATCTCACCCACAACCAAGAGTTGATGTAACCCAAAATCACAGACTTGATAATAAACAGATCTGTCTCACACAGAAAAGTCTATAAGAGGATAAATCTGTCTCCCACAGATAAACCCTAGGTTTTGTTCCGTCTTTAGATATAAATCAAGGTAACAGGAACCAATTGATAATCCGGTCTTATATTCCCGAAGAACCTAGATTAATCAATCACCTCTCTACAATACTTCCTGACTACACAAGCGGATTGTCGAGAAATCACAAACAGTGAGACGAAGATGATTTCTTTATCTTGCCTATCGGAGAACTCTCACGATCTCAAGACAATCAATCAATTGTACTCGTACGATAGAAGATGCAATATCAGATCACACAACTACGATAAAGTAGTATCGGTCTGGCTTCACAATCCCAATGAAGTCTTTAAGTCGTTAACCTGATTTTAGAGAAGAAAATCAAAGGTTGATGGAGATCGACTCTAGCGTGCGCACTAGTAGCACACAGACGTGTGGGGATTAATTTTGCACAATGCTAGATGTCTCCTTTATATAGCCTTCAAATCAGGGTTTTGCCTTAGTTACAAAGCAATCCTTATTCACCGTTAGATGAAAACCTGATTTAGATTCAAGCTAATATTCCTCAACCGTTAGATCGAAAAACTTAGCTTGTCACACACACTTGGGTAGACGTTTACTGGGTTCGTGAAAACCATGCCCAAACGTGTACGTGTATGTTGGTTCAACATAGTAACCCAAAAGGTTAACCATATTAACCTTGTTCTTCTTCACCATAAATAGTTCAATTGACTCAAATGAACTAGTTAAAGAGTTGTTCAGTTGATATGAGATCTTATGTAACTACACAAGACACAATTGAAACAAAGATGATTCGATTCGATTGAATCGGCTCATGAACATTAAAGCCACGGTTTGCATAAAGCATTCCTTAGTAATTTAATGTTTCATGTTCAGAGCACATCTTTAGATCATAACCTCTTAAGTTCACAAACAAGTTCGCGGACTTAAGTTAATCGGTTGAGTTTTCCAAACTCAGCAAAAATTCTCGGGATGAGAACTTCCGCCAGTTCGCGGACTTAGCACACAAACGAGTTTTGGAAAATCCCAGCAGAAATTTTCGGTCGAGAACTTCCGTCAGTTCGCGGACTTGACAATCCAATTCCACAATCCTCCCGATTTCTCTTGATCAACAAAGTTCGAAAAATTTGGTTCAAGGAAAACATGGTTATGTAATCTAAACTCTCATTTCAATTATTGAGACATTCTCAGAGGACGATGTGTAGCCGTTATTCACAGACCGATTCACGTCAGAGCAATTCTCAAAGTGATTGAAACTTTTCATGACTTTCGTCACTAGGTGAAGATAAACTTGATCAAAGTGAAACGCTTTACCAACACACGATTTCGAGATAAAAGATAAGCAATGAATGCTCAGCTCGAAATGTAAAATGTGTATGATCGAGTCTATACAGCATACGACTTTTGTCTCATAAGAAGTATGAGATAGAAGAGATAGACTTTTGAGTGATAGATAAGTTCAAGTCTTCACATACCTTTTTGTTGATGAAGTTCCACAGTTCCTTGTATAGATCTTCGTCGTTGTATGATGAATCGCCATGAAGTCCTTGAGCTCAACTACACTTTTCTATCCTAGTCCGAGACTTAGATATGTAGTCTAGAAATCAAGACTTATAGTTTTGATCATTAACATTGACAAACATGCTTGAGATAACAACGCATGCGAGGTTGACCGAGCTATGCTCTAACAATCTCCACCTTTGTCAATTTTAGTGACAAAACTATTAATACATATGGAATACAAAAAAGATAAACTTTAGTGGCTCCTATTCCATAGTCTAATCTTCAACGTTCCTTGAAATCTTCGTCCTTCCAAGTACTCCAATGATCCCAAAGGTTGTAAGTTTAGCACCATCGTTGTTGAAGATCCGTATCTATAACAATGAGAGAAATCGAGATTCTCGATCATTATTATACAGTGTCATAGTATTATTATATACCTCAAAGTCCAATTGTATCACGACTTTAACAATAATACTACGGTGACACTCCCCCTTAGTCAATACTCCATCTCGATCATGGAAACCACTCCCCCTTACACAATGATCCGAAAACCATATGTATTTGTAGTGTGAACTACAATATTTCTCCCCCTTTTTGTCAATAAAATTGGCAAAGGTACAAGAATGGGATCATAATGAAATTTCCACAAGAGACATTTCATGACCAACAGAAAAATACATACCAACTTAATTTAGATGCAATCTAATAGCCGAAGCTAACAACATTCATCAAGGAGTTTTAAGATACAATATAACCCATATAAAATTCCACAACAACACTCCCGGAAGATATTACCATTAAGCACAAGTTCAAAAGAACTCTCCCCCATTTGATGTCATTCCCGAGAGAACAACAAGAGCGACCTTAATTTCGAAAGAAAAGAAGGATTTTATATTGGACACCAAAAACCATAGGAATGATTTTCTATATCCAAAGCTCAACCAAATTAACCACAAGTAAACCCATGATGAATTCAATTGGAATACGCAACTAAATCAAACCACAAAAGTGATCAATTTAATTGAAAGTGCTCAACATAAGTAAACTCACGGAGCTACGACTAAGTCAATCACACGGAGATGACTAACTTCACTGTTCAAATACTCAACATAAGGAAAACCTTACGGAATATATGACTACATTAACCAAAGAACATGATAGTGTAGCCTTTCATATACTTAACACAAGAATTTGTGGAATATATGAAATCTCAATCAGATTAATTACAAGAGAACCTATAATTAATCTAATTGGAATACAAATAACCAAACTAATCACCGAAGTAATCAATTTAATTATTTTGGGCTCAACATAAAAGAACTTATGGAACCCCGACTAAGTTCATCATAGAATATGACAACCTTAGCCGTACATGTACTCGACATAAGAAAGAAAACTTATGGAGTACAAACTAAATAACCAAAAAGGTTGATTAATTTAGTTCTTAATGCTCGACATATAGCATCTTATCGAACAACCAACAAATCCAAGGTAAATCGACTTAGTTGTAAGGTGCTCAACATAAGACACACAATGGAGCCTTCACGGTAAAACATAATAAAATGGATCAATGAAGATCAATACCGTGGATAACATACAAGGATCTATTCTATTTTTCATCATAACGACATAATAGACTTTATC
This sequence comes from Papaver somniferum, assembly GCF_003573695.1. NCBI lineage: Eukaryota > Viridiplantae > Streptophyta > Magnoliopsida > Ranunculales > Papaveraceae > Papaver > Papaver somniferum. The sequence goes on along the minus strand of NC_039361.1, from coordinate 34,872,163 downwards.
CTTGATGAACAAAAGATTTTATTCTATTTTCCATCAAATTAATGATTACATAGTCTTAACTTTTGTATATGTCAAAAGTCCATTCGTCCTTTCATCAACTCATGAACGACTTTACTTTTGACTGCAATATGGGACCTTCAAGTTCACGGACGTAAACAATACATATCCCATAAAAATATTGCAATATCACAAACCATTAAAATACTGCAATAAACATCATCCTCCAAATATTCTTAGAATTTAATACTGATAAACCTAAAAAATAACATAAGAGGATGAAAACAAAAATAGCTATGTGTAGTCAAAATCATCGCTATTCAAAGCAATTCTTCCAACTAATCCAAAAAGAAGACTTACTAGGTATTGTAGATCTTTCTCAGGGCATCTACAGAAAACTCTTTCTTGTTATAGAAAAACTCATTGATTATAGACTTCTTCTTTATCATCCTTGAGGAAGTAATTCCTTTGCATAGATATACGTTGACTGCTTCTACTGCATTACTTTTAGAAGTGCTTCTAGTTACAGGAGCCATGAAAACGTATGGGAAGAAAGAATAAGATAAGAAGATTTAAAAAAGTCACATCCTAATCCTTGACACAGTCTTCCACAGTTTAAGGATCCACAAACAATATTGTTAGCAGGATTTTTAACAAACAAAGATACATACTTGAGCCACAAGATGCAGAGCTTCAATCCTCTCAAGCTAAGAATGAGGACGCAGACGTCTCCGAGCTCAGTCAGAGACAAAGTGAGCCAGATGCTCCCTTTGATTGTCAAGGCTTGTTGAAAAAACATGTTTCCTCCTTTTTCTGATTCTGGAAGTATTGGTTTTGCACGACCTTTGATTATCCAGATTCAATATTTGCATATTCTCTTGTAGTTTAGAAATTCTCTTGTTCTTCTGCTTGAATCTCCAACACGTGTTTTGAACATGATTTGCATTTCCACAAAACGAACAACCCGGCGAACCTTTGTCTTGTTGAAGTGCCTTCTGTTTATTACAACTCCTAGCCTTTGTTTTCCTATGACACTTAGGAACATAGTTGTCGATATCTACAGTCTTGCTCTTAAATCCTAAACCATTGGTGTTTCCAAAGGATTTCTGACCAAATAACATTGCTGAGATTTTATCAGAACTTCCAGATAATCGTTGAAGATCATCTTTGAGAGTATTAATCTCTTTTTCCTTTGGAAAAATGGTCCTGGTGAGTTGATCATTAAGACAATCTATCTCAAGATCTTTCACTTGGATTAAAGATTCCAGTTTCTTTAATAAGGCTTTTAATTGAAGATTTTCTTGAAGGACCTCTTTGTTCAAGAAATCGAAAATCTCTGTGTCAGACTCAATTTCTGAATCAGATTTTGAGTGTATGGAGGTTTCTGCTGCGAGAGATGTAACTTCACCTTCAACAGACGTATTCAAGACGTCGACACAAGGAGATTTTTTTTCCATAGAATCTTTAGAAGCAATAGCTGACAGTGGACGTTTATCACATCTAACGCTCCTCTTCATGAAATCCTTGACCCTTTCTGTTAACCACGGTTTATCGAACCGATAACCGGATGAACAATACTCATCAGTCCAAGATAAGTTAGAGGATTTACTTGTCTCAGAAACAACATTGAATGCAAATGTTTGAACAGAATTTGGATCACGAATTGTCACCTGTCCAGAGGCGGTATTCATGGAAAGAGTGTTGAGGTTGTTCCCTCCATTGATGGCATGTTTCTTAGAAACGTATCTCTTGTCTTCAAATACAGTTTCTAAGATATCCCAGGCTTCTTTAGACTTAGTGCAAGTAGCCACATAATACTGAAGATCCGGGGTAACAGCCTGTCTCATAATACTTAACCCAAAAGAGTTTTGCATTGCAGCAAGAGATTCTTCAGGACTATAACTACCAACATCCTTTGGTATAGATACATCGTCTTTTGTATTAACCGGGGGATTATAACCGTTAACAATACATACCCAGGTTTGAAAATCACATGCTTGAAGATACGCAGACATTGCAACTTTCCATGCTGATTGAGCCATCAAAGACTGGTGGTACGTTAATAGAGACAACACCTCTGTCCATAGAGTCAGATCGCTACAAACACGGACTTGTTAGGTCTTAAACGTGTTTGCCTGCTCTGATACCAATTGAAAAAAGCGGGGGTCTAACAACACCACCCAATATTTCAATTAGCAATCTGTATGGACTAACTCCGAAATACTTTGCTAGAGAATCAACTAGACAGTTAGACTCAATCTAGATAAAAGTATCTCAAGGAGTTAATATCTCTCTCTTGATTTGATTTTTACTCAAGCTAAAAACAATAGCGAGTCTTTATCAAATACAAGGAATACTTGGACGGTACCAAAGACCAATGTCCAAGGATCAATCAATATCAATCAACAACCAAAGGTTGGATTTCCAATTGATGATCATGAACGCACAACCTGTATTATTTCAGTTATATAAAATATAATGCGGAAAAGAAATAACACAGACACCAGAAATTTTGTTAACGAGGAAACCGCAAATGCAGAAAAACCCCGGGACCTAGTCCAGATTGAATACACACTGTATTAAGCCGCTACAGACACTAACCTACTGCAAACTAACTTCGGACTGGACTATAGTTGAACCCCAATTAGTCTCCCACTGACCCAAGGTACAGTTGTACTCCTACGCCTCTGATCCCAGCAGGATACTGCGCACTTGATTCCCTTAGATGATCTCACCCACAACCAAGAGTTGTTGTAACCCAAAATCACAGAGTTGATAATAAAAAGATCTGTCTCACACAAAAAAGTATATAAGAGGATAAATATATCTCCCACAGATAAACCCTAGGTTTTGTTCCGTCTTTAGATATAAAATCAAGGTAACATGAACCAATTGATAATCCGGTTTTATATTCCCGAAGAACAACCTAGATTAATCAATCACCTCTCTACAATCCTTCCTGACTACACAAGCGGATTGTCGAGGAATCACAAACAGTGAGACGAAGATGTTTGTGACTTTTTTATCTTGCCTATCGGAAAACTCTCACGATCTCAAGCCAATCAATCGATTATACTCGTATGATAGAAGATGCAAGATCAGATCACACAACTACGATAAAGTAGTATCGTTCTGGCTTCACAATCCCAATGAAGTCTTTAGGTCGTTAACCTTATTTTAGAGAAGAAAATCAAAGGTTAATGGAGATCGACTCTAGCGGGCGCACTAGTATCACACAGACGTTTGGGGATTCGTTTTGCACAATGCTAGATGTGTCCTTTATATAGCCTTCAAATCAGGGTTTTTCCTTAGTTACAAAGCAATCCTTATTCACCGTTAGATGAAAACCTGATTTAGATTCAAGCTAATATTCCTCAACCGTTAGATCGAAAAACTTAGCTTGTCACACACTCTTGGGTAGACATTTACTGGGTTCGTGAAAACCATGCCCAAACGTGTACGTGTATGTTGGTTCAACATTGTAACCCAAAAGCTTAACCATATGAGCATTTCATATTAACCTTGTTCTTCTTCGCCATAACTAGTTCAATTGACTCAAATGAACTAGTTAAAGAGTTGTTCAATTGCTATGAGATCTTATGTAACTACACAAGACACAATTGAAACAAAGATGATTCGATTCGATTGAATCGTCTCATGAACATTATATCCAAGGTTTGCATAAAGCATTCCTTAGTAATTTAATGTTTCATGTTCAGAGCACATCTTTAGATCATAACCTCTTAAGTTCACAAACAAGTTCGCGGACTTATGTTAATCGGTTGAGTTTTCCAAACTCAGCAGAAATTCTCGGGATGAGAACTTCCGCCAGTTCGCGGAATGAGCACACAAACGAGTTTTGGAAAATCCCAGCAGAAATTCTCGGTCGAGAACTTCCGTCAATTCATGGACTGAGTCTGCGAACTAGGTTCGCGGGCTTGTCAAGCCAATTCCACAATCCTCCCGATTTATCTTGATCAACAAAGTTCGAAAACTTCGGTTCAAGGAATACATGGTTATGTAATCTAAACTCTCATTTCAATCATTGAGACACTCTCAGAGGACGTATGTATCCGTTATTCACAGACCAATTCACGTCAGATCAATTCTCAAAGTGATTGAAACTTTTCATGACTTTCGTCACTAGGTTAAGATAAACTTGATCAAAGCGAAACGCTTTACCAACACACGATTTCGAGATAAAATATAATCAATGAATGCTCAGCTCGAAATGTCAAATGTGTATGATCTAGTCTATATAGCATACGACTTTTGTCTCATAAGAAGTAGGAGATAGAAGAGATAGACATTTGAGTGATAGATAAGTTCAAGTCTTCACATACTTTTTGTTGATGAAGTTCCACGGTTCCTTGTATAGATCTCGTCGTTGTATGATGAATCACCATGAAGTCCTTGAGCTCAACTACACTTTTCTATCATAGACTGAGACTTAGATATGTAGGCTAGAAATCAAGACTTATAGTTTTGATCACTAACATTGACAAACATGCTTGAGATAGCAACGCATGCGAGGTTGACCGAGCTATGCTCTAACAGATTCCACAATATCTTGTTTCGCTACCATACGGTTAAGATTATTGTGAGGTAATTGATATTAATAGGCCGTTCTTCGGGGTTATGAGTTCGGTGTATCAATTGGTTCCTGTTTACCTTCATTTATCAAAAGACGGAAGAAAACTCATAGGTATATCTGTGGGAGACAGATTTATCTATTCAATAAACTTTTCTGTGTGAGAAAGATTGATTTATCAAGTATTCAACTTTGGGTCGTAACAAGTCTTAGTTGCTGGTGAGATCAGCTAAGGGAATCAAGTGCGCAGAACTCTGCGTGGTTCTAGAGGCATAAGGAACACGACTGTATCTTGATCACTGTGAGATTGGTTAGGGCTCAACTACATTCCAGTCCGAAGTTAACTTGGAGTAGGCTAGTGTCTGTAGCGGCTTAATACAATGTGGTATTTAAATCTAGACTAGGTTCCGGGGTTTTTCTGCATTTGCGGTTTCCTCGTTATTCTTTTCCGCATTATATTTGTTTATATAATTAAAATATCACAGGTTATGCGTAAGTTCAATCAATTGTGAATCCAACCTTTGGTTGTTAATTAAATTGATTGACACTTGGATATTGGTTTTTGATACCGTTCAAGTTATTTCTTGTATTCAATCGGGCACGGAAATTTCTTTTTGTTTTATTGCATAATGAATTGAGAAATAGAGATATAACTCTTGGATATACTTTTCTTAAGATTGAGTCTAACTGTCTAGTTGATTCTCTTGAAAGTATATTGGAGTTAGTCCATACAGATTGCTAAGCGAAATATTGGGTGTGGTTGTTAGACCCCCGCCTTTTCAATTGGTATCAGAGCAGGAAAACACGTTCAATACCTCATAAGTTTGTGTTTGTAGTGATCTGACTCTATGGACAATAGTGCTATCTCAGATAAATGCATCATCAGAAATAAAAGTTTTGTTTCCATGAAATCTATTAAAGAGAAAGATTCGTCTATCTCGAATTTAGATGAACATTGTGTTCCAACGAAACAAGATTGCATTGATAAGTATTACCCCGATTACCTTGCGAACAAGCCTGACTCTGTTGAAGAAAGGGAAGCAGCCAAAGAAAGTGAAATGATTATAAATCTTGTTAGAATACAGTCTGAAAAAATCAATCGGTTGAAACACAACGTCAATGCTCTTATCTGTATAGTAAAATATCGTGACTCTAAATTAAAGGCTCTTAGCGAGGAAAACGCCGAGGTCAGCTCCTCACGAACCTTACTCGGGGCGAAACTCCAAAAGGATGCCTTGGAAATTGAATATCTTTTGAGTAAACTCTCTATTCGAGGATATTCTAAAGAGTACACTATACCAATCGCGTCTGACCCAACTGAAAATTTAGTTCCAGAAGCTAAATCGCAATCCCTTCCGATTAGAAAAGACGTGCTTGTATATTCCTCTAATCAAGGAAACTTCACATCGCTCGGAAGGAAGAAATCTCCTAACTTTGATGATAAGTATGTTCACTCTAATCACTCAGGTGATCAGAAAGTGTGTCTTTTTTGTGATTCAAAAGGACTTGTTGAACGAAAAAGCAAATCTGGTTGAATGACAATTCTATTGGTTGACTTCAGCACACCTTAGATTTAACACTCAAAGGTGTAACTGACATTCGTATGTCTAAACCTATTGGTTTTAGTACTTACCCTGAGAATTCTTCCAGGAAGGCCAGTTCAATTTGCTCATCAAATGTTCAGACAAATTGTAGCTTTAATACAATTTGGTCAAGGAGATTTCAGAAAGGTCCCTCTCAACCTAATGAGAAGAATGTCGATCAAGATGTGAAAAAAGGTTCCTGTAGGTGGAAGCAACAATGGAGATATGATGGACAACCTTAATCTGATAATTGAAGGATACAAGGATCTTATCAACAGGCATTCAAAATCTTCCATACAAACTTCTTCTGGTAAGGACTCTAACTTAGTCTCGTATTTTGATGATAACAAGTTTTACGATAACTTTTCACATTAAAAAGGTTTCTCTCCTAGAATTGGAAGAAAGAAAAGACTCAATCGTGAACACCATTCATTTAATGAGCTTGGGGCTCATACTTGTGATAATTAATCACAAGGGTTGAATGCTTACTCATAAAAATCATGTTGAGTAAGATTTGCTAATAATCAGGTATACTTTTTGCAAAATTGCTTTCTGATTAGTTGAGCTATTTTCTTATCGTCCGTAGCTAAACTATTGTCCACATACAGCTTTGCCTAAGTATTGGTTGTGTCTTGAGAATCTCATCGATTGTTTTCTTGGTTTTTTTTTGAAAAGGTTTTTGTTGCAACTATGTTGCCTTCTTGTAGATGGTGGATTTTCGACAAAGGGTAAAATCGTAAAACCATAATTATACCTGCTCCTGATCCAGCCATCAGATGAGTATTGAGGCTCATGTCTCTCATCGAAGCATGAAAGCTCATGCCACAAGAATCTCTGACTGAGAATACTGTCTCTCAGAGTATCTTCAAAACCTCTGATCGAGTATATTACTCCTCAGAACATGTGTATGCAGTCTCTCATCTGAGACCACGACATATCTCATAAATACTGAGCAATTTCAGTAATCACTTCTGTAATGAATCGAAATGATTGGACGACTCCTAGATGCATTACTCACTAGTACAGAGCACTAACGTCTTCAGGATGTCGCAATATTCCCTGACTTTATAGAATAAACATTCAAATCGAGCATTCTGCTTCAGCTAGCTTATACCTCGATTTTCGAATAATTATAATGCTCCTAGACAGCATGCCTGCTATTATAGAGCCATCAATTAATTATTTCTATTCGCAAGATTCATCAATTGAATTCCTTGAAAATATTCTACGTTCTATACAATATTTCGTTACTTCAATTTATGGTTATTCCCAGCAGAATTCCATGGGTTAGTAATAAAATATTCAACATACGGGCATATGAGCCACTATCGAATAAGCCCCGAGAAAATGGTGCAAATGTATTCAGCAGTAAATGCACTAACGAGCACCTGAATGCACGAACGGACATTCGATAACACGAAGGAACGATCAAACCTTGGAGAAAATAATAATAATAATAAAATACCTAAATGAGGCGTCTAAGGGGTCCCAACCCACGGGTCGGGCGGTCATGCCGCCGTGGTCGGTCCCACGCTTCTCCTTTTATTTTATCATGTTTTATTATTTTCCTTGATCCCATGAAAATCCCTTCAATTGATGAAATTCCTTCGTTTCATGATATTTTCTTCACATTAAGGAAATTATACAAAATTAGGAAAGGCGTCACGGGATAATTATACAAAATTACATAAAATTAGGAAAGGTGTCACGGGATCGTAGTCACTAGCCGACCGGCCATGCCCTAGCCGTGACCGGTCCTACATTCCTTATTTTATTAATTATTTCCATCATCTCATGGAAATTCCTTAATCCTACGAAACTCCTTCGTTTCATGGTATTTCCTTCACATTAAGGAAATTATACAAAAATTACATAAAATTAGGAAAGGTGTCACGGGACCGTGGTCACTAGCCGACCGGCCATGCCCTAGCCGTGACCGATCCCACACCTTGTAATTCCTTATTTTATTAATTATTTCCATCATCTCATGAAAATTCCTTAATCCTATGAAACTCCTTCGTTTCATGGTATTTCCTTCACATTAAGGAAATTATACAAAAACTACATAAAATTAGGAAAGGTGTCACGGGACCGTGGTCACTAGCCGATCCGCCATGCCCTAGCCGTGACCGGTCCTACATTTCTTATTTTATTAATTATTTCCATCATCTCATGGAAATCCCTTAATTTCGTGATATATCCTTCAAATCATGAAAATAATATAAAATTAGGGGAGACTCACGGGACCAGGCCCTAGACGGATGACCATGCCCAAGCCGGTCCCACGCGCCCTTGTTTTATTATTATTAATATTATTTGTTTCCCTCATCTCATGGAAACTCCTTCACTTCAAGGAAACTCCTTGATTTCATGATATTTCCCTAAAATCATGAAAATAATATAAAATTAGGAAAAATGCCATGGGACCGGGCTCATTGGCCGGATGGCCATGCCTTGGCCATATCCGGTCCCACACTTTGTGATTTCTTCATTTTATTATTATTATTTCCTTCATCTTATGAAGTTTCCTCAGTTTCAGCAAAATCCTTGATTTCTTCATATTTTCTCAAATATTGCTCAAATGCGCATCAGAAAATGTCAAAACTCTCAGGATTGAGACACGGACACTTTGGCGACGTGAGCATGTTACCTTGACCGACCAAGGTTGGCTCTTTGGCTTGCAAGGAGCCGGTCCCATGCATTTTCATAATTTGACCTAATTTGCACAATTGCACACATTAGGTCCAGAACTCTTCCAAACGACTTGGAATTGCATAAAATGATCGTCAGTCGATCCCGTGACCAACCAGGGACAGTCTCATGACCTCTTGGTCGGTCCTTCATCTCTTCATAATTTATTAGGTTTTATCACCTAAGGTTCAGACGAGCATTATTTCAATAAATGATGAAACCAGCATTTAATCATCCTTTCACCAACTGGTCTTCAAGAGACTTAGATATTTGCTCACTCGAGCATCTGGGCGCTACATGGTCGACCCATCATCCCATGTAGCCGGTCCCTCCTTCACTCCGTGGTTGATTTTAAATAAATCATCAATTGATCAAAATTAGGGTTTCGAATCCAAAGCTCTGCAAAACATAATTCTGAGCAGATTCAAACACTAATAATTTTACGTTAATCCCGTGATCAACATTCTAATACTCGGTTCAGTTGCCAGTATTTTAAATTAATATTTTATTTGTCCCTGTTACCAATAATTCATCAAACGAGCAACATTCGCTCAAATGAGAAATATTTGCTCAGACTAATGAATGTTGGTTCAACTATCAATATTCAATAATCCATCGAAATGAGCAATATTTGCTCACTTTAACTATCAACATCATTTACTCGAGAATTATACCTCTGTCTCAACAGACACGTTTGATTCATGAGTCTTAGAACATTTGCGAATCATGTTCGACTCAGCAATACAAGGACTCATTGTCCCATGAAGTCAGCAACTGACTAACTAAATACACGTCTGCCTTGCAGACTCCACAATTACGAGACATCAATCGTGTCACATGGGGGATATTAACTAGGGTTTTGGTCTGGTGGCCTACGACACGTGTGTTCATCCACAATGAGAATGTGACTAAGTCGTGCAAGCAGTTGAAGGAGTTAACGAAGTAGTGGGTGGACAATCAACCAGACCTCCACACGATGAGAAACTGGTTTTACACGATTTCCCACTTTCTCACTCTTCGCCTTCAGCAACTGTCACACTTACTGGGATCAAGGTGTCTACTGCTCTTGTAATATAAATAGTTCTCTGAACCCATAATTGAAACAACAGACAATTCTCGATAGACAGTCTTTCGTCTACACGAACTCATCGTCTTAGCAATTACTCTCAACTGAGTAAACTCAATCATTCAGAAACTATTTTCACACAAAATACACAACACACCGACAATCCTTGATCACCATTGATCTCACACATTTCTCAGCTTCCCTCCTACAGATCGACCCATCCTCTCTTGTGACCGAATTGACTCTGGAACGACCATTGTCTTGGTTTAAGCAGGAGTCCTTCAAATTGATCTCTCGAACTTAAAGCACTCCCTTCTTGCAGTGCATCTGTGTGAGGTTAAGCATTTCGCTCGGTTCAAGGAGTCTCCTCCGCGTGGTCGTCTAAAACCAGAAAATTGTTTTTCCCCATCTACACTTCTACTCTTGTTCTCTAAATTGTTTCTCTATGGAGATATAAATTTATTGAGCCAAAAAAATTGTGAAAGAAAATCTTCACCTGGCAAAATTATATTGTTTTGTCTTACCTTGTAAAAAGGTACGTTTCGTTTCGTTTTGGTTTTGTTTTTCTTTTGGATTCAGATTGTGTTCGTACAGGTAACCATGACTTACTTGTCACGAACTTCCTTTGGAAACCCTAAAAGTTACCGTCTCTAAGAAACCATTTAAATACTAAACCTATTGAGTCACGTACGCATACTTTATGCTATTGACTTTTTGTCAAGAATGTCACTGGTGGTTTTGCAAGACGTTTTATTGATAAAGGTATTGGTTTCGAGTCCAAAGGGAGGAAGAAAAGAACCCTAGAAAAAGATGATGATCAAAATCCTGATGCCTCATACTACTATGCCTATACCCATCAGGATGTTGAGAATGAGGATAGGGTTCTGCTGAAGTGGTTCATGATTTTCTTAAATACTTTGAGGAAGCAAAACTGCAACTCGTTGATACTATGAAGGGTCTTGATGTGTTAAGAACTGAGTTGAAAAAGGTTAACTCAGACCTTGTTCTCATGAAGACACGTGTTAAAGATCTTCTCAATGAGGATATCTTTTCTGAAGAAGCAGTGGATGTTTTCAATCACAAGCTCAAAGAACTCAAGACTCGTGGGGGTTCCATAAGTGATCTTTGATTTTCGTTCATGATCGATTTTGTTGGTTTATGAGTCTTTTGTTTTTTGCTTGTTGTCTTTATTTTTATCTAGGAAACTTCTTATGAGAATTTATTCTTGTGTTTTAAGAAGGATAACTAGGGTTTTGAATAACAATTATTGTGAGTACACATAGCTGTTGCCAACGTTTTTTCATCTTACAATGTTTTTAGATTTATTTATTTAAATTCTAAAGTTTATTTGGAAGATGATTTTGCAGTATTAATCTTTATTGGTTTCATATATTGCAAAAATTGTTATGGGATGTGTGTGTTTACATCCGTGAACTATGATTGTCCCATATTCGTCAAAAGTTAAGCCTATTATGTCATTATGCAAATATTGATGGAAGATAGGATGAAATTTTAATCGCAAAGATTAAGTCTATTATATGTCTTTAAGCAAATAGTAATGAAAAATATAATGAAACTTGGATTATAAACAGATATAGGCCTGATTTTCAACCCGATAGACAACCATAGACCTGTTTTTTTTTCTTCAAATTTGCAAATCTACGCCTCCATCCATTTTTCCATCTAAATCCGTTAGTTTTGTCAATTTATCGCTCAATTCGGTCAATTTCTCCACATCTGAGATGGGATAATGACACCCAAATTACTCATTTACCCTTTTTACACGTGTCGTCATCTGGTCTTTCAACTATCTGTAATCTATTTAATCTCGATGAAAGTAACCGTCTAGGATTTAATTTCCCACATTAGTCGTGCGTATGACACGTGCATGAATTATGTTAACATATCTCATAGTAGTATATGTCGAAGAAACATCAACGTCTCAGATTAATCAAAATTAGGTCAGGTCTTTATATTCGATATGAATGTGGAAGAAATGCAACTGCTCCCAACCTAAACTCGATCCAGCGAAGACAAATTCTCTGATTCTAAACTCGGTTCAATCTTCATCATTAAAACCCAGATATGGGTATCAATTAGCACCAGATTTAGCGAGATTCAACATGCATACAACCCGATAATCGACATCAACTCGATTCAATCTCTTACTGTAATTTCAATTTAATCGATTTTAATTTGTGAATAAATGTTGTGATGTAATTGACCTGAATCTCTGAGTGTTGGTGCAGAGATTCAAACAAGAAAATGAAGATCTGATATGTTTAGTGAAGAACAGAATGAATTGACGCTGCATTCAAATAAGAAAATGAAGATCTGATATGTTTAGTGAAGAACAGAATGAATTGATGTTGCTGACGATCTAATCAGTGTTTGCATTAATGGATTTTTGTTTATGAAGATGGTTATCTCAAATTGATCCTGAATCCTTAAGATTTTCATTTACACTTTTTTACTTTCTTCTTCTTTGCTCCTCACAAAAATGGAAACATAGAAGGAAATCTATGAGAAAGAAGACATGGAAGATGCAGGTGGTATTGTTGTTAAAATGGGTTCTAAATTGATTTGAGTATGAAGTTAGGTTGCTACAATCCATTAAGAGAACTGAGAAGATGATTCTGAATATGAGATAGAGGAGTGGGTATTGTTGCTCGAGTTGATTGTGAAGTTAAAACAGATGAATATGGATATGGTTGAATTACAGGGAGAGATTGTGGTAGAATATAGTGTTGGGAGATAAATGTTAGGACATGGGTTATTGAATTCAAGAAGGAATAGTCTGAAAAATGTGATTCTGAAGCTAATGTGAAGAATGAGCTAATGTAAAGAATGAACTGGCAGTAACTTTGCAGCCTAGGTTCATTTTATATACAATTGCAAGGTCTCTTGATGTAGCATCGTCAAATTCAGTATGATCGTACAACAGTTCAGCTACTGCGGTTGCTCAGATCCATACCAACATCAATGGTTCAGCTCCTGGAAGTAACTCAGTAGCACAGATTCGTATCAACTATAAGAGAAATTGTGGTGATTACAATACAAGAAATTATGCTGAGAATGGACAGAGAAATTGTGGTGATTACAATACAAGAAATTATGCTGAGAATGGACAGAGAAATTGTGGTGATTACAATACAAGAGATGGCTTGAGCTGAAATTGCAAGTAGATGCATGGTAGGAGATGAAACTAATCTGATTACTCTCTAAGGCCCATGTAGACACGTTTAGCGGCCTTTCATTTAATTTTAGCAATGCTCGTTTTTCTTTTTATATAATATTGTAAAGGAGTCACACAGAAGGACGGACGACAGACTAACCTAAATAGGCTCTGGGGAATATAAACTGAAGGTCATCCGCGAAGTGTTAAGTGCAGGGAAGGAGTGAAAGAATGTCCTGAAATTATGGCCTGGAAATGACCAGAAACTTGACAGAACTCGGCCAAATTCTTACTCAGGCAAGTTGACTCAGCGAGTCATCTACTGATTCAGATGGTGACGTGTACAAAGTGAACCGAGTTAACAAGAAACTCAACGAGCTAATAAGAAACTCAAGAATTTGAAGGACTTATAAGTCTTTTTATCTTACACTAACGGTGTAAAAAAGGTGGATAACCACCGTTGGCTGTTTTTTCAATAAAACGGTTAAAACCGGCCTAGATTTGTAATTTTCAAAAAAACGGGCCTATGGTTGTCACCCTGAAAAAGACAGGCCTATATCTATTTTAATCCATGAAACTTTGAATATTTCGCAGTATTGATCTTTCCCTGATCCACTTTGTTAAGTGCATATTTTGCATATATTTAGTATCGAATCCATGCTAGTAATTGCTATATATTCTTGTGAATTATTGTATATTACTCTTGTTTTCTCTTATTTATGTTTTGCTAGGTGAATCATCCGAAAGAAGTGAATTTGCACGTAATTGTGCAATAAAAGAAGTTAGCTACAAGTGGAGAACGGCCAAAGACCAAGTATATCTCGTTCAAATCTTGGAGTCCTTGGTATCATCTTGAAGAGGACGAAAAGACGAAGCGAAAGGCGAAAGAACGAGTTCATTCCGACGTCGTATGAGAAAGTTATGGACGAAACGAGAGGTTAAACTAGTCGGTTATCCACAACCGACAGTCTAACAAGAATATGGCAGATTGTTAAAGGCACCCGTTCACTTGTTAAGGGCAGTTACGCACTGGTTATGAGGACTCCGTCAGTTTTGCTAAGGGGACGTCATCTCTTCATCTCAGTTACAGCTCTGATGATTGCCGACGATGGAAGTGAGAAATGCTCGAGTCTCAACGGATTCAGGGAAGTTAATGGAGTCTCGGATGATTGATGGAAGTACGTTGCTACGATTGGCAGTTGACTGAAGGAGGATGAGCTGCTGATAGTGAACGAGAATGGAGCTATTGTTTCCTGGCGTTAATGGCAGTAAGATATTTTGCCGGCGACGAGGAACTGATGCCACTGATGCTCGGTGTTTGAGATAGATGGAGAGAGTGGAATATGGTTGGATTGCTGCGATCGGCAGTTGAGAATGATCAATTACAGGAATTGGTGGTGTTGGAGATTGAAGTTAGAATTGTAGTCGACGCTGTAGGTGTTGAAGGCAGTTAGAAGCTGGTTATGCCGAGAAGAGGAGGAATGGAAAAAGAACTCGAGTTTGATGGCATCTGCTAATACTATCGATGGTGATTGAGAAAAGCTAAGGGAGACAGTGAGGGCGAGACTGGTAATGATACGGTTGATACCCTGACGCTGTTGCTGGCAGTAATAGAGTACGGATGGATATGCTACTGATCCATGGAAGGTTGAACGAGATAAGAGGATATAAGATATCAGGCTGCTGCCATTGACGAGCAAGATCAGGGAGATGGTGGTCGTGACTGAGAAGGAAAGAGGAAGCTTGAGTTCGGGTTTGAGGCAATGGTGACGAGGGAAGATGACAGCGATGCTCCATGGAGAAGAGTCGTAATTCTTGGCTGTACGGGGGAGTCTGTCGACGGAGTTTGGATGTGAAACAGAGAAGCGCTCGAGTTTGGTGATGAGGAAGCTCGTGTCTAAGCTGAGAAGAAGAAGTCAGGGAGGAAGAGAGACTCGAGTTTGAGAAGTTGAACTGAGATGATGAAGTTCCATGTATTAATGGCAGTGCTGAAATGGAGAGAGCTCCAGTTATAAAACAGGGAGCTTTGGTTTTCATGGCTGGAAAAATGGTCGAGAGTTACGGAGTAAGAGTAAAAGATAGAGGAGGAGATACATATAGAAAGTCCCAGCCGTAAAACAACCGAGAGAATAAGAAAATAATCCAGGAGAACTTACAGTCATGGTAGGTTTTGGTTCGGTTTCTAACCAAATCAAAACCGAAACCAATACTATTGGTTTCTAAAAATCTAAACCAAACCAATCCATTAACCATTGGTTTGATTTCCAAATGGTTCCAATTGGTTTCGATTTGTCCCAGTGGTTTTTGGTTAACCAATAATTATGTCAAACCAAAAAAAATAAAAATACAGAAATTTACAGATAAAAAAATCGTAGTTGCCGATAGTATTGGTTTACACAAAGTTACAGACAAAAAAAATAATCAAGAATAGTTAAAGCTTACTCTAAGTATAGAGATTAAAAGAAGATATATAATATATCTTAATTTAGTTATTGAAAACTAAAAAAGAAGGAAGACGGGAAGAAAAAAGTCGAGTAGCAGCAGCTGTAATTGGGGGGAGAAGGGAGGCGACTGAGAGAAGGAGAAAGAGAAAGAGGGAGAGTATCATAATGAAATATTAGATTTTAGGGTTTTCATTTATCCTCTAAATCAATGGGTAGAATCTAATACTTGTAAATCAACGGTAGAAACTAAGTATAAAAATTAATCGGTTTTCCAATGGTTTTTGGTTCGGTTTTAGAGATCAAACCAAACCAAAACCAACACTATCGGTTTTTCACTTTCTACACCGTAACCAATCCATTAGTAAATGGTTCGGTTTGGTTTCTTCCTAATTGGTCTGGTTTGGTCCGGTTCCAGCGGAAAACCGAAACCATGTTCAGCCCTTACAGCCAGATTACCGGTCCGTGAATAAAAGAAGCTGTCAGTTCCAGCGGACTGACAAGCCAAGCAATGCAATTGGGCTGGATCTCTTGCAGGCCCATTTGGATAATTCCAACTACTTTCCCTGGCCAGCTGAGAAACGTGAGTTTCCTATGAGAGTTTTATCGATATTTGGCAACTTTGGTGACCTATTTCTTCCCGGATTTGGAGCACATGCACTTTTACAATTTGGAGACTATATAAGGGACTTCTTAACCAAAACAAATAGATATCATCTCTATACATCTCATAATACACTTTTATTCTTCATTAATATTTTAGGATTTACCCCTTTTGGGGGAAACCGGGAAACGGTGTACACATGAGAGGCTAAACTTTATTGATTAATGATGAATTCAATGTTCTAGCGTGAAGCTTTATTATTATACAAGTTTGTTCGGAGTTTTAATCATCTTATCGTTTGTCTTTACCATATTCAATGTTTAGGAGTGATTATTTGATTGATTTGGAGTGCACACTAGATTGATTTACTAATTTTTGTATTGCTAGTATTGAGTTAGAAGATAAGTAATCGTCGAATAATTCATACACAAGTAGAAATTGCGAGACCTTGCAGAGGGATTCTGTTGAGCAATTGCGAGTGAAGACAACATCAGCAAGTGAACCTTGAGCTAAGAGTTTAACTACTGGGATTAACCTAATTCATACACAAGTAGAAATTGCGAGACCTTGCAGAGGGATTCTGTTGAGCAATTGCGAGTGAAGACAACATCAGCAAGTGAACCTTGAGCTAAGAGTTTAACTACTGGGATCAACCTAATTTACAAAGCCTAAGTGTTCGATTGGATTACACCTTGAGTGAGCTACTACTTGGTGGTTCGGTTGAATATAATCTGATATTGGAGAGTTTCCGTATTGAAGAAACATTTAAGAACCTGTTGGACTGAGTCGAGCTCTGCGTATCGGCGACTGAATCGGAGTTTAACTCGGAAAATTTTCTTCGTCAATTTTGATTTCTATGCAACCCAGCATTAATCTCAGATGATTTTGTTGAATTCTTACATCATTCATCATGGTTTCTGGGATTATTTGGTATTAATTCAGGTGTTTTATAATGAATATGGGTTCTAAAATAACATCTGAGTCTGAAAATATGTCTTCAGTTGAAGGAATGAAAATTCCTTCGATTGAACTACCAAATGAATTATTTGAGAAAAGTCTAGATCCATGGAGGTTCTCTTTGATTGGTAGATTAAATTTACATAAAATCAAATTTATAGATGCTGCAATAATTCTTCGAAACCAATGGAAGTTAATTAGAGAATGTAAACTAATTCCATTAGGTAGAGGTTTCTTTACCATCAAATTGGATAATGCTACAGATCGTGATTACATCAAATCTCAAATATGGGAAGTTACAGATCAAGTATTGAAAGTAAGAAATTGGGTTTATAATTTCAGACCTGCTAGTCAAAGAACTTCTAAGGCTTTTGTTTGGATGAGATTTCCAGGTTTAGGTCTTGAATTCTGGAGTGAATCAATTCTCTTTAAGATATGTAAGGAGATTGGAACCCCAATTAAGATTGATGCAGCAACAACTAAATGTGATGTTAGATATTGTGCAAATGTATTGGTTGAAGTAGATTTTGCTTTTCCAATCCCAAACAAAGTATGGATAGGGACAAAATATGGGGGTTTCTTTCAGGAAGTTTCCATTCCAGATTGTCCAAAATATTGCAGTACTTGTAAAATGGTAGGTCACTTTATCACATAATGTAGAGTGGAAAAAGCAAAGAGCACTGCAAACAGTTCAGAAAATCTTCATACTCCACAACACCCTAAAATTTCTTCTTCACCATATCAGCAGCCTAATTCAGCTTCAGCAAATGATAAAAATGAAACTATATCATTGAACAAGCCTTTTGATATTTGTGATAGATCAGAATGTGAAAATGAAGATTCTGTCATTCATACCATTCATGTTACTCCAACAGTTCAAGTTGCTCAAACTAATAACATTGGTAATACTGGAAGATTTAGTCCTCTTGAATGTGTACAAGAAAATAATATTCTTGAAGACACTGAAGTTCATGAAGAAGTACAAGCTGATGTTCTAGAAACTCCTCAAGTCAAATTTATTGATGGTAAAACAGGGAAGGTTTCAGATGAAACTGTTAAGGTTACTTCATGGTCCAAAGTGGTTGAAAAGAAGGTGATTAATCCTTCTCCTTCTACTTCTCAAAATTCTCCAGGTGCAGTAAAAGGTGGTAATCCAGCTGTTGCAAATAACAAATACAACTTCAGGAAAAATCAAGGTAAGGGAGGAACCAAAAATCCTCCACCACCTAGATGAAGATAATAGATTGGAATATTCGGGTCCTGAGAAGACCTAGGGCTCAGGATAAACTAAGGTCTTTGGTGAATCAATTTAGTCCATCTCTTATTTGGATTGCAGAACCAAAAATTTTATGTAGTGCTTCCTTTTGCAGTAAATTAAATCTCCCTGGAATGCAAAGTATGGTGATTCATAATTCCACTTCATTAACAAAAGGTAATCTATGGCTATTTTGGAATACTTCTTTAGCTACTCCTCAAGTTGTTTCAATATCTAGTCAAATGATAACTGTTAGCATTGGTGATGTGTTGGTATCTGGTGTTCATGCTCATATTAAAAAAAAGTCAAAGAAAATTTTTATGGTCAGAAATGGAAATCATTAGTCAGTTTCAAAAACCATGGATTGTGCTTGGTGATTTTAATGCAATTACTTAACCTGATGAAAAAGTAGGAGGTAAAACTCCAAACAAAAACTCAATGTTACACTTATTCATTGCCTAAATGCATGTAATTTACTTCCATCTCCTAAGACAGGTCAACAATACTCTTGGTCCAACTGTCAACAAGGAAAAAAGAGGATCTTATGTACTTTAGATAGAGTTGTTTTCAATTATTTATGGTTACAAAATATGGTGATTGGGGGTATAAAGTTGGCTTGAGAATTGTATCAGATCATGCACCATTATTGGGTGGTTGTGCAAGTATACCAAAACCAAAAAATGTTCCTTGGAGATTTCAGAAATGTGGATTGATCATCCATCCTTTTTGTCAGAAGTGAAGAAAGTTTGGTCAGAACATATCATTGGTGATCCTGCCTTTATATTCATGCATAAGCTTAAAGAGTTAAAAAAATTCTTAAGTGAATGGAATAAGAGTGTTTTTGATAATGTTCATACCAAGATTAAGGAAGCTGAAGATAAAGTTAAAAGTGAAATGAAACTATCTGATAAAAATCCTTTGGATGAAAGTCTTCTGGCCAATTTAGTTGAAGCACAGAATGAACACGCTAATAGAGAAGTACAAGCTAATACTCTTATGAGACTTAAATCAAGGGAAAAATGGATTATAGATGGATCAACAAATACTGGATACTTTCATGCAAAAATGAAGATTAGGCAAGAAAAAAAATCAATCGGTGAACTAGAAGATAACAATGGAAATATTATTTGTGAGCAATCACAAATTGCTGACTCCTTAGTTCAACATTTCCAACGGAAGTTTGAAGCTCAAGAGGTTAATATTGCTGAAGATTTTCTTAATGTCATTCCCTAAGTTATTACAGCTGAAGACCAAGCAATGTTGGATTTTATTCCAACTACTGAAGAAATTAAGTAAATTGTGTTTGAAATGGACTCATATAGTGCACCTGGTCCAGATGGCTTCTCTGGAGCCCTTTACAAAAGTTGCTGGGAAATAATTCAAATGGACTTAAAGGAAGCAATCCAATTTTGGTGGAGAAGGAGATTTATTCCTAAAGGTCTTAATTCAAACTTCTTAACTCTTATTCCTAAATGTGCATATGCAAAAAAAAGCAAGCCGGTTCAGGCCAATTGAATTAAGCAATGTATTATTCAAAATATTCACAAAAATCATTTCTGTAAGAATTAATGGACTTATGACAAAATTAATTTCACCACAACAGGCTGCTTATGTCAAAGGAAGAAGCATTCAAGAACAAGTACTTCTAGCTTCAGAGATGGTGAATGAAATGAGGAAAAAAAAAAGAGAGGAGGTAATGTGGCTTTCAAACTAGATATTTCTCAAGCTTATGATTCTGTAAGCTGAGAATTTCTTTTTAAAGTTCTGCATAAGTATGGATTTTCCTTATCTTGGTGTGATTGGTTATTAACCATGTTTAAATCTGCAAAACTATCATTAATGGTCAATGGAGGACCATGTGGTTTGGTCTCAATGCATAGGGGACTTAAACAGGGTGATCCATTATCCCCTATTTTTTTTATTTTGATGGAAGATGTGTTGACTAGAAACATTACAAGTTTGGTTAATACATGGCAGATAACTCCAATGGTTGTCAGAAATGAAATTTATCCAACACACTTATTTTTTGCTAAAGATGTGTTCTTGTTTTGCAATGGAGCTAACAAGACTCTGGATTGTATCTTTAAGATACTTGAAAAATATCAAAACAGCTCTGGTCAGTTGATAAACAAAGCTAAGAGCAAGTGTTTCATAGATGGTACTACTTCAATCAGAAAGCAACAAATTAGCATCATGGTTGGTATGGATGTCTCTTGTTTTCCTGATAAATATCTTGGTATTATACTAGCTCCAGGCAGAGTCACTACTGAAATGGTTTGGCCAATAGTGGTAATGCTTCAGAACAAACTTGCATCTTGGAAAGGAAGGTTATTGTCATTTCATGATAGACTTATTCTTGTCAAATCAGTATTGTGCAGTTATCCTCTATATAATATGGCAGTTTACCAATGGCCATCTTCAGTTATCAAGATTTGTGAAAAAATAATAAGAAATTTTCTATGGTCAGGGGATGGTGATGTTAAGAAGTACAAAAGTCTATCTTGGAAGAAGGTCTGTGTTCCATATGATGAAGGGGGTTTGGGAATTAGAAGGCTAGAAGTTCTTAACAGAGCTTTGCTTATGAAAATGATGTGGAAGTTGATTTCTTCTTCAGATGAATGGGCTTTGTTCTTTACTGCTAAGTTTAAAAATAAATATGGTATCTGGTTCTCAGGCTGGAAGTTATCATCAGTAAAAGCAGGTCTACAATGGGCCTGGAATGCATTACAAAAAGATATTTCATGGAAGGTTGGCAATGGAGCTGATATCTCAGTGTGGTTTGACACTTTGTATGGTTCCTCTCCTTTAATTCATAAGATTGGTTATACAGAGTTTGTTCATAATAATATGCAGTTAAAAGTTCAGGATTTAATCATTAATAATGAATGGCATATCCATCCTCAGCTGCAACAATTCTTGCAGATTGATAATATGCCTTACATTCACAGTGGAACTGATTCCATAATATCGAACTTACATAGCAGTGGAAAATTCAGTACTGCAATGGCAGTGGAGAAAATAAGATTCAAGGAACATAAAGTAGATTGGTACTCTCATATATGGAGATATTCTTTGCATCCAAATATTGCAAGTAACATTTGGAAACTATTACAAGGAGTTTATGTGGATGATGAAATCAAAAGAAAACAAGGATATGAAATGCCTTCCAGATGTTGTGTTTGCAAATCAAAGCAGGATTATATGGAATACACTCTGTGGGATTGTGAATCCAGTGTACATATTTGGGAATGGTTGAGAAATATCTTTAAATTTTCAAGACCCTCCTCCTTTTCTGATGTTTTTTCAGCAGCTAAAAATCACAGTCCCATTATTAAAGAAGTGTGGATGACCACAGCTTGTACTGTTATAAAGGATCATTGGTTTCAAAGGAACAAAATCTTCTTTGAAGGAGGTAATGTTCATATACATAGTTTCAAAAATAGAATTATGAAGACAGTTCAAGCTAATGGTGCAAGAACGAGAGGCTCCAGATGGAATAATGACTATGAAATTCAAATTCTTAGTATTTTCAAAATAGGATCTTAGATTGCTCATTGATTGATGTAATTCCTTAGTTTTCTTTTGCTTCATTCTTTTTGTTGTTTCTATTTGTGAGCTATAGTAACTTTTGTAACCCTTTTGTTCGTCAATAAATGAAAAAATGTGATTTAGCAAAAAAAAAAAAAAAAAAGAGAGCTTCTGTATCCGTGGTAAAAGGAGTTTTGGGGATAGCACTGAGCTAGATGTTGTTCTACGGTTGGTGATGAATGGTTCTAACGAAGATAGATAAGTATACTAATCCAATTATCGTTTGGTAACGGCGAAGGATTCCTTGATCATCTTTCGTTTATTTGTTATTCTTTTTATTTTACTTTAAACCAATCCCCCTTGTCTTTTATTATTTTGCTGAACTAAATAACATATCAATTACACAGCTCTCTGTGGGAACGATCCTTACTACCGCTATATTATTATTTAATTAGTGGAAAATATCTTGATTAATTTGTTGTGGTTACGACACGCATCACACTTCTATGTGAAAGTACTGTTTTGCTCCGTAAGTTTTCTTATGTTGAGCATTTTTGATTAAATTAATCATTGGTTCTCTTGTGGTTAATTTAATTGAGTTTTTTGGATACAAATTCATGTTTCATGTGATTTATTAATGTCCAAAGAAATCCTTCTTTTCTTGCAAAAGTAAGGTCGCTTGTGTTGTTCTTTTGGGAATGACATTTTATGGGGGAGAGTTCTTAATTGAATTTTTGCTTAATTGTCAAATCTTTGTGGGAAGTGTGACTGTGGAATATTGTAGGAGTTTTCTTGTATCTTTATTAACTCCTTGATGAATGCATTTAGTTTCGACTATATGATTGCATCTAAACAAAGTTGATATGTTTTCTTTTAGTCATGAAGAATCTCTATGAGAATTTCATTATGATCCCACTAGTTTTCGTACCTTTACCAATTTATATTGACAAAAAGGGGGAGAATTAATGTGTAGTTCACACTACAAATACATATGGTTTACGAATCATTATGTAAAGGGGAGCGGTTTGCATGTGAGATGAAGTATTGACTAAGGGGGGAGTGATACATATCACCATAGTGTTATTGTCAAAGTTGTGATACAAATGGACTTTGAAGCTGTGTAATAATACTATGACACTTGTATAACAATACAAAAACATCTTTTTTTGATATATTGTTATAGCTAGAGATCTTCAACAACTATGATGCTGAGTTGAACACGTTCAGAATCACTTGAGTACGTGGAAGTGACGAAGATTTCGAGTAATGTTGAAGAACCAAGGAAATCAAGCATTTGGATGAGAATCTACAAAGTTTATTTATTTTGTAATCCATATGTATTGATAGTTTTGTCACTAAAATTGACAAAGGGGGAGATTGTTAGAGCACTGCTCGGTCGAACTCGCAAGCGTTGCTATCTCAAGCTTGTTTGTCAAGTTTAGTAGCCAAAACTATAAGTCTTGATTTCTAGTCTACTTATAGATAAGTGTCGGATTAGGATAGTAAGTATAGTTGCGCATTATACTTCACGGCGTTCATCGATTGAAGACGAATAACTACTAAGGGAAGCTTGTGGAACTTCATCGAGAAAAGGTTTGTGGAGACTTGAACTCATCTATCACTCAAAAGTCTATCTACTCTATCTCCTATTTGAGACAAAGGTCGTATATCTATATAGACTTCTATTATACACATTTGATATTTCGAGCTGAGTTTAACTCACTTACATATTTCTCGAAATATGTGTTGGTAAGCTTTCGCTTTAACCAAGTTCATCTTATATTCTTGGCGAAAGTCAAAAGATGATCATATGAAAATCGCCTTGTAACATCTTATATGATTTGTGTGAGACATTCATTTGATGTAGACTCAGAATGTTCCGTATTGATCATTCGATCACTTGAAAATTGCTTTGAAGCTAATAGTTTGTGCGAGACAGCTATTGTCGTCTTTTAAGAATGTTTCTATGATTGAAATGGGAGTTTAGAAAAATTAACCATGATTAGGTATAACACAGTATGCGTACTTGTATGCTAATTGTTGCTAGTTATTCCAAGTCCCGGAACCATAGTATGCATACCCGTATGCGTACTGGTTGGTTAATGAAAGTCCGGGAACTTAGTATGCATACCGGTATGCATACTGGCGTGAGTTTCAAGTTCCGGAAATTCAACTGAGTTTGGAAAGTATACACACTCGTTCACATACTAGCGAACCAAAACTAAGTTCGGCCACTTAAGTATGCACACCCGTTTGCATACTTGAGTTGATTATGTTCTAAAATTGGTTTGTTCATGAACTAACACATTTATATAATAAGGAATGCAATCTTTTGCAAACCGTGGCTATAATGTTCATGATTCGAGTGAATCAAAATCGGTTTTACTTCAATTGTGTCTTGTATACTTCTATGAGAATATAAACAATTGAACAACTCTATAACTAGTTTCATTTGAGTCATTTGAACTAGTTATGGTTAAGATGAATATGGTTGATATGAAAGTGTTCATATGGCTAACTTCGGTTAACTATTGTTGAGCCGACAAGGTGTACATGTTTAGGTACGACTACTCATATCTAAATGAAGTCACTTTTCAATATAACAAGCTAAGTTCTATCTAACAGTTGAAAGACATTAGCTTGAGTGTAATCAGGTCTTCATCTAACGGTGAATATTGAATGCTTTGTTACCAAGGTAGCATTGATTGCAAACCCTGATTTGAAGACTATATAAGGGAGAACTCTAGCAACTGGGAAACCTAATATCCATACCTCCTGTGTGATACTAGTTGCGACTAGAGTCCATTCTCCTTTAACCTTAGGTTTTTTCCAAAACCCAGTAGGTTAACGACTTGAAGACTTCATTGGGATTGTGAAGCCAGACCAAACTATTTTCTCTGTAGTTGTGTGTTCCGATCTTGTTGCTTTCTATCATGATTGAATACTATCTTCTCTAAGATTTGCTCGAGATTTAATCTCCGATAGGCAAGATAAAAAGTAGTCACAAACATCTTCGTCTCATCGTTTGTGATTCCACAATATCTTGTTTCGCTACCATACGATTAAGATTATTGTGAGGTGATTGATATTATTAGGTTGTTCTTCGGGAATATGAGTCCGTTGTATTAATTGGTTCCTGTTCACCTTGATTTATCAAAAGACGGAATAAAACTCATAGGTATATCTGTAGGAGACAGATTTATCTATTCAATAGACTTTTCTGTGTGAGACAGATTGGTTTATCAAGTCTTCAACTTTGGGTCGTAATAACTCTTAGTTGTGGGTGAGATCAGATAAGGGAATCAAGTGCACAGAATCCGACGTGGTTATAGAGGCGTAATGAACGCGACTATACCTTGATCCGCGTGAGATTGGTTATGGCTCAACTACATTCCAGTCTGAAGTTAACTTGGAGTAGGCTAGTGTCTGTAGCGGCTTAATACAGTGTGGTGTTCAAATCTGGACTAGGTCCCGAGGTTTTTCTGCATTTGCGGTTTCCTCGTTAACAAAACTTCTGGTGTCTATGTTATTTCTTTTTCGCATTATATTTGTTTATATAATTAAAATATCACAGTTTATGCGTAAGTCCAATGCATCCAACCTTTGGTTGTTGATTAAATTGATTGAAACTTGGATATTGGTTTTTGATACCGTCCAAGTTATTTCTTATATTCAATCGGTCTCGCAAATTCCTATTTGTTTTATTGCAGATTGAATTGAGAAATAGAGATATAACTCTTGGATATACTTTCTTAAGATTGAGTCTGACTGTCTAGTTGATTCTCTTGAAAGTATATTGGAGTTAGTCCATACAGATTGCTAAGAAAAATATTGGGTGTAATTGTTAGACCCCCACTTTTTCAATTTTAACAACTAATTTGGAAGGCCATTATAGGGGATGCAGAGGAAGCAGAAAGTCTAGTAGCATGGGAGGCGACCAGCTGGCCAAGAATAGATGAATAGACAACATTTGCATTTTTAGTGACGCCAAAAACATTATCTCCTACTTACTAAATAAACAAATCCAAACTAGTTGGTGTAGAAGCTAAATACTAGATGACTGCATTATATTGTTGTGATCATTTCATTTTGCCGAACTTCAGCATATTCACGAAAATTTAATTTTATTGCTGATAAAGCAACAAAGTACTGTAGACAGTACAAAGTGATGGGCGAACAATACATTGATCAACCCTATTTCTTTACTCAAATCTCCGCAACTTGATTCATTCACAAAACGATGTTGTATTGAGCCAAAAACCTATCTTTGTTTTAGACACGGAGTGAAAGATGTTTCCTAGCTTCATAATAAGCATATATTATGCGCAACCACTCCATTGACAGCTAACATAAATCGTGTAAACCACCTAATCTAATGCTTGTCCGCTGCTACATCACCTAATCTTACGAGGTATTCAATGCTCCCAAAGGTATTAAATAAAACTAAAGATTAGAACTCGTACTCTAACTCTTGGCATTCAATAAGTATAAGCTCTCTTTAGATATATCTCAGTAATTGCGTGTCGCCTCTTTGGAAGTGAAGCTCAGTATTTATAGCGCCTTCCCCAACAGGGACATCTTTGCTGCCTTTGGGTCCATAGAGATTTGATGTATCTTCCATACATATTTCTTTGGCTGTGTGCCTTTGCCAGTTAGACTATGCCACCTCAACTTCCTCTATGTGACATCCTCAACTACTAATCCTCCATACGAGTTGTACCTTCGTTAGATGCATACCTTCCTAGTAAGACTATGCGACTTCATCTTCTTTCATGTTCCTTGAAACCACACGCCTAGGTAGAGACTCGTTGCATTTAATGCTGAGTGGACGCCTTAACTGTCTCTGACTTGTCGATAACTTCCATCTTCCTAGGCTAGGTCACCTAATCCTTTATCTTCCATCGTTGATGTTAGCTTCCTCATGATGAGATAAAGTAGATAGAGAAGGGATCTCATACTTCGCGGGTATCTGTGTATCACTGGTACCACTTTGTTATCTTTCATACGACCGTTTGAGATTGTGACACGCGTATGCCAGATAAATGGTATTCACACCTACTATTAGTCTTCAATCTGGGATGTAGTTGAAACTGAAAGCCCTCTGAGCGGTTCAGCTTCAGTCGTCCTCCTGAAGTCCCTTGGATCTCACAATCCCCTATGCACTTGATTCCCCTAGCTGGCATCCTTTATAGTCCTAGGAGTTGCTTCAACCAAAATGAAGACTTTGACAAATCTGGCTCTAATAGATAACCTATTGATTTCCTCCTAGAAAGATATTCAAGCAAGGTAATGAAAATATGTTTTCTTGTGAGTGATATTCAAGGGTAAATAAGATATCAAGCAAACCTCAACAATTAGGATAACTTACTCTCTTCAAAAGATTATAGAGATTCTTAATCGTTCTATCTCACATGATCAATCTAAGAGCATACATGAAATTATAAAGATGTGATGAAGAGAATTTTGCAATTTATATCAATCTTATTCCCTAATCAATAATTCTTGAATGATCATATAGCAGAAGAGACATACCTTAGAATAAACAAGAACTACGGTGATCAAAATAAGATTTCAGATATCAAGAACTATATCAGGTAAAAGATAGTCTGACCGGGATCCACGAATCCTTTAATGAAGACTTAAAAAAATCGTAACCTAATGCAATTTTTCTAGGATTAAAATTCTAAACGCGACTAGGAACATCATGCCAGTATTAAAATTCTAGTATGAAAAAAGTCCTCCATTTATAATGATGAACAAGACCATGTTGCTCGGAATTCAAGCAAGTAGTCATCTTAGAATCAAAGCAAACCAAACTTCTCTAAATAAGTATAGAAACCTTTAAGCATGTGAGAAGTTCTCCTTTGAATCTCAAAGAAGAATATGCACCAGTGTATTTCTCGATATAATCCATGTGCACAAAGAGTTAGCTTAAAAATAATGGTAAGGTATTCGTGAACCATCAAGCAATAATGAAGTTTGGTTATTCCCATGATATAATCAGTTCAGATACTGTCAAAAACAGTTCGCAAATGAAGTGTAATCTCGGTGTACAAGAACACTTCAAAAGAAACCATTTCCCGTACCGACAGTTTTAGACCTTGTAAAAAAGTGTCTAGGAACCTTTTAAAATCAACATCAGTTCGTGTACTTGGGTATTCAAAAGTGTCCAGGAACATTTACATATCAACCAGTTCGCGAGCTTACAAAATCAGTTTGTGTATGTGAGAAAATAAGAGATTTAATCACAAAAGTGTATTATCAACAATTCATAGTTCGTCTACTGATAATACAATTTGTGAATGTGAATGTAACTTGATGTCTTTAAGATATTCTTCCGCAATTATAGATCATCCTCAACATTCTTTATGCTAAATCCTTTAGATTTTATAAAGAATCTATTTTTTGAAGTTTGTCAAGTACTACCTTGAGCTCAAACTCATCATTATATTAAAGGCGTACGACATTATCTCAACAGATAAAATGGTAGAAATAATCTTTTAATATGATAGTCATAATGACTAAATAAGATAATTAGTCTTAATATACCTTTGTTAATAAAGTCCTCTTTGATGTCTTCATGATCTTCAATCTTCAATATTCAAGGCTTATTTTGTAAATTCTTATACTCAAGTACCATGCTCTAATCATATTTTGAGACTGACTTTAATAGGCTATAAATCAAGATAGTTTTGTTCATCTAAATTTGATAACAAGCTTCACATACCAACGTACAACAAAACAGGGCTCTAACTACAAGAACCTCTTTGAAACTTTATCTGTGGATGATGAAGTGAAGGATGAAGACGTTAGGACTAATTCAGATATTTTCTTATGAACTATGATGCAATACAGATCATGAGAGTTGGCTTGGAGATGATGACCAACA
Source organism: Papaver somniferum (assembly GCF_003573695.1). Taxonomy (NCBI): domain Eukaryota; kingdom Viridiplantae; phylum Streptophyta; class Magnoliopsida; order Ranunculales; family Papaveraceae; genus Papaver; species Papaver somniferum. The sequence goes on along the minus strand of NC_039361.1, from coordinate 34,843,386 downwards.
ATCAGCGGAGATAGAAACTCATCTACAAGAGGGTCTAGACTATATACACCAGAAGAAAGAAGATGAAAATCAGAATAAGGGATCCAGGTTCTCCTTTAGAGTACAACCTTGAAGTTGTAATTAATAAGAACTTGCAAGAACTATCAGAGATTAGAGAAACAAAATTCAGGGACGAAGTTAGCAGTGACAAAGGCATAGAGGATATAAAAACAAGGAAAACTTGTGATGACTTTGATGATATATCAGAGTATGAAATAGATAATGAGAATATGGAAGTTGCAAATATGATTCTGACAGAATGGCAATGCATTCAATCCAGCTCAGTGGTTAATGGATTTTCAACTCCAAATTTGACTACTAATTCTATTAGGATGGTGAACATGGAGACAGGTCTACCAGCCAGGCACAAACCTATGAGAAGTCTAATTTGGGTTTTAGCCCAGGCAGCCCTCTAGCCTCTATATGAACAAAATATTTTCATTTTCATTTTTATATTTTTTCTACTTAGTTGTTACCTTTAACCCTTGTCAAAGTAAGGATAAAGAAAATTCTTGGATCCGTCCCTGCTACCAGCTCAAACGGATTTAAGTTAGGTTACAACCCAATAAAAATAGTAGAAAAAATTTATGGGAAAGGATTTTAGTTTGCTTTCAAACTCTGTTTCATCCTCTTCTAGACAGTTGAAGCAAAAAAGTTAAGTCTGCTGCTCTTTGTGTTATTAAGGTCAAAATAGATTCCCAAATCGTTCTTAAGGTTCTGAGTTGTTTATTTGTGGACTTGGTACATTTCTTTTCACAATTTAATATTAAAAAATAAAAGAGGTAAAAACCGAGTAGAAGATTAGCTCATGAAAAAGGTGTCATATATATAAACGAGTCGGTTACAAAATGACGCTGTATTGAGCCGGAACCTGTTTTGACTTTAGACATGGAATGAAGCTTCCTAGCTTCAAACTAAGCATATTCCGCACATACAGCCAGACTTCACAACCACTCCGTTAACCTTCCGTATAGTTTTATAACCCCCAAAAATGTAGATCACAGCTATCATAAATCGTGGGCACCACCTAATCTAATGAGGACCATCTTCTATACACCCGCAACGCACCAAAACCCATCTCCTTAACTCAAACACTTCGAATCAAAGAGATGCCTGTCTCCAAAGCCTAGGTCAGAACTAAAGCACTTTCTATTTACAAACACCAAGAAATAAAAAACAGTACTTTGCTTGCAGAAACAGGAAAAGAGATTATCAAGAACTGGATTAGCTTCAAAGAGACTTTGAATTTCAGCAAAGAATCTCCTTCGTATTCTCCTTCTTCAAGGGTGTTACAGTGTTTTTCAAGAAATTGAGAGGAAAGATCATCATCATCATCAATCGAAGACTTTTATTACCAATTTAGAGAGAGAGATAGTGGGAAATGGTCTGGTTAGCATGGCTCCTATCCTTCTTTCTTCTCATCGCTTTGCTTGCCCTATTAGTTTACCAGGTTTGTAATTTTTCTTCCCATCTTGATTTTGTGTTCCCTTTTCTGGAATCAATTGTTGATAGATTTGCTGAAAGAATCAATTTTTTATTTGTGAATTTCAGTTTAAATTGTTTGGGGATTTTCAATTTGGGGAATTAGGGATTGGGTTTTTATGACATGATAGGAAAGAATTGTGGCGAAAATCTTGAGTTGAAACAGAAGAACTCTTAATTGTTTGAGCTACAATTTTGAGATCAATTGCTTGGAAAGGCATGGGATTCTTGTTTTTGAAGTTGAATGTTTTTTGTTGAGAATTGGCGTCTGCAACTTACAATTGCAGAAAAGATCACACCTTTTTTTTGTTGAGAACTGTGTTTTACATATGCATGGTGGGGTTGGATTGTGATATGTGGGTGTTAGGGTTTACATACTTTGGATTTTGAATCTGCACCTTCTAAGATGAATGCTGAACATGTATGCAGTTTAGTTTATAATATGGATGTTGTAATGCATCTTGGACCATAAACAAATTCTCTAAGATATACGATGCACAATTTATTGAAGAGTGTCACATGTTGTTTCTTTTGCGGATATGTGTTACCAGTATTCACTGCTTGAGCAATTTAGGATTAAGCCATTTATGCAGTCTTCTGGATTAACCCTTTTTGCTTGATCTCATGAATGCATAACGAGGAAGGCGTTAGAGTTTTTGTTTAGTTAAGGGAAACGTCAGGCTGTTTCGAGGCTCGCGTTTAGTAGTTAGCATTTAGCATCTATTCTTCTTCTTCTTCTTTTTCCCCCTCATTTAAGTAGGTATGGTATTATGACTTTCGGAAAGTTTCAGTTTGTACCAATTTGCATTGGCACCAAACCTTGTAGAAATGTTATGTCCAATAGCAATATGCTGTGTAGGCTCTTTACTCTCATGAAGGAAAACTAAAGGAGAAATCCAATACCCTTGAAAGATGTATCTTTTGGTGCCAAGACCTTTGAATTTGCATTATAGTATGATTATGTGTACATACAAATAATTCAAACGTGTATTGAATACGATATAAGAACGTTTTGAGATTAAAAATTTCCATGTATTGCATACAAATGCTGTTCTGTTAAGGTGTTACAAATCTAGTAACCTAATTCCTAAAATCATCTGTTGCAGCTCATGTGCTTAGCAGACTTGGAGTTTGATTATATCAATCCATATGATTCAGCTGCAAGGATAAACAGCGTAGTTTTGCCTGAATTCATTGCACAAGCAGTTCTGGCCATTCTTTTTCTCCTATCAGGGCACTGGGTTATGTTTCTTCTCAATATCCCATGCCTTTACTACAATGTCAGACTGTAAGTACTTTTTCTCCTTCTTGCTGTAAGCTTTTCCTGTGCATAGATCTGAAATACCAATTGTTTCTTGCTCATAAACTATGTGTTTTTAAATTCGTCGATAGAGAACCATAGGGAAATGTGCAGGGCCTTGAAAACTGATTTTATAATTATGAATCCTTCACGAAATGAAGATTTAGAGGGGAAACGTAAAGGTTCAACCTTGCTTTATTTCATATATGAAAGCATTTTAAGAGCTAGAGCCTATGTCCCATAGTGATGGTTCCCATTAGTAGCTTGGAAACAGCAAAAGAGCTCTTGAGGCAGAATCTTGGGTAGAATGTGAGTATACTAAAATGACAGTGGTGACCAGTGCTTATTTTCTAAGGAAAGCTATACCCTGGTTACCATTTCGTTACTGCTGATTTCTTGAAACACACGCCCGATACTCATCGAAGGCATCACACCGGAAAGGATTGTATTCTAGTCCCCGGTATATAAGAATTTTACGAAGTAACCACGTTGGCAGTGTTATTAATTTCTTTTTTGTTCGTATAGTTCCTGTTATTAATTATCTTTTTTAGTATCAATGTGTATAGAAGCTTCAGTAGGGCATTTTAAATGATTACATTTTGGTGCTTCAAGCATTCAGCTGTACCAAAACTTAGTTGTGATTCTTTATTCCATGATCAGGTATATCCGGAAGCAACATTTAGTAGATGTAACTGAGATTTTCAATCTGCTCAACTGGGAAAAGAAGCAACGGCTTGTTAAGCTAGTCTATCTTGTTCTTGTCCTCTTTTTAACCCTATTTTGGTATGTGACAGAACTCGCCTGCTTTTCTGATGGTTCTATTAAAATACATATACTAATCTTGTGGCGATTTTTTTCCTCTCAATATAGGTTGATTTATAGTGTGCTGGAGGATGATGAGTGATAAGCAGAATACTTTCTGTTGCATCCATCGCCCAAAATGTTTCTCATGTACGTATTATCTAATTAGTTTTCTTTTGAAAGAACATAGTTTATTTTCATATGCAGTAAAGAACAAACACATGGAGTTTATATAATGGTGTAATAAATGCCTTTGCTGGAACTACACCAATTCAAATTCCAAGAAAAAGTGCTGGACAATGTTCGCCCATACTCAATAAGGGATTAGACAATATGCTTTGATAGGATGCTATAGTTTACTTAAAATTCATACCCCGCAGTAAGAAAAGTATGCTTTGTGCCAGACTGATGAAATTCATGTTTTAGAAACGTAGCATTACAACTTTTCTGATACTTAACTACCATTTCGGTTTTGACACAGGCCACAAGGGATCAAAGCTCTCTACTGAAAAACTGAGGACGTGTCTTGAAGATGATGATCCCTCATATCTGCTGTTTTTGCAGTGCTGTACACTCAATTATTAAACTTAAATTTCTTGTGTAATTGTAATTTTATGGTGCCTGATGGTTCAATTTTTCATTCATCCTTAATTTAATCTTCTTTTGATTCATTTTTACCCCCTGAAGTTGTATGAAGGAAAAACATTCTACAAGCACAGCATTGGGTTTATGTAGCTGTTCGTTTTGATGTTTTAGAAAATACGAAAAAGCGTGTTCCTAGAATTCCATTGGTGATTTAGTAATCAATTTCTCATGTAACTTACGTACACAAGTCGAGGTGATATTGATGCGATAAGTCATGCGACGCTGACTTAGTCAAACTCAAAAAATTTTGTGGATTCCGTCTAGAATTTTTCCTGCAAATCTTCTTCATGTCCTACTTTTGATTTTAAACCTTTTGCTTATCTATTCTCTTGTTTTCTTAATTTTTTGTAAATTCTAGATTTATTCTGTTTTGACCTAACCCTAGAAATTTCCTAAAATTGATTTATCTGCTCTTAATCCTTTATATGTTATGACTTTGGAAACCAATTAGTATTGTTTCTCTGATTTAGGTCCTTCTTACTTCTGTTTTAGTTTAATTCAAAGTATCTTTTTCTAATTGTTTCATATTTACGTCATGAGCTAATGGAGGTGCGGATATAGAGCTTCAGAGGCATCATCATGAGATTCTCAACTGTCAACAACTAGCCAATTGGAGGGGTTTGAGATCCTACCTTGAGTAGGGATTTAATTTGCTATTAATTCAAAGATTCTTATTCTCTGTTAAGTTTATTCTTGGAAATGATCTTAGATGGTGATGGTGATGGTTTATTCTCATTATGATAGTCTCCGTATGTTGGTTTAATGGAGTTAATAGGCTGGTGGTTGCTTGTGGGAATTAATTTATCGTCACAATGCATAAAAAGTTGTGTTTAACAATACTTTAAATTTTTAATTAAAAGTTTTAATATTAAGCTGTGAAGAATTGATTAGAAGAGCACTAAGGCTATCACTGATGATGGGTGGCTAAATCAGAGATTTTGCTACACTTGGCATATCTCTTCTTATTCTCTCTGTTGTTCCTTTGGTCTCCTGAGAATGAAGATTATGTTTTTTAGGCTGTTCAGTTTCTTATTCTTATTTGTCATTCTTAAAAGAAAGTGTTGTCAATGTCATTACTGCAGGCATGCACTATCATTAACAATATCAGAATTAGTTTTTGCATTTAGTTGGCTATCCCTTTATATTTCTCAATTCCCAGTTTCTTCTGTACTCATCCTAATTAGCTTTTCTTCTTTATCCTACCTGAATACCTTTTGTAAGTGTTGCAATGGCAATTCCTGCTGCTCAAGTTAGAGTACTTGATTTAGATGAAGATGTTGAAGAATTCCCATTTAGATTTGCTGCTCTGCTCTGTGATGATACTCGAAATTACCATAAGACTTCTGTTAAGCATCATCTCAACAGAATCTGGACAATCAACTCTCCATATTTCAAATAGCTAAGCCTTATGTGCAAGAAATGGGTATTCAAAATCTCTTTGTAGTTATGTTTAAGAAAAACCAAGATAGGGATTTAGCTTTTCTTGCTAGACCTACTCTTCTGTTTGGTCAGCTTTTTGCAGTCCAACCACTTGGTGATTTGGAGTCTATATTTGATCTGGTTTGGGATAAAACCTTGATGCCAGTGAAAATTCCTATTCATTCTGATTTGGTTAACAAAGTGAGGGCTAGAGAGGTATTAGATCAGCTGGGAACATTTGTGTCAGTGGATTCTCCTGCTGAGAACCTCTATGAAGCTAAGATGATGGTGCCTCTTAAATCTCCACTTACTAGGAAAGTTGTCACCAACACCATAGAAGAACTTATTATATGACTGCATTTTACCCAAAACTGCCTTTTCGTGCTTGCAAGAAGTGTTTTATTCTTTACCATAATGAAGACAAATGCAGGGAGATTCAAATGAGAATCTTTGTCAGGGCTCTGCCTGCTCCATCTCCTAGGGATACTCATGTAGCTGTTACAAATGTGAAAGCAACTTTTGAAGCTGGTGAATGCACAAATGCCGGGAAGGTCAATTCTGCTGATGCTGCTGCTGCTGCTGTTCCATAAGAGCACTCTAAGCCATCTGCCTTTTCTGTCAGTCTGCATCCATCTGCAGCTCTTAGAAACAATGGTGCATCATTATTTGCTCCTATTTTTCCTTCTGATAAACCCATATTTTCTCCTCTTACAATTAGAGAGCCTGTTTCTTCTCAACCAAGTCCAGTCTTTCAATCTCAAGATTTTTTGCACTCAGCTGCATTTCCGTCGTCTTTTGAAAATCTTTCTTTTGATGTTGATAGTCTTATGCATGATAGAAAATGTAAAAGAGCTAGGTAAACATTTGAATCAGTCTATTTAGGCTCCAGTGCAGTAACTTCTTCTTTTTCAACGATGCCTACTCCTCGATGGCCACCAATTACTTCAGTGCCTCCTTTTACCCCGCCTTCTGAGGTGTATTTTAGTTCGGGAAGTTTTGGATCCTCTTCGAGTCAGGGTAATTCTGATGCTAACATGTTTTGGTCCTCCTCTTGTACTGCTTATGCGCGATCTTTTTTCACTTCTGCTGGTTTCTTATTCAATTCTGCCTCAGAAATGAACTACTCCTCTGAAGTATTTTTGCATTCAACTCAGGATAATAGTTTTACTTTCAATGCTGATCAGAATGGAGATCTTAAGGATGATTTAGTGCTTGAACCTGTACCTTTGGATACCCTTCCCCCTGAGTATGTTGTTACTAATGAAGAGTTTGAAAAAGAAATAGATCTCATGATGATGAAATCTGACTCTATGGAAGCGGAACCTTTGTTGGCTCATGACCCTGTAAGTTTCCTTGAAATTTTTTACTGCTTATTTAAATATCTTCGTATTTGATCAGTTTTTTATTTGAGCTCTCTTGATACTCCTGTCATCTGTTTTTTATTTTTGGTGCCTCTTCTGTTTTGTTTGCTTTATTCTGCTTGGATTTATCTTATTCATCTTCCAAAATGAAATTCTTATGCTGGAATATGAATGGTTGTTGTTCTGATAAGAAATGGCGACATCTGTTAAATCTTGTTAGAAAGTATAAACTCGATAATGTTTGTCTCCTAGAAACAATAGTTGATGAAGACTCTGTTAGGAAATATACACATCAATTACCTTTTGATTCTTGGACTTTAATACCTGCGGTAGGAAAATATGATGGTCTCGCTTTCGGTTACTTTGAAAAATCAAATATTGAATTGCGTGGTAGTTCCTTAAATATGATTCACATCATATGTGACATTACACCTGTAATCAAGAACTGTGTTATTTCCTTTATTTATGGATCCTTAAACTTGGCATATATGAAGAATCAATGGAATTTTTTTAGTAATATGAATGAAAATAATAATAATCCATGGTTGTTAGTGGGAGATTTTAATTTCATAATTACATAGTTCTGAGAAACAAGGAGGAAATGCCGAAAGATCTCTGCCTCCTATTTTTATTAAAGAAAATCTCATTAAGATGAATATGAATGAAGTCTATTCTTATGGTAACCCTTTCACATGGTGTAACAGGAGATTTAAGAATCCTTTAGAATTAATTTTTGAGAAGCTAGATAGGGCTTTATGAATGATAAATGGGTGTCAGTTCTTCCTCAAAGTAGAATTACCAATTTAGGTCGTATATAGTCTGATCACTGTCCAATTTTGGTAAAATGTTTTTATTGGGAAAAATTTACAATATTCCTTATAAGTTCTTCAGATGTTGGCAATTAAATCCTGAGTTCAAAGACATTCTGCATTGTTCTCGGTCTAAAAGGGTAAATGGTTCTCCTAGTTTTGTGGTTGTTAACAAACTCAATAATAAGAAGATTGATTTAATCAAGTGGAACATCAACTCTTTTGGATATATTAAAACCACTATAGGTAGATTAAATTCTGAGCTAGAAAAGCTTCAAGCCATGCCTTACTCTCCTCAGATTGGTGGGTATATATATCCTTAACTACTCCAAACAACTTGACTATTGGTATGAAATTGAACATTGTTTTTATAAGAAAAAATTCAGAATAAACTACTTCACCCTTTATGATAGGAATATTCACTTCTTTAATAATACTGTGAGACTTAGAAACATGTATAATACCATTCACACAATTAGAGATGATCAGGGAAATTGGTTAGAAAATGGAGATCAAGTTGCTGAGTTACTTACTAAACATTTTAAAACAATCTTTACTTCCTCCAATCCTAGTCATAATGATATTGAGGAAGATCTTAAGTTTGTTAGTCCCATTATTTCCGAGGACTTAAACTCCTCTTTAACTGCCATTCCTTCGATTAAGGAAATTGAGGATACTGTCAATACTTTAGCTCCTTGTAGTTCTCCGGGACCTGATGGGTTCCCGGCTGGTTTCTTTAAGGATAACTGGCACATTGTCCAGGATGAATTTATCTTTCATGTGCAGAGTTTCTTCAAAAATAAGTTTCTCCTTAAGCATTCAAATTTTATTTTTATAACGTTAATTCCCAAGGTTAAGAATCCTTCCTCCCCTCATGATTTCAGACCCATTAGTTTATCTAATTCTGTGTACAAAATCATTTCTAAAATATTAATCAATCGTTTGAAACCAATCTTAGACACTTTGATATCTCCTTATCAGTCGGCATTTGTTTGCCAATAGGCAAATTCATGATAACATAATCATCACCCATGAAATTCTACATTCTTTTAAAAAGAAAAAAAAAAACTAAAAATGGTCATATTGCTATAAAGCTTGATCTTTCTAAAGACTTTGATAGACTAGAATGGTTTTTCATTCTTGCTGTTTTCAAAAAGTTAAGTTTTTCAGATGACTGGTGTCAAATGATATATCAATGCATTAGTACAGGTTCTTATTCAATTCTGGTTAATGTTACTCCTGGTGCAACTTTCCTTCCTTCTAGGGTATTAGGCAGGGTGATTGTCTTTCGCCTTATATTTTCATTCTTTGCATGGAAGTTCTGCCTCAATTGTTTCTGAAAGCTGAAGCGCAAAATTTGATTCAGGGCTTCAAATTTAAGAAGAATAGTCCCTCTATTTCTCATCTTTTTTTCGCCGATGATTGTATGTTGTTTGCCAAATCTTCTGTCACTTATGCTAGAAATGTTTTAAAGATTATAAATGTCTTTGCTAAAGCCTCAGGTCAGGCGATTAATTTTGATAAGTCAAGTTTCATTATTAGTGATAAAATGCATCATAGGCATATTAAAATCTTATCCAAAACTCTTAAAATGAAATTTCTTACTAGTTATGAAAAATACTTGGGTACTCCGCTGTTTATTGGGAAAGATAAAACAAAATCTTTCAAGTTTCTCATTGACAATTTTTACTCTAGGTTAAGCTCTACTAAGAAGACAAATCTCAATGTTGCTGGAAGAACAGTTGTCACTAAGTATGTGTTATCTTCCTTAGTTGTTTATCATATGGCATGTTTTCCTCTTCCTAAGTCTGTCACTTCTAAAATTGATACCATTCAGAGAACATTTTGGTGGTCTAAAAGGAATCCTAAACACGCGGCATATTTTTCGTTCTTAGGGGGATATATGAAAATCTAAATTGAGTGGTGGTTTAGGTATTAGGAATACTCATGCTACTAACAGAGTCTTCATATGTAAACTTGGCTGGAGAATCTAGAAAAAACCGAATATTTTACTTGCTTTCTTTCTTAAAGATAAATACTTTTCAAATCAGAATTTGCTGGAGATAGACAAGGCTGCTGACTCTTCTTCCTGGATCTGGAAAGGTATTGTAAATGGGCTACGATTCGTCAAGGCTAACTCTGTTGTAAAAATTAGTAATGGGGCTTCTACCAATATTTGGAATTCAATCTGGATTCCAGGTTATAGTAACTCTCCGTCGTCTTCTCATCCTTCTCACAGTAATAATACGTATGTTAATGAACCAATTGACTCTCATAATAACTGCTGGAATTATAACCTGCTTTCTACTCTTTTTCCGCAAGAGATTGTTACTGGAATTAGATCTATTAGATTAAATCCTAGTCATAGTGATTCTTTAATGTGGGCTCATACAAAGAATAACAAGTTTACAGTTAAATCAGCTTATTAAAATATTTGTGAATGATATAGTTTCGTCTGAGGTTTCAGGATTTTGGAAAAAAGTTTGGGGTATTGATTGCTTACCGAAAATCAAGTTCTTTTTGTGGAAAATATTTGCTCATATGCTCCTGTGAATACATTGCTTCAGTTGTATAACCAGGAGATTGATGTCTTCTGTCCCTTATGTCATAATAAAGAAGAAACAATTATGCACCTTTTTATTGAATGCCCTATTGCTGCTCATGTTTGGTTTGGAATATCTTTACAACACCTGATTTTAACTGGTATGGAATGGATTGATGATTTATTTTTGTATGGCATAGTCCTGATCTTGTTGTTTCTCCTTATAAAGTTTCATGGCCTTATGTTGGTGCTATAGTGATGTGGTGTATTTGGAAGTTGAGGTGTGATGTGCTTTTTAGGCAGAAATCGATTGACCTTCCCCGTGTTATTTTGGATACTAAGCGAATGATTTACTATTATATTTCTCCCCAGCACTGTCCCTCTGTTATTTGTAGAGATATTAAAATCCCGTATGTTGAAGTGGATCATTTCATTTTTGTTGATGGTTCCTTTAAAGATTTTAAAATGGGAATGGGTGTCATCTGGTGTGATTGTGCAGGAAATGTAAAAAGTTCGAGAGCTGACTTTGGATTGATTTCAGATGCGGTAGGTGCTGAAGCTGCTGCTCTAATTTTGGCAATCTCTTGGGTAGAAGAAATGAATCTCTCCAAAGTTATTCTTGTTAGTGAATGTCTTCAACTAGTGCATTTTTTTAATGGAGTCAGTTGTAATATAGAGTGGCGGAGCGGTGATCTTCTTGAACAATGTCGGTGTTTATTATCTAAGTCTATTTCTTTCAAAACTGTGTATGTTAAGCGTCTAAATAATTGTTTAGCGGATCGACTTGCACGTCGAGCTAGAACAAATAGTCTAAAAGGTCTTTGGGTCTCCATCCCTTCCTTCTTAAACTCTTTGATAAAGAAGGTGAACCTGTCTGATGTTTGTAATTCTCTTCTTTGTTAATGCCATGGTGTGTTTCTTAGCAAAAAAAAAGATTTAGTAATCAATTTTTAGGCGAAAAATTGTATTGACCCTAGAGTTTTGAACCCCATTTTCAGATTTGTATACAAGAACTTTTACTCAAAGGATTAGAAAATCTATTTTCTTATCCTCCCATCAACACTCCTTTATACCCGGACCCAACTTTTGAATGAAAAATGTTGCCAGTGGTCAAGAGGGTCTAGCCGTATTGTTTACTTTCCTAGTTTCCTTCGATGTAGTCCACTAGGATGGAGGACAAATACAATGCTAAGAACCTGATTACCCATTTATTACCCAAATCCAATATTATAAATAAGGTTCGAGAAATCAACTCCATGACTCTTTTTTTAATTTTTCATCAAGGACTCTCCCACAATCAAGATTTACTTGAGACACGAAGAAGATGATGGATGAGGTGAATGATGGTTCTCTTTCTCTTCCTCAACTCCCATGCGACTGCATAATAAACAACATACTCACAAGGGTTCCCGGTAAGAGTTGGCTCGATTCAGGTGCGTTTGCAAACAATGGTACAACTTATTCAATGATACTTTATTCATTAATCTTCACAGAAATCAATCACAAGACGTAGGTAGTTTCGTATGGTGTAAAAAAGTCACCAAGGATGGAACAAAATATACATATAGTTTGGTTTGCTTTGATATGAATAAGGAAGAATGGATTATTCAGTTCAACCACCACAACATCTTGATATAAACAATATCACAATTCAGATTGAATCACATGGTGAATTTCTTTTACTAAGCATCACAAAAAAAAATAGTGTGCGGCAGTATTCCCTTTATAACCCTATCAATAAAATGTTCAATACGTCTACTCACGCGTTACCTCGGCGGTCGTATTTGTTTAGCATATGACTCGACCACTTCAAAATATAAGCTGGTAGACCCAGAGATACATGCGCACAACGATTTTTCCTATTGCTTTATTTTAGATGATGGTCTTAAAAAGTGGAAAACTGTTTACATGCCTTCCGGTGTGAAAATTGTTTCCAATCCCCAAGAATATCAGTTTGAAGCAATTATTTATGTTTTCTCATACCCTTCTCTGCATTGGCTGTGTTTCGATGTATCAAAACAAGGAGGGATACTTAATTTTGATGTACGCACTGAGATTTTCTCTATAATAAATTTTCCATGTGAGGTAGTACATATTTAGAGTAGTAATCTACCGGAGATGGAAGGATTATTATGGATTGTTCATAGATTGAAGTCTCCTACTAATTATCGGTGAAACTATGGTATTTGAAGAGAAATGGTGAAGATCAGAAATGGGTGGAGAAAGGCGTTATTGATTTTTCGGGTGCAGAGAGATTGTTGAAAGATACTATATACCCGAGCATTTCTTAATCCTTACATATCCTACATTCAAAGTCTTTATCAAGTTTGCAAAACATGACCATACCGAGCAATACATTTACTCTTATGATATGAATTTAAAGCAGTGGGAATCCGTCTATGAAAATAATGCTTTCGTAAGTTATTGGAATGCCAACATCAGTGTTCTTGAGAAACAAAGTGTGTAGTCCCAATAACTACACGTTAAACGATGATGGCCGATAATTAAGAACCATAATAAGCTTTCAACACCTCCTTCTTCTTTCTTTTTTTCTTTTATTTTTGTAAGGCATGCGTTAGGATTCTTCTGTTTTAGAGTGAAATATTTTTGTTTTGAGAAATAACGTCTACAACCAAGAATTACAGAAAAGATTAGGCCTTTTTTTTTTCCTTTTTCTTGGATTGTGTATACAAAATATGTATGGTGGTTTGGGGTTATGATAAGTGTTAAATATTTTTTGAACACTGAACATATATCTAGATACTTACCTTAAAATGGAGTAGTTAATTTTTTTTTAAAGAAAATATGAAGAAGTTCCTAGAATTTGATTAGTACTCAAGTACTCAATTCCTCGGCGTAAAAAAAAAACTGTATGCCGAATGACGTTAATGTTGCAAAGAACAAATATTATGAGATTTAATATAATGGTGTAATATTCAATCCTAATTCCTAGAAGAAGTGCTCAATCATGTTCTCCCGTACTTTAAATGGGGAGTTGACAAAATCCTTTGATAGGATGCTATATTTTACTTGAAATTCCTGTCCCGTTACAAGCAAAGTGTGCTTTGTGCCTCTGATTCGTTTTGTACCCCTAAAGTTTGTAAGAAGGAAACACTTTCTACAAGCATATAACATTGGGCTTATGTAGCTGTTCGTTTTGATGTTTTAGAAAACATGAAAAAGCGTGTTCCTAGAATTCTATTAGTACTCAATTTTTCGGCGAAAAACTGTACTGACCCCAGAGAGTTGAACCCCATTTTCAGATTTATGTATATGATATTTGACTCAATGGATTAGAAAATCCATTTTCTTTTCCTCCCATCAACACACACTTTTGAGCTACAAAAATGGCTTATAAGGACACAACTTTTGAATGAAAAACGTTACCGGTGGTCAAGAGGGTCTAGCCGGATTGTTCACTTTCTTATGTCCGGTGGTAGTCCACTGGGCCGGAGGACAAATACATGTTAAAAACCTGGTTACCCATTTATTTATTACCCAAATCCAATATTAATTAATTAAATAGGGTTTGAGAAACCAACCCTGGCCTCTGGGACACTCCCATGGGTAGAAGACGATGGATGAGCTGAGTAATGGTGCTCTTTGCAAGTTGGAGGCGCAGGGATACAGACGGAACTAGGTGAACTATAGGTTTAGTTGCTTGGTCTCAACTATACGAAGTTGGTTTAGATTTTGTATAATGGCTTAATCCTGAGAGTATTCAATTATGGATAAGGTCCCGGGGTTTTTCTGCATTTGCGGTTTTCTCGTTAACAAAATCTTGCTGTGTCTTTTACTTTTCTATTTCCGCAATTATAATTGTTTTTATTATAATTATTAGTAAAATACACAAACGTAAATTCCTAATTACTTGATAGCGATCCTATTGTGTTTGGTTAAGTCCGAACCTATTATCAAGTAATCATATTTCGTTGTTGTATTGTCTCGATCTTTTATCTATAGTCAATAACGCAAGTTATCTTGTTGTCGTATTTTCTCGATCTCGTATCTATAGACAATCACACGAAGTGTGAACCGATTAGTTGTATTGTCTCGACTCAGTCCATAGACAATCACTTTCGGAGAAAGGACATATAGGTGGAAAACTTTTAGATTGAGGTATATTTGGGTACCCTCGTCTTTTCAGTGTGTATGTGCAAACAATGGAATGATTTATTCAATGATGCTTTCTTCATTAATCTTCACAGAATCAAACACCATAATACTAGGCTTAACGGCCAATACGGTAGGTTGTTTGTGGGATTCATATTTCTATTGCACCCTTTGAGAGGGCCTAAAGGGGCAATCTTGTATGATCCCCCTTTTTACTTTCTCGATTTTTTTTTGTTTTTCTGCGTTACACATTAGGATTCTTCTGTTTTAGAGTGAAATATTTTTTTTTGAGAAACAACATCTGCAACCAAGAATTACAGAAAAGATTAGGCCTTTTTTTGTCTTTTTTCATGGATTGTGTATACAAGATATGCATGGTGGTTTGGGGTTATGATATGTGTTAAATATTTTTTGAACACTGAACATATATCTAGATACTTACCTTACAATAGAGTAGTTAATATTTTTTTAAAGAAAATATGAAGAAGTTCCTAAATTTGATTAGTACTCAATTCCTCGGCGTAAAAAAAAAAATGTATGCCGAATGACATTAATACTGCAAAGAACAAATATATGAGAGTTAATATAATGGTGTAATATTCAATCCTAATTCCTAGAAGAAGTGCTCAATCATGTTCGCCCATACTTTAAAAGGAGAGTTGACAAAATCCTTTGATATGATGCCATAATTTACTTAAAATTCATGTCGCGTTACAAGCAAAGTGTGCTTTGTGCCTCTGATTCGTTTTGTACCTCTGAAGTTTGTAAGAAGGAAACACTTTCTATAAGCATATAGCATTGGGCTCATGTAATTCGTTTTGATGTTTTAGAAAATATGAAAAAGCGTGTTCGTAGAATTCGATTAGTACTCAATTTTTCGACGAAAAACTGTACTGACCCAGAAATTTGAACCCTATTTTAAGATTTATGTATATGAACTTTGCCTCAATGGATTAGAAAATCTATTTTCTTCTTCTCCCATCAACACACACTTTTGAGCTACAGAAATGGCTTATAAGGACACAACTTTTAAATGAAAAAACGTTGTCGGTGGTCAAGAGGGTCCAGCCGGATTGTTTACTTTTTTATGTCCGACGGTAGTCCACTGGGCTGGGGGATAAATACAATGCTAAGAACCTGGTTACCCATTTAATTATTACCCAAATCCAATATTTATTAATTAAATAGGGTTTAAGAAAGCAACTTTGGCCTCTGAGACTCTCCCGGGATAATAAGATGATCGATGAGTTGAGTAATGGTGCTCTTAGGATTCCTCAACTCCTGTGTGACTGCTTAATAAACAACGTACTCATATGGGTTCCCGGTAAGAGTTTGGCTCGATTCAGGTGCGTATTGCAAACAATGGAATGATTTATTCAATGATATTTCTTCATTGTTCTTCACAGAATCAAACACCAAAATGCTAGGCTTAACGGCCAATATGGTAATTTGTTCGTGTAATTCATATTTCTATTGTACCCTTTGAGAGGGCCTAAAGAGGCAATCTTGTATGCTCTCCCTTTTTACTTTCTCGATCCTTTTTCACTTTTTTTTGTAAGGCATGCGTCACACATTAGGATTCTTCTGTTTTAGAGTGAAATATTTTTGTTTTGAGAAATAGCATCTGCAACCAAGAATTACAGAAAATATTAGGCCTTTTTTTTTTCTTTTTTTATGGATTGTGTATACAAGATATGCATGGTGGTTTGGGGTTATGATATGTGTTAAATACTTTTTGAACACTGAACATATATCTAGCTACTTACCTTACAATGGAGTAGTTAATATTTTTTTAAATAAAATATGAAGAAGTTCCTAAATTTGATTAGTACACAATTCCTCAGCGTAAAAAAAACAAAACTGTATGCCGAATGAAATTAATGCTACAAACAACAAATATATGAGAGTTGATATAATGATGTAATATTCAATCCTAATTCCTAGAAGAAGTGCTCAATCATGTTCGCCCATACTTTAAAAGGGGAGTTGACAAAATCCTTTGATAAAATGCTATAATTTACATAAAATTCATGTCCCGTTACAAGCAAAATGTGCTTTGTGCCTCTGATTCGTTTTGTACCTCTGAAGTTTGTAAGAAGGAAACACTTTCTACAAGCATATAGCATTGGGCTTATGTAGCTGTTCGTTTTGATGTTTTAGAAAATGTGAAAAAGTGTGTTCCTAGAAATCGATTAGTACTCAATTTTTCACCGAAAACTGTACTGACCCAGAGATTTGAACCTCATTTTCAGATTTATGTATATGAACTTTGACTCAATGGATTAGAAAATCTATTTTCTTCTCCTCCCATCAACACACACTTTTGAGCTACAGAAATTGCTTACAAGGACACAACTTTTGAATGAAAAACGTTGTAGGTGGTCAAGAGGGTCTAGCCGGATTGTTTACTTTCATATGTCCGGTGGTAGTCCACTGGGTTGGGGGAGAAATACAGTGCTAAGAACCTGGTTACCCATTTTTTTATTACTCAAATCCAATATTTATTAATTAAATAGGGTTTGAGAAAGCAACTCTGGCCTCTGGGACTCTCCCAGGAGAAGAAGACGATCGATGAGTTGAGTAATGGTACTCTTAGGCTTCCTCAACTCCGTGTGTCTGCTTAATAAACAACGTACTCACAAGGGTTCCCGATAAGAGTTTGGCTCGATTCAGGTGCGAATGCAAACAATGGAATGATTTATTCCATGATGCTTTCTTCATTAATCTTCACAGAATCAAACACCAAAATGCTAGGCTTAATGGTCAATATGGTAGTTTGTTCGTGTAATTCATATTTCTATTGTACCCTTTGAGAGGGCCTAAAGGGGGGAATCTTGTATGCTCTTCCTTTTTACTTTCTCGATCTTTTTTCACTTTTTTTTTTTGTAAGGCATACGTCACACATTAAGATTCTTCTGTTTTAGAGTGAAATATTTTTGTTTTGAGAAATAGCGTCTTGATAGACGCATTTATGTGTCTATTTTGTTCTCAATATTCTGTATTGTTAGACTCGATTAAGTACTTATTGTGTTATTTTGTGTTCTTGTAGGAAATTTTAGAGAAATAAGCCCTTGCGGCGAAATGGGCTCAAAAAGTGGTGTTTTACACCCCCAAGATAAAGTATTAAAGGAACCCCAGAAATGCACTGGAAACGTCACAGAAATGTCCCGGAGGAACCAAGAAAAATTACTATTTCCACCCAAAAATTACTATTTCAGCCCCAATTGCTAAAGGGACACCAGAACTGGATTAGGGGGAGGCCAGTTTTCTTCCCAAATTCAAATTCCAAAATTGGCGGGAAAATTTGGTTATTTACTGGCATATTTGCCAATCGATTTTTGAAGGATTTTCAGGCCGATTCAATGGATGAAACTCATTGGGTATCTTTTGCTGGGCTAGACAGGAAGGATATGGGTGTTGGATGCGATCAAATTTGGCTGGAAAATCCATCAGATGAAATCAGAGCAGACGCGTGCATGGAAAATATTTCACGGGGTTTTGATGAGTTGGAAGTGTGCTGCTCGTGTTTGGATGGGGCTTGGCTATATTCTGAAGTGTGTTTGAGATAAACAAAGAAAATCTACTCACCATTTACAGCTCCAGACGCGTATAGAGATAATTCAGGGAAGAAAATATTCCGAAATATTTTTCTTCAATGGCCGAGTAAATGAAGATTATTTGGAGTTAATGGAGGAGATTCATTGGTTCAATTACGTATAAATATGTTCCTAATGTGCTACAGAGAGGTTGTCGAGAGTTTGGGGAGTCGATAGGAGGGCCAGAGAAGCAGAAATCAAGAGTTGATGAAACTCTGTTGCTGTTGCTGCTGCTGATGAAGAACACCAAGAACACGAAGAACGGACTTGGAAGGACAGTCGTTTATGAACAGTGTCTGAGACGCACAGCCGTGGGTCGCAGCACAGACTAAACAGCAGCAACACTTGTCATTTATCGTTCATTCTGTGACGCTTTTTGTGCGTCGCAGATTACAGTTTACACCATTTTTTCTTCTTCTCATCATTTGTAAACCATTTTTGATCCATAATAAATTATTTTGAGAGCATTTATACTATGATAAGTTAATTCCCTCGTAACCAAGGCAATGGAGGAAGCTATTCATGCAACATAAATGGGTAACTATTTTATTTAATTATATAATTCACCTAATCGCTGCTTTTGCAGAGTTTTCAATTGTTTGAATGATTGTCTTAATTATTTGTTATTCAGTTTGATAGGTTATGCTTGGTTTAATCTCTTGATAATCTATGCTTAAGGTTTATAAATAATGTTTGAGAATCTGTATGATTGATAGTGAATTAAAGATAAAAGAGGACTTAAGAATTGAATAGAGTTTTGAAATATTTATCATTTAATTTTGCATAATAGTGGAATCTAGTGTCTTGGTTACCTCTCGCACCCATTGTTAATATTTTTGTATATATAATTTTATTAAATCTTTAAATTTAATCTTCACAAGTCCGAGAGTTTGAACCTCATTATTACAACCACGAAAAATCTTAAATCACGTCTGCAACCAAGAATTACAGAAAAGATTAGGCCTTTTTTTTTTCTTCTTTCATGGATTGTGTATACAAGATATGCATGGTGGTTTGGGGTTATGATATGTGTTAAATACTTTTTGAACACTAAACATATATCTAGCTACTTACCTTACAATGGAGTAGTTAATATTTTTTTAAAGAAAATATGAAGAAGTTCCTAGAATTTTATGAGTACTTAATTCCTCGACGTAAAAAAAAACATTATGCCGAATGAAATTAATGCTGCAAAGAACAAATATATGAGAGTTAATATAATAGTGTAATATTCAATCCTAATTCCTAGAAGAAGTGCTCAATCATGTTCGCCCATACTTTAAAAGGGGGGTTGACAAAATCCTTCGATAGGATGCTATAATTTATTTAAAATTCATGCCCCGTTACAAGCAAAGTGTGCTTTGTGCCTCTGATTCGTTTTGTACCCCTGAAGTTTGTAAGAAGGAAACACTTTCTACAAGCATATAGCATTGGGCTTATGTAGCTGTTCGTTTTGATGTTTTAGAAAATATGAAAAACCGTGTTCCTAGAATTCGATTAGTACTCAATTTTTCGACGAAAAACTGTACTGACCCAGAGATTTGAACCCCATTTTAAAATTTATGTATATGAATTTTGACTCAATGGATTAGAAAATCTATTTTCTTCTCCTCCCATCAACACACACTTTTGAGCTACATAAATGGTTTATAAGTACACAACTTTTGAATGAAAAACGTTGTCGGTGGTCAAGAGGGTCTAGCTGGATTGTTTTCTTTCTTATGTCCGGTGGTAGTCCACCGGGAAAGGGGACAAATATAATGCTAAAAACCTGGTTACCCATTTATTTATTACCCAAATCCAATATTTATTAATTAAATAGGGTTTCAGAAAGCAACTCTGGCCCCTGGGACTCTCCCAAGAAAAGAAGACGATGGATGTGTTGAGTAATGGTGCTCTTAGGCTTTCTCAACTCCCGTGTGACTGCATAATAAACGTCGTACTCACAAGGGTTCCCGGTAATAGTTTGGCTCGATTCAGGTGCGTATGCAAACAATGAAATGATTTATTCAATGATGCTTTCTTCATTAATCTTCATAGAATCAAACACCAAAATACTAGGCTTAGCGTACAATATGGAAGTTTGTTTGTGGGATTCATATTTCTATTATACCCTTTGAGAGGGCCTAAAGGGGAAATCTTGTATGCTCTCCCTTTTTACTTTCTCGATCTTTTTTCACTTTTTTCTTTCTTGGGTAATCGATTCCCAAACCGGTTTCCTTTTTTTTTCGGTTGTTTTTATTGGGTTGATGCACTCGTCTTAAGTACCTCTTATTCAATGAAATTTCTCTTGACCGATCAAAAAAAAACTAATCTTCACAGAAATCAATTACAAGATGTACGTCGTTTCATATGGTGTAAAAAACTTACTGAGGATGGAACACAATATACATATAGTCTGGTTTGCTTTGATATCCGTAAGAAGGAAGAATGGATTGTTCCATTTTGACCACCACAATATCTGATATCAACAATAGCTTAATTCAGATTGAATCACATGGTGAATTTATTTTACTAAGCATTAGAAAACTGAATGGTGCGCGGCAGAACTCCCTTTATAAACCTATTACCAAAGCTTCAATACCTCTGCTTGTGCGTTACCTTGGCGGTCCTATTTGTTTAGGATATGACTCGACCACTTCAAAATATAAGCTGGTAGAGCCAGAGATATATGTGCACACCGCTAATTCATCATGTTGCTTTGTTTTCTATGATCCTCTTAAAGAGTGGAAACCTGTTTACATGCCTTTCCTTGTGGAAATGGTTTCCATTTCCAAAGTACGTAAGTATGAAAGAACAACTAGTTATGTTATTTCAAACTCAACTATGCACTGGATATATTGCGGTATATCGCAAGGAAAGATACTTAGTTTGGATGTGCACACAGAGATTTTCTCTTTAATAAATTTTCCAAGTGAGGTAATAGATTTAGTAGACAATTATCTACTTAAGATGGGAGGATTACTATGGTTTGTTCATCGCCTGAAAGCTTTTAATTATCGGTGAAAGCTATGGTATTTGAAGAAATACTCTGGCAATGGTCTTTGTGATGAAGATAACAAATGGGTGGAGAAAGGCATTATTGATTTATCGTGCGCAGAGAGATTGTTAAAAGGAACGTTATTCAGTGAGCCTTTCTTAATCCTTATAGATCCTACATTCAAAGTCTTTATCAAGTTTGTCCAAGCTGACCACACCAACCAATATATTTACTCTTATGATATGGATTTAAAGCAGTGGGAATTCGTCTACGAGAATGATGGAGCTTTCTTAAGTTATTGGAATGCTAGCCGCAGTGTTCTTGAGGAAGAATATATAGTCTCAAGTAAATAACTACATGCTTAACGATGATGCCTGATAATTAAGAACCCCATGAGATTACTTGTTGAGTTTATTAGAAATCCAGTTCTTGTGATTGCTTCAAATCAGCGAGATGGGTAGCTAAGAATTCTTGTGAATCTTGTATTTAACCAACCTAGTGCATGAATTGAATTACCCACTTTTGAATTTCGACTAACCACAGTGTTGATGGTGGTATTAAATCTTAATTTCATAATAGTACGTGAATTTCTTATGTTGTGATTTTGTGTTCTAGATGTATGCTTATCTTCTTAGGTGGATTCATAAAAATTGAAAATGAAATGTTTTGATTTCATTGGAATGAAATGATTTGGTTTCATTGGAATGAAATTCAGAACTGTTATTGAGATCGTGATCCATTTTACGTTTGCTAAAAAGTTTCAAGGAACTTTTATTTGAATGATGTTTCTAGTTTCCTTATGTGCTCCTTTCCTAAGCGTCCTCTATAACCTTTTAAAAGGACCTTGAATGAAGTTTTGGAGGGGAAATGAAAAATTTCAACCTTTCATTTTTTCATATATGAAAAAGTAGCTTGGAAACAGCTAAGGAGGTCTTGAGGCAGAACCGTGGTTAGAATGTGTGAATATACTCAAATGGCAGTGGAAAGGTGGCGGGTTCTTATTTTGCTTTTATAAATCAGGGTATTTTCTAATGAAAGTTATACCCTGGTTAAAATTTCTTTACTGCTGATTCTTGACACATACGTCTGATACTTATCGAAGTTATCACACCAGAAAGGATTATAGTCTAGTCTCCATTAATAATTTATGAAGTAACTGCTTATGCATTGTTATTAATTCTTTTTTGTTCGTATAGTTTCCGTTATTAATTGTCTGCTTAATTAAAATTCATACCCCGTAGTAAGAAAAGTATGGGTTGTGCCAGAGTGATGAAATTCATGTTTTAGAAACGACATTACAATTTTTCTGATAGCCACGGTCTTATGCAATTCCCTTGGATGTATTCAAAGTGTCCGCGGGAAGGTTGTTCATGCATCAGAATGGTGATTGAATCACAACCGAAGAAGCTCAGGTATTTGCAATGTCAAGATCCCAACTGCCCAGAGGAACCACATACGCTAGATGATGCTATGAAGACTAAAGAAGAATAAGAAAAGATTGCAACACTCTGCAAAAACTTCAAACTTAAAACCAAATTGAAGAAGAAGTTATTACACTGCAAGCATTGTGGATCTAGAGATCACGAATACAAACATTGTCCACAGAGAATCAGTGGATGCTCAAAGCCTGGTTCCAAGACTTCTATGAATTTGCGCACTTCTTATGAAGAAGACACATATGGAAGGCATTTTTGGGAATGTCTTAGGTGTTTTTTGGTGGAGTGGGCTGATTGAAGTTGAAGGACAAATCAATTCACTATGTATTATGTTATTTATTAATTTGTTGTTTATTTTGTGTTATTACGATGATCTAAAATCAAACATGTGGATGTCTTCACATTTACACCATCAATATCATAACTAATTTAAGTTTTTCTTGGATTAAAAATTGCACCATCAATCTCATAAATAAAAACATACTGCATTGAAAAACCACATCATACATGAGAATAAAAGAAATACATTAGATTAAAACAACTACAACATTGTAGTCAATTCTCGTGGGGTAGTGGAATTCCTAAGACGATGTAGGGATTGTATTTGTTGAGCACCCTAAGAATATTGAAACAAGCATGTAAGTCGAAAGGACGTCCGCCGAAAGATACTTCCCACATCGCTAGAGTTTTGGGTTCCACTTCATGTACAGCTTCATCGTTGAGCTTATTTCTGTGTTTCTCCATTAGTACAACAATGAATTCCAATATATTTCAACTAATTGAACTAAAACGATGCCACAATAAGTGAGGATCACACCCATTAATGTTCCTCGTTTCAGCGGCGAACATTGTATAAACTTTCTCCCAAAAACACAACGTCGATTCAGATACATTCTTATCGACAACATACTGTGTGTGAAAAACAAAGGCTTTACAAATAGATAAATCCTCTTGTTGAGTGAATCTAACACCACGAACTCTGGGAGACATTTTTATAGATGATTTGAGAGTATTTACAGAGTTGAAATGATGTGTATTTATAGAACTCCAAAATTATAGCCGTTAGATCACGGGATTTTTCAGCTATCCAGATTTAGCCAGTAGCGGTTTAGGGAAAAACGCGGAGCTTTTACCAAAGTCACTGGCGTTCGAAGGAACACCTGGCGTTTTTGTGACAAACGCCAGTGCTTTTGGCTCAAACGCCAGAGCTTGTTGTACGATCGCCCTGCCTTCCTTCAACCATGCGCTTGTTCTTCCATCTCACTCAACAAACCAACAAATTTTTTGGTTTGTCCATCCGTTTTTCATGTTTGTTGAGTCCATAGTGGGATCAAAATCAACAAATCCTTGTTTTGTTGAGTCCATATGAACTGCTCTTAGGTTAGTTTTCCTTCTTAGGTTATCGATGAGAAATAAGGGTGATGGAAAATTACAAATAAGTCCTCGTCTATTGGATATCGGAGACCCTTTGACAAATTTTCACTCACGGAGACATGAAAACCTGTCACTATTTCGTCCTGAAGACTGATGCGATCTCTTCAAAAATATTGCTAGCAAGTGGAAGTCAGAGTAAGGATGTCTTGAAGCTATTTGTAACTCTTTCATCTCGAGGACTAGAACTGTGTCGTGAAACACATTATTTACTAACTCTTGCTAGCCACTTTGTTAACATAACGAAAATAAATAATGTATTGGTCTATAATCGACTGGAACGTAGTCCGCTATAGTTAACCCCGAGTCGGAGTAGCGAATTCGGGAGAAACATGATATGCAAGATTGCCTTAGGTTTTTTCTATTTTTCCGAAATGAAAAGTTGAATTTAGATGGAGTAAATGATTATGACTCTGGGTTGACTCGGTTTCGGTATGAAAGGTTATTTATTCTTTCGTAACTCAGTGACTCATCTGAATCCGGTTTAGAGAAGAAAAAAAACCCAAAGGAACATCTTCTCCTATAAACACCACATGAACATTAATCTTCAGTAGAGCATTTGAAGGGGATCTTAAGCAGGTGACATTAGATTATAATCTCATTCTTTTGTAGCAACATGAATGAAATCAGCAACACAATAATCCAATTGTCATAAAGAGCTTTAAATGAAAGGTTATCTAATTTATCAGAACTCAATGACTCATCTGAATACGGTTGAGCGAAGAAAAAACACTAAAGGAACATCTTTTCCTATAAACACCAGATGAACATTAATATTCAATAGAGCATTTACAGGGGATCCTAAGAAGGTAACAGGGGCGGAGGCAACCAACGGCAAGGGTAGGCAATTGCCTACCCTGGACTTGGCTATTTCTCCTCTGGTGGTACACATTTTAAGCCCAATCAGAATAATTTGTGTTCTTGCCTACCCTAAAAAAGGCCCAAGTCCGATACCAAAATGAAAAAAAGCAAGGCAAAAACTCAAAACGTACTTCTATTTGCTTGTGTTCTCCCTTCACCCCTTAGATAATTTCTTGAAATTATAGAACAATATACGCTAGAAAAATTAGCTAGCTAACATGTATCGTGTTTCATATGTATATTTTGTTGTTATCAAATGCAATTAGGAGTTGTAATAATTCATGTGAAATGAAATAACTTTTTTTGTTAAGCTATTTTTTCTGTGTCATGTTTTTTTGCTTGTCTACCCTCTCTAGAAATCCTGGCTCCGTCACTGGAAGGTAACATTAAATTATAATCCCAATTCTTTTGTAGCAGCATAAATGAAATCAATAATACAATAATCTAATTGTCATAAAAAGCTTTAGTCATACAATCATTTATGACTTCCCATATGGCATTTTCCCTACCTACTTCATGACCATGACTAATAGATTTTCATACCCATAAGTATCTTCTGGTTTAGGATGATGCAGAGGATGACAATGTTTAAAGTATTTTGACTTAAAAATTCTGTACCTTAAATTACTTGGAGACTTGATGAGTTTCCATGCAGTTTTAACTAAAAGAGCCAAGTTAAAATGTTTTAAATTACTAAATCCTAGACACCATACTTCTTACGAGAACGTTTGTCTTATTGTTTAAGATATATACCACAAGGTTTTTTTTTACCCCATCAAAAGTCTCGTTGAGACCTTGCCATTTTATAAATAACTACATTAGGCATCAAGAAGGTGTTCATATGATATGTTGGGGATGATTTGAAAACATGTTGGGCAAGAGTAAACTTACCCGGTTGAGTAAGTCGTATACCTTTCCATTTGGACATTTTTTATATCAAATTGATCTACAAGGTGGCCAGAAACATCATTTTTGGAACTTCCAAAGAAGAGAGGGATTCCTAAATACTTTTCATTTAGTTCAACCTTTCCAACATTAAGAAATCTGATTAAAGAGATGCAAATATCTGGATGTAATTTTTTATTAAAAAGCATCCAGATTTTAGAAAATTAATTATTTGACCGGAACACATGATAAAGTCATTAGTAATGGACCTCAAGTTACTTGCTTCAGAGTGCAATGCTTTGCAAAAAAAAAAAAAAAATCAATCATCGGCGAAAAGAAGGTGAGATATACTTGAGGCATCACTAGTAACTTTGATGCCATGCATTTGATTATTTCACAAGACCCATCATGAAGCAAGCACTTGGATAAAGACTCCATAAATATGATGAAGAGATAAGGGGAGAGGGGATCACCTTGTCCCAGGCCCCTAGAGGATTTGCAATATGTGGTACTGACACATTGGTAACTTATATCGTACCAATCATTAGAGAATCCAAACTTCATAATACTATCAATCAAGAAAGACCATTCCATTTTATAGAAAGCTTTCTCCTTTTCAATGAATGAAAAAGCTCATGGGAAATCACTAAATTGTCTGGAGTTATCATTTTACCTAGCAATGGTTTCATTTTATTCATTCTGCTTTCAGAAATAATCTTGAAACTAGTTTTACAAAGAGATATTTTCTTAAAGTCAGATAGATATGAAGGATTCGAGATCTTAGGGATAAGGGTGAGAAATAAATGGTTCATTTCTTTAAGAATGTGCTTTTTGTCAAAGAAATTCTTGACAGTAAGCCAAACATCTTTAACAAGGATTCTAATGTTTATCTTTTTGTAAAATCCCGGTGGAAATCCATCGGGACCATGGGCATACCAAGGAGCCGGTTGGCAAATGGTGTTCCTCAATTTTTGAATGGTAACTGGACTCATCAGAGGTTCATTGTCCATAGGATTTATGCAGGGATCACATGCAGTCAAGTAAGTCCCTTTTGCGCGTAGGATTAGTAGTATTAATATTCTTAAAATGTTCCACTAGTAAACTTTCAGTTTGATCCTTGTCATTAACACATTGACCCTATAAAGTTTTAGAAAAGATTTATTACTATAATATTTATTTTTGTTAACATAAGTGTGATAGAAACACAAGTTTCTATCATAGCTTTTGATAAACTCTTTTCTAGACTTTTGAGCATAAAATCTTCTTGGATTTTCTGCCAATGCTCTAAGTCAGGTTCCACTTTTTTGATAGATTCATTATTCTGACTTGTCATTTGGTTGGTAGCTAAGAAAATATAGCTCACGATGAATATTATCAAACTGGTTTATTTTCCAATCACTAAAGCCAAACTTAACATTTCTCAATTTTTTGGTGCGGTGAAAAGCAGGTGAGAGCCTTAACATCTATATCATGAATATTTTTAATGACCTCATGAGATGTAGGGTCTCTGAACCAGCATTTGAAGTATCTACAAGGAGGGATACTTAGTTTTGATGTACACACTGAGATTTTCTCTATAATAAATTTTCCATGTGAGGTAGTACATATTTGGAGTAGTAATCTACTGGAGATGGAAGGATTACTATGGCTTGTTCATCCATTAAAGTCTCCTACTAATTATCGGTGGAAACTATGGTATTTGAAAGAGAAATGGTGGAGATCAGAAATGGGTGGAGAAAGGCATTATTGATTTGTCGGGTGCAGAGAGATTGTTGAAAGATGCTATATTACCCGAGCCTTTGTTAATCCTTACAGATCCTACATTCAAAGTCTTTATCAAGTTTGCCAAACATGAACATCAATACATTTACTTTTATGATATGGATTTAAAGCAGTGGGAATCCGTCTATGAGAATAATGCTTTCATAAGTTATTGGAATGCCAACCGCAGTGTTCTTGAGAAACAGAGTGTGTAGTCCCAATAACTACACGCTTAAAGATGATGGCCGATAATTAAGAACCACAATAAGCATTCAACAACTTTTTTATTATTATTTTTTACTATTTTTTTTGTAAGGCATGCGTTACACATTAGGATTCTTCAGTTTTAGAGTGAAATATTTTTGTTTTGAGAAATAGCGTCTGCAACCAAGAATTACAGAAAAGATTAGGTTTTTTTTTCAATATGCATGGTGGTTTGCGGTTATGATATGTGTTAAATATTTTTTGAACACTGAACATATATCTAGCTACTTACCTCACAATCGAGTAGTTAATATTTTTTTTAAAGAAAATATGAAGAAGTTCTTAGAATTTGATTAGTACTCAATTCCTCGGCCTAAGAAAAAAACTGTATGCCGAATGATATTAATGTTGCAAAGAAAAAATATATGAGAGTTAATATAATGGTGTAATATTCAATCCTAATTCCTAGAAGAAGTGCTCAATCATGTTCGCCCATACTTTAAAAGGGGAGTTGACAAAATCCTTTGATAGGATGCTATAATTTACTTAAAATTTATGTCCCGTTACACGCAAAGTGTGCTTTGTTCCTATGGTTCGTTTTGTACCCTGAAGTTTCTAAGAAGGAAACACTTTCTACGAGCATATATAGCATTGGGCTTATGTAGCTGTTCGTTTTGATGTTTTAGAAAATATGAAAATGCGTGTTCCTAGAATTCGTTTAGTACTTAATTTTTCGGCGAAAAACGGTAGTGACCCCAGAGATTTGAACCCCATTTTCAGATTTATGTATATGAACTTTGACTCAATGGATTAGAAAATCTATTTTCTTCTCCTCCTATCAACACACACTTTTGAGCTACAAAATGGCTTATAAGGACATAACTTTTGAATGAAAAACGTTGTCGATGGTCAAGAGGGTCTAGCCGGATTGTTTACTTTCTTATGTCCGGTGGTAGTCCACTGGGA
Source organism: Papaver somniferum (assembly GCF_003573695.1). Classification (NCBI taxonomy): domain Eukaryota; kingdom Viridiplantae; phylum Streptophyta; class Magnoliopsida; order Ranunculales; family Papaveraceae; genus Papaver; species Papaver somniferum. The sequence goes on along the minus strand of NC_039361.1, from coordinate 34,814,755 downwards.
TGGAGGACAAATACAATGCTAAGAACCTGGTTACCCATTTATTTATTGCCCAAATACAATATTTATTAATTAAATAAGGTTTGAGAAAACAACCATGGTCTCTAGGACTCTCCCAGGAGAAGAAGACGATGGATGAGTTGAGTAATGGTGCTCTTAGGCTTCCTCAATGTCATAACCTCAAATTCTATTTTTGTTTGATGGTTAGGTTTGCCTTTAAAATAGTCTTTTTGTTAGCTAATTGGCTGCCCTTGATAAGATAGCTGGGTGTAGTTAAAAACTAGGTTAGAGATAAAAACCTAGATTTAAGTTGCCTGAGTTAGAGAACAGAAAATTGAGTTTCTTGTCAAAGAAAAGAACTTTGCGGCGTGAAGAGAAGTTGCAGCTGAAACTAAAGGATGTCTAGGGTTACACAAGTCCAAAGGCAAGTTTATTCTTGCTTTATCATCTATTATTGATAGTACATAGGTTTCACTTGTTGAATCTCATGAAATCTTAGGTTTAGAAGCTAAGAAACTAGGGTAATTTCGAATTAGGTATTTCCTAACACCAAAAACTATAATTTTTGTTTGTATCTTAGTTTTAAATCGAAATATTGGATCTATGTGATTTTCATATATGTTGTTTGTTACTGTATTATGAAACCTCTGTTAAATGGTTAGCACGATCGGAGATGGAGTTGTGATGAAATCAACCAGGTTCAGATTACATTGCTATAGATTTTAGATCACTGTGCAGTGATAGAAACCCATGAAAATAGGAATTCTACAGTGTATAATGACCTGAATTTTTAATGGGAGTAATCCATTTAGTATATGAAGTTTCTGTAAAAATTTCACTTGAATATGAGTTAGAGAGGTACTCCATTTCAGGTAATCTTGTAGAAAATTCAGTTTGAGATGAACTTATAGAATCAATGGTAGATTAGGTTCTAACCGTTACTTTTCTATGAATTTTTGATACAATTTCTGTGTTATATTTATGAATGTATGGTAGAAATTTCTTTGAGATCATGTTAGTGTTGATAAGGAATGACAGGTCCAGTTATGGTGTTCGGTGTAAAACTAATGGAATAATTTCTGAACTGTCATGTGCTATGGTATGTATTTTGCTTTCTTGTTGTTCTTGTGAGAATGAATGTTGCATTGAAGTGCAGGTGTAAACTCTAGACTTTTGAAATGTCTTGCAAAGGTGTTGATGTATAGTTAGGATTCAAATCCTTATTGAATGATACGTTGTTTGTGAATCTACTTACTAAGGGAGCAGAGCCTCTTCTATTCAAATAGTTTGAGTGTCGCGGTGGGTAGTAGATGAGTTGGATAAGACAAGAGATCAGGGCCACAATAGCATATATCTTGTGAGCACCGGTGGGCGCTGGATTAAATGTAAATCTTTTTTTTATTCTTGAATGTGTGTGTTCTTTTGTATTTCAGGAAGTAGAGTAAACATTTGATTTAGTCGCAAAGTTGCTCGTGGGGTCGCTGCAGTTTGTGGGAAGAAGTAGGATCTCTTCTTTGCAGTGGCTTTCTTTTAGATTTTTGTTTTATTTTCCTTATTCTCAATAAGGTTTATCACTGAGAGACACTGGTGCTTGACACCATACTGAGAGTTTATTTTGAGACTTAATTCTTTTCAAACATAGTTATGTCGAAACCTTCCAGTATTTATTTTTTAATTCAATGGAACTTCTAGTCTAGTTTGGTACCTTTTCTTATGAAAAAGAGGTTTTTCTTGCAGTATTGTTTTTAATTGAATTTTACTTTCAATTCAGTTAGACGTTTTGACTAGCGTAAGCTATATGTACCTATGTTTGTATGGAAAGATCTTGAATTACTATTGATAGGGCCGGCCGGACTACTAATATGAATTCAGGGTCGCTACAGTTGGTATCAGAGCCCGTGATCCTAATGGACATGTGGCGTTGTGAAGCACACTTACTCTAGGCACTTAGGCTTTTGTTCAATTCTTACGTTTAACGTAATAATTTTGATTCCTTTCTCTTAGTAGAATGGATGTTGATTTCTTGTTTCTTTTTTCCCCCTTCCCTTGTGTTACTAGTTATGTCAGGAAGAAGAGGAACCAGAAATGCGAGAAATAATCAAGGGAATGGGAATGGAGAAGCTCCTAATTTTTCTAAGATGATGAGGTTGATGACTGAAGCAATGACAAACCAGACTGCTATCCTTATGGCTTTCATGCAGAACCATAATGAGAATCATAATGCGCCTCCTCCTCCGCCACCAGATGGGAATGTTGATGGTCATATCCCACAAGGTGATGGAGCCCAAGCGGCATGGCTGAACCTGCTGGAGAAGTTCGTAAGGTTGAAACCACCCAGCTTTGAGGGTTCAACCAATCCACTAGTTGTGGACAAGTGGAAGGAGGATATCGAGAAAATATTTGTAGCTATGAGATGTACTCATGTACAAAGAAAACAATTAGCGGTTTTCCAATTGTCTGGTGAAGCGGGAAATTGGTGGAAGAATGCTGCTAGAAGACTGGATGAAAATACTCTTACCTACGCCGCATTTTGTGAGAGGTTTGATACAAGGAATTTCCCTGCAATTGTGAGACACAAGAAGATTAAGGAGTTTGTTGATTTGGAACAAGTGAAGCCTATGCTCGTGGATGATTACCTCGACAAGTATATCTCCTTGCAACATTTCGCACATTTCATGGTACCCGATGAGGACAAGTCAACTCGGAAGTTTGAGAATAGTTTAGGGGACCATATTCGTAGTAATGTAATCAACCATTGTTTTCCTACTTTTCAACAAGTTGTGGATAGTGCTAGAGCTACTGAGGCAAATTGGTTGAGGCATAAAGAAGCTAGGGATGCAAAACAAAAGAATTACCAAGGTAATCATCGTGGTTGGAAGAGACAAAGGTCCGATCCACTTGAGGACTCTGATAATGGGACCATGAATGTTACATCTACTCCATTTTATTGCTATAACTACTGGGATGCTGGGAACAAGAGACATGAATGCACTAATCCTAGGCGACAGCGACCTAAGACGTTAAATGAAAATAAAGGGGTATGTTTCTTGTCCAAAACAAACTAAGTAGAATTTAATTCATCCTAGTGCAACCTATTTTCGTACGATACTGTCATAATTCGATTTCGAGGAAGAAATCATTTCTTTTAGGGGGGAAGAATGTCATAACCTCAAATTCTATTTTTGTTTGATGGTTAGGTTTGCCTTTAAAATAGTCTTGTTGTTAGCTAATAGGATGCCCTTGATAAGATAGCTGGGTGTAGTTAAAAACTAGGTTCGAGAATAAAAATAAAAACCTAGATTTAAGTTGCCTGAGTTAGAGAACATAAAATTGAGTTTCTTGTCAAAGAAAATAACTTTGCGGCGTGAAGAGAAGTTGCATATGGAACTAAAGGATTTCTAGGGTTACACAAGTCCAAAGGCAAGTTTATTCTTGCTTTATCATCTATTATTGATAGTACATAGGTTTCACTAGTTGAATCTCATGAAATCTTAGGTTTAGAAGCTAAGAAACTAGGGTAATTTCGAATTAGGTATTTCCTAACACCAAAAATTATAGCTGTTGTTTGTATCTTAGTTTTAAGTCGAACCATTGGATCTCTGTGATTTTCATATATGTTGTTTGTTACTGTGTTATGAAACCTCTGTTAAATGTTTAGCACGATCGGAGATGGAGTTGTAATGAAACCAACCAGGTTCAGATTACATTGCTATAGATTTTAGATCACTGTGCAGCGATAGAAACCCATGAAAATAGGAGTTCTACAGTGTATAATGACCCGAATTTTAATGGGAAAAACCCATTTAGTCTATGAGGTTTCTGTAAAAATTTCACTTGGATATGAGTTAGAGAGGTACCCCAACCAACTGAGGTTTTCAGGTAAACTTGTAGAAAATTCAGTTTGAGATGAACTTATAGAATCAATGGTAGATTAGGTTCTAACCGTTACTTTTCTATGAATTTTTGATATAATGTCTGTGTTATATTTATGAATGTATGGTAGAAATTTATTTTAGATCAGGTTTGTGTTGATAAGGAATGTAACAGGTCCAGTTATGGTGTTCGGTGTAAAACTGATGGAATAATTTCTGAACTGTCATGTGCTATGGTATGTATTTTGCTTTCTTGTTGTTCTTGTGAGAATGAATGTTGCATTGAAGTGCAGGTGTAAACTCTAGACTTTTGAAATGTCTTGCAAAGGTGTTGATGTATAGTTAGGATTCAAATCCTTATTGAATGATACGTTGTTTTTGAATCTACTTACTAAGAGAGCAGGGCCTCTTCTATTCAAGTAGTTTGAGTGTCTCGGTGGGTAGTAGATGAGTTGGATAAGCCAAGAGACCAGGGCCACAATAGCATATATCTTGTGAGCACCGGTGGGCGCTGGATTAAATGTAAATCTTTTATTCTTGAATGTGTGTGTGTTCTTTTGTGAACTGCCGAAGGTAATTGTCATTTGGTTGGAATGCTAAATCTCTGATCTAAATTTTGTTGTAGTTAAAACATATAGACTACTCTTATACTTTTGTATCTTATATGCTATTGGTACATATATGATGGAATGAGAATGAACTTGCAATTATTAAGGTTCTGACCTTATGTTGATTTTCTATTTCAGGAAGTAGAGTAAACATTTGATTTAGTCGCAAAGTTGCTCATGGGGTCGTTGCAGTTTGTGGGAAGATGTATGATCTCTTCTTTGCAGTGGCTTTCTTTTAGATTTTTGTTTTCTTTTCCTTATTCTCAATAAGGTTTATCACTGAGAGAAACTGGTGGTTGGCACCATACTGAGAGTTTATTTTGAGCCTTAATGCTTTTCAAACATAGTTATGTCGAAACCTTCCAGTATTTGTTTCTTAATTCAGTTGAACTTCTAGTCTAGTTCGGTACCTTTTCTTACGAAAAAAAAGGTTTTTCTTGCAGTATTGTTTTTAATTGAATTTTACTTTCAATTCAGTTAGACGTTTTGACTAGCGTGAGCTATATGGACCTATGTTTGTATGGAAAGATCTTGAATTACTATTATAGGGCCGGCCGAACTACTAATATGTATTCAGGGTCGTTACAGTTGGTATCAAAGCCCGTGATCCTTATGGACATGTGGCATTGTGAGGCACACTTACTCTAGGAACTTAGGCTTTTGTTCAATTCTTACGTTTAACGTAATAATTTTGATTCCTTTCTCTTAGTAGAATGGATGTTGATTTCTTGTTTTCTTTTTTTCCCCCTTCCCTTGTGTTACTAGTTATGTCAGGAAGAAGAGGAACCAGAAATACGAGAAATAATCAAGAAAATGGGAATGGAGAAGCTCCTAATTTTGCTGAGATGATGAGGTTGATGACTGAAGCAATGACAAACCAGACTGCTATCCTTATGGCTTTCATGTAGAACCATAATGGGAATCATAATGCGCCTCCTCCTCCGCCACCAGATGGGAATGTTGATGGTCATATCCCACAAGGTGATGGAGCCCCAGCGTCATGGCTGAACCTGCTGGAGAAGTTCGTAAGGTTGAAACCACCCAGCTTTGAGAGTTCAACCGATCCACTAGTTGTGGACAAGTGGAAGGAGGATATCGAGAAAATATTTGTATCTATGAGATGTACTCATGTACAAAGAAAACAATTAGCGGTTTTCCAATTGTCTGGTGAAGCGAAAAATTTGTGGAAGAATGCTGCTATAGGACTGGATGAAAATACTCTTACCTACGCCGCATTTTGTGAGAGGTTTGATACAAGGAATTCCCCTGCAACTGTGAGACACAAGAAGATTAAGGAGTTTGTTGATTTGGAACAAGTGAAGCCTATGCTCGTGGATGATTACCTAGACAAGTATATCTCCTTGCAACGTTTCGCACATTTCATGGTACCCGATGAGGACAAGTCAGCTCGGAAGTTTGAGAATAGTTTAGGGGACCATATTCGGAGTAAGGTAATCAACCATTGTTTTCCTACTTTTCAACAAGTTGTGGATAGTGCTAGAGCTACTGAGGCAAATTGGTTGAGGCATAAAGAAGCTAGGGATGCAAAACAAAAGAATTACCAAGGTAATCATCGTGGTTGGAAGAGACAAAGGTCTGATCCAGTTGAGGACTCTGAGAATGGGACCTTGAATGTTACATCTACTCCATTTTATTGCTATAACTGCTGGGATGCTGGGCACAAGAGACATGAATGCACTAATACTAGGCGACAACGACGTAAGACGTTAAATAAAAATAAAGGGGTATGTTTCTTGTCCAAAACAAACTAAGTAAAATTTAATTCATCCTAGTGCAACCTATTTTCGTACGATACTGTCATAATTCGATTTCGAGGACGAAATCATTTCTTTTAGGGGGAAGAATGTCATAACCTCAAATTCTATTTTTGTTTGCCTTTAAAATAGTCTTGTTGTTAGCTAATAGGCTGCCCTTGATAAGATAGCTGGGTGTAGTTAAAAACTAGGTTAGAGAATAAAAATAAAAACCTAGATTTATGTTGCCTGAGTTAGAGAACAGAAAATTGAGTTTCTTGTCAAAGAAAAGAGCTTTGCGGCGTGAAGAGAAGTTGCAGCTGGAACTAAAGGATTTCTAGGGTTACACAAGTCCAAAGGTAAGTTTATTCTTGCTTTATCATCTATTATTGATAGTACATAGGTTTGACTTGTTGAATCTCATGAAATCTTAGATTTAGAAGCTAAGAAACTAGGGTAATTTCGAACTAGGTATTTCCTAACACCAAAAACTATAACTGTTGTTTGTATCTTAGTTTTAAATCGAACCATTGGATCTCTGTGATTTTCATATATGTTGTTTGTTACTGTGTTATGAAACCTCTGTTAAATGTTTAGCACGATCGGTGATGGAGTTGTGATGAAACCAACCAGGTTTAGATTACATTGCTACAGATTTCATATCACTGTGCAGCGATAGAAACCCATGAAAATAGGAGTTCTACAGTGTATAATGACCTGACTTTTTAATGGGAGTAACCCATTTAGTCTATGAGGTTTCTGTAAAAACTTCACTTGAATATGAGTTAGAGAGGTACCCCTACCAACTGAGGTTTTCAGGTAAACTTGTAGAAAATTCAGTTTGAGATGAACTTATAGAATCAGTGGTAGATTAGGTTCTAACCGTTAATTTTCTATGAATTTTTGATACAATGTCTGTGTTATATTTATGAATGTACGGTAGAAATTTATTTGAGATCAGGTTTGTGTTGATAAGGAATGTGACAGGTCCAGTTATGGTGTTCGGTGTAAAACTGATGGAATAATTTCTGAACTGTCATGTGGTATGGTATGTATTTTGCTTTCTTGTTGTTCTTATGAGAATGAATGTTGCATTGAAGTGCAGGTGTAAACTCTAGACTTTTGAAATGTCTTGCAAAGGTGTTGATGTATAGTTAGGATTCAAATCCTTATTGAATGATGCGTTGGTTGTGAATCTACTTACTAAGAGAGCAGGGCCTCTTCTATTCAAATAGTTTGAGTGTCGCGATGGGTAGTAGATGAGTTGGATAATCCAAGAGATCAGGGCCACAATAGCATATAGCTTGTGAGCACCGGTGGGCGCTGGATTAAATGTAAATTTTTTATTCTTGATTGTGTGTGTGTTCTTTTGTGAACTGCCGAAGGTAAGCGGCATTGTCATTTGGTTGGAATGCTAAATCTCTGATCTAAATTTTGTTGTAGTTAAAACATATAGACTACCCTTATACTTTTGTATCTTATATGCTATTTGTACATATATGATGGAATGAGAATGAACTTGCAATTATCAAGGATCTGACCTTGTGTTGATTTTCTATTTCAGGAAGTAGAGTAAACATTTGATTTAGTCGCAAAGTTGCCCGTGGGGTCGCTGCAGTTTGTGTGAAGAAGTAGGATCTCTTCTTTGGAGTGACTTTCTTTTAGATTTTTGTTTTCTTTTCCTTATTCTTAATAAGGTTTATTACTGAGAGACACTGGTGCTTGGCACCATACTGAAAGTTTATTTTGAGACTTGATTCTTTTCAAACATAGTTATGTCGAAATCTTCCAGTATTTATTTCTTAATTCAGTTGAACTTCTAATCTAGTTCGGTACCTTTTCTTATGAAAAAGAGGTTTTTCTTGCAGTATTGTTTTTAATTGAATTTTACTTTCAATTCAGTTAGACGTTTTGACTAGCGTGAGATATATGAACCTATGTTTGTATGGAAAGATCTTGAATTACTATTGATAGGGCCGGCCGGACTACTAATATGAATTCAGGGTCGTCACACTCAACTCCCATGTGACTGCATAATAAATAACGTACTCACAAGGGTTCTCGGTAAGAGTTTGGCTCGATTCAGGTGCGTATGCAAACAATGGAATGATTTCTCCAATGATGCTTTCTTCATTAATCTTCACAGAATCAAACACCAAAATGCTAGGCTTAAAGGCCCATATGGTAGTTTGTTTGTGGGATTCGTATTTCTATTGTACCCTTTGAAAGGGCTTAAAGGGGAAATCTTTTATGCTCTTCCTTATTACCTTCTCGATCTTTTTTCACTTTTTTCTTTCTTGGGTAACCAATTCCCAAATCGGTTTCCTTTTTTTTTTTTTCAGTTGTTTTTATTGGGTTGAGATACTCCTCTTAAGTACCTCTTATTCAATGAAATTACTCTTCACCGATAAAACATAAAATAAAAAAATTAACCTTCGCAGAAATCAATTACAAGACGTATGTAGTTTCATATGGTGTAAAAAACTTACTGAGGATGGAACACAATATGCATATAGTCTAGTTTGCTTTGATATCCGTAAGAAGGAAGAATGGATTATTCCATTTCGACCACCACAATATCGTGATACCAACAATAGCTTAATTCTGATTGAATCACATGGTGAATTTCTTTTACTAAGCATTAGAAAACTGAATGGTGCGCGACAATACTCCCTTTATAACCCTATTACCAAAGCTTCAATACCTCTACTTGCGCGTTACCTTGGTGGTCCTATTTGTTTAGGATATGACTTGACCACTTCAAAATATAAGTTGGTAGAGCCAGAGATATATGTACACAACGTTAATTCATCTTGTTGGTTTGTTTTCGATGATTATCTTAAAGAGTGGAAACCTGTTTACATGCCTTTCCATGTGGAAATGGTTTCCATTTCCCAAGTACGTCAGTATGAAAGAACGACTAGTTATGTTATTTCAGACTCAACTATGCACTGGATATGTTGCGGTGTATCGCGAGAAAAGATACTTAGTTTGGATGTGCGCACAGAGATTTTCTCTTTAATAAATTTTCCAAGTGAGGTAATAGATTTAGTAGATAATTATCTACTGGATATAGGGGGATTACTATGGTTTGTTCATCGCCTGAAAGTTTTTAATTATCGGTGGAAGCTATGGTATTTGAAGAAATACTCTGGCGATGGCAAATGGGTGGAGAAAGACATTATCGATTTATCGGGCGTGGAGAGATTGTTAAAAGTAATTATTTAGTGAGCTTTTCTTAATCCTTACAGATCCTACATTCAAGGTCTTTATCAAGTTTGTCAAACCTGACCACACCAAGCAATATATTTACTCTTATGATATGGATTTAAAGCAGTGGGAATTCGTCTACGAGAATGATGGAGCTTTCTTAAGTTATTGGAATGCTGACCGCAGTGTTCTTGAGGAACAAAATATAGTCTCAAGTAAATAACTACATGCTTAACGATGATGCATGATAATTAAGAACCACATGAGATTATTTGTTGAATTAATTAAAAATCCAGTTCTTGTGATTGCTTCAAATCAGCGAGATGGATAGTTAAGAATTCTTGCGAATCTTGTATTTAACCAACTTAGTGCATGAATTGAATTATCCACTTTTGAATTTCGACTAACCACAGTGTTGATGGTGGTATTAAATCTTAATTTCATAATAGTACATAAATTTCTTATGTAGTGATTTTGTGTTCTAGATTATGCTATCTTCTTAGGTGGATTCATAGAAATTGAAAATGAAATGCTTTGATTTCATTGGAATGAAATTCAGAATTGTTATTGAGATCGTGATCCATTTTATGTTTGCTAAAAAGTTTCAAGGAACTTTTATTTGAATGATGTTTCTAGTTTCGTTATGTACTCCTTTCCTAAACGTCCTCTATAACCTTTTAAAAGGACCTTGAATGAAGTTTTGGAGGGGAAATGAAAAAGTTCAACCTTGCATTTTTACATTTATGAAAAGTAGCTTTGAAACAACTAAAGAGGTTTTGAGGCAGAACCATGGTTAGAATGTGTGAATATACTAAAATGACAGTGGCAAGGTGACGGGTTCTTATTTTGCTTTTATAAACCAGTGTATTTTCTAATGAAAGTTATATCCTGGTTAACATTTCTGCTGATTTCTTGACACATACGCCCGATACATATCGAAGTTATCACACCGGAAAGGATTATATCCTAGTCTCCAATAATAATTTACGAAGTAACCGCATATATATCATTGTTTGTTCTATAGTAAAGAGCAAACAATGCCTTTGATTGTCACCGGGTCTAGCCATGTAGTCCACTGGGCTGGTGGACCTGATTACCCATTTATTACCCAAATCCAATACTTATTAAATAAATAGGGTTTGAGAAAGCAACTCTGGGACTCTCCCATAATCACGTTTACTTGAAAAGAAGCAAACATGAAGATGACGATGGATGAGTTGAATGATGTTGCTCTTTCGCTTCCTCAACTTCCTTGTGACTGCATAATTAATAACATACTCACAAGGGTTCTAGGTAAGAGTTTGGGTCGATTCAGGTGCGTATGCAAAAAATGGAATGATTTATTCAATGATACTTTCTTCATTAATCTTCGAAGTAAACAACAAGAAGTAGGCAACCTCGTATGGTGTAAAAAACATACTGATCAAAATGGAACTAAGCATACATATAGCTTTGTTTTTTTCGATATGTGTAAAGAGAAAGAATGGATTATTCCGTTTCAACCACCACAACATCTTGATATAAACAATAGCATTATTCGGATTGAATCACATGGTGAATTAATTTTACTAATTATAAAACAGTATGATGCATGGTAGTACACCCTTTATAACCCTATTACTAAAGCTTCAATACTTCTACTTGTGCATTTCCTCGGCGGCAGTCGTATTTGTTTAGAATATGACTCGACCACTTCAAAATATAAGCCATGTATATATGCCCACAACACTGATTTAGCTTATTGCTTTGTTTTAGAAGATGATGTTAGAGCATAGCTCGGTCAACCTCGCATGCGTTGCTATCTCAAGCATGTTTGTCAATGTTAGTGATCAAAACTATAAGTCTTGATTTCTAGCCTACATAGCTAAGTCTCGGACTAGGATAGAAAAGTGTAGTTGAGCTCAAGGACTTCATGGAGATTCATCATACAACGACGAAGATCTATACAAGGAAACGTGGAACTTCATCAACAAAAAAGTATGTGGAGACTTGAACTTATCTATCACTCAAAAGTCTATCTCTTCTATCTCCTACTTCTTATGAGACAAAAGTCGTATGCTATATAGACTAGATCATACACATTTGACATTTCGAGTTGAGCATTCATTTCTTATCTTTTATCTCGAAATCGTGTGTTGGTAAAGCGTTTCGCTTTGATCAAGTTTATCTTCACCTAGTAACGAAAGTCATGAAAAGTTTCAATCACTTTGAGAATTGCTCTAACGTGAATCGATCTGTGAATAACGGCTACGTAGCGTCCTCTGAGAATGTTCAATTATTGAAATGAGAGTTTAGATTACATAACCATGTATTCCTTGAATCGAAGTTTTCGAACTTTGTTGATCGAGAGAAATCGAGAGGATTGTGGAATTGGCTTGCCAAGTACGTGAACCCAGTCCGCAGACTCAGTCCGAACTGTTGGAAGTTCTCGACCGAGAATTTCTGCTGGATTTTCCAAAACTCGTTTGTGTGCTAAGTCCGCGAACCCAGTCCGCAAACTGGCGGAAGTTCTCTTTCCGAGAATTTCTGCTGAGTTTGGAAAACTCAACCGATTAACTTAAGTCCGCGAACTTGTTTGTGAACTTAAGAGGTTATGATCTAAAGATGTGCTCTGAACATGAAACATTAAATTACTAAAGAATGATTTATGCAAATCGTGGCTATAATGTTCATGAGCCGATTCAATCGAATCGAATCATATTTGTTTCAATTGTGTCTTGTGTAGTTACATAAGATCTCATAGCAATTGAACAACTCTTTAACTAGTTCATTCGAGTCAATTGAACTAGTTATGGTGAAGAAGAACAAGGTTAATATGAAATGCTCATATGGTTAACCTTTTGGGTTACTATGTTGAACCAACATACACGTACACGTTTGGGCATGGTTTTCACGAACCCAGTAAACGTCTACCCAAGTGTGTGTGACAAGCTAAGTTTTCGATCTAACGATTGAGAAATATTAGCTTGAATCTAAATCGAGTTTTCATCTAACGGGGAATAAGGATTTCTTTGTAACTAAGGCAAAACCCTGATTTGAAGGTTATATGAAGGAGACATCTAGCATTGTGCAAAACTAATCCCCACACGTTTGTGTGCTACTGGTGCGCCCGCTAGAGTCGATCTCCATTAACCTTTGATTTTCTTCTCTAAAATCAGGTTAACGACTTAAAGACTTCATTCAGATTGTGAAGCCGAACCGATACTACTTTATCGTAGTTGTGTGATCTGATCTTGCATCTTCTATCGTACGAGTACAATCGATTGATTGGCTTGAGATCGTGAGAGTTCTCCGATAGGCAAGATAAAGAAGTCACAAACATCTTCGTCTCACTGTTTGTGATTCTTCGACAATCTGTTTGTGTAGTAAGGAAGGATTGTATAGAGGTGATTGATTAATCTAGGTTGTTCTTCGGGAATATAAGACCGAATTATCAATTAGTTCCTGTTCACCTTGATTTCATATCAAAAGACGGAACAAAACCTAGGGTTTATCTGTGGGAGACAGATTTATCCGTTTATAGACTTTTTTGTGTGAGACAGATATGTTTATTATCAAGTCTGTGATTTTGGGTTACAACAACTCTTGGTTGTGGGTGAGATCAGCTAAGGGAATCAAGTGTGCAGTATCCTGCTGGGATCAGAGGCGTAGGATTACAACTGTACCTTGGATCGGTGGGAGAATGATTGGGGTTCAACTATAGTCTAGTCCGAAGTTAGTTTGCAGTAGGCTAGTGTCTGTAGCGGCTTAATACAGTGTGTATTCAATCTGGACTAGGTCCTGGGGTTTTTCTGCATTTGCAGTTTCCTCGTTAACAAAATTTCTGGTGTCTGTGTTATTTCTTTTCCGCATTATATTTTATATAATTGAAATAATACAGGTTGTGCATTCGTGAACATCAATTAGAAATCCAACCTTTGGTTGTTGATTGATATTGATTGATCCTTGGACATTGGTCTTTGGTACCGTCCAAGTATTCCTTGTATTTGATAAAGACTCGCTATTGTTTTTAGCTTGAGTAAAAATCAAATCAAGAGAGAGATATTAACTCCTTGAGATTCTTTTATCTAGATTGAGTCTGACTCTCTAGTTGATTCCCTAGCAAAGTATTTCGGAGTTAGTCCATACAGATTGCTAAGCGAAATATTGGGTGGTGTTGTTAGACCCCCGCTTTTTCAATTAGTATCAGAGCAGGCAAACACGTTAAGACCTAACAAGTCCGTGTTTGTAGCGATCTGACTCTATGGACAGAAGTGCTATCTCTATTAACGTACCACCAGTCCTCGATGGCTCAAACTATCTATGGTGGAAAGTTGCTTTGCGCACTTTTCTTCAGTCGCGTGACTTTCAATCATGGATATGTGTTGTGAATGGCTATGAGGCTCCTGTTGTTATGGAAAGAGATGTTGTTGTACCCAAAGATTTATGTATGTACAATACTGCCGAGTTAGTTGCTGCAAGGAAAAACTCCGACGGGTTGGACGCCATCCTACATGATGTTTCCCCAAACCTTAGACATCATGTGATCTCATGCACTACGTCTAAAGAAGCTTGGGATACTTTAGAAAGCGTATTTGAAGATAACCCCAGTGAAAAGGAAGCTAGGCTTCAAAACCTTAATTCCGAATGGGAAGACCTTTCTATGGCAGAAGAAGATTCATTCAACGATTTTTATCACAAACTGTCTGAAATTGTTAATGCATCATGTGCATTGGGTAGGACAATTCCTGAAAAGGAAATTGTGATGAAAATCCTTCGATCGCTGTCATCCAGATACGAATCTAAAAGACATGCCATCGTTGAAGGAAATAACCTTAATACTCTTTCACGAAACACACTGGCCGGAAAAATTAGAATTTTCGATCGCGAATATATGGCAAGAGACGATCATCATTTGCTTGGCAACCGTGTCACCTCTCCTGATCATAAATCTTGTCATCCAAAATTGACGAAAGAGAAAAGTGAAAATTGCTTTATTTCTACATTGTCTTTGTTTATACAAAAACTTAAGAAGATCCTCAGACGTAGTAAAAGAAAGTCTCAAAAGGAAACTTCGTTAGTCAATATAAAGGATAAGAATACCAAGAAGAGCCGTACTAATGAAACTGGTCTTATGTGTGTTCAAGCCTCTTCGAAAAATCCTGAAACGGAGATAAGAGAGATAACTAAAGCATGGATGAATACTTTTGATTATTGTCCTGAGGAAATCTATGATTGCTCTCTCAGTCTTTTTTGCTAAAAATCACTCTCATGATTCCTTCGTGACATGTTCGCCTGTGTTGGATCAGCAAACCTCTCCTGATTTTGTGTTGAACTCCAGGAGTTTATCGGAAAAGAGTCTACCAAATCACTCCGTTCAGTTGAGTTCACCTCAAGATCATCTTAGCACGTCAAATCAAAAACAGTCCTTCCTGGCTAACCGTAATATGCTGAAAACAAAAAGGAAGTCTACCTTTCATCAAAATGTGTTTTCAAAAACGGTGCAGAATTTGCAAAGATCTGCAGTCTAGTTTTCTAAAACTCTGATCACAATGGATAAGCAGAAACCTAGTGAAATGGGTGGTTTCTCTCTTTGCAAAGATTATCCCAGTCCAATCTTGGATTGGAGGCCTTATGCTCAGTAATCTTGTTGAAAAATGATTCTTGTGTTATCTTCCTCTTATACAAGAATCATAATATACAAGGGGACTGTAACATATTTTTTTTTGTGCTTCTTCAGGTCTTGTTCGTGAACGGCTTTAGCTTTTTTGATAACCAACTTCTGTTAGGATTTGGTAAAAAGGGCGTTTCTGGGAATTCTACACCTGTATTCCTTTTAAAAGGCTTTACCTCTTCAGCACTCTCATTTCATCCTCTCTATCATGTCCTCCTCTAGTCTTTCAAGTAAAGAAAGTGATGTATGGACAGTTCTATTTCCCTCAAAGAAGATTTCGTTTCGATTCTTCTGACAATGAGATGTGCTATGACAAACATGTCTCTTCTTCTGATGAGAACCCTTCTGTCTCTCAGTTTGATAAGCTCTCTCTAACCATGAATCTCGTTTTGGAACAAGTTCGTGCTCTGAAAAATGAACTTGAGGTGTCTTCCAAGAAACTTGAGGAGAAAATGGATAATCTTGAATCAAGGATTGACCTAATCGAAGATGAGATTGAAGAATATAGGGAATACGAGAAGAATATTCAAGGTAAGTGAAATTATTGATAAGAAGTATAGATACCTAGTATGTCTTCTTTTTGGATTAGTTGGAAGAATAACTAGTGCTTTGAATAGCGATGATTGTGACTACACATAGCTATTTTTGTTTTCATCTTCTTATGTTATTTTTAGGTTTATTGGTATTAAATGCTAAAAATATTTGGAGGATGATGTTTATTGCAGTATTTTAATGGTTTGTGATATTGAAATATTTTTATGGGATATGTATTGTTTACGTCCGTGAACTTGAAGGTTCCATGTTGCAGTCAAAAGTAAAGTCGTTCATGAATCGGTATTCGTATTGATGAAAGGACGAATGGACTTTTGACATATACAAAAGATATGCCTATGCAATCATGTATTTGATGGAAAATAGGATAAATATTTTGTTCAACAAGGATAAAGTCTATTATGTCATTATGATGGAAAATAGAATAGATCCTTGTATGTTATCCACGGTATTGATCTTCATTGATCCATTTTATTATGTTTTACCGTGAAGGCTCCATTGTGTGTCTTATGTTGAGCACCTTACAACTAAGTCAATTTACCTTGACTTTGTTGGTTGTTCCATAAGATGCTATATGTCGAGCATTAGGATCTAAATTAATCAACTAGTTTGGTTATTTAGTTAGTACTCCTTAAGTCTTCCTTCTTATGTTGAGTACATGTACGGTTAAGATTGTCATATTCTATGATGAACTTAGTCGGGGTTCCATAAGTTCTCTTATGTTGAGCCCAAAATAATTAAATTGATTACTTCGGTGATTAGTTTGGTTGTTTGTATTCCAATTAGATTAATTATAGGTTCTCTAGTAATTAATCTAGTTGAGTTTTCATATATTCCACAAGTTCTTGTGTTGAGTATATGAAAGGCTACAATATCATGTTGTTGGTTAATGTAGTCATATATTCCATAAGGTTTTCCTTATGTTGAGTATTTGAACGGTTAAGTTAGTCATTTCCGTGTGATTGACTTAGTCGTAGCTCCGTGAGTTTACTTATGTTGAGCACTTTCAATTAAATTGATCACTTTTGTGGTTTGATTTAGTTGCGTATTCCAATTGAATTAATCATGGGTTTACTTGTGGTTAATTTGGTTGAGATTTGGATATAGAAAATCATTCCTATGGTTTTTGGTGTCTAATAAAAAATCCTTCTTTACTTTTGAAATTAAGGTCGCTCTTGTTGTTCTCTCGGGAATGACATCAAACGGGGGAGAGTTCTTTTGAACTTGTGCTTAATGGTAATATCTTGCGGGGAGTGCGGCTGTGGAATTTATAGGGGTTGTCTTGTATCTTAAAACTCCTTGATGAATGTTGTTAGCTTCGGCTATTAGATTGCATCTAAATTAAGTTGGTATGTATTTTTCTTTTGGTAATGAAATGTCTCTTGTGGAAATTTCATTATGATCTCATTCTTGTACCTTTGCCAATTTTATTGACAAAAAGGGGGAGAAATATTGTAGTTCACACTACAAATGCATATGGTTTTCGGATCATTGTGTAAGGGGGAGTGGTTTCCATGATCGAAATGGAGTATTGACTAAGGGGGAGTGATACATATCACCGTAGTATTATTTTTAAAGTCGTGATACAATTGGACTTTGATGTTAATTAAATAATACTATGACACTGTATAATAATGATCGAGAATCTCGATTTCTCTCATTGTTATAGCTACGGATCTTCAACAACGATGGTGCTAAACTTACAACCTTTGGGATCATTGGAGTACTTGGAAGGACGAAGATTTCAAGGAACGTTGAAGATTAGACTATGTAATAGGAGCCACTAAAGTTTATCTTTTTTGTATTCCATATGTATTAATAGTTTTTTCACTAAAATTGACAAAGGGGGAGATTGTTAGAGCATAGCTCGGTCAACCTCGCATGCATTGCTATCTCAAGCATGCTTGTCAATGTTAGTGATCAAAACTATAAGTCTTGATTTCTAGCCTACATAGATAAGTCTCGGACTAGGATAGAAAAGTGTAGTTGAGCTCAAGGACTTCATGGTGATTCATCATACAACGACGAAGATCTATACAAGGAACCGTCAAACTTCATCAACAAAAAGGTATGTGGAGACTTGAACTTATCTATCACTCAAAAGTCTATCTCTTCTATCTCCTACTTCTTATGAGACAAAAGTCGTATGCTATATAGACTAGATCATACACATTTGACATTTCGAGCTGAGCATTTCATTGCTTATCTTTTATCTCGAAATCGTGTGTTGGTAAAGCATTTCGCTTTGATCAAGTTTATCTTCACCTAGTGACGAAAGTCCTGAAAAGTATCAATCACTTTGAGAATTGCTCTGACGTGAATCGGTCTGTGAATAACGGCTACATAGCGTCCTCTGAGAATGTATCAATGATTGAAATGAGAGTTTATATTACATAACCATGTATTCCTTGAACCGAAGTTTTCGAACTTTGTTGATCAAGAGAAATCGGGAGGATTGTGGAATTGGCTTGCCAAGTCCGCGAACCCAGTCCGCAGACTCAGTCCGTGAACTGTCGAAAGTTCTCGACCGAGAATTTCTGCTGGATTTTCCAAAACTCGTTTGTGTGCTAAGTCCGCGAACTGGCGGAAGTTCTCTTTCCGAGAATTTCTGCTGAGTTTGGAAAACTCAACCGATTAACTTAAGTCCGCGAACTTGTTTGTGAACTTAAGAGGTTATGATCTAAAGATGTTCTCTGAACATGAAACATCAAATTATTAAAGAATGCTTTATGCAAACCGTGGCTATAATGTTCATGAGCCGATTCAATCGAATCGAATCATATTTGTTTCAATTGTGTCTTGTGTAGTTACATAAGATCTCATAGCAATTGAACAACTCTTTAACTAGTTCATTCGAGTCAATTGAACTAGTTATGGTGAAGAAGAACAAGGTTAATATTCATATGGTTAACCTTTTGGGTTACTATGTTGAACCAACATTCACGTACACGTTTGGGCATGGTTTTCACGAACCCAGTAAACGTCTACCCAAGTGTGTGTGACAAGCTAAATTTTCGATCTAACGATTGATAAATATTAACTTGAATCTAAATCGGGTTTTCATCTAACGGTGAATAAGGATTGCTTTGTAACTAAGGCAAAACCCTGATTTGAAGGCTATATGAAGGAGACATCTAGCATTGTGCAAAACTAATCCCCACACGTCTGTGTGCTACTAGTGCGCCCGCTAGAGTCGATCTCCATTAACCTTTGATTTTCATCTCTAAAATCAGGTTAACGACTTAAAGATTTCATTGGGATTGTGAAGCCGAACCGATACTACTTTATCGTAGTTGTGTGATCTGATCTTGCATCTTCTATTGTATGAGTACAATCGATTGATTGGCTTGATATCGTGAGAGTTCTCCGATAGGAAAGATAAAGAAGTCACAAACATCTTCGTCTCACTGTTTTTGATTCTTCGACAATCCGCTTGTGTAGTAAGGAAGGATTGTAGAGAGGTGATTGATTAATCTAGGTTGTTCTTCGGGAATATAAGACCGTATTATCAATTGGTTCCTGTTCACCTTGATTTCATATCAAAAGACGGAACAAAACCTAGGGTTTATCTGTGGGAGACAGATTTATCCTTTTATAGACTTTTCTGTGTGAGACAGATCTGTTTATTATCAAGTCTGTGATTTTGGGTTACAACAACTCTTGGTTGTGGGTGAGATCAGCTAAGGGAATCAAGTGTGCAGTATCCTACTGGGATCAGAGGCGTAGGAGTACAACTGTACCTTGGATCGGTGGGAGACTGATTGGGGTTCAACTATAGTCCAGTCCGAAGTTAGTTTGCAATAGGCTAGTGTCTGTAGTGGCTTAATACAATGTGTATTCAATCTGGACTTGGTCCCGGGGTTTTTCTGCATTTGCGGTTTCCTCGTTAACAAAATTTCTGGTGTCTGTGTTCTTTCTTTCCGCATTATGTTTTATATAATTGAAATAATACAGGTTGTGCGTTCGTGATCATCAATTGGAAATCCAACCTTTGGTTGTTGATTGATATTGATTGATCCTGGGACATTGGTCTTGGGTACCGTCCAAGTATTCATTGTATTTGATAAAGACTTGCTATTGTTTTTAGCTTGAGTAAAAATCAAATCAAGAGAGAGATATTCACTCCTTGAGATACTTTTATCTAGATTGAGTCTGACTGTCTAGTTGATTCTCTAGCAAAGTATTTCGGAGTTAGTCCATACAGATTGCTAAGCGAAATATTGGGTGGTGTTGTTAGAACCCCGCTTTTTCAGATGATATTATAGAGTGGAAACATGTTTACAAGCCTTTCCGTGTGGCAATGGTTTTCGTTGCTCAAGGATGTCAGTATGAAAGAACTAGTTATGTTCTCTAAAACCCTGCTATGCATTTGATGTGTTGGGATCGATCAAAACAAGGAAAGATAGTTAGTTATGATATGCGCACTGAGATTTTCTCTATAATAAAATTTCCAAGTGAGGAAATAGATTTATTGGATGATCACCTACTGGAAATGGGAGGATTACTATGGTTTGTTCATCGATTGAAGTGTATTGAATATAAGTGGAAGCTATGGTATCTGAAGAGAAATTATGGCGAATGAGTTGAGAAAGGCATTATTGATTTGTCGGGCGCAGAGAGATTGTTGAAAGGTGCATTATATAATGAGCCGGTTTTAATCCTTACATATCCTACATTCAAAGTGTTTATCAAGTCTGTCAAATCTGGCTACACCAAGCAATATGTTTGCTCTTATGATATGAATTTAAAACAGTGGGAATTATTCTGCGAGAATAATGGAGCTTTCATAAGTTATTGGAATGCCAACAGCAATGTTGTTGAGAAAAATATTTATTAACAACTACATGAGATAACTTGCTATTGCAATCAACCATTCACTCAATGTCCGTCGACAAATAAAATTGATATTGGGATTCTTATGTTTTAAAGTGAAATATTTTTGTTTTGAAAATGGGTGTCTGCAACAAACAATAACAGAAAAAGATTAGACCTTTTTAAAAAAAAAAACGTGTCTATAAGTGGTTTTGTGTTATGCGTTTGTTAATACTTTAGATTTTATATACCAAGAAGAAAGAACTCCCAATGAAAATTATTGTCTTATCAAAGCAGGTCGCCCTATAAAATCAAAATTCAACCAGTTGCAGTTGATGCCATGCCTAGTTTACAAGACTGACGCTCTACCACTGAGCTATAAGGGCGGACGATTGGCAGAAATTTGGAAAACAAATAGATGATGCTTGTGTTCCATGAGTACATTAGGCTAAAAAAAATAAAAGATGGGGCATTCCGAGAATTGAACTCGGGACCTCTCGCACCCTAAGCGAGAATCATACCACTAGACCAAATGCCCTGGTCTTGCCCAAAAAGTAGACATTTTCATTTTAACTGAAACCTGGGAGGGGACCTATGCAGGAAAAGGGAAATATGGAACTGAAACTTACTCCAAATACTACGAAAATGTAGAAACATCGATGAACTAAAACGAATTTTCATTCATTGGTTTCAGTAAGGTGATTTTCATTTACCAAAACTTATAAGCTTGCGCTCATGGGGGACGACCTGGACGAGTAAACCAAGGAAAATGGGTTCTACTCAAATGTTGAAACAATTTAACATTGTTCCCTGATTTGAGCAATTAAGGATGCATGATCAATCGATCTTCTTAGTCGAGCATATGGATATTAGAGGAAGCACTCTCACGTATATTAAAAGCTAGCCGACCGAGCCAAATGCCATTATATTATGGGCTTCTTTACTTCTTTTTTATAGCGTAATATATTTCAGATTTGTATGCATGAATTTTCCGGTTGGAAGATGTTTTAATTTTTAGAGCAGCAAATAATGGAGAGGTATATATGGCACATCGTATCCTTGTTAGCTGCAGATTTGGGCGAAATGACTTCTTTTTTTAGCTTTAACTGAAAAGTCAAAGTGCCTTCTAGCAGTAGAGTAGTGGAGCAGTTTTCCAAGGAGAACCGTTTTTCCATATCCTTCAAATTCACAAGTCACCACCACCCACTACTACCACTTCATCACTCTTCAATCTCTTCTTCTTCATCATCAAAACCAACTTAAAGTTTGATCCCAAAACCATATTAAAACTTCAGGTCTCAAATGGATATATACGATGGATCATATCAGCTAACAAAAAGAAGCTTCTTTGTATATGTTTACTGTAACAACAACTGAATAAGATGAACTTATTTTGCATAATCTTTGGATGGAGAAAAGCTTCTAAATGGTAAATTATGTTTTCCTTGAATTCGGTTTTCTTTCAGACGCCCATTCATAATCTTGATAATTTTTTCTTTATGTAATTTCAGCAAGAAACTCATCAAACGAGTTCAATGTCGAATAAAGTTATCAAAGAACAAGAGATATTCTATTATAACACATTTACGTGAAGACATTATTCAGCTTCTAAAGAGTGGTCTAGATCGAAGCGCATTCGCCCGGGTATTCATCTGAATTGAATTACTATGACTACATATATAATTCCAGCTTCATTAATTAAACTAATTCTATGCTTGGTTTTTAGGTTGGGCAGCTCTCCAAAGACCAGAATATAGTGGCTGCTTATGAACTACTTGACCATTTTTGTGAATTCATTATAATGAACTTATCGTATATTCGGCGAAACAGGTAAGGCTGTTGAAAATATTATCATTGTCTTCATCGTACCAAAATCGTTTATTTAAGCATTTGAATATCTACTTTTCATTTACGGATACGTAGGGACTGTCCGAATGACATTAATGAAGCAGCATCAAGTTTGTTGTATGCTTCTGCAAGATGTGGTGATATGCCTGAGCTGCCTAAGCTACGTAAGTTGTTTGGTGACCGGTATGGGAATAGGTTTGCAACTGCTGCAGTGGAATTGCTCCCGGGAAATCTAGTGAACCGTCAGGTTTGCCTTTAAGAACTTGTATATGTAATTCGGTTTCATATATTAGTAATTTTCTTTCCTTGATTTGTGATTAAAACTCCCACGTTATTCTTTGAAACAGTTAATTAAAAATCTCTCAGTTGAATCGACATCGGTTGACATCAAATTCAGATTGATGAAAGAAATAGCTCGAGAAAATTGCCTCGAAATGGATTCTTTACAAACTGATATCAAGTGTTGGCAGCAATCAAATGATGTGCGGTTTGATACTATAATCATATATATATATATATATATATATATATATATATATATATATATATATATATATATCTTTCTGACTTGTGTGACATTCCATTCATTTGCTTACTTGATTTAGCTCAAGCCATATTGTTGCAACTGCAGGTTGACGAGTTTTATTCCGCGATGGGCGAATCTCATTGGGATTTACAAGACTCCGACCCTGACATAGGATCTCCCTGCATTGGTGGACTACAAGATGTGAAGCAAGTAGAGACTCGAGAAGGCACTAAATTTGAAGCTGTATTATCGGATTCAAGGGAACTAGTTATCACAACGAAAGTAGACAGAACTAATTTCGAAGCATTGCCATCAGATTCCAGGGAACTGGTTATTGCAAGCAAAGTAGACATTCCAGAGAAATTGGACACAATGGGTGAACTCAAAGTCATTTTTCAGGATAGAATTACTAGCCAGAGAAATTCAGGAATATGCAGCACTCCGAGTGAAGTCTCTAATTCTTCTGTACCACACAGGATTGAAGCACTAACAGGAGTTACCACATCTGAGAGTTCATTTCAGATTTCAGATAAAAATATTGTTTATCTGGACGACGTTGAGGAATTTGAACCTAGCATACAAGTGGATGGCAATTTTAAGGAGCTAAGGCTCTTTATGTTTAAGTCAGCGTATGTACCTCCTGGAAAAGAATTTACTCATGATAAAATTGTTGGAGATAGCAATAGAGCTAGTTTACCTGATTTATTTCTTGGTCTTCATGACGGTCAAATAAAGAAACCAGTTTCATCTGATGGTAAAACAAGTTCAAAGAGTTCTACCAAGAGGAGGAAATCATCGAGGAGAAAATTGAACAGGCGATATTTATATATGATGGAGAACCAAACGGCGGTCTGTTCAAGCATCAAGGATACTGAATATGCCTTTTACTATTATGATTCACAGCATAACCGAAGAAAGAACCAAAAGAGCATGTCAGTTGGTGACCGTGGGGGGTTTTCAATTTACGGTAACGAAATTAAGTATTTTTCTTCCCAACAGTGGTGTCGAGAACTGAGATCTCCAGAGGAAATGGAAGAGAAATTTCAATCTCATAAATGGAAGTGTCAGAAAAAAGCTAAGAGTAGTTGTGGGTTTGATTGTGCCACTGCAGCTGAATGTTCATTAGATCATCCATGTTATTTCGTCACCGGTGATGTTTTAGATGATTGGGAAAGTCCAACTAGTGGGAGCACAAAATTATTGGCGTGTCCAAAGGGAAAAACAGGATCCTTTTCTCACTGTAAGAAACTGAGAGTAAATAGAGACTGTAACCGCATCCAACTCATGCATAGAGCCGCAGTTCCTGAAATACGACATGAGCAAGCGAGAGAGAAACTCGCACCCGTTGGTCAAGAAAACTATGCTTCGTCTCGTGAATCATGCACCAGGGAAACGAGTCCATGGAAGAACAAAAATGTACGTCCACCGTATTTGAAGGCCAAGATACTGCCACCACCTCAGAAGGACAAAGCAACACCAATGGATCAGTTTATAAGGCCAGTCTCATTTCAGTCTCAACAACGTGCTAGCACTTCAAACAACAGTTCTTCCTCGTCTTGCAGCCATATCCATCCAAAGCTACCGGAGTACGATGATTTAGAACCCAGATTCTTAGCTATTAAGAGAGAACAACATTCAGGAAGTAGTATTAGTTTGAATTGATGGTTTCAATTTTTCGTTCATCCTTAATTTAATTAATTAATCTTCTGTTAATTCATTTTTACCCGCCTGAAGTTGTATGAAGGAAAAACTTTCTACAAGCATAGCATTTGGTTTAGAGAAGCATCTCTTCTCCTCCCATCAACACACTCTTTGAGCAACAGCATTGTGGTGGCTTATGAGTCTATGACCGGGCAACTTTTGCGTTGCCGACTGTCAAGAGGGTCAACACTTGGTGCCTAGCCACATATACTTTCCTAATTATCCGATATTTAGGTTACTTTCCTAATTATTTAGTTAGTGCGGGACCAGCGACGTTGACTTAGTCAACCTGGATTTTTTCTTTGAATTCATGATCAATAGAAAAAGCTAAACTTAAATCCATCAATTTAATCATGTTCCTTACCAAATTATGTTCTGTTTTCATATAATTTTTGTCTATTTCAGTTGAAATCTTTTAGGAAATTTGTTGAAATTGTTTTTTCCCTAAAACTGATTTTAACCTAATTCGATTCTTTCATGTTCTCCTTCTGATTTATTACTTAGATTAAAATCATGGTTGATTATATTGAATACTAATTTAGTTTCTTACTAGTTCTACTATTCTATCTTAATTTGTCTTGTTTTCTGATTTTTTCTCTTTATTCTAGGTTATGAGCTGATGGAGGTGCATCCATAGCAAATTGAGGAACATCATCATGAGATTCGATAAATCTACAAAAATGGTTTTGAAGTTGTGCTCTTTATATGTTGGGTAACTCTCAATAACACTCCTTCCTGGTCTATGGCTCTAGGTTTCAATAAAGTTTGCTTTGCTATTGTTATTCATCGATACTTCACTCTGAGATTTGATGAGAAGTCATTCTAAGTATTTTTGAGATATTGAGATCCTACTTTGAGTAGGGATTAGATTATGAGATTTTAATTCTTGAATATTTTCTTCTTTTTATCTTCCCGGGAATAAATCTATGAGATAAATCAACTTTCATCATGATGATTTGGTTGAGAGGTATATAGGAATCTTCATCTTTAATCAGTCTGGGTTTCTTGTTGAAGATAATTTACTACTGGTTTTTCCCTAAAAAGCAGTGTTTTGATTCTTAATGCCCCATTATTAAATTTATTTAGTTAAAAATTAAGTGATTAATTAACTTAAACCAAGAACTCTCTCAGTAATGGGCGGCCTGATCAGAATTTTTTCTACACTTGGCATATATTCTTAGCAGAGTTATTATTCTCTGTTGAGAATATAAGTTTTGATCATTAAGTCTACCTAGCTTTTCAGTTTTCAGCTCTCAATGGTTAATTCCATATTGATTGACTTGTCTATAACATTACTACAAGCATGCAATTTTCTCTTTACTGCATGTCTGGAAATTTTCATTCCCTAGATAATCTCAGCTTGCTCATATGATTTTCTTCCTATTTATTCTAAGGTTTCTCTCATTTTCTTCTCACACCCATTACCAGTTCTGCAAAACATACATTGTATCTCATTTCTTTAGTAGTCTTTTTCATGGCTATCCCTGCTGCTCAAGTTAGAGTCCTGGACTTAGATGAGGATGTAGAAGAATTTTCGTTTAGGTTTTCTGCTCTCATTTGCAACAAAAACAACTACTACCACAAAACCTCAGTTAAGCACAACCTCAACAAAATCTGGACTGTTCCATCTTCTGATTTTAAGCTTGCTAAGCCATATGTTCAGGGGATGGGTATTCAAAACCTTTTTGTGGTCATGTTCAAGAAAATACGGGATAGGGATATTGCTTTTGATGCTAGACCTACACTCTTGTTTGGTCAACTGTTTGATGTCCAGTCTCTTGGTGAATTAGAGTCTGTTTTTGACCTTGTCTGGGACAAAACTCTAATGCCTGTGCAGGTTTCCATTCCTTCAGATTTGGTCAACAGAGGAAAGGCGAGAGAAGTTTTGGATGAAATTGGCACCTTTTTTTCTGCTGAATCAGCTGCTGGGAATTATTTCAATGCAAAGGTTATGGTACCTCTTAATACCACTCTTACCAAAAAGGTGGTCATCAATACATCTAAGCGTACCTATATCATGACAGCATTTTATCCTAAGCTTTCTTATCTTATGTGCAAGGAATGTTTTGTTCTTTATCATGATGACATTCTGTGTAAAGAAATACGATCCAACATTTATGTCCGTGCTCTGCCTTCTCCCTCTCCACGTGCTACCCATGTTGCTGTCACAAGAATGCCGTCGAAGAAGGGAGAAAACTCTGGTGCATCAGGTCCCTCCAATGCTCGCCCTGCTGGAGTTGTTTCAAATGGTTCATCCAGACCTACAACTTTCTCGGTTAGTTTGAAGCCAGTTGGTGCTCTTGGCAATAGAGGTTCATCTATTTCTGTCCCTGCTATGTCTTCTATATTGCCTGCAGTGTCTTCTTTAACTATCAAAGAACCTGTAAATAAGGTCACACCTTCTGCACCCATTACTCATAGTATTGGAAACAATAGCTTCAATGTATCCCCCTTTGATAACCTCATTTTTGGACCGGATGGTCTTGTCCATGATAGGAAAGGAAAAAGGCCT
Organism: Papaver somniferum; assembly: GCF_003573695.1. Taxonomy (NCBI): domain Eukaryota; kingdom Viridiplantae; phylum Streptophyta; class Magnoliopsida; order Ranunculales; family Papaveraceae; genus Papaver; species Papaver somniferum. The sequence continues at coordinate 34,787,710 of NC_039361.1, read as the reverse complement.
AGAACTTCCTTTGAAACGGAATCCATTAGCATTACCTCTTTTTCGATTAAAGTCACTAACTCATTGTTCCAGTGAAGTTGTTCTGTTTTCTAACTTAGCTTCTACACGATTAAGGTATCTTTGGATTCGATAGGCAGGCAACGGAGCTTAAGGTTTGTTTTGCGAACTAAGGTGGGAACTTACATTACTCTTTCATAAGCAGGCAATAGAGCTCAGGTAATAATGTTGTTTTATCTTGTTTGTTTCATTGTTTTATGTTTTTCTGTGGTTGTATCTGCAAGAAATCATAGAGAAACATCAATCTGAACTTGCAGCTCAAAAATAATTTTACATTAGTGGTTTAAATGCTTCGAAGGAGGCTGAAGCATTGGCAGAGGATAGAGCGAACAGAGAGGTAAGTGTTTTAATACTTATCTTGAAAATGGTAAATTGTTTATAGTTGTGATTTATAATTGAAAATATTTAACTTCTAGTGCTTCTGTGTGTGTCTTCTCACAGATGATAGCTTACTTTATTTCCTACTTTTAAGTGTTCTTTGATCGAAGGTTAGTAGATGAGTGTGTTGCTATGAAATATTTAATTTGTAATGATTTGATTTCTCTAAATTTTTTAGTTCCAATGATTCAGTGGTTTCGGCGCCAACTTTATTTACTTCTTTCATTCTCACTCATATTTAATATGTCCTGCAAATAAAACTCAGTCACTGACATCTGGGTATCTTTTTTCAACTTCTAAATGTGCACTTCACAGTTTGTGGCCACATCCAATGGAAAATAGAACACTTCTGCAATGCGTTTATGTCTCAGTCAACTACAGGCTTTCGGTCGTTGTTAAAAGAGCATGTAAGTAATGATATGTTTTGCTTTTTCTGATTGTTTTTCATTTATGAGTGTTGAAATGAAACTTTAACATCGTTCCTTTCACCCAGGTGCACAAGGTAGCTTTATGTTATGAAAAATTGTCTTTGGACCAGTTGATTTGGAAGGTGAATCGTTACGCAATCTCTAACAAGTACTATCTGTGATATTATTGCAGAATTGGTGTTGCTATGGAAAAGCAGTGGTAGAATGAGCAGCATGGGAGGTATCAAAAGATAAGGGAGTATATTTAGTAGTAATGAAAACTCATCTGAGGGAACATATCTATCGATCTCGTAGAGGTTAGTTTTTCTCTTCATATATGGTTATCATGGCCATCAGAATCTAGATGCTCATCTAAGTTTTACAGAATATAGAGCTCGTATTCTTATACAAATTTTTTTTTTTTGATAAATTGCAGTCCACTTGAGCCTACATCGCAGTCTCTAGGTCCCGTGCGCAACTCTTTTTCCACCTTTTGTTCTCAGCCGAGGTGTTGGTTGGCAGGTTAATTGGATGATGCTCTGCTGCAGCAAGTTTGGAGCAGAAAGGTTGGAGAACAAGGAAGTCCTTAGGTTGAAAGCAGCTGCAAATTTGGTTTGTAAGAACTGAACTTAGGTTGAAATTTTATTCGATGATAGAACAAACTTTAGTTAGATGAATTTTTGAACATAGGAATTTTTATGAACTGAACTTAGGATTCCTGTGTATTCCCTTAGTTTTTGATACTTGGAAGAAAATTTGAGTAATTAGAAGAAAAAAATTTGGTACTTAGAAGAATTCAAGTTCTTTTGTGTATGAATCAATTTGAATGTGATAAGAATTGATTCAATGAAGATGAATTTGATTGAAGAAAATATTGTTTATTGTGAAGGACAAATGAAAGGTGTATGCAAGTGGTTATTTGGAATTCCGGCGAATTCCGTCCGAGAATGAGCTGCCGGTCAACCTTGATCTGGTCAAAATTAGCCATTGCTGACTGATTTTGACCAGGTCAAGGTTGACCGGCAGTAATTTTTTTACAGTTACAAAAATATTCGTAACGGCTTGAACTTGTTACAACATCCTGTTACTAAATAAATTTGTAACGGCTTGGGCGTGTTACGACAATGCCACGTAGTAACGGCTACAAGCTGTTACAAGGGCCGTTACGAAAAGAATTTGTAACGGCTGCTGGGCCGTTGCGCAAAAATTGTAGCACCCCTTTTCGTAACGGCCAAGAACCGTTACAACCCCGATTCGTAACGCTCAAAAACCGTTTCGAATTGGAAAAAATGGTGTAGTGTTGCCTCATTTTAATCCTCCCATATATACCTCTTTCAATGTGGGAAGTTTAGGAGTGTCATCTAGTAATGGTTCTCCGGAGACAAATGTTTTCTGGTCTGCATCTTGTACCTCATTTTCACAAGTTGTTCTTACTTCTTCTGGTCTTGCTTTTAACGCTGCTTCTGAAATGAAATACTCATCTGAAATATTTATGAGTACAAACTTAGAATGCGACTTTGGAAACCCTAATAATCATATCAGTGATCTTAAGGAGGATGTTATTCTTGAGCCCATGCCGTTATCTATGCTTCCACCGGAACCAGTTGTTGCTGAAGAAGAATTTAACAAAGATATCGATCTCATGATGATGGACCCCCTTGCTATGGATGCTGATTCCTCCTCAGCTCATAACCTTGTAAGTACACATTCATTACTTGTTATCTTTCGCATTTATCCTTTTGTTTGCTGCAATCCAAACTCTTTTATTTTACTCTCTAGTTGCTTCATTGTCTTTGCTTGATGTTTTCACTATGTTTTTCTTTTAAGCCCTCCTAGTTAAACATGAAATTTTTAAGTTGGAACATGAATAAATGTTGTTCAGATAAGAAATGGCTGCATATCTCTAGTTTATTTAGGAAATTTCGTTTTTGATGTAATTTGTCTTATTGAAACTATGGTAGATAATGACACTGTGAAAAAATATAGTCATCATCTTCCTTTCGACTCGTGGTTTTTCATTCCCCCAACTGGCAAATCAGGTGGACTTGCACTGGGTTTTTTTGAGAAGTCTAATATTGAGGTTATTCATTCGTCTCTTAACATGATCCATATAGTTTGTGATATTACTCCAAGAATAAAAAGTTGTCTGATTTCTTTTGTTTATGGTTCTCTGAATATTGTTGGTATGAAAGCGCAATGGAATGTTTTAGAGGGTATTAGTGATGATATTCACCGACCATGGATGCTTTTAGGAGATTTCAATTTTATTATGCATGATTCTGAAAAACAAGGTGGTATTGCGGCTAACTCTCTAGTGCCTGATTTCATTAGAGAAAAGATGATAGATCTTAACTTTAATGAAATTTTTTCTTTTGGAAATCCGTTTACCTGGTGTAATAGAAGGTTCAAAAATCATGCTGAGTTGATCTTTGAAAAGCTTGATAGAGGGTTTATGAATGACAAATGGGTGTCCCTTCTGCCTCAGACTAGAGTCACTAATTTGGGTAGAGTTTATTCAGACCACAGTCATATCCTTGCTGATTGTTTTCATTTTGAAAAAAAATCATTACATCCCCTATAAATTCTTCAAGTGCTGGCATCTGAGTCCTGATTTTAAAGATGTCCTGTCCTCCTCTTGGTCTAAGAGAGTTAAGGGTTCTCCTAGTTTTGTTGTAGTTGGAAAACTCCGCAATGTCAAATTGGATCTTAGCAGATGGAATGTCAACTCTTTCGGTCACATTAAAAATACTATATATAAGCTCAATGTTGAAATAGAAAAGCTCCAATATTTACCATTTACTCCAGATATTGGTAATTTTATCTTAAATTACTCAAAGCAGCTTGACTTCTGGTATGAGATTGAAAACTCTTTCTATAAGCAAAAATCTCGGATTAATTACTTTGTCCATTATGACAAGAACACTCAATTCTTTCATAATTCTGTCAACTCAGAAATATGTATAATACCATCCATACAGTTAAGGATGAACAAGGTAATTGGTTGGAGTCTAGAGAAAAAATTGTTGCACTGTTTGAAGCTCACTTTAAAAAGGTTTATTACTCTTCTCAACCTTGCTCTGTTGATATTCAAGAAGTTTTAAAAGATGTTCAACCAATCATTACTAATGAAGTAAACCAGTCTCTTGTGGTTATCCCTACACCGGAGGAAATCTTGTCTACCATCAAAATTATGGAGCCATGAAACTCTCCTGTCCCAGATGCTTTCCCCACAGGTTTTTTCCGCGACAATTGGGATATAGTTTCTGTTCAGGTAATTGAGCACATTCAAAAAAAATTCAAAACTAAGTTCTTGCTGAAACAGTTGAACTACACTTTTATAGCCTTAATTCCTAAAGTTTCCAATCCTTCCTCGCCTAATGACTTTAGGCCTATAAGTTTATCAAACTCAGTTTACAAAATTATCTCTAAGATCTTAACCAATAGGCTCAAACCTCTGCTAGATTCGCTTATTTTCCCTTTTCAGTCGGCTTTTGTGTCTAATAGGCAAATTCAGGATAACATCATAATAAGTCATGAGATTCTGCACTCTTATAAAAGAATGAGAAAAAGAACTAAAAAGGGTTATATGACTATTAAGCTTGATCTGTCGAAAGCTTTCGATAGATTAGAATGGCCATTTATCATTGTTGTTTTTCAAAAACTTGGTTTTTCAAATGATTGGTGTCAACTGATGCTTCAATGCATCAGTACAGTCTCATATTCGATTCTTATAAATGGTTCTCCGGGAGAAGTTTTCACTCCTTGTAGAGGAATCAGACAAGGAGATTGTATTTCTCCCTATATTTTCATCCTTTATGTGGAAGTCCTGTCTCAGATGTTATTAAAATCAGAATCAGATAAACTTATTCAAGGTTTTAAACTTAGAGCCAATAGCCCTTCTATCTCGCATCTTTTCTTTGCAGACGACTGTATGCTTTTCTCTAAAGCATCTTCACTGTATGCAAAAAATCTGTTGCATATTTTAAATAAGTTTGCCAAAGCTTCGGGTCATGCTATCAATCTGGAAAAGTCGGGTTTTTTTACAAGTGCGAATATGCATCACAAACACATCAAAATTCTATCTAGATCCTTAGGCATAAAGTTTCTGTCAAGCACAGAAAAATACTTAGGAACCCCCCTGTTTGTTAATAGAGACAAGACTAAATCCTTTAAATTTTTTATTGATAATATTTATGCTAGACTTGGTAATATGAAGAAAACTAATCTCAATGGTGCTGGTAGAACTGTTGTCACTCGACATGTTTTGTCAAGCCTTGTTGTGTATCATATATCATGTTTCCCCCTTCCTAAGAAGCTTACTTCAAAGTTTGACTCCATTCAGAGAACTTTTTGGTGGGCTAATAAAAATCCCCGTAAGGCTGTTTATTTTCGATCTTGGACTGACATTGGTAAATCTAAAAAATGTGGTGGTCTGGGTATAAGGAATGCTTATGCTCTGAATAGGATCTTTATATCAAAAATTGCATGGAGAATTACTCAGTTCCCTGGTCACTTGATTTCAAAAATTCTAAAAGATAAATATTTTCCTAATCAAAACTTATTAGAAATAGATAAGGTTGCTGACACCTCCTCCTGGATTTAGAAAGGCATTGTAAATAGTCTAAGCTTTCTAAAATCCAATATTATTTATAAAATCAACAATGACATCTCTACTAGAATCTGGACTCCTATATGGTTACCTTGTTCTTCTGCTCCTCCTTTATCTATTGATCCTAATTATAATGATTACACTTTTGTTAGTGAGCTTATAGACCCTTATAATAATACATGGAACCTAGATATTCTGAATTCCTTGTTTTGTCCTGAAGATGTTACCAAAATTCGTTCGATTCTCCTGAATACTTCTCATGAGGATAAGGTTATGTGGGCACACACTAAAGATGGTAATTTTACTATTAAGTCTGCTTATAAAGTGTATACAAATGAGTTTGCTACAGCTGAAGAGTCTTATTTTTGGTCTAAAGTTTGGTCGTTGAACTGTTTTCCAAAAGTTAAGTTCTTTATTTGGAAGGTTTTTGCTAGTATGTTGCCAGTTAATCCTACTATGAATGCTTATAACAGCACCATTGATCAATCATGTCCTCTCTGCAACGATGATTCTGAAACTGTCCTTCATCTCTTTTTTCATTGTCCCGTGGCGTCTCATATCTGGTTTGCTTTATCTCTTCAACATTTGATATCTTTTGACTTTCTGTGGCCTGATGATTACTTTCTAAAATTGTTTGATATAAGGCTAGGTCAGTCACCTTTCCCTGTTGGATGGCCTAGTGTAGGTGCAATTATTATGTGGTGTATATGGAAGCTGCGATGTGAAGTAGACTTTCAGAAGATTGTGATAAATATCGACAGAGTTATCCTCAACATTAAAAGAATGTTGAATACTTATATTCATCCTCCCCATGTGACTGTTTTTCGTGTGGATACTAAAACTGCCACTTCTGAGGTTGATCATATTCTATTCATTGATGGCTCTTATAAAAACTTTAACATGGGAACTGGTTTGATTTTATGTGATGTTGCAGGAAGAATAATTTCTTGTAAATCGAACTTTGGGCTTGCTCTTGATGCAGTTAGTGCTAAAGCAAAGGCGCTGTTTTTGGCTGTATCCTGGGCAGTGGAGCTGGAATTCTCCAAAGTTCTTCTTATTAGTGACTGTCTGCAAGTGGTAGATTTTGTGAATGGAGTCAGTCACTCGGACGGATGGATATGCAGTGATATTCTTCAAGATTGTTGCTTCCTTATATCTAGCAGTTCTGTTTTTAAGCTTATATATATTAAGCGTGCTATAAATAAGTTTGCAGACTGGCTTGCACGCCGGTCTAGGAAGTTATATGTTAAAGCAACTTGGGTTTCATGTCCTCCTTTTTGAACTACCTTGAGAGGGAACATATTGTGTATGCTTGTAACTTTCTTCTTTGTCAATGAAAAGTTTGTTTCTTAGCAAAAAAAAAAGTTAGTGGGGGACTGTTGAGCTGGAGGAACCCTAATTATCCGATATTTTATTTAATAGGATTCGGTTTTAGGTTTGGAAAAGTAATAACATTAACAACTGAACAGAAACAGACACGAAGACGATGTCGAATGATGATGGTGTTTTTCACTACCTGAACTTCCTTGTGACTGCTTAATTAATAACATACTCACAAGAGTTCCCGATAAGAGTTTGGCTCGATTCAGGTGTGTCTGGAAACAATGTTACAACTTATTCAAAGATACTTTCTTCATTAATATTCAAAGAAGTTATAAATATAATCATCATCAAGGCGCGGGTAATTTCGTATAGTGTAAAACTCATACCGAGGATGGAACAAAACTTACATATAGTCTGGTTTGCTTTGATATCTGTTAAGAAGGAAGAATGGATTATTCCGTTTCGACCACCAGAATATCTTGATATAAACGATATCTTTGTTCAGATTGAACCATATGGTGAATTTATTTTTTTAAGCATTGCTCAACGGAATGAAGATGGGGAGCACTGGTACTACCTTTATAACCCTATCACTAAATCTTCAATATTTTTACAAGAGCGTTACCGGAACGGTCATATTTGTTTAGCATATGATGACTCGACCACATCAAGATATAAGTTGGTAGATCCAAAAATACATACAAACAAGACTATTTCATCATATTGCTTTATTTTCAATGATGATCTTCAAAGTGGAAGCACGTCTCTATGCCTTTCCGTGTGGGAATTGTTTCCATGCCTTACATTGTTGAAGGATATCAGCGTCAAAGACCTGTTTCTGTTTCCTTGAATCATGTTATGTATTGGATATGTATGAATCTTGAAGTATTACAAAGGCATATACTTAGTTTTGATGTACGGACTAAGACTTTATCGTTAATAAAATTTCCAAGTAAGGTGTTGGATGGTAATCTACTGGAAATGGAAGGAATACTGTGGTTTGTTCATCGGTTGGAACCTTTTAATTATCGGTGGAAGCTATGGTTTATGAAGAGAAATGGTGGTGACGGTATTTGTGATGAGGATAACAAATGGGTGGAGAAAGGAATTATTGATTTGTCAGGGACAGGGAGATTGGTGGAAAATATTATATTACCCGAGACTTTCGTAATCCTTACAAATCCTACGTTCAAAGTCTTTATCAAGTTTGGCAAACGCGGCTACAACAAGCAATACATTTACTCTTATGATATGAATTTTAAACAGTGGGAATTCGTGTACGAGAATGATGGAGCTTTCTTAAGTTATTGGAATGCTAACCGCAGTGTTCTTGAGGAACAGAATATAGTCCCAAGTAAATAACTAAAAGCTCAACGTTGATGATGGATGATTAAGAATCGTTAATTATTACTGCAATCAGCTATCCATTGAAGAAGGTTTTTCTTTCTTTATTTTAATGAGCATTCAACACCTTGGACATGAATGTCTATTGATATTTATTTTCTTTGCTAGTAATTTTACTCTAGCCATTTAGACAAAGTAAAACGGCTTAGAGGGCTGTCAATAATACAGCGACTGTGTGGTTTCCTGAACTGGTCCTTGATTTGGACTAGACAAATAGTATGCTACAAGGGAAGCTACTTGTGGAAGCTTAGGTTGGTTTGGGTCAAAAAGTTTAAGGCATCTTGCTTTCCAGATGACCCTAATCTATCCTTTCATTGGGTGGAGACCTGTGACAAAGTTAGTCATGGCATGCATATTCTGGTAGAAGAGAAATATCTTCGATTATATTCAATGTATTTGAAAGAGAGGTTACAACAGTTCTTATACAAAGTTGTTAGCACAATAAAAGGAAACAAGATAAGGGAAAATACAAACTAATTAATACAGAATATACATGCCTATGGAAGAAAGAATAATATCAAATATACGGTTATAACTTCCATATCTTCCATATCTTTTAACACCTTCCCTCAACCTCAAGATGGTGCAGAACACATCTTGAGGTTGCTTATCAGAAAATGCAGCCTGGGAGAAGGTAAAGATTTCATAAAGAGATTTGCAAGTTGGAACTCAAATCGAACATAAGGCAGGACAATGGTCTTTTCTTTGAAGTGATGACGTACAAAATGACAATCTATTTCTATATGTTTTGCACGTTCGTGAAAGACATCGTTATGGGCAATGTGGATAACAGCTTTGTTATCACAGAATAGAGGAGTCGACTCAGTTGAGTGACTAAGTAACCATCTTAACCAAACTATCTCAGAAGTAGTGTGTGCCATAGCTCGATACTCAGCCTCAGCACTAGAGCGAGAGACTACTGATTGTTTCTTACTGCGCCATGAAATTAGAGAGTTGCCTAAAAACAAACATTATCTGGTGGTAGAACGTTTATCTGTAACATCCTCTCCCCAATCTGAGTCTGTATATGCACGAAGAAGAAGATCTGACGTAGAAGAAAAATGTAACACCTGGTATAAAGTGCCTATTATATATCGTATAATTCTAAGAACTGCAATAAAATGAGAAGTACGTGGAGCAGATATGAACTGGCCGACAATATATACTGCATAACTAATTTCTGGTATCGTAATAGTCAGATAATTGAGACTACCAACAAGCTGACGATACAGAGTTGGGTTAGAAAGAACCGTACCATCAGTTAGGTTGAGTTTTGCATTCAGTTCAAGAGGTGTTTCTGCAATTTTGCTATCAGTTAACCCAGCACGAAGAATAATATCATATGCGTATTTGACTTGAGATATGAAATATCCATCAGATGATCTATCAACTTCTATACCAAGAAAGTATCTTAATGGACTAAGATCTTTCATTTCAAAGCAAGAATTTAAGTGAGATTTCAGAGCAAGAATACCTTATGTGTCACTACCTGTTATTACCATGTCATCGACATACAAGATAAGAAGTACCAGTCCCTTCTTTGTTTTTCGGAAGAACATTGATGAATAATATGGGCTTTGAGTGAAACAATACTGTATCATAGCTGTGGAGAATTTTTCAAACCAAGCGCGTGGTGCTTGTTTAAGACCATATAGGGCTTTACGAAGTTTACAAACTTGATTGGGCAAGTGATTCAAACCTGGGGGTGGACGCATGTATACTTCTTCCTGAAGTTATCCATGAAGAAATTCATTCTTAACATCCATATGATGTAGATCCCATTTTCGTGCTGAAGCAACAGCTAAAAGAGTGTGAATTGTTGTCATACGATCAACAAGAGCAAAGGTTTCTTCGTTATCTATCCCATATTCCTGAGTATATCCTTGAGTTACAATACGAGACTTACATCGATCTAGTGTACCATCTGACTTTGTTTTAACCTTGTAAACCTATTTACTTCCCACAACAGGTTTTCCTGGAGGTAAGTCTACCATATCCCATGTACCAGTATTCTTATGTGCAGTTAATTCATCTCCCATTGAGTCTTACCAATCTGGAATTAGTGAAGCTTCCTTGTAATTCTTTGGTTCATGAATAGACAAAAGAGTTGTTAAAGAATAATGGTAATCAGAAAACCTAGCTGGTGGTTGTCGATTAAGAACAGGCAATGTTCTAACCTCTGTCTCAGGATTCCCATTTGGGCTTGCAATGCCGGAATTGTCCATAGAGTGATTTGTATCAGTTTCAGCAACTTCAGTAAGAGGGATAAGAGGAGTAATAGTGGTAGAATCAACTGATGAGGAGGAATTTGATGCAAAATTATCATCAAAAGAATCTACGTATGTGAAACTTTATAAGGAAGATGATTTAGCACTAGGAAGAGACCAAAATTGTATTTTATACCAAAAGGTAACATGACGAGAGATACGTAACCTGCGATTCTCAGGGTCATAGCATCTATACCCTTTCTGTTCTATACCATAACCTAAAAACACATACATAGAGGTCTTTTTGCTGAGCTTACTACGTTCTCTTTCTGAAAGAAGGACAAAACATGTTGACCCGAAAATATGCAGTTCAGAGTAATTTGGTTTCTTACCATACAATTTTTCACATGGTGATATGCCTCCTATAAAAATGGTTGAAACTCGGTTGATAGTATAAACTGCAGCGAGAACAGATTCACCCTCAGAAATTTGATGGAACGGAATAGGAAAGAAGTTGAGTTCTAGCAGTCTCAATGATATGACGATGTTTTCGTTCAGCTACACCATTTTTCTCTGGTGTTTCTGTGCATGACAGCTGAAGAAGAGTGCCTTCAGATTTGAGAAGGTATTTGAAAGGATTAGAGATATATTCACCTCCTTGATCTGCTCTAAAGACTCTAATGACTTTTCCAAACTGATTTTTGATCATTTTAGAAAATTCAGTATATATTCTAAGAAAACTTGATCTTGAACTGAACAGATAGATCCAAGTGTAACGAGTAAAGTCATCAATAAATATAACATAATATAATGACCCTCCCTTAGTAGCAATGGGAGTTTTTCCCCAAACATCAGAGTGGATGAGATCAAAAGGTGCAATAGAAGATGAAGTACTTTTATTAAAAGGAAGAGCAGACTGTTTACCAAGCTTACAAGCAATGTAATATGGTTCTTTGTTTAGAGGAACATTCCCTAACAGACCTTTATTAATCATGTGAGAGAGGCGGGAAAAGGAAACATGACCTAACTTAGAATGCCAAGAAATAAATGGAGAGGTGGTGGAATATAAAGTAGATGCAGCAAAAACAACTGGATTCTTGAGTTGATGAGGAATAATGAGAGACTCTAGGTGATACAGTCGACCAACTCTACCGCCTATCCCAAAAAGCTTCCCTGTCTTGGGATCCTGTATAAAACAATCAGATGGAGTGAAATGAATATTAAATCCTTGATTACAAAGCTGACCAATAGATATCAGATTCATCTTGATATGAGGAACAAGCAGTACATCATGAACATATATCTTGTTTGAAACTTTGATCTGAACAATATGACTAGCAGACAGTTTTGATCCATCTGTTGTATGGATATTTGGTGTCACAATGGGATGTATTTTCTCAAAAAGAGTTGAATTATATGTCATATGATTTGAGGCTCCTGAGTCAAGAAACCATTCAGTTGAAAAGATACTTGTGGGAACTGAAAATGCAGTAGTTGTTGTTGGATTGTTACCAATTGATAAAGTATGTTTAAGCATTTCCTGGATATCAACCAAACTGTTTTGTGTTGCTAAAGCATTTGATCCAGAGTTAAGTTGTGCATGAGCCTGTTCTGAACCTAGTACTGTCATTACTGGAGTTGCAGTGTAGTGTGTTGATGCACCATTGAATCTTCTCTTTTCTCTCATGTTTCTAGAGGATGGTGAGGTGCAGCTTCCAACTGTGTGTCCAAAAGCTTTACAATATCTGCATTGAGGTGTGCCTTGTAGTGGAGATAGAGCACTTTGAGTTGTTGAGCCTTGAGAGAAGTTTGACGCTGATGTATTTGATGACATTGTGCAGTTCCTTGCAAGATGTCCAGGTTTCTTGCAATTGTGGCACTATACCTGTGATAAATCATGATAGGTAGAGAAATTTTTTTGTGAGCTAAAATGAGTATTAAAGTTTGAAGGTACTGCAAACACTGATGGTATATCAGGTTTGATTATTTTACGAATCTCTTCAGCAATGAGTTCAGAGAGAGTAACTTCTACGGTTGGAAGTGGAGATCGATGGAGAATGGATGCTCTAACTGATTCAAATTCTTCCCTTAGTGCCATCAACAGTTGAACTAATTTGGATTCTTCTCTAAACATCTCCCATATTGGTGCATCTGTAGTCCACTTAGGTTCCATGAGAGCTAACTGGTTCCATATGAGTGACATCTCATAATGAAAATCTGGAATTGATTGTTCTGGTTGCTGTTTCAACAACCTGATATCCTGTTCAAGATTGTACCTTTGAGAAAAGTTGACTTGTGTATATCTCTTTGCAAGAAAATACCAAGCTTCTTTGGCTACTTCAAAACTAGTAAGTTACATACTTATAGATGTGACCATTGTTGCCTATCCACGTAAGAATTTTGTGATTGTTGATCTCCCATTCTTCATAAGCATCTTTTCCATCAACTTTATCTTTATCTTTGTCTTTACCACTACCACCAAAGCTGACTGGTTTTGGGCATGTTTCTCTTCCATCAATTTATTTCCACATACTCTTTCCTTTGAGAAAACTTCTCATAAGGAAGGACCAATGATTATAATTGGTTCCATCTAGCTTAGCAGTGATAGGTGAAGATTCTTCTCTCGACATAGCTTACTTAACGATTCTAGGGTTACTGATATGAGATAAAAGCATAAACGAGTCTGTAACTGAAAGGAGAAGAGAAACAGATGATACCTTAATAGGAGAACTGAAAATGAATTGTCTTGATGCAGCGGAGATGGATTTTAGAACTTTTCTGGCTCTGATGCCGTGAAAAAGTTAGTCATGGCATGTATATTCTGGTAGAAGAGAAATATCTTCGATTATATTTAATGTATTTGAAAGAGAGGTTACAACAGTTCTTATACAAAGTTGTTAGCACAATAAAAGGAAACAAGATAAGGAAAAATACAAACTAATTAATACGGAATATACATGCCTATGGAAGCAAGAATAATATCAAATATACGGCCATAACTTCCATATCTTTCAACAACATGTAGTTGGCCAAGACAAAACTCATTCATCAATGTTAGTGTGCGAAAGAAACCAAATAGGCGGCAAGCCACAAGGTACCAAAAGCTTTCTACTGAAAAACTAGCTAGGGATTGAACGCGGATGTGTCTAGAAGAATTTTGTTGAGAGGTAAAACCTTGTTGTGTGCAGCATTTGGTTCTTTTTTTTACTAGAATTTCAATGAAAACAATACTTCTTTTTAACTGAACAGTCTTTTCTTTCCGAAAACTGGAATACAAAGTGCTTCTTGGATCAGAGAGGTTCCTATCCAGTTTAGACTAGTTTTTACTGTTATGATTAATATACATCCAGCATAACTCTTAGTAATCAGTGAACAAAACAAAATTAGCAGCTAGTTCTTGACTGCAAATGCTCTGGAGATGAAATCTACAGTATATATAAAGATACAATGTTGCTCATTTTTCAGAAGCATTGTAACTCATAAAAGCATCCAAGTTACTGTAGTGAATGATGAGACGGGGGAGTTGTCCCACCGCTGCTAGCTCCAAAGCCCATTATTAAGCAAAACACACAAAAAAAAACCATGTTTGGCACGAAGTTTGCTTCCGATGCCCACGATCCTAGCTCCTTGTTTGATCATAACACGAGCCATTTGGCAAAATTTACATTGTCGGAAATGGTACACTGATAATTGAATGGTGCTGCTATAATCCGGATTCTAGGGCGTTTTAGTCACCATTGGCTGAGCAGCATCAGAACTCAATAGAAATAGATGTTGAAGCAATAGATTACGGATTCCAAAAATGTACAGCAAAGCTGGAATAGCTCAGCTGGTTAGAGCGTGTGGCTGTTAACCACAAGGTCACAGGTTCAATCCCTGTTTCTAGCGATTTTTTTCCTTTTCCTTTTCCTTTTGCCATCTTTTGTTTTTACAACTTTTTCCCTTCTATATTCCTTTTCCTTCCTCATGTTCTTGCCATCTTTTGTTTTTACAACTTAGTAGAATCTATGTGGGAGGTCAGGGGAAATTTTACTGTTGGATCCTTAGATAAATCCTGGATGCAAGGATAAATAAATAAATTGAGTTGTTCAGGTGTCATGATGAGAATCACAAGCTCCTCAATTGTATTTGCGAGCACTTGACAAGCATGAAATAGTAACTCATTGTAACGGATGTTTGTTTTGGATAGATAATAAAACAAGATTTTGCAATCTTAACAACATAGATGACGAGAAACTCGGTATTAGTATTGGTGAAGCTTCTGCACATTTGGAGCCAAATCGGTGCCAGATTTTCTACAAGGATTCCCAATTTATTATGACAATCCAGTGCCAAATCGGTGCCAGATTTGAGCCTCGGGAAGATAAATTCCCAGAATGACATGCAATTAATGGCAAGAAGCGGCATTACAGTAACAATAAAAGCAGAACACATGCTAGATAAAACAAAATATTACTCCTAATCTATTTCTCTAACTCTCCAACTCTGGTTATTAATTTCAAAAAAGGGTACACAAAATTCACTTTGCAAAATAGGATTGTTCAGCTGTATATCTGACATGCTAGCAATCATGTGAATGTGATTGCTAACTCCATGATCGCCATTGTCAAATTCATCCTCCTTATTTCTGAACGAAAAGTACTCATTTGTTTCCCTTCTTTTGTTCCATTCTAGCGCCTTTAATCTTACAGATAGGTTCATCTTCTTGTACAAGGAGCTTCAGAGCTGGATGAACCTTGAGGTCTTTGGCTATTATCTTCTTGCCCACATCCAACTCACTCAGATCAACTTCAATATAAGGCGGGACAATGTCTGCGGGACACAGGTACTTAACGTGCCTTCTCATGGTATTCAAATAAGCCCCTGCCAAGGTCAGGTTAACACTTTGTAACTGACATTTCAAGTAAGGTAGGCAATAAAGATAAACACTTCCCGAGGGAAAAAAATTGTTCTCAAGCATTAAACAAAGAAAACTTCTACTAAGAACATAATATGCAGAATGCAGTAGTTGAGTTGAAGGGTACAAAATCTGCATTCTTTTGACCTTTAATATGCCTCTATGACCTAATACAAACACAGTTTTTGGCGTAAACAGACGTATCAAAATCACAACAGAAAAAAGGTGAACATTACAATTCAAAAGAATGGCAAATAAAGACTTTATGGGGTAGAAAATGATGTTGGCTTTCCAAGGACATGGTTGCGGTCATGGTACAAACACGATGTCAACAATTAGAAGATAAATCCCCTGAAAGACATCAAAAGTTTATCCAACAGACATGATATGTTACGGGTTGTGCATGGACCTAAATATTTCATTTTGCAATACCAACTTTCTTGACCTATTCTACCAATTTCCAAATGCGATCAAGATCAACTTACCCTACCATTTATTCAACTTAGAGACCTAGCTGGAACACATCTGGTAGATGCCTAGGTCCCGTTCAATTCAACTATGCTTTTGCTTGACAAAAACTCTCCCACCTTATGTAATAGGTTAACTTTAATATGTACTGGTAGTAAGAAGTGGCATTACAGTTACAAGAAAAGTACAAAATACTACTTCTCAGCTCTTTCGCGCCATCCAACTCTGGTTTTCAATCTAAATGTTAATAATCTGAAAGTAGTATTTAGGGAGAGGCACAGCCACAGTGTTCAATTAACAAAATGCATTTGCAACAAGGACTAATCCAAGAAAAAGAGAACTCTGGTTACGAATTCAAAAGCTTATGACGATATAGATATTTTCTCACAAATGAAATCGAAGTGGCATATGATTTCACTAAAGTCATTCACAGACAAGCTGCAACCTTCAAACGCATAACGGAATTAAAATGCGGCCAACTTGCACCACTGGGTTTAGATATTTCATTTTACAGTACTACTAACTTTCTTGACCTAATCTATCAAATTCCAAATGCGGCCAACATCATCTCACCCTAATGCTCATTCAGGTTAGGAGACCTAGCTGAAACACATCTGCTAGGTGCCTAGGTCCTGTTCCGTTGAACTATCCGTTTGCTTCATAAAAACTCTCCCACCTTATGTAATACACCAGTATGTTAACTTTAATATATGTAATTGTTTAGTAAGAAGTGGCGAAACAGTTGCAAGAAAAGCAAAACCATTACGCCAGATTGTACAAATTATTCTATTTCACTCTTTTGGGCCATCCAACTCTGGTTTTCAATCTAACGGTTAATTATCTAAAAGTAGCATCTCAACAGAAATTGGGGACACTAACAAAATAGATCGACAACATCAAGGACCAATTTAAGAAAAAGAGACTCCGATCAGAATCTGATGATTGGTATGAATATTTTCTCACAGAATCATAGTGGCAATGAAGTCATTCATAGATAATCTGCAAACTTAAAACGAAAGATGAACAGGCTTGGCATGAAATAACAAGATATCAAAATGTGATTTGCACACTAGAACATCACAAATGACAAGTTTTTCTGCACACACGAATAAATAACGACAAATGCCAGTATGTTTAGGACATACCTTTTCTCAATCCAGGAGAAACATCTTCTCCTATAAACACCAGAGGAACATCAATCTTCAACAGAGCATTTGAAGGGGCCCTTAAGAAGGTGACATTAAGTACTGCATCAGTTCCCGCATCGAGATGAAGCTAACAAATGATTACAATACATAAAAAATCAGATCATATGATATAAATAAAAGAAAATCAAGTTGGGAAATAAACAGCTTTAGGAACACATGATAAAATTGCAACGTACATACAAGTTAGAAATTGTTTAGATGAACTAAGTTATTTAAATTCTTGGTCTTGTAACTTTGCAAAGAGATAAGCTAATGAAATAGCTGATACTCTTGCTAAGTATGCAAGAAAAAAAGGTGAACATTACATTTCCATGCTAGAAATTAGGTTAAAACTGAACTGAACTACAATATAGGGGAAATGCCTCTCCCCTGACATGATTTCAAACCCTAAATCCAGAACTTAATCACAAAAACAAATTAACAAAATCTAGTAAAAGGGTTTGTGATCAACCCAAACAAAACCATACCTGACGAGGCAAAACCCTCACTTTCTCAATAATCTCATCAGATTCAAAATCAGATTTGACTTCAAGATCAAACAATCTAGACTCAAACATTGATCTCCCCAAATGATTCACAAGCTACTTAATCTGATTATTTCTTATCGAAATCAATCTTTTATTACCACCTTCTTCACCTTTCTCTTGTTCAAACACAATACTAGGTACTCTACCATCTCTTCTTTCTTTAGCAGCTATATTTTTACCAGAATCAGTTCTGGGGATTGCTATGATAGTTTCTGAATATTTAGGGTTGGGTTTTGGTAAATCATCTAAGTATGTATATAATTGAGGTTTTGGGGTCACAACAATTTCTGGTTCTTGATGTAAAACTGCTGCTGCTGCTGAGAATTGAGAATAGAATCGGAGGTTTAGGGTTTTAGTGAGTCGTGATGAACGAGATATCCACATTTGGATGTGGTGATGGTTTTCTGATTAGGGTTTTGGGTGATTTTTGTTGATGGTGTTGGGGGGAAATCCTGCAAGCTTCAGTGAAGGGTGTGAATCAGGAAATTATTGCAAATGTACGGTGTACCAAGTAGTACTGGGACCAAAATATATGACCCATTGACCCTACTTTAACATTCAGGCAATCCTCATAAGTTCATAACAATCTTATTAACAGGATCAAACCAAAGTAGCACCAATCATTTACCTAGAGTAAGGCTTCTTAGTAGCAGGACGCCTCTTCTTTACTGCTCCGGCAGCAATGTCCTGCAAACAATCACCAAAAGTAAGACGGTGGATTCGACATAAATAAAAATCAAATGGAGCTGCAGTTGTAAAAGTAGTTACTCCATTGTGTACATTTCCCAAACATCTTTCCTGTTTATTTTGTAAAAATGGTAATAAAAATGGGCTCAAACATAAGATAGAAGTACAAACAAAATTTGACGTCCACTTGTATAGATTAATTATAGAATTCGAGTTCCTTTGTCCCTTAGGTACACCGAGGAAATCTTCCGAAGTAAAATTTGGTAGAAGTTACATGGGTGAAAAGAGAATATAATGTAGAAAATGGGCTCAAACTCGAAATGGCAGTAAGCTCATGGTGACAGTGGAGTGATGAAATTGGAAGTAAAGTAGGTCGAAGGAAGAAATGCATGGGTAATACTAAACATGCAAATCATCATTAGCCAATTTATTGGCATTGGACCCGACTACTCTAAACCCAAAATTACTTTCTCAACATGAAGAGCTACTTCACTAGCCTTCATGGCTTCATAATGCTTTGCCATCCTAATGTTTCTTGACTCCAATTGCGACAAGTATTTTTATTACATCAAAATTTAACCAATATAGAGAAAACCCAACTTCAATCATCATCTAAATGATTCAATTCAATCAATAATAACCAGTAAATTTCATCAAACAACAACAACAACAATAGAAACCATAATTTTATAACCCTAATTCAATCATCATCTAACTGATTCGATTCAATCAATAATAACCAGTAAACTCAACAAGTTTAGCCTATGATTGAGAAGAAAACCCAAATTTTGAAACAGCAACAGAAACCCTAATTTGCAATTTCTGACTTCAAAACCCTAATAAATTCTAATTTCGTAGAAACTCATACAAATTCATCACTCTATATCATCAAACTCTATCAACAAAACCCAAAACAAACAGAACCGCTAAATAATTTTCTACACAGAGAGAAGGGAAAGATTGGTACCAGTGTAATTTAAGGTATAGCTTAATTCATTACACCCTCGACCTTTCACGCCAAGTTTAAGAAATTGACGTTGCAGAAGATGACTAACTCCTGATGCTATCAGCTGCTAAATCTAGGTTTGTTGCAGAGATTCAGTGGAGAGGCGGTGAGAAGAGAAGAAAAAAAGAAAAAGGAAATGAGTTTTGGATTTCCTTCTTACGGTCCGTTTGGCACCAGTGGAGTTGGAATTCTAGGTAGTTCCAAGTACCTAGAACTCCATCTACCTCCAGTCTAATAATTACACACAAATCACCAACAGTACTACAATTTCCAGTAAATATAACACAAATGATTCATTAACTGTAACCATTCACAAATTACAACTACTTAATTTGCAGCAGTCATAGATTATTTCCTAAACATTAGATGACGATATCACACAACTACATAGCGATAGTATTACTTTCTCAGAAGCTTGCAAGTTGCAACGATATATAAGCTAACTAAAATCCCATGGAATAAATGAGTACCGAAAAGTTTAATATGGTCAGTCTCATTGGATAATACAAAAGAGACAATTATCAAAACAAAAGACCTTAACAGACACAATTTTACTAGAAATAAGCTCACCCATTTCGTTACTTAAGGATTCTAGTCTAAAGCATTTAGTAAGTGGTTAGATAGAATTCTAATCAGCAAGTGATCATACTATAATCTACTAAAGTGGCAAAATCATTCACATAGTTGTTGAGCACTCATAATAATTTAAGCATGCAATTCCAGACTTAAGCTAGATACAGTTTTGACTAGTTTGGTACCCCTGTATCTAGAAGGTACATGTATGTTTACTGATCCTAATTTTTTGGTTCAGAAACATGAAATCGATCATGAAAACTTCTTTACCCTATATGTAGAAACCCAAAAGGTACATCTATTTACTGATCCTAATTTTTGGGTTCAAATAAAATCTAGGGTTTGATATATCATCAAAAAGATGAAGAGAACACTACATGAGAGAAAAAAACAGCTGAAATTTAACAATAGTTCATGATGCAAGCATGGGAAAAATGACGAGAGTTACCTAGATTCAGGCTCGGGAGTTTTCTCTGTACGGCGGAGCTTTCGGGAAGAAGAGAAAAAAATGGAAAGGAAAGAGAGAGGGAAGGAAGGAAATTTTGTACTGGGGGTGGAGTTTGAAATCCTGGATTCAGTCATCAGGGGCTACCCTTAAAGAATTAGAGGGCGATCCAAAAAGACAAAAAAAATTACCCAAACGTATATCTAAACTACTCCTTATCTCCGATTTTTCGATTGTAGTTTTATCTCTACAATCGGCTACGAAACCCATAATCGGTACTTAATTCTATAATCGGGTGTATTTAAATCTGCACGAACGGGAAACTTTATTAATGACAAGGAGAATTCACTCCTGACAGTGCGTCCCAAGACACTAGCTTATTTAAATACGACGACATATGAGCAATGACACGATTCAAAAACAAAGCACTGTAAATGGATAGACTGACTATAGTAATGCATAGTAGGCCTATAAAGCTTCGGTAGAGAAGCCGGTTACCTGCTTTTTTGCCCAAAACAGTAAGATATGTTCAAGATGTGTATGATTTGATTTTAACCGTTCTCTTATTCTGAGTCACAGTATTCCGTCACCGGCAACTAAAAATAAATTTGAAGACAAAATATTCACTCTACAATTACATTGAGGAGGTTTTCATCTCCGAATCTTTTTAGGCTTTAGCCTCTTCACTGCCATGAACGTTACAGCAGCTGATAAAGAATACCTGTGAACAAATAACATTTCAGCTAAACAGAAATGCACTAGACAACGCTTAACTTTAAATTACAAAATGCTAGTTGAACATTTATCACTTGCTTTTTAGGTTGATTCGGTTTCAAATATTTCAATAATTTTTTTAACCTTTAGTTAGATGCAAGAAAAGTAACCATGACATTTCTCAAGTGAGGTTCCAAAATTGATGCATTTCTAATATCTGAGTAAATTGAGGTTACAGGCCTACATCACCCCCTTCCAGGCACAAAATGATGGAGATAGCTTTTCGAGACCTCCAAATTATTCTTCACAGTTCACATAGATGATCTAAGTGTCAGCTTCCAGTTTCTAACTAATAAGATTTCCTAGATGCGACTAATTGGGGCAATCACTTTACTTAACGTATAATTGGACAACATCAGTATTCTAAAAGTAAATAGCATTTGAAGATGCTAAATTTTAGTTATCAGCAATACCACGTCAGTGTATAATTGAGATGGTCCTGTGCATGGTTGAACTGCGGATCAAAGTATTGCCATCCTTCGGGAGAGGGTATGGATTACCATGATCAACATTGTCATTGATATCTTCAAGATAAAGAGTATCCTCAGGCAATCCGCTGCACGTGCAGGTACGTCAACGTAGAACCACTGACCGGAACTAGGATCATTTGCAGGGACAAAAATACTAGGTTTCTCACTTCCGCGAATCACACCAATAACTTTCACAGAAAGAGTAGAAGATATTACTGGATCCTGATTATTTCATCGAAAGGTTAGAATCTTGCAACTAATATAGCCATATGTGCCTAATTAGAGAAGATATAGTATCTACCTCAAAGGTTTTAGCTATAGGCTTCTTAGACCAAAACTTCCATCGAGAGCTTCCTTCAGTTTCTCCATCATCGACAATTTTTATATTCGAAACTGTTTCAACATTTTGAGAATCCTTTTGATGCTTCTCTCTCCAGCTGCGTGGATCCCATCCTCTGTTAACCAGAACTGGTGACTGCACACTGACAATAGATTTCTCAATAAATTGACAACTCAGTTGTAAAAGATGCCGAGCAGTGAGGCAATATATGAAGAAGCATCATGAAGAAGCAATTTTAAGATTTGGTTATGTGAGTCAAGTAACCTTTCAGTCAGAATTTGTTACCACCGACATGCTAAAACCCAAAGTTTGGTTAACTGACAACCAGTCTTGTATAGAGCATGAAATTTGAAAAGTTCTACATAAAATGCACAATTCCCTCCACCATATGATCGACCTATCTTATGTTTTTGTTTTATGATAACTCAATTGTGAGACCCAGAAGTACTAAGGATATATGTATGTGATATTACTTTACTAGAAGATGAACATAATAATGATGAAAGATGAATGCTATCCTTTAGATATCAGATGCATGTAGGAATAACACCAGATTTCTGTGACAGTACTAAGGTGATCCCAGAATTCTTGTACATGCTACATACTAACAGTGCCCAATGACAAAAAAAAGGCATTTTCCGAAGCCTTTATCCAATCTTTCTTCGTGTTTTTTAATCACTTTTTTTTTTGTAATATACAGAGGATTGATTGACTAAGTTCATTCGGTAGATCTTGTTCCTTTGGTTCAGGTTAGTTCACATTAAAGACATGATGAACCTAATTATTAGTATTCCTAGTTTCATGTAAAATAAAGCACATATGATATAGATGTTCCTGAGCCAAAAACTAGTAATCTAAACATAGTCAAACATTCAAGGAGAGACACGCTAATAATCCATAAACCAGAACATCTTTGACTACCCGCAGCAGAGTTACCTCTTAGGGTCACTTGAGTTTGGCACTAGAGGTGTAATGACGTAGTAGCCATTTTCTGTCACTTCTGAAATACTCCTGGAACGAGGTCCAACATAAATTGACTTACTCTCATCAAAAATACCTTCGCACATCACTCTCCTAAATTCCAGAGACCCTGAATCTTCCCTTGAAGAAAAAGAGGAAATGTTGTTCCACACAACAGGATCCAGTCCCAACCTATTCCTCCTATAGTCGAGCATCTCAACCTACAAAAA
Source organism: Papaver somniferum (assembly GCF_003573695.1). NCBI lineage: Eukaryota > Viridiplantae > Streptophyta > Magnoliopsida > Ranunculales > Papaveraceae > Papaver > Papaver somniferum. The sequence continues at coordinate 34,764,740 of NC_039361.1, read as the reverse complement.
GAAACATTTGAGTATTACGGGAAATTACAAACAAAATAAGAAAACCAGATCAAATTCAGCTATTCAGTAAGCCCAAACAACTTTCATGTCATCACTTCAACCAATCAACCAAAACACGTCTAGGAACGTACATAAAAAATTAAAAAGTAAAATCAGGTGATTCTAGAAGTATTTCCTTCATAAATTATACTTATAGAGTAACTCCGTGAAATTCAAACAACCCCCAGTACTTAAACACATAATTTAGAATTGACCACTTAAGCTTTGATGATTTTACAGGAAAATGAACTTTCCAAGCTCACATTTTCCCAAACAAGTATGGTAGCAAATGAAAGATAAATCACAAAATATGCATTATTACCCTGTCTTGTCTTCGAAAAATTTGCCAAGTTCCAAGACCAAATGTGATGGCACCAGGAAGGAAAAGCAGATATATCGACCATGATTTTTTCTCTTTTGAACACATCAAACAAAACAGAAAAGTTAGACGAGATACAACATTTACTGCTTTTTCAGTAAGTCATGGCAGCAAGTCAGTTGTTTGCTTCGATAACCCTCTCTTCTTTTTCAGTAAGCTAACTCTAGTATTGGGATTGTTTTTCATATTAACTTAAGAAGGGGATTCTAAGAACTGTCAATGTAGTATTCTGTTATAGATGAAGTGCTAATAAGTCGGTAAACATTTAACATTGTTATGAACCCCGAATTGTTCGTCTAAAGAGTCTACTAAAGACTGAGCTTTAACACTAAATAATGGTGCTTGTTACCAGCTCTGTTTGCTTGAAATACAAAAACCAGAAAAATCTCATTTCTAAACCCAGTTACATAATATATCACTGTTTAGACAACAGTGAGTATAAAAATAACCAAAGAATGTAACAAAACTACAAAATCAAGAAAATTGTCAGCGCATAATAATGTGAAGTAGAGAGATTTTGAGGCTTAGTGTTTGTAGTCTGGATTGTCCCTCAGCCCAAGTTGTGAGAGAACTTGGCAATAAGAATCCCAGTCTGTTCTTCGGAGATATCTAAGAATCTTCTTCCTCCTTTGCACCATTGCTACCAGCCCCTTTCTAGAATGCTTATCCTACATATTAGACAACGTAAATACCTTGTATTACATTTCTGCTACATCAGGTTTTTGAACTGAAAGCCAGCAGTACAGTGAAAAATAGACTATGAAATGAAGTTGACGACTGGCGAGATCATCTATATTGCCAAGAGGAATAGAATAATGAAGGAATGACACATCAATGGGACAACGTAAATATAGCCGTAAACAGGAAGTTACCTTTTTATGTAAAACAGATGATAGATGCTTGATTTTTGTTGTCAGTTGAGCAACTGCAACAGATAGAGAAACAATCCATAATTTATAAATTAATAAGTACATTGATAAAGCTTCATGAATAACTGTTTTTGCAGACTTTTAGTAAGGTACAAACAAGTACTTCAAGGAAGTCCAGCAAATGCATTTCCAGAAACTTGGTTCACAGAACAGCATAAATCTAAGTTTAACTTTTTACTTATCATGAACACCAAGAAAAACATGTAGCTAAACTTACTCTACCTATCATTTGTCATCTTGGACCAATATTTCAGGAATGTGTTACAGTTTCTAGGACTTCAGAATCACTACTTTATATAAAACTATATGAGTCACAAGAGCCACAGAGATAAAGACCTTGAACATGGGAAGATCCACAGTCCGACTCTGATATTTTAAACTCGTCCCGAACTTTCTTGAGCTCCAACTTCATCTTCTCTTCTGAAGACATGTTATCTGGATGGAAATACTGCATTCATATGCCAAAAGATTGTGGATTCAGGTAATCTAATCTAAAATGGAGAATAAACCGAAGTAATTCAATATTACGAGCTCAAGCATGCACATAACTTCTGAAGTAACTGTAACCACCATTTGAGTATTACAATCACATTCTGAAGACACTGTTGAAACACGATATATTAACAATGTCAAGTAGGAGTAATTAGTGGATTTATTTACTAGACTTTGAGTCCTACTCAGGCAACAACTTACCTCTCGTCTGAAGATTGTTAACTGGTATTTTTTTTGATGCTTTATGGCTGTGTCAGACACTAGTGTGTTTATCATGTCAACAGAACTCTTATCAGTAAGTTAATCAAGACCATTTGCTGTCAGATTCATTCTTCGAATCTCTATTACAAAGTTAACATATCTCCAGCATCACAAATTGTTTGAAGAAAAACTTCATGAGCTAAGTACTGAATTGTACCCAATTCTTTCATTCTGTGAAAGCCAAACCTACATAGAATTCGGTATTGAACAGTATACAATTATTTCATTCCGTGAAAGACCCAACCTACCCAAAAAATTTAGAACACACCTACAAATACAATTCTAGATTTCTGAAAGCAATTCCCACTCAATATATTTCGAGTTATGTATGAACTCTACAAAACATCTAACACATTTCTACTAGAGTGGCCAATGGATTCTTTGCAATTCCACAGAGCCATGTATGCACAAAATCTTATCTGCTGAACATACAATATAGTATAAATGAAATGCAGTTACTTGCCTTTTCAACTAAAAGCTCCTTTGCAGGTCCAGTATATTGATTCCAGTATCCACCGAATATAGAAATATTATCCACTATTAAAAGGAAAGAAAAATGTTAATAACCAAAACAATGAGTGAATTGAAAAACATAAACAATCTCATATATACAGAGACTTACTCTGCATCCTAGATTTTTCATCAGAATCAAGCTTCAATTTCAATAAACTCTCTTTAAGACTCTTAAGTGGCAACCCTCCAACCTTATCAACAACTTGTTCTTCCATTACTCTCAATTTCTTAAGCCTCTCATTCAATCCATGTACTGTGAACTCCTTTTTAGTAGTCTCATCTGGTCTAAGCTGTCGAAGTTTTCGACCTAATTCTTCATGAGAGTATGGATTCAAAAACTCAGTTTTCATTGCTTCCATCTCAGCTTCTGATTTTTCCTTGATTTCCTTACCACCAAAAATATCACTGGGTAATTCCGATCCTCCTCCTAACGCTGCATTAGATTGATTAGTCTCTTGGTTCACGAATGATTTAAAGGAATTATTAGGTCGAGCATTTGGTTTCTCACTGATTTTCCGAATATTTCTTAAGCTTTCACGAATTGAATTAATCGAAACGTTCCCCTGTTTATTTTCATCAGTTTTCTCAGGGACGTTTCTCTTGTAAAGATCTTGAAATGAAGCCGTTGGTTGAGGAGGAACAGAAGATCTACGACGAAATTCAGAGAGATTTTTTCTAATTTCGTCTAATTTAGGAGCAGAAGAAGGAGGAGGAGGAGGAGAATCATTTAAAGTATTTCTTCGAGGCGGTGATGATGATGGTTGTTGTAGACTTTCTTTAACATCACTGAAAAGAGAGGAAGATGATGATGATGGAACCTTGTCACCATTATTATTAGACTCCGATGAGAATAACTTGATTAGATTTGGGTTTTGGATGGGTCGAAATCTTGATCTTAGTTGCAGAGCCATTCAAGGAACGGGAGAAGAAATGGATGAATCAAATCTAAATCTAAAACCCTAGTTCCATCCTCTTTCTTCACTTTTAATCGAGACCCGTCGGGTTGAAATTTGATTATCGGGTGGAGGCCCATCATTATCTGAACATAACCCGCCCCATATCCAGACACAAGTGCTCCTTAACAACTTTCCAGACATAAGTAGTAGAAGAAAGGAGGAGGATATCTGAATCACGGCTTCTTCTTCTTTCAAGTTGAAGAAGTTCAATTTCTTCTGCATATCATCATCATCATCATGAAAGACGCCCATATATGAAACCAAAATTCATCCAATCCCGACCCATTTCAAATTAAAATGACCCATATTCTTCTTTAACATCCATTACTACTACTTGTACAACAGTTGATAATAATATACTCCATGATATATAAAATAATTCGCACAATTTCAGTTAATTATAAGAGATCAGTGCCGTGTTTTGAATTGATATGTGTCATTAATTCCGATTCTGCTTATCCATCGATAAAAGTGGATAAACAACGAAAAACCCTAGAGCCCAATTTCACCAAAATCAAATTCAATTCTATCACTTTCTGCTGTTCAATTTCAATACAAAGAGTCAACAATCTCTCGCCCATAAATCACACAGATAAGTATCCCTTAATTTCTCTGCGTTAATTTCAATCTTCTTGGTGTCTTAATTTCTCCGAGTTAGTTTCAATTGTTTCGTTTCCTTCGTTTCTGTTTTTGGCTTTCAGTTTGTTCTCTGCTTGTTTGTTGCTCGATTGTATCTCAATGTGTGGTTTGTAATACCGGATATTTTTATTTACCTATTCAGGTTGGGTTGTATACGAGTTAGGTAACTCTTTTGTTATGATTATTTTTCTTTTCTTTGTCTTAGTCTATTTTGGTTTATTTAATTAGAAAGCTACTAGTTAGGGTGTAAAAATAATCACCTAATTATAATTTTATAAGTTAATAAATTTGAGGAAATTGAAAGGGTAGTTAATATATATAAAAATAAATAAATTAGATTAGAAAACCAAAAGAACTAGAAAGAAAAAGAAGAAGATGGAGCTAGGTTTTAGAGAAGAAGGCTATGTGAAATTCAAATGGATGAATTGTGCTATTATCAATGATGTAATGAATCGTAAATTAGATTATTTGTTTGAGATATTATTGGCGTTGTGAATTCATGATTGGAATCTAAACAAGATTTTATTAGAAACATTATTGGTAATGTGATTGTCGAATATAACATTGATTCGCCGAAGTCGTGATGTGTTTCTTGGTATATGTATTTGCTTGATAAAATGATTATGTTTGCGCATCTTTGGAGAGTTGGGAATGCATTCTATTGAGCTGTCATCTCACCCCAATTGACATCCTTGCAGATTTATCAGAGTGGCGTAGCGAAAGTTAGGAATGAGTAGCTTAGTGATTTAATTATTTATTTGTAATTGCTTGACATGTAATTTGATATCAATGTTTGTTGAGAATATAACTTAAGATATTTAAATAGTGAATTATTATTTCATAAGGTTTCAATTTAAGATATCAATGTTTAAATAGAGAAATATATGCATAAGTCTCTTTCCGACCCGTAACGCTTTGAGTTCGGATCTCCATACGGGTTTGACCCTGCTCCGGAACTCGGGGTGTTACAAGTTGGTATCAGATCTCTAGGCTTTAGATCTTGAATTGGACCATAAATAAATTATTTGATATGTTTATGTGATGCTAAGCGTGCTTGTTTGACTTGATTGGTGTATTGCTTGCTTCATCGTATTAGTTGTATTCTAGTTTTGGTGTAATTCATGCGACTATGAATTATGTGATAGATTGAAATGTTTTTAGAATTTTGAGATGATAAGCATATTCTAAATTCGTGACGAAATTTTTTTTAAGGGTGGTAGAATGTAATACCAAGTATTTTTATTTACCTATTCGGGTCGGGTTGTATACGAGTCAGGTAACCTTTTTGTTACTGTTATTTTTCTTTCCTTTGCTTTAGTCTATTTGGGTTTATTTAATTAGAAAGCTACTAGTTAGGGCGTAAAAATAATCACCTAATTATAATTTTATAAGTTAATAAATTTGAGAAAATTGAAAGGGTAGTTAAATATAAAAAAAAAATAGATTAGAAAACCAAAAGAACTAGAAAGAAAGAGAAGACGATGGAGCTAGGTTTTAGAGAATAAGGCTATGGAGAACTTAGAGGAGATTATAGCTAATAAAAGGTAGAATGTTTAATCCCTTTATCTTTTGGTGTTTGTCCTTGTGTGTTTCCTTGTATGATTTTGTATAGTTAGGCTTCTGAAATTTATCTGCGTAATTTTATGCATCTGATTGATGATCAGGTTGGTTCTAATGATATATAATATGATTGGGTTTTACTGGTTAAAATTTGAGAATAATCCACCGTAAATTCACCGTTGAATATTTCTTTTAGTTTCGATAAGGATTTCTGAATTTCTGGCCAGTTTCTCTTTGTTGTGGTTTTGGTGTGTTTAGGAAATCTTAACGATTTTATAATGATTTATAGTCTTGACAAAAGTCGTAGATATTTGTGATATCTTTCATTGTGCTTTGGGTTTGCTCAATTTCAGGTTATCATGAATTATTTGGTAATGACATGTAATCTACCAAGTTTTTAAAATGTCGTTGTAAATTCAATAAGTTTTGTTTGCACCGTTAGTTTTATGTGAAATTTGGATAAGTGGTTTTTTATTGATTTATGTAGGTTCTAATGAAATTTTATAAAGATCGGATGAATTATTCACCTTGACGTGTATGATGTAAAATGCTTGCAATTAACTTGTTTGCATAAATGCTTGATTGAAATTCATGTTATTAAACCATGGTTGCTTGTATTGTTTGTAAAAATGATTTCAAATATTGAAATGAGTTCATGTTTTACCGTTAGATGAAATATTGTTTCAAGCTAACGGCGGATAATAATCCCCGAGAGTTAAATGGGTAATGATCCCCATGGGAACTTGTGTTTCCCGACCATCGATGGCGGCTGTCCGTGCCGATAAACGATAGGTGGTGTACGAACCAAGGTTTTCGTACGGTGAATGAAACGGGTAATGACCCCCGAAAGCAGATGGGTATGATCCCCATATGAACTTTTGTTCCTGACCATTGATGGAGGTTGTCCGTGCCGATAAACGATAGGTGGTGTACGAATCAAGGTTTTCGTACCGTGAACTCATGGTTACTTGTTGTGATTACAATATTAATTTGTGAATCATGTGTTGAAATCTAGATTAAATGACTTGTTGGAAACATAATTGGTGTTATGAACACAGGTGTGAAATTTAAATGGATGAATTGTGTTATTATCAATGATGTGATGAATCGTAAATTAGATTATTTGTTTGAAATATTATTGGCGTTGTGAATTCATGATTGGAATCTAAACAAGATAATTTATTAGAAACATTATTGGCAATGTGATTGTCGAATATAACATTGATTCGCGGAAGTCGTGATGTGTTTCTTAGTATATGTATTTGCTTGATAAAATGATTATATTTGTGCATCTTTGGAGAGTTGGGAATGCATTCTATTGAGTTGTCATCTCACCCCAATTGACATCCTTGCAGATTTATCAGAGTGGCGCAGCGAAAACTAGGAATGAGTAGTTTAGTGATTGAATTGTTTATTTGTAATTGCTTGACATGTAATTTGATATCAATGTTTGTTGAGAATATAACTTAAGATATTTAAATAGTGAATTATTGTTTCATAAGGTTTCAATTTAAGATATCAATGTTTAAATAGAGAAATACATGCATAAGTCTCTTTCCGACCCGTAACGCTTTGAGTTCGGATCTCCAAACGGGTTTGACCCTGGTCCGGAACTCGGAGTGTTACATGGTTAGTCTGATATTTACTGGTAAATTAGTTGTGTGGGTCTACTTGTCTTTTTTGCATCATTGTTTTGAGTTAAGTATTGCTTTCCTACTTCTCTTTACAATTGGTATGTATCCTTTTTGTGTGCTCTTGAGGGGATTAGGTTATATCTTTTTACATTATGAAGATTCAAGCCTGGAACGTCCTGGGAATTGGCAAACCTCTGACTAGGAATCATTTGAAAAGTGAAATAAATGCTCATTTTCCCGATATCATATTTTTGTCTGAAACTAAACATGCATATCCTAAAGTGAAAATTATTCAAAAGGAATTCGGTTATCCTAATTTTTGAATACAAAGTTCCATAGGCCTATCTGGAGGTATGTGTGTTTTGTATAAAGATGGTTTTCATATCGAGGTTATTCAAGAATGAAAAAATCTTGTTTCTTCTGTGCTTTTAACAGATGTTGCTTTCGGTAAATGGATATTATCTTGCATGTATGGAGCTTTACATAACTCTGAAAAATTAGATCAATGGGCAAGCCATTCAGGAAATTGAAAATAACTATAAGTTACCGTGGCTTACCACTCTTTCAAGTGACGAAAAAATAGGAGGGTCTTGTAGTACCTCTCATAAACGTGCTTATGTAGCTAGAGCTGGCAAACGGGCGGGTCGGGCTGGCTTGTTACCAACCCGCGGGTTACGGGTTAACACGGGCCAAAGCTTGCGGGTTGGTATTCTTCACGGGTCGTCATTTCTTCAACCCGCGCCCGTAGCGGGTAAAGCTTGCGGGCTTACGGGTAACCCGACTTGTTTAATTAAAAATCAAATTAAAATTTAATTAAGTTAATTTATGACAAATTAAGAGGATCAAACACAATTATTACAAGGATCAAACACAAATCCCTTTCAAATCCTTCCCTGCAACTGTAACACCTAAAATACATCTAATGATTCTAATCACTCCATTTCAGCTCAACCCATTATTGCTTCAACCGCAGCAAGAACTCTATACACAGTTGCGTTCTTTTCTTAAACTCAGACTCATGCAAATCAGCCCATGACAATCAGTCAATCACCAACACTTCAATTCCATAACTTGCAACTGTGCAACACCTTCAATTCGACCAGTGACACCAAGAACACTGCATCACCAACACTCAATAATCCAAATTCAACTAGTGATAGTAGATATGATTTAGAGTCAGATAAATGAAAAAAGAACTTTATGTTACGTGAAACAAAATTTCTTAGTCTTATCTCCAATACTCAATTCTAAAACAACCAAAAACACATAGAAATTAATCAAATTCCAATCAATTTTAACACGAAGATTCTAAACGAAGATTCAAATCAACCAAAAACACACATAAATCAACTCTACAGAATCACTGAAGATCTAAACTAATCGATTTCTCTTAAACGTTAATCAATACCTAGATTCAGTATAATCTAATCGGGAAATAATTCAATAAAAACTTAGAAAAACAAGCAAGAACACGATTTCTCTTAAACCTTCTCACAGTAACAGGAAATTTCCCCTTCACCTGTTTCAAACTTATTTACCGCAAGACCCTTTTCAATCTTAATCTTTTTAATCAACTTCCTCTACCTGAAATCAAATTAACATGAAATCTACTCATAGAAACAAATTCACACAAGCTTAATTCTTCGAATTCATGTGATTAATTCAATCACAAAAAAAACCCTAATTCTATTTTGGAGAAACATAAACCCTGATTCAATCATTGTTATAACCAAATACAGCCCACCCGTTAATCCTTTACTCCGTTTTTTTCTCGAATTCCCCTCCTTTTGCTATCTCTCTCCGCCATTGAAATTTCTTCTTTCTCTGAAAGACTTCGATGGAGAAAAGAAGAAAAAGAAGTTGGTAAAATAACTCAAAAAAAGAGAGATAAAGTGGAGGAGAAAACAATAAAACCGTGTCATTCTTTTTCTCTTTCTGGTTTCGTGTCATTAGATGGTGACATTAGATGACGGGTGTCACTAGATGACGCTGATACATGTTTGTGAAACTCTCTAAACAGGTTAACAAGTTGAACCCGCGGATTTACGGGCCGGGACGGGTTAACCTGTTTACTCACAAGCCGGCATTTCTCCAACCCTAACCCGGCTTGTTTGGACACCAGCCGAGCCGGGTGCGGGTTTTTCACGGGTCGGGCCGGGTAAATCCGCGGGTTTTGGCTTGTTTGCCAGCTCTATATGTAGCCCAATGAATTAAACATATGGGTTTCACATATGTTGTCTGGTCAGGAGACCCGTATACTTGGTCAAATCATAGGAAAGGAAATTCATTAGTTCGTGTTAGACTAGATAGAGCTATAGGTAATATTTCTTGGCACCAGCATTATTCTGAAGCTAAACTATTCGATTTATTGCATGTTGGTTCAGATCATGCGCCTGTTTTGATTGAAACTAGTCCTGCTGCACGAAAATATGATAAACCTTTTAGAGTGTTTGAGTACTGGCTTGGGCATGCTGAAAGCAGGAATGTTATTGCTAATGCTTGGCATACTCCAATTCAGAGTTCTGAAACAGATAGTTTGCAGCAAAAACTTGAGGCTACTCAACATGCTTTATCTACTTGGAGTCGCAATACTTTTGGTAGTATTCAAAATAAAATCAAAAGTTTGAAATCTCAGCTTCAATATTTGACCAGTCATAATTCTCAGGCTGAATTGACACCTCAATATAATCATGCTAAGATTGAACTGTCTAAATGGTATGATATACTTGATCAACATGCTAGACAAATCTCTAGGGATCAATATTTTGCTTATGGTGATCGAAATACAAAATATTTCCATTCCGGAGCTAACTTTCGCCGTAGAAGAAATCATATAGCATCTTTATAAATTAGGCATGTGGTGTACGAAAAGAGAGGAGATTGAGGAGATTTGGATAATCATTTTGTTCATATTACATCTTCGTCTAATCCAGGTAAGGATACTGAATTGCTAAAATTAATATCTCCTTGTATTACCGATGAAGATAATATCAGTCTCTTGAAAATGCCTAATGTTGATGAAATCAAAAGTATTATTGCTCAAATGCCTTCTTGGAGAGCCCCGGGGCCGGATGGGTTTCAAATAGGATTCTACAAGTTTAGTTGGGATATAGTGGAAACTGATATCGTCAACTTAGTTCAAGACTTCTTTAGAACTCAATCTTTCAATCCTAGATTGAATTTCACATATCAGACATTAATCCCAAAAGTAGAATGCCCTACCTCGCCTAGTGATTTTAGACCAATTAGCTTGTGTAATGCTACTTATAAGATCATTTCCAAGTTGTTAGTCACTAGGATGAAGCCAATCATATCTAAGATAATTTCTCCATTTCAGTCAGCTTTCGTGTCGGGGAGATGTATCCAAGATAACATCGTAATAGCACATGAATTACTCGACACTGTGAAAAAGAAAAAAGATAGAGTTAGAGATATTGCTATAAAGATCGATATGTCTAAGGCTTTTGACCGAATTGAATGGTAATTTTTCTATGATATCCTTAAACAATTAGGTTTTGCTGAGCAATGGTGTAATATGATTTACTACTGTATTTCATCATCTTCTATTTCTTTGCTTTTAAATGGTGCTCCTTGTAAAAAATTTGTTCCCTCAAGAGGTCTTCATCGGGGAGATAGTCTATCTCCCTATCTGTTTATAATATGTATGGATTCTCTTTCTCGTCTTCTTCTTAATGTTGAATCTCAGAAAAAAATCCATGGCGTTAAGCCGGCAAGAAATGGTCCAGCTATATCTCATTTATTTTTTGTTGATGATGTCATTTGTTTCTTAAGGCTAAAACCTCTGAATTGAATTATGCTCAAGAAATTATGCTTCGTTTTACTCGTGCTTCAGGTCAAGTTATCAATCCTATTAAAAGTGGTATAGCTTTTAGTAGGAAAATAACTCGACATAAGCAATCTGAAATTGCTAATTTGCTGCAGATGAAGCCTATGAAACTTTCGGATAAATATTTAGGGTTCCTTTATTTCTTAATAACAAGTCTAAAGCTTTAAGTTTCCAATCATTAGTTGAACAGCTGCAACGAAAACTAGATGGGTGGAAAGAGAAGTTAATTCCTCAACCAGGGAGGGCCATTCAAATTCAAGTTGTTTTAAATTCTGTTGCGCTGTATCAAATGACCTGTTTCCCGTTGCTTGTTTCCATAATCAAACAGCTAGAAACTCTACAGAGAAAATATTGGTGGGGACATCATCCTAAGAAGAAGGGGTTGAATCCTAAAGCGTGGCGAAGTCTATGTTTGCCAAAAAGGTATGGCGCTCTTGGTTTTAAGAATCTTAGGAAGTTTAATTTAGCACTTCTTACTAAAATGGCCACGAAGTTAGTAACTAAACCAAATGACCTTTATTTTAGGGTTTTGAAATCCAAATATTTTCCTAAGCATTCACCTTTACATAACACTTTTAGAAAACAAAGTAGCTGGATATGGAAAGGTATAAAAAAGGGTTGGATATAGTCCAAAAATATCATGTATGGGAAGTGGAAAACGGTGAGGACATTAGCATCTGGAGAGATAATTGGATTTATCAAAATAAGCAAACTTTCGACAAGCCTACATAACATCATTTACAGGATTACAATGAAGTTTCTCAGTTAATTAATCCTTACACATATGAATGGGAAGAATCTGCTTTGGCAGAACTTTTTAGTGATTTTCAGATTTCTCGCATTCTGCAAATCAGATTGCCAATTAACGGTAAGGATCAATTAAGGTGGTCCCTGACACCCACAGGTAAGTTTTCTACTAAATCTACTTATAAGCAATTGATTCAGACTCAATGCACTGTTAATTCTCAGGAACAGAAGCACTGGTTGACATTATGGCATATTGATAATCAACAATTGATTCAATTACTTATAATTGCTTATAAGTAGATTTAGTACAAAAAAAATTATATAATAATCAACAACCTAAACACCCAACCACATCTCTTACACCACATCGAGAGTTGCGCTTACCTTCCCTCCCATTGGCCAGTGAACAAAACCCTCGCTCCTGATTGGCCGAAATACAAGTTAGCCCCTTACATTTCGTGGCCATCAATTTCTAATTAAATTGATTTGATCTTATGCTCCAAATTAAGCGATAGCGTTCACCCTCTTTTTTGTGGTGAGTCGACAAAACCCTTGATCCTGATTGGTTGAAATTTTAACCAAATTATTACACCGTGCTTACATGGTATGCGGGAATAGAAAAGAGAGACTTTGTGCTAAATTCATAATAGTGCATCAGGGTGAAGTGGGGATAACTTTTTCCTTACTTAGTTGAAGAAATGGCGATTCATGTAAAACATGGTTAATAATCAAATTTATTAAGATTTTCAAAATAGTATTGACTCTCAATCTAAACACGTATGACAAATTATATAGCGCTACAAAATCTAGCATTAATTTCCCTTTTGTAAACTCCATGATTATGATTAATCGAAAGCATAGTGCGCTTATAAACAAATATGACTATGATTTTGTTGGCGTGCTAATGAATATATACTTGCATACTGAAATATAAGCGAGTTAAATTGATATTTGTTAAATTTAAGTGAAAAATGAACTAATTAACATCTAACATCTATCAGTGGTTTCCATACTTCTTTGCATACTCTTGAGCTTCTTTATAGAAGAGCCAGCATCGACCTTCCTGTTTGGCGCATGTATGGGTTGGATTTATCCCAAAGTTATTTTCGGAGGAAAAAAGGAACAAGCCTTCGATGATCCTGCTATTGCTGCATTTATTGTAAGTATTATTCAAATGTACCCTCTTAGCAACACTCCTCGGATAAGTCTACTACTTTTTAGTTTTAGTTAGGAGTAATCTTGATGATCTTGGTAATGTAGAGTTACCAAAAAAAAAAAAATGATCTATTGATCTGTGAATTTATATTTTTTTCACATATCCTTTAAAGATCTTCCTTATAAGATGAACTTGAGATACTTCAATGGTATCTTCCTTATGAGATGAACTTGAGATACTTCAATGGTAAGCAAGTTTCTTCAACAACAAAAATAACAAAATAACAAAATATTTAAAATACTTTTTAAATACCATAGTAAAGCAAAACCGTAGACCCGACTTAACCGTAGTTTTCCCGACTTAACATTGTCATTGATTCACAATCACGATCTGCTGGTGCGCAATTTAAGTTTGGTTTCAAGGTGGTTCTGCACAATTTTTAATGTCACCGAAGATCAATTTATTTTGTTGTCAGTTGTGGTGGTCAGTATATATTATACCTTTTCCCCTGGCAATGTTTCAGCAGCTTATTGAGAAGTGGATGGTTCTATGAGTCGTACTCGAATGGGTGTCTGACAGGCATAGGAAATGGCACAACAGATATATGAGTGTGGTTTGGACATACAAGGGGTGTAGGTGGTGCATACGATTACGAGGTGTATAGGTATTACAGCTTCGCACGCATTATTTTGTCGTGTTAATAATCATGACGGAGTTCTACAATGATTCTGTTTTTTGTTAATTTGTATTCTAACTAGGTATCGCCGGGGCCTTACGGCCCCGGCTCAACCTCTCATTACAGTTTTAAGTGTATATACATTAAAACAGACTACAACTTAGTTAATGTATCCAAATATTTTAAAAGACTACAACGTAGTCAATGTAATTATTTGGACCCTTATGATCTTCACATGTAATTATGCTAGTCATTTAATCCGAAACCAAACCTATGTTGTCAAATTGCACTCGTCTTCCCACATTCTTTCTTCAGTTATCCATGTTAACATTGTATTTTTGATGCAGATGTTCTTTGAACCTTAACATCATACGTTTTTTAAACATTTCGTTCATCTTTGTATAGTATTTCCCAAAAATTTCAATTTGCTTTTCATATCCATGATTCTGGAAAAGAATCTTATTATCACGCTCTTTGTATATTTATTCAATTACTTGTTCTCCTGGAAATGAAACAGTTAACCGTCTATTTATTTCATTATTTTCTTCTTCAAAACAATATCTGCAAAACAAAAACTACCTATTGTTTTTAATGCTACAAAGAATTTTTGTATTTCTTTTGCATCCAACCCTCCATTAGACTCTGAATCTTCTCTGAAAGTTTTCCCAGTAATAAGCTTCAAGCATATTACTCTCACGCGAAAATAGATGGGTTGTAGAATTTGTTTTCTGCATTGTTGATTTCGTCATGTCATCCAATTCTAAAAATTGGCTAAACGTGAAGCTATTCAGTCTTTTTCTAACTTTTGATATTGTCCAAACTTTGTCGGCTCATGTTTTGTCTTCTCTTTTCATTGCACATATATATGATCCAATTGTAATGATCTTTAATCTGATCTTTTCTAGATTTCAAAAACTCAATTGGATAATACTACGAAAACATGGTCTCTTACCAATATTGTTCTCCATTTATATACCGTGTGAACTCATATTTGTCATCGTAATCCATTAGTTTTATATCAAGGGAAAAGGGCGTCGTGTGTATGCTTTCTTTTATAGTGTCGTACCTAACACTGATTGTTTGATAATGATTTTTTCTTCATATATTGAACTATATATTTTGATCTAAAGTTTTAATTATATCTAGTCAAGGAGAGATATTTTTCTCTTTCTACTGTTCAATAGTCCATATCTTTTATTGTTCTTAAACTTAAGCAGTTGTAATACGAAAACTTTGTTATTTTCGAGTTTATATAGTAGCAGACCCTGTTATTCTGTTGATAACAACTTGTGATTTGTATGCTTAATTACATGCCATGTTTTCTACTCTCTTATATATCTGCACATAATATCGCATACAGAGATGTAATAAGTAAACATTTATAAAATATGTTATAATTATAATGCAAAAGAATGATCTCAAACGTTGTTTGTTATTGTCCTATTTATAGGTTTTATAGAAGCATGGTTAAGGAAATCAATATTTCCATATGATTCAAACAGTAGTAGTTTCCCCATTGAGGAAATCGATTTCCTAAGAGAACTTAAACTGCTGAATCTAATTTGTTGTTCTTTGTCACAACTAAGTTAAAATTGAATTTATATTGTAAGTGACTTCGAAAATTGTCTAGTTTCAGGAAACTGTGTAGATTGTTTCACAAATTTTTGTAAATTTTTAGGTATTCTGGAATTAGTAGGACCTGTAGATTAGATTTATCCATTAAATTTAAAAACTACTGTTGTAAAATCTTAAATTGAGTATTACAAAGGTATCACAATTTTTGGGTTATCAAAATTGAATATTATCGTTATATTATCTAGGTTATTGAAATTTATATTTTCTTGAAATGAATCATTATATTGTTAAAGGTACATTATTCAATAGCTAGAAATGTGCACTCTTGTACGAATTGTAGTCATTCTTGTTTCGCATTGTTCGTAGGGTTTGAAATACTATCAGGTGTGCTTGTATTTCAAGGTTGGTAGTGCATATATCTAGACGAGTCACCTTATCTTTTTCAGGGTAAGACATGTCAATGAACATCACCTATATATAACTAAGTGGTGATGCGACAGAGGTGTGCTTACTAAGATCCTTGGTTCCAGACCTTATTATGGTACAAATAATGCTACTTTGCTCAGTGAAATCCTTAGTGATAGATATCATATTTTTGCATGGTAAAACACTGAAAATCTATAATGCTCTAAAAAAATGTCTAACTACTCAAACGAATGAACTAAAGAAAGCATATATCTAACACACTTTGGAGTTCAAGAAGGTACAAAATATGATACCTCCTACGAAATTCTTCAACATTTTATAGTCCATGTTACTTCAACTCGAGTACCACCCCTCCTATAAATATACAACATATGTTGCATGTATATAAATATACTATGATTTTCAAAAGTTGTTATACAAAGCCATGGATCTAAGTAAAATCCAATGATTGTAGTTGATATGAACGGAATAAATCAGACATATTTAAGAACTTAATTCTTGAAATACAGTTACTCCTCATGTACTGCAATTACACTATAAAAATATATGCCTTTCTCATCACACCGTTGAATAATGTCAATCCATTTTCTATTTTGTTTACCTAGACTTTATCATGCAAATTTGTGATTACAATAAATGTCAATATTTGATACAATAATTGGCTTTGTTTTTCCTGGGGTTCAAAAAAGCCATAGATTGATCTAGTTGTGTTGGCTGTGAATTAGCTCCTTATCTTAAATCTATTATTCAAGAGATAACTGTATATCATAGGTTCATTTAAGTCGTGAGAATTTTTATCTTTAATGACAATAATTGCAGAGAATTGGTGCTTATACTCTTGTTCATTCAACCTTCCATGTATATAAGAAGATGATGAAATCAAGGGTAGTTGTCGGTCGGCTGTGTGCAGGTACATGGGTATTAGAACCACATTCACTACTACCATCAGCAGTCTCACTACCATCTGCATTACTATTGTTAGTAATAGTGTTACATTTCGGTGCTACGATGAAAAATGAACATCACATGACATGTAGGATTACCAAATAACTAATCATAAACATCCCGAAAAACTTGCACTCGTGACTTGTTAAATGAAAGTCTTATTTCCCTTAAATTTTCGTTGTAAATTTGTAGCATGGATTACAATTTTTCCATCAACGTTAATCCATATCTCTGATTCTTTTGGACATGTTTTTGAATTTTCAACAACAATTTCATGTTCTTTCTGCTTTTGGATCTAAATTTTCTCTTGTTGAAAAATATTCCTTTCTAAGGATTTTTTTTTCTTATTAATTATTGTAGCATCTATTAATGAAGGTCAAGATTTGGTTCTTTTGTATGTTTTTTCTTAATATATCCGGACAAAAGAACAACCTCATTTTCTGATACCAATACAACATAATAATATCAATGTTTTAAAACCCAGACCGGACGTTGACCCAATAAATTAACTGGGTCAGGGTCAACTGGTTTAACCAGTGGTTCAACCAGGGTCACTGGGTCAAATAAATTACACGGTACTTTCATGGAAAGACCTAATTGGAAGATAATATATAATATATGTACCAAAAAAGGATAAGAATCGTGAGACATAGATGTCATTAATCTGAGATGCGACAGCCAAGTGTTTCGATTCACGTTAGTTCCTCATAGTTGCCCCTAACATAATTTCCTATTTACGTTTTATGCCATTGAGCCCTAACAAACTATTTACATCCCTTTACATGTTTTTCTTTTTTTTCAATAACAATAATCTTCTCTCAACAGACGGTACCGACATCTTCTGGCGAGCTTCAACAAACGGTACCAACATCTTCTGGCGAGCATGAAATCGAATCAATGGAGTTTTATTTATTCTTTCTTTAATTTTCTTTAATATGCTTCTCCACCGCCAGGACTCATCCCAATTACATATTTTTTCCATTTTCCA
Source organism: Papaver somniferum (assembly GCF_003573695.1). Lineage (NCBI taxonomy): Eukaryota > Viridiplantae > Streptophyta > Magnoliopsida > Ranunculales > Papaveraceae > Papaver > Papaver somniferum. The sequence goes on along the minus strand of NC_039361.1, from coordinate 34,746,978 downwards.
TTATTGATTTAATGAGATAAATAGATCCAAGTTCTCGTTATACTTATTTTCTTTCTATAAACCAATTTTCGGGTGATTCATTGACAAAGAGGGATCCCTTCTGTTAACAGAAAGGAAAAAAAAAACTCAAAATTTTGATGAAGAAGAAACTGGGTGAACCGGGAAAACCCAGCTGGGTTAGTTGGTTTGCTGGTCGGACCGGACGGTTCATCTGGTTAACTGGGTTTTTGAACAGACTGGTGGGTCAATAGTGACCCAAACCGTTTTTCCTACTGGTTCACCGGTTTACTGGGCGAACCGGCCAGTCCGGTCCAGGTCTTAAAACACTGAATAATATGATGAAGGCTCGGGACTACCTGCGAATTTGGTAGAAAAAAGATCTAAAATGCATTTACTCGTTTTTGTTTTCTATATTGGTGAAACAATTCGCCATAAACTCCAGTTGTCTTTCTCAGCTGCATTTCCAGACACTTCAGTAATCCCACTGGGTTGTCCAGATAATTTATTTAGCCAAAAGAGGATGAACTGTTATAGTTATATCATGCTTACTTTCCAACAGGGACAAAAACGTAGGAGCCAAAATGATTCTTGAGCTTCCATTAAAGAAATCAAAAAAGAACAAATCATACCCGAAAAAGTTAAAAATGACCAAATTCGAAAATACTCAAAACTAAACTAAGATTATAAATGTGACATCTGCTTTTATACACAAAATTTTTAAAAGGACTCAACCATTGGGAACTAATTAGTTTAAACGAAAAATTTAAGTTTCCATTCCACATACAAAAAAAAAAAACTCAAGGGGAACCTAACTAACTCTAGCTCGTTGTTGCTGTTAGACGATAGAAGAGGTAACTAAATGAGGAATATGTGATGATCTGTAATTGTTTCTTTTTATCTATGTTCTCACTTAGTCTTAGTAGTATACTGTGTGTAGGGGGTCTACAGCGGGTTGCGACGCTATAACATTTAAAAAAAGATGTAATTATGTTTTCTATGTTCCCACCTAGTCTTGTTATTGTGCCTCGGGAGTGTGGAAATTTAAAAAGAAAAGACATGTATTGTGATGGATACTGGAACTGCAACTATCTATTATCTATTTTATCATTGATTCTTCACATGTTCATGCTTGAGTTAAGTTAATGTAACCACCTATCGTCAATTGCATTGCTAAATTAAATATCCAAGCATCTTGATAAACTATACCCGATTATTATAAATATTATTTTTCCAACTCAGTAAGTACGATCTGTTGTCAGAATTACTGACCATATAACTTGATAAACATTTTCTCAGAGATGATACCTTGTCATATCCCCAGTTCACTAACACCTGGAGATATTCACTTGACTACCCCAACTTGTATTAAAATGTTGTAAGTGCTTGTTGCAGCGAGCAGTTGGAGCTTGACTGAACTGGGAAGACTGGTGCTTTAAGCTATTGGGATAACACCCGAACCTATGTGACATAGTTGTTAAGCAAAAAACTTTACCACAATATGGTCAAATCTGCCAACGAACTCCGGAAACTATGGTAAACAATAAAATATTGCCCTAAGCTAAATTGTCAATAAACTGATTGGTTCAGTATCTAATAAGCACCAGCCGAAAAACCAAAAAAAAAAAAATTACTTGATCTTTCATAAGCATTATTATTATAAATACTGCACATCAGGATTCCAGGGAAGAGCATCAATAATCCAAAAAAATTATTATTATAAATATGCCACATAAATTCATATAGAATAATAACCCAAAACATTCTAAAAAAAATCTAAAACAGTGTAACTGGACCTTAAAGTATGTAGAAGTTAGTAACGAAAATAAAATCTTCTAAGAATCCAGTTTTTAAGAAATTGATATATCTAAACTAATCCATCATTTATGCAGATTAGTTTTCAAAAAATCATTAACCGCGCTCTCTTCATCAACGGAGTCCACTTTTTCTTTTTAGTCTGCGACGGGTGGTTTTGGGTGCTTTGCTTCTTTGTGGTGGTTTAATGTATCGATTCTACCCGTCTAATTAGATGTCTCATTGTCCTTATCTTTGCTAGCATGTGTAACACTGCTTTCGCAACCTGAACCATGTAAAGAAAAAGAGTTTCGTATATAAACAGTGATTTTTCTGGAAGAATATGGTCCAAATATTTAGTTATGTTTATGTTTTGTTATAGAAGATAGATAAAATCAACCAAATATAAGCTAACCATATTCTTACTGTAATATATCATGTCAGTTGCTTCCTGTATATATGGTCTTTTTATTTTCGTTGGGTCATCTCATTTTGGTTGTTGCAGTTGGTTATCATGGGTTGAACGATGTTATATAACACTACAAACTGCTTTGCGATTAAGATGGCTCCATTTAAATATTTATACAACATACCATCATCAACCGTTTTTACTTATTTTCTAGGTACAACTGATGTTAATGTAATCCATACGATCGTTTTTAATTTAGTATGTCACATGAAAACACTTTAAAATATCATTAACATGCCTATGTTATCCAGGTATATTATCCCATCGATATCGTCCAGTTTTTGTTGCCTAGGTATCATAAGCTATTGATTACTCTTCGTGTATGGGAGTTGTTATTGTTATGGGATTTTAGGCTCCTGCCCTTCTTTTGATTTTTTCTTATATTAGGTGTTGGCTTTTTCTTTTCTCTAAATATGCTTAGGGACAACTTCTTCTTGTATTATTATTATTTATTTATTTGCAGTTTGATGAAGTTTAACATTCCCTGCAACCGCACCCCACGCACACATACCAGAAAAGGAAAAAAAACTCTTCTTGTCTTTTTTATTCGTCGATTCTAGGATAACTGAATGACGACCATTGATTAAATGTGAACATCACCATCCCATTAGGTGAGAGTCAAAGTACAATGTAACTTACGTGGATCGTGATGGGCATTTTTTATCTAACAAATTAAAACATGCAAGGGACCTAGTAAAAGTACAAGCTTACAATGCCCAAATATATCCTAAGTAACTGAGAACGATGTTGGATTCCTACACAACAACTATGTCTCACGTGTGTTCATTAACATTACATTTACTCGTTCTATGACCTAATTATTGACAGTTGGTTCTTGATAATTTGTTTTCTTGACAGCTCTTGACACTCGGCATATCACGAAGACCAAGATCCCCTCATCCCATTTTTCTTTCAAACATTGTACAACTCTTGAGTGAAGACTTGACACATCGTAAGTACAACTGGATGCATAATATTCATCAACATGTGACATTAATAAGAACAAACATACACGTTGATGTGGCAACTAAACATTTGTGTCGGATTCAGTTGGAAGGAAAAAACATTTGCGTGGTATGTCTTACGTCAATTACGTATTATTATGCCTTTTATATCATTAATTCTGCCGACGATAAATAGGATATCCAGGTTCGTCCGAAAATATAAAACCACCTTTGTTTAAATTCTCAACCTTTGAAAAAGAATTGGGTCAGTTTTTTCCCCAAAATTTCAGAATTTTCAAGATTTTTTTACCCGATGTTGGGTTAACAATAGTGGCTGCATCTGATCAAGAAACTGTTAAGGCATGCAGATGCTCAAAACCTACCTTCTTTTTACTCTGTAATCTTACCTTCTTAACTGGGACACTCATATGAAACTTCTTTTCTCTGAAAAGAAATCAGTTAGGACGTGCTATTCCTTCCAACCATAACTCGGTCTAACCATATTTTGAAGATGTACAATTGCAAGATAAGTGAAGATTCCAAAGGCATGATATGAACGAAGGAATTAAATTAGATGAATCAGATGAGTATTATTCGGATCATTGAAGGGCTCACTGGGAACATCATGGGGACTTTGTGAAGTTTTTTTTTAATATCCGGGATTTCGGACACCTTAGATGAAGCTTTATATTCCAGTTTGAAGAGTTCAAGTGAGTCCCTGATTTTTAATCAGTACTTAAGTGCAAGTATCCAACAAAGGATGACTTTGCTGAAATAAGCTTTAAATAAAAGACCCTCGTAATACTATATTCAGACTCGAGCATTTGAGGGTCTTCCTAGTGCATGACTGCAAGTAATCATTAAGCACCGAACTATGCAATAATTCCTTCCTCCTTCGGGAGATTTTCAATCATCCTGTCCACGAATAATTGCTTCTTAATTCTCAAACAATCGATAAAATAAATGGCCAATGTAAGAGACCATGTAACCAAATTTTCTCGAAATACATAACTTATATTAGTATCAAGTACGCCAACCTACACAACTAACAACAAAGAGATTATTGGGTTTTTTTAACTGATATTGGGAAAGTATTTATACATTTAATTTATCAGCGCTTCCAAATGCAGTGCAGATTAGATGTACAAACACCAACCCGATTTGATTAACAGGCCTTCCTCTACATGTTGTGTAGAGTATCACCCATGAGAGACAAAAAAGAAACATGAAACTGACGCGATTCGATTAACAACCTCGCCTTCCTCTACATGTTGTGTAGAGCATCACCCATGAGAGACAAAGAAAAAACATGAAACCGTAAAGTTCAAGCTTGAAGAGACATTCTTAATTTCTACGGGTAACCAAATAGTAGATACTTGTGTCAAAATGTTGTCTTAATTTGAGATTAGTGAATGATAAATAAGGAATAAATACAACAAACTTCATATATGCTACTCATGTTTTCATAAAAAAGAAAATCAAATATGCCTATGTAGACAACTGACCATCCCTTTCATCTTTGAAGTCAGCTACCCGTTTTTGAGAATATAATTTAGTAATAATATTCGATCTTGAAACTAAATACATTAGTTTTTTCCCGAAGAAGGCAAATTTATGGAATTAATATAGAAACGGAGAGTGAAAGAGAGATGGATTAGACTTACATGGGTAAAGAATCCCAAGTTAAAGGAAAAGTTGTTTTTTCTTCTTCTGTACATGTATAATTTATTTTTCCCTTGTTTCGTTGTGGCACACACCGCCCAAAAACATAAATATTGTACATCATATGATGATAGTAGTAAAGAAATGATGAATCTTTACCTACTTAGGTCGAAAACCAACCCTTTATGTCCCTTTACTCTCATGGTAGGCCTGGTGGCGCTGCTATTGATTTACTGTGACTCTTATTCTTTCTGTTAGAAGAGTGGGCATGACAACAACAAAAAAAAAAACGGACAAAATTGTTACAGGTTTTAGTCTGTTATCTGTAGAAATCTGTTGTTTCAAGTTAGGAATCTGTTGTAAGCTGTTATAAAAAAAAAGTTAGGAATCTGTTGTTTCAACTCATGCTATATGTGTACTTGAAGAGAAGGAAATGGCTATGCTGATATTTGGAGAAGTGGGGTGCTACTGCCTTCATTTTCATTGCTCAACGGTGATATGATCCTATTATGATTGGTTCCGTAATAAGGAGCGATACAGATATCCTCCCTATTTTTGATTTTTTATATTCCTTATTTCTTTTTGTGGAGGGCTTGAGCCCCTTTTGTTCTCTTTTTCAATTTTGATTATAAAATCGCCTTTTTTTTTTGGGTCTTGCTTAAGAAAAAAAGTGTACTTGGGAAGAGGTATCAGAGTAGAGGTCCAAAAGATAAATAATAGTACTCCATAAACCTCCGGATAAATCTCATGTAGGGCTCAATTTCCTAGAGAAAGAGTGATTCTACACTCACCGTGGTTTGAAACCGTGAAATGTCCAATCACCTAAAATCACTCCGAGACTCTAGTAGGGCTCATTTCCTAGCGAATGAGGACTGTTTTGATTTGAACCGTCTTCAAGTTCTGGTGAAGATACCAAATCTTAACATGATTAAAAAATTAATATCCACTGAGCTCTTCCGAGTGCACACAAAAAGTTTAGTGTCAACCAAATCAACTAATAACAAATCTCATTGTGTATTTATGTTGATACAATAAAAATTATTCAGATTTAACTTACTTTAACCACAAATAAGAAATCAACCACATTAATGATGGAGTTCACTGTAGCTTTGGATAGTTCAAAGAAACTTCAAACGATGTAAGCCAGGTAAGAGCAGAATAAGAACAATATTTCAAGATGCAAAGTTGTATGCTTCCAACTTCACTTCACTGATTGCTACATCAATACTCTGTGGGACATAGACACTAAAAGACCAATTCCTGATAGTGTTGGTACCATACTCCTTGGTCCGCCGCCACCCGCACAGATAAACGGCAAAACCATCCTCTAACCACTTTGTTTTGGGATTGTCCTAAATTATAAAATAATGGGACGAAAAGCAGAAACACTAACCTGGTGAAGAAACACTTGGCCTATCTTTGTTCCAAGGGTCCAATGATTCCACTGGCTTTAGAAATCAAGCAACAATGCAGTACTGGAAACTCTAATGCGCCAAAAACCATAGTGAGGATAGTTTCCACAGTTGCATAGTTTCAAGGTTCCAAACATAGTTATATGAGGAAACCAAGGAACAGACAGCAGGTTATATCTCTCTCGCACTAACGACCCCAGCCGCAAAATCAAGGATTGAGTTTGTCCAATATAAGCACCATGAGTTAAGGATTTGTTGAAAAAAGTCACGAATTTAATTGTAATCAAATTTCTTTATGTCGGTTATCAATGACCAACAAAGAAATCCCAGTAGACTGGAGTCATAAGAACATGGAAAAGAAACTCAGAAATCAAAATAAAAAAGAAAACATCTTAACAACAACAAAAAATAATTTCTATTCATCATTGCAGGTGTTGAGCTTAGCAAATTCGGGATACTTAACAACAAAGAACAAAAGTAAGATGAAAATTAGGAATTTACCTGTGTTCACAGGTTTGTGTGATAACGCATAATAGAACCCCTAGGTCATTATGTCCACCTGAAGGACAAAATAGTTGATAAAGTAGTGGAAAATCGAAGTGGATTTTAATTAACACATACTCACCAACTTGGTTTTCTATTTTCTGTTTATCCAGTAAGATTCTAGAAAGAGAGCATATCACATTAATGATTTCGCTATGCAAATCTAGCAAGCTACCCTGCCTTTCTAATGAAACACCTCAAGCTTCTGTGGGGTTGCTTATAGGCTTATATCAAACAGTATGTTTTGTCCCTCAACTGCTGACATGCACAGGAAGGCGGGCTCCGTTGGACTTTCTCCTGTTCCGGCCTTGGCCAGAAACTTACTGGACAGCATAATTTCACTTGAATTACCATAATAGTAATTAATAACGTCACCTTATCCCGCCCATAACATACAGACAACTGGTCCTGTCCTTGTTCTTCAAACTGATATTGGGTTAGTGTTGATATATCTAACGACATATGCTTTTATAGGCAGTAAATATTAGATGTCGAAACACTAACTCAATTCAGTCAGAAATCAAAACAATGTCACATCAAAAGCCACCACTCCGTCTATATTTGTCATTTCGCTTCTCAATCATGTGTTGGTTGCGTAACAATTCTACATAGATATCAAATCTTGGCTCTCCCTTATTCACAGATATATACATAGAGATGCTTTAAAATGCTTACATGCAATAATTTCATGGTAAAACTGTACATCTTACCAAGCAATGTATAAAGATACAACAGTTTAGAGTTGAAAAATTACCCGTATAAATTATCTTTGTACAAACTCCACAATGGTTATCTCGCATTATCTCTTAGACCTGCATCACTATCGATATATTATTCTGCTTCAGTGAACAAAACATCAACCTTTGTAGTGCCTAATTGCCAGTCGGCTATCATCCTATATAGTTTATATGAACTAAATTGCCAGCCTAACAAATTATATAACAAATAATGTGTACTTTCTTGACATCTTCAAGGATGATTAACAGGGAATTGGCCTAAACTGATAGCTATGATCTTACGGGGGCCTCAAAGTTGGATGGCTATAAACAGGAGTGTACAAACATTAATTCATAAACTCACCTTAGAGTGTGACAAATTAAAAATGTATATTAGATCAAAAACAGTAAGCACATTAACCCATTATGGGTATCATCTGCAGGTCAACAAATAATTGAACATTAACCTCGGTCAGAAGTGAGTGATACTGCTGCTAAATGATTTTAATTAAACATGAAGGGAAATGCCTCTTGGTGGGGTAAGGAGCTTCAGTATTGTGTGCCAAATTAGATCACCCATTGAAAAATACTAATCTATCTCACGAAAATACACCAAGTATCTTACAGAATTATTTTGTTTTTGACTAATATATATTAGTTAAGTTAGAAGATGTTGAATAAACTAAAACGTAGTTCTACCTTGCATGAATCCTAGACAACGGTGCAGATCAGAGCTCCTATCACCCACTGAAAGGCTACCGGCGAAGAGAGAGATTTAATTATATCATTTGAAAACTTACTTATAGGTAGTACAGAGTGAATGTTGGTTGATTTAAATATATTTCATTTCTGTAGATCTTATGTCTCGGCATTAGGTACTACTGGGATAGGTAATAGACCCTAATATGTTAAAGTTGTCTACATCTGTCTGATTTATGTGGATCCTCGCAAACTGGTTGAACATGATATGACTTGGGAATGTCAAGATAAAAAGTGCAGTATGCTTGATCGCAATAAACAGTCAGGCCATCCTATCTTTGTCTGCTAGATAAATGTACGAAAGCTGTTCTCATATTCTGTAAACAGCAGTCACAACTAAGTACACATAAATATCTCTAGCGACCCTTGAACCCAGCAATTAAGTTGGAGTTATGGAGAAGTAATATTGGCGCAAGCAAGAATATCGTATGGCCTGAGCCACCTGTGAAATTAAAGTTCAAAATTAGGCATATAGAAAAGCACATCACAGAACAATGAGAACATTACCAACTGATAGCATGGCATCCAAGCACCTTCAGCAGGTAATCTCTTAATCATGGATGCAGCAGGCACTGTTGAGACACATCTCTTTAATTAGCATAAACCACTAAAGATTATATAAGCTACTACAGATCCTAGAAAAAGCTACAGAATATCAGCATCATAATTCAGAATTAGGCATATATCAAAGGATTCAAAACAAATCACGTAACAGTGACAATATTACCAAATAATGCCATCCAAGCACCTTAAACAGCCCTAGTTTCAATATCCTCTCTTTGTTGTTGTTGATGATGTTGTTCTTTGCACACAGGTCATTTTCCTCCGTCACTGTGAATCGATGGCAGACAATTATCCCCATCAACTAATTTCTCGCCTAAACCCTAACCCAGATCAGTGAACACTACCTAATCTTCAGTTCCATATCAACTTCAAATTCTTCTTCTAACTCATTGTAAACAGCCAATGAATCCATGGCAGCAACCCAGTGGAACTAAGCTTGTAATGGTTCAGGCTTTTTGTCGAGCACTCAATATGTTTTCCAATTGGAGGTCTTGTTTCTTGCTTTAGGCCTCGATTTGGTTGCCCCAAGGCTAAGAATCCAAAGCAAACCTATAACGACTTTATCAGACTATCAAGTATGCATGCAAAACACATCCTTCTTCCTTATCTGCTGCCATTGTTGCAGAGAAAGATGCAGAAACAAAGTACTGGAGAAGATGTCAGACAAACTGCAGCGTTTTTATAGGTTTTGAAACACGGTTGTATCTAAACTCTTAATTCTTAAACAAGTGAAAGTATTTTATATGGAAACAAATTGGTACCGCGAGTCTTTCCTAACCGTCCAAGTCAAATTCAATCCGGAACTTCCGGACCGCCGGATGATAATTTTCGACAAATCATGTCCACTGATTGACTCTTTGATCAAGTAGACAAAGTGCACCTTTTTTTATAACAGTGATTATTTTTGTGGTTTTGTTTGTTTTCTGCAGTGTCCGCATGACGTTAAAAAACCTATACTAGCTGTGAACATACAATGGGTTTCATTCCTGTGTTGACAGTGGAGGTGAGTGACAACGTCCTGAGCAGTATAACTCATAAAGGTGTCACTTTTGTGCTCTATTTAAAAACTGTTCTTTTAGTATTATGGCCACCTGAATTTTTTTCATATAATGAAGGTTGCTCTTGCCTTTAACAAGTTCATCTAGAGCAACCTTCAACTACAATGAAGTACTTCAAATGTCTTAGAAAATGATATCCTTAATTTAAACTTCAACATGTCTTCTGAAGTAGTGTATCTTTTTGTAAAGTAGTGTAACTTTAAGTGTCGATGCTCGACCAAGGTGCATCAGTTGGGAATGTTGGTGTAGCAATGGAAAATGAACCCATGAAGAAGGTCATGCCGTAACGTAACTGTTTTACTTAGATTTTTTCCCCTTTTGCTTTGTAGTTCAACTTGGTTCCGTGGTTTATAAGCAACACCACGTAATATTAAAATTTATATATGCAAATAAACTTAGTATGTATAAAATTTAAATTATTCGTACTGGTATTTAGCTTTGTTTGTAGTTAATCTAGAAAGTGGAAGTTTTGTGCATTAGTTCATATTACCCCCGATGTTTTTTCTTTCTTCAGGCAACATAGAGTTCTGCAAGTTGGAAAAAAAAGTACACATAAATATTAATTGTAAGTAAGAAACTCAAATAAGCAAAGCTGACAAGCCAAGCAGAAAGAAATCATCACACGGTGGGAAGAATTACACACATATATATAAATTTTTGTAATTGAGCTGTAAGTACTATAAATTTTTACAGTACGTCTCAATTATACTATGTAATTTCCTACTTCCATTAGCTTACTTTTTGTTTACGTTTTTTTCTTTACAGTATGTCTGTCTCAATTAGCTTACTTTTTGTTTCAAATGGTTTTCAAATATACCATTTGAAAATCCTTTCTAGAAAATCCTTTTGGTTGATGCTTTTAGTTATCATATATAGTTTCGTCGTGTATAAGTGTTTTTATTTATACATATATAGTTTGATCAAGAATTTCAAAGATGTTCTAAGGCATTTGGGTGACGGGTGCGGGGCAAAGCCGCGCCACACCAATCGATAATTCCCACTGGCCCCAGTGCGTAATACGATTTACATACTAGCTGTCTATAACTTATAAACCAAGCAACTCTACTCTTTATTTTATTGTCCAAGAAATCCTGCATGCATTCACATAAAAAAAAGAAAAAAACTCTGCTCTGCTCTGCTCTTTATTTTATTTATTTTTTTTGCTCGATTGTGCAGAACCAATTTTAAAACTTCAATTGGAAATAAAAGAGAGAAAATCCATGAGAAGATTTTCTGACATTTGAATTTAATTATATCCAATACATGGAACTCAGATGTAGGCTAGGGTGGGCAAGGATCATGTATAGTTGATCCAGGAAAAAATTACGGAAGGATGTGTGTATTCTATTCAGAGATTTAGTGTTGACGAATCAAATACCGGTTATACGATACTTTCCTTTGGGTATGTTATCTGGCTGAATAGGTTTTCAAGGATAGAAAAACTTAGCGACGACCCAACGACATTTCCCAGAGAATTCTTTGAATTCCTAACTTTAGGTGATGTTTCTAGCAGGAAAAATGATACTACCTATTATAAATCATTTTTTTATATACTAAATCATTTTTTTACGTAGAAGGAAAAAAAGGTGGATACTAAATCATTTTTTTCATTTATATACTGAAAAAAATTGTTTATGGTGCATAAATCATTTTTTTAATGATAACACATTAATTATATACGTAGCAGGAAAAAAGAACGTTCATACTGATAACATAATTGTGCATTTTTTTGTAGCTGTCATCGAAAAGCTTAAGTCCGTCTCCAACATTGTTGAGAAAGACGGTTGGTGATAGTGAAGTCGCGACGCCGGATCGGAAAATCGAATCAATAAAAGAGGGCGAGGATATTATAGAGCCGTGAAACATACTAATAAAACAAAAATATTTTATACGGAAAATCTGATTACATTCTTATAGGTGCCGAGATCTTCTGAATTTGTGAATGGGGGAAATTGTTGTAGTACTTTGATTGCGGTAAATAGGAGTTCGTTGCTCGGACTTGAATAGATTTAAAAACAAAAATATATACAAAATTGTCACAAGATCAAGAGATACCGGGACTCAGGATTTCACCAATTCTTATACTCATGCGATTCAATTATTAATTCTAGACAATTAAAGCTTATACTGATAACAAATATCGACTCTTACTTTGCCAAAAATAGATTTTGTAAGTATTATATGTAAATCATAAGCATGATGCATCAAGAATCTCATGGATTAAGCATACATCATCAGACCAAATCACAAATAATCAATAAAAATCATTATTCCATTCATAATAGTGCAAATAGTCATAAAAGAATTAAATAAAATTACTCATGCATAAAGAACGGTTTCCTCCATCATCCCAGTATTGGGGTTTAGCTATTCATATCAATCACACACTCAACATATTAATTCAAAGCTCAAAGTGTGATTAAAAGAGTCAAAAGTTATAAAATAGTAGTTCTGAGACTCACAAAACACGTCCAGAAAAGAACGACAACAGGAAACTGCAGCAAACTGCGACACCTGTCTTCTGCTGTTGAGCTGCTGAAAATAAGACTGCTCTGAAGCTGCTGAAAATAAGACTGTCCTGGAGAGTCTGTTCTTCGTGTTCTTGAAGCTTTTTAATGGCAGCAGCAGCAGCAGGTGAACATTGCTGCTACTCCTTCTTCTTCGCTCCTCCTGGCTCTGTATTGACCCCAAACTCTTCATCCCCATTTATGAGACTTGTATCCTCCTTTATATACTACCCAGATCCATAAATCTCGAGAAATATTTTTCTTTTTTTCTCCCTGCCAAGTTACGGTTTTTCTTTTCTACACGGCTGCTGACCCTTTCCAAACTCTCGTACGCGTCTTCTGTTGTTACAAAACTTTCCCAAGATATAAGGGAATCGAATAAGAGAAGATATCTTCCCTAATCCTCCACGTAATCTCCAAAATTATCTCCACAGCAGACCCGTGAAAACATCACCTCTGTTTTGCTTGATATCGACGATTCAGCCCAATATGCTCGACCCAAACGCACACATAAACCCTGTTTGGTCCACTAAAGTCCATCCCAATCGAGTTTGGCAATTGAATCTCCATAAAACACGTCCAACAATTCGAACCCTAAACTGCCAGAGTTGAAAACCAATTTCCCGCCAAAATTCTGTTTTAAACGTGAAGAAGAAGGGTGCCCCCTATCCAGCTCCGGTGTCCCTTTAGCAGCTGTCTGGAAATGGGTCACCCCTTAGTAATTCGGTTACCCCTTATCCAAAATTGAGGGTCCGTATAGTGAGTTTTCTGGGACATTTTCCGCACTTTTTCGGGGTTCCTCCGAGGTATTTCTGAGGTGCTTCCGGTACTCTATCAACGGAGGTCCAAACGCCGCATTTTCAGCCAATTTCGCCGCAAAACCTTATTCTTCTAAAAACACCTACAAATAAATAAAATAACCAAATAAGTATAGAATCGAGCACTAACACTATATACAATTGAGATATATTAGACACATAAATGCGTCTATCAAATACCCCCAAACTTATTATTTGCTAGTCCCGAGCAAATCAAAACTACAAAATAAAATCCTAACTCACTGTCGCAGGCATCGTCGATTGCATTTAGCGTATGCAATAAGCCTTTAAACCCCTAGGTGGCCCTAGTGGCCGAGTTATAGTCTCGGGAGGGCTTACCAGAGATATACCCACAAAACCTGTAATCCAGACCTTAGCTAACTACGCAGAACCTTGGAAGGCACTAAAGAATCTCCTTGGTTGGCATACTTATTGACTACAGGAAGAAGTACCCTGATGCGAAATTCCAATTGCTGTACACGAGTTTGCACTCAAGCATACTAAAATTCATATAAAGTGACAGAGCTCTACTCAGATAGTTGCACTATGGACATCATATTCGGAGTCAAACTAATCACATGGAAAGATTAAGAGATGGATATAGAAAAACATAGATGGTTTTGATGTTTACTAAGTGAACGGCGTTTCCCATATCTGTCTGAAGGCCTCTGCCAAAATGAACCTATCCTAATGGATTGAGATACTAGTCTGACTAATATCAACACACTGGCATATACAAGGGTACCAGTGGTCGATAACCTAACTCTAGGTCAACACAACTGGCATATACAAGGGTACCAGTGGTGACTTTATTGAATTTATTCCTTTTGGTCAAATGGTCTGGTCTCAATTTTTTTTTTTTTTTTTTTTTTTTTTTTTTTACTTTTTGGTAACTACCATTTTTTTTTCATCTTTTTTTTTCATCTTTTTTTTTTCATCTTTTTTTCATCTTTTTCTTTTTCAACTTTTTTTTTTTTTTTTCATGGTATCTCAATCACTCTAATTCACCCTAGCATTGGTAACAACTTGAATCGTGGGCCCCACCTATCACTTAGAGAAACATAGTTTAAAAACAAAATAAAATAAAAATAGAAGTGAAAAGGACTCAACGAGATATGGTGAAACTATCATGTTATTTCTAACACCTGAGCTCTGTGCTTTTATGAATAGACTCTTTAGATGTTTCCATCTAATCAGATTGGTTCCTCAAACTCCTACAATCAAAATGCTTCCATCCACTTAGATTAGTAGTGCAATCCTCAATAGGCATAAATTTCTAAGCTCTGGAGTTTATTTATTCATACTAAAAAGTTTCTCCCATACCCCCAAACTTAAACCTAACATTGTCCTCAATGTTCTAAAGATGAAATTAAAAGCATGAACAAGGAGAAACTGTTACCATTTGAAATGAAAGAGTTACGGAAGGATATTACCTGGTTGCATGAGATTGGGTTACCTCCCAAGAAGTGCTAAGTTTAAAGTCTTCAGCCAGACTAAGAAAAGTATTAGTCAACTCGAACCGTATAACAGTAGCCGGAATAACTGTGGGTCTTTAACACCAAAAAGAGCTGACAAAAGGAAACTGCAGTGAACCAAGAAAATGTACAAGACTAGCATGCCCTTACCTAGTTTCCTGATTAAGATATCTATATCTAATTGTGGTTCAGGTTCAGGTTCTATAAAAGGGTCTAAATATATTTCTTTAGGATGCAACTCCTCAAAATTGAGATCCGAATTATTAGGTCCTAGAGTCTGTAAGTACTTAAATAAGAACTTAGAAGCACAAAATAATAACCTAAATAATTGAGGATCCTCTAAGTCAATCAGGTTTGACTTACATAATTGACCACAGTGAGAGTAGTGGTCATTCTTAAGAAAATGTGTCGATTCTAATATCCTAAAGTAATTAGGTTTAGTCTCAGAACTTAATAATTGACACATTTGAAATTTATACGTTCCCACAATTGTTTGAAAAATATTTGGTGGGAAAACAAAGTCGATCGTAGTATCATAGCCTGGTCTAACCTCATCAACCAGAGGATGGGTTTCTAACAACTGAACTTCCTTATGGACATCACTAGGTTCAGGAAAACGAGTATGAAAGTAATCTTGTAAAATGGTTGAGGCATTGATGTCAAGTCCTAAGTGTGGGGACTTTCTGAGAGTTAAAGGTAAGGCACTAGGGAAGTGATAATCACCCCCAAACTTAGAGTTTTCAGTTTCTCTAGATAGACCTCTAATTTTTTCTTGAATTTCCGTATCTTCAGAGTCCTTAAAATATTCAAGAGATTCTTCTAAGTTATTATCAGGTAGTGCATCTTTACTCATCTCTACGGGTCTATCTTCTTCTTCCAAGACTATTGTTTCTAAGTCGCTAGACTCTAAAACAGTATTTTCGAAATGAACCCGTTCCTCTAAACCACTATCGGCTTCGTAATCAAAAGGAAAAACTACATCGTCTAAAACGGTGGTATCCCTAATCAAATCCTCGTCCTTTTGAATAGGTGAATAATCATAAAAATTATTTGGATTTGAAGTAGAAATAATATAATCACTATAAAGCTCAATTGGATTACTAGATTCCTGATTACTATGCCTACATGTTTCAGATTCTTCATCACTACTATCCTCATCATCATAATAGTACGAAGATGATTGAACCTTATCTAAATAAGTAGTGTTACCAATTATAACCTCGTTATCTTGATTATGTGAAAAAGTATCTTCATTCTCAAGGGTATTATTGGATACACTATATTGGCAATTCAAGTTATTTCGAGCAATACTTTCATTCGTCTCTAACTCAAGTCTACGTGTCGACTCAGCTATCCTCTCAAGGGTCTCTTCCAAAGAAAGTTCCCTTAGTGTAGGATCTAAGTTTTGAGTTAATCTATTGAGGATATCTTCTACAGATTCAGTTGTTGTTGCAGTTCTTTCGTCCATAACTACATTATTCACCTCATCTAATTTATACGTCGATTCAGCTAACTGACGTGATGACTTAGCTAAATTCCTGAGAGTCTCTTCTAGAGAAGGAATAGGAACTGAAGGATCATAATAAGGACTACTTTTCAAAAGTTTGATTGTATCCTCTAAAGACGAAGAACTAGTATTATAATCTTCTTGCTCGTATGACTGATGCGCGTGCGGATAGTAATTGGGCTCACCATGGTATGAACCATAACCTTGAAAAGGTTGGCGTCCCCAGTCACTATTCTCACTATGGTCATAATACTGATGATGTCCATATTCAAATTCAGGTCGATATTCATTGTATTGGCTTCTATCATACCAGTTCGACATTCTTAATTGCAGGGGAATTCTACGCAATCACAAACAAGTCCGACTCGACCAAATCAAACCTATAGAATCTAGCAAACAAAAAGCATGATGGCTCCACTTAGATTGTTTTCTAGACCAGCTTCTATTCCTTCGAAAAGGAATTCGTTACAATTTGAGCACACCCCTCTGGAATCAATCCGAGCTAATGTAAGTTGAATCGAGGCGAGGGAAGCTCAGTGGAGCTTTGATACCCAAGGCCTCACCGCTATCACAAGGCGGCGCAGTCACGCATTCAACTCACAGAAACCATCATGAACTTTGAAATGTGCTTAAAGAGCAACCAATATTTTTCGAACGAGTTTCCTATTAAGCTCGTTACCCTATTGGTCTCGTTCTATTCAAAATTTTAGGCTTAGGTTCGCGTTTGGTTTCGTTTTCCTAAGGCGGGCAAGAAGGAAACGGTGATGAAATCCGAGTCCTTATCTTGTTTAGGCCAGGCCTTGCCCTTTACTAGGAAAATAAAGACAGTCCGGTTCGTCCTCAAACAATTATCACCTTAAGGAAGACAGTAACCCGCTTGCAGGAGATTCGCGGGTGTTTCGATTGGACTTACCTCCCGTACCAGACGGGCGATGAACCGTTGTCGTCGACTCGGGCCACGACTCCTATGACGTGTGCGAACCCGAGGGGCCGAGACGATATAGTAATCGTCGTCCTTCCCTGCAAACAGTTTGTATTTAATTTTTTTTTTTAATTTATAACCCTTCCGTAGGGTTTTTAAAAATAATGTCCAAAGTCCAGAATAAAGTCCAAATAAAAAGTCCAAAATTACAAAAATTATGAAAAATAAAGCCTATTTACAAATTCTAAAAATAAATAAATAAAAGCTATATACAAAAAAAATAATAATAATAAAATTAAATCCTAAAAAAAAATTATGTCTTTTTCTTCTTCTCTTTTAGCTTTTAACTTTTAGCTTTAAGCTTTTTGTTCCCAAGTCCTTAGTATTCCACTTCGAACCTGTAAATCAAAGACACAAAAAGAAACGTAAAAAGGAACAAATAATAGTAAAAAAAAAAAATAAAATAATAAACCTAAAAACAAATCTATATACAAGTCCGCGTCGGCGGCGCCATTTTGTTGTAGTATTTGATTGCGGTAAATAGGATTCGATGCTCGGACTTGAATAGATTTAAAAACAAATATATACAAAATTGTCACAATCAAGAGATACCGGGACTCAGGATTTCACCAATTCTTATACTCATGCGATTCAATTATTAATTCTAGACAATTAAAGCTTATATTGATAACAAATATCGACTCTTACTTTGCCAAAAATAGATTTTGTAAGTATTATATGTAAATCATAAGCATGATGCATCAAGAATCTCATGGATTAAGCATACATCATCAGACAAAATCACAAATAATCAATAAAATCATAATTCCATTCATAATAGTGCAAATAGTCATAAAAGAATTAAATAAAATTACTCATGCATAAAGAATGGTTTCCTCCATCATCCCAGTATTGGGGTTTTCTATTCATATCAATCACACACTCAACATATTAATTCAAAGCTCAAAGTGTGATTAAAAGAGTCAAAAGTTATAAAAAGTGTTCTGAGACTCACAAAACACGTCCAGAAAAGAACGACAACAGGAAACTGCAGCAAACTGCGACACCTGTCTTCTGCTGTTGAGCTGCTGAAAATAAGACTGCTCTGAAGCTGCTGAAAATAAGACTGTCCTGGAGAGTCTGTTCTTCGTGTTCTTGAAGCTTTTTAATGGCAGCAGCAGCAGCAGGTGAACATTGCTGCTACTCCTTCTTCTTCGCTCCTCCTGGCTCTGTATTGACCCCAAACTCTTCATCCCCATTTATGAGACTTGTATCCTCCTTTATATACTACCCAGATCCATAAATCTCGAGAAATATTTTTCTTTTTTTCTCCCTGCCAAGTTACGGTTTTTCTTTTCTACACGGCTGCTGACCCTTTCCAAACTCTCGTACGCGTCTTCTGTTGTTACAAAACTTTCCCAATATATAAGGGAATCGAATAAGAGAATATATCTTCCCTAATCCTCCACGTAATCTCCAAAATTATCTCCACAGCAGACCCGTGAAAACATCACCTCTGTTTTGCTTGATATCGACGATTCAGCCCAATATGCTCGACCCAAACGCACACATAAACCCTGTTTCGTCCACTAAAGTCCATCCCAATCGAGTTTGGCAATTGAATCTCCATAAAACACGTCCAACAATTCGAACCCTAAACTGCCAGAGTTGAAAACCAATTTCCCGCCAAAATTCTGTTTTAAACGTGAAGAAGAAGGGTGCCCCCCTATCCAGCTCCGGTGTCCCTTTAGCAGCTGTCTGGAAATGGGTCACCCCTTAGTCATTAGGTTACCCCTTATCCAAAATTGAGGGTCCGTATAGTGAGTTTTCTGGGACATTTTCCGCACTTTTTCGGGGTTCCTCCGAGGTATTTCTGAGGTGCTTCCGGTACTCTATCAACGGAGGTCCAAACGCCGCATTTTCAGCCAATTTCGCCGCAAAACCTTATTCTTCTAAAAACACCTACAAATAAATAAAATAACCAAATAAGTATAGAATCGAGCACTAACACTATATACAATTGAGATATATTAGACACATAAATGCGTCTATCAGAAATATATCCATATTTTTGCTAACAAATCTAAAAACTGTTGGGAACTGTTAGAAAAAATAATTAATCATATCTATATTTAGTTTGATGAGGGATCTCTTCACACTTTTATTATCACACTATCTCACACGTTGGACGTCATTTTTGCGAATTAAAACCAAACCATAACGGATTTGAAGCTAATATTTTGGGGATATGTTATATCTCTACTTTCCTACCAAAAATGGGCATATTCTGAGACGTATAACACCATCATCCACTACTTTGAAAATGAGCGGTTGAAAATCTGCGGATTTCTGACCGTCGAAATTAAGACCGGTAGATTGTGAGGTTTTATATTTCGGAATATGCTGATTTTTGGTAGGCATGTAGAACTTGGTAAGAGGAACATATCCTCAAAATATTAGCTTCATGTCCGTTACGGTTTGGTTCTTATTCACAAAAATTACGTCCAACGTGTGCGATAATGTGATAATAAAAGTGTGAAGGGATCCTTCCTCATTTAGATTAATCCAAATATAGATTTTGAAAATATTAAAGGAATTTCTTAAAAACAAAGTTATAGCGCTATATATATGAACGGTTCAGCCGTACAGGATTCTTAATTAGTTTTCACATTCACTTACAGTCGCACACTTTCAATGGTTCGAAAGGAAAATTGGAAAACAATAGAGAACCGAAAGAAAGGTTTGAATGTCTAACAATGGAGAACTTATTGTTTTTTAGGATTTATTTGGTTCAACAAGATGAGTTTTTTTAGTATTTAGAATTTATATTCAAGACATTCAAGACATTAAAGTATTTGTGTTTCTTATTCATTAGGTTTATATTTTTACACTTTTTAGAGAAAAAATTACTCTTTGGGCGTGTGTTTAATTATTTAAGATTGGTCAGCTCATTAGCGCTTTAAAAATGGGAGGATTTGAAGTTGTGGAGTGTCGGGTTTAAGAACCGGATGAAAAATGTTTATTGTACCTATATATAAGAACAATAAAAATGTTTACCGAATGAAAAATGTTGGTAATTTACCTATGATTTGACCAAGTTGATAATATAAGAACAATTTTTACTGATAATTTACCTATGATTTGATCAAGTTGATAATATGTTAACGTATCTTATGGATGAATTGGGCTTTTTAAGTTTAATTTGCCTGCAAATTTAAAGAAAGTTATGTGAGTTTGCCTGCAAATTTAGAAGAAAGTTATGTGTTTGTGCAATTGCAGAATGTAAAGATTGCTCAAGAGCTTGCTGCACTAGAGAATGTGATAAAATGAGAAAGGATATCATGTTGTCTTCTCCGGCAGAGAAGAACATCAGGTAAAATCAGTCTTCTTATCTTGCTACGACCTTTCTAACTACATTTGTGAACTTCTAATAATTGTGGTCCTATAGTTGCCTGTAATATTGTCACTGTATAAACCCCTGGGGTTAATATGTTGTACCCCATTCCAATTTTCCAGTCTAAATGATGTTTTTTGTCGGTTCATATTGTAGATAAAGGTGTTTTTCGAACTCTGATGGCCACGCTTGAATCTCCAGACCTACAACTCAAGGAAATGACATCTTTTGCTTTATGAAGATTGTCTCAGGTTACTTATATAACAACCTCTTTCATCATTCCAAAAAATTTTGGGATACAACATTATTGGAATGGTTAAAGAATTGATGGACTATATGCTCATATCTGATATTAATATTATCATATTCTTCACGACCATCCATAGACTTCCATCTTACAATTGTTAATTTATCAGATTGTAATTAGTGCCTCAGTTTTACATTACAATTATTAGACCCACCTTGAAACGTGTGCGTGGCGAAGTCGCGTGTCTCAAGGAAAGCTCTCTGTATCGTAAAGAAACTAGGGAATCAAAAATTATACTCTTAGCTATGTGCGAACATGGTCGGTTTGATCTTCATGCATACGATAAGTATATATAAATAACAATGGTTGATTTATCTTTTTCCAACGAGAGAGTACAAGCATCACTGGCTAATGTTCCTGTAAGAAATAAGAATTGCCAAATTGATAAATGGTAATGATTATGGTAGTGCCAGGAAATCAAGGATGGAATAGGATAATATTTTGTTCGATAATGAAAAGAGAAGCATCATATCGACGCCATAATACTTTCAAATAAAATTGTTTGTGATTATTTCTATTCGATTATAAGTTTGTATTTATAGAATGATGGGTTATTAAGAAGAGCATTAGCAGGATTGTCAATGGATGCTGAAAACATTGCCCATGACATGTAAAAACACTCAAATCTGTTGGTTTTTATGGTTCAATTCATGGGTCGGTCTTGAATATATGATATGATAGTTTTAGTTAATGAAACTTAAATCCATTTTGATCGGTCTATATTGTGAAAAGAAAGATTGAGATCGATGATTTTTCTTTTGTTCTGTCGTGTGAAAGTTTTATCGTCTCTATTGTTAATTTTTTGGCATGTGTTATTACTGTGATTGTGTGCATATGAATGAATAAGAAATTCCATAAGAGAATAGATTACTGATAATTCAATAAAATCTGGGACCTGGTGTAGATTAAGTTTTTTCTCAGCAACCAAAGTATCGATTTCAAACAAGAATGAAAATTGGTTGCCAGGAAGAAGGTTGGTCCAATAATTCCAACAGTTGGGAAAACAACATGATGTCCAAACTCCTCAAGCCCAACAGTCCAACTAAAATTTTGAATCGCACGCGCATCAAGTTTATATTACAAGTATGTGTAGAAGAAAAAAAGAACAAAAGAATGGAGATCTTTGAACAAGGGACCTCGCAATATCACGCTCCACATCAATATGAAGTAGAGAACTTGAAACTTAAAAGTAAATTTTTGACTTCTTGGAAGAAATCAGCTTGGGTATAGAATTCAGATCAACTTCTAGAAGCAAAAAAGACCGTATCTTTTTACGAAGCAAAATATATTTTGCCTATGATTTTTGTTCTAGAGGATTCTGCTTTTGTATCTAAAATAATTGGGCGTTTGGATGCACACTAAGAACTAACTTTTTGATTTCTAGAACTCAACTTGCGGATATTTTTTCAAAATGACTTCTAGAAGCAATTTTTTTTTCTTTTAAGCGAAATAAAATGTTATTGCTTCTGACTTTGAACTGACTTCTGATATCCAAACATGGTGTAACGACAATTGAGTTTGTATGACTTCCAAAGCTTACTACAGTAGAACTTTTATTTTTGAAGCGTAAAGCTCTAGGTACTTGCGTAGGATTCTTAAAAAGTCAAGTCCCGATGTCCTGACGTGTAGAAAATGCTAGAACCTATCTGATGCATACATAATATGTTTGAGACCAATTATAACACGAATCGAGAGAACAACGAATATATAAATTCAACGTAGATGAAGAAAGCACATTGATAGCTTAATAAAAAAACTCTTACGATCCTTAAACTTCGTGTATTTCAGGAAAACAAATCTCACATTGAATCCAGAAATAGGTAAACACATCATAACCCGTTGTTCCAAATTTAACGACCAAATGGAGCTAAATGCATTAACAGGTGGATATAAGCCATCATTCAAGATAATAATAAAAATATTTCAATTAAGTGTAGATTTAAAATTGTCTTCAATGATGTAAAGTAACCACAATGTTTAAAATAAGCACAATTTTCTGGAAAAAAAAAACAGAATGCAATCTGTTAAAAATTAATTTTGTTTTACTAAAAAACGGGGCAGACTGCACAAAATAAATATTAACTGCACTTGGGGAAATCAATGCTCATTAAATTCAAACTCGACAAAAGAAACTTCATATATCTCACTCTAAAAGCACGTGACATATTTCATTGTGATAATGCTTTGGAGAAAGCATATCTATTAAAGAAAAACGAACGGGTAAATACAACTTCTCACAGAGATTATGGAGAACGATCATGACATGCCACCGTTGGTTGAGATAGATGAAGAATGCAATGAAGTGTTTACTTTTTAATAGAGATTATAGATAGCATGAGCATTTGTTTTTAGGCACACCGCTTTTGAAACATATTATTATGAACGCGCGATTGGGGAATATCAAAACTAATTGGGGGATAGAGGAAAATGACAAAAACTGGATCCAAATATCAAATCAGGGTCACCCCTTATCTAATTATTTTTTTAATTCCTCATCTATCCCTCACTAATCAGGTTTAGTGTTTAATTATACTTAGGAAAATCATAAGATTATTTGATAAATGATTAGTGTATTATTTAGTTTTGGGTGAGGTGAGAGTTGAAGAAGGAAAATTTTTTTGAGAGGGAAGTTTTTTTGGTGAAAATGGTGGATGATAGTGAAAAGAGAATTGTTGCTGAATCTTTAGCTCAACTATAAAAAGAAGTTTTTTTATTTGAATTCTCCATTTTTTTCTCTGAAAAATCTCGGTGCCGGCATAGAAGAAGTATGCATACCATGCCGGCATATGTTGGAAATTTTCATAAATGTTTGCCTCTACGCAGAGTTTTCTACGAGAAAATTGAATTCAGTCCGTTTTGATTTTTTTTTCTGGTTTTCAGTCCACTGCCGGCACAGTCAGTTAATTCTCGAGCATGCCGGTACAGCTACCGGCATGGTATGTTGCTTGAATTTTTTTGCCGGCACATGATGTAAAGTATCCAGAAACTTGAAAAAAAAATTCACTTGAGTACCGGCATTGATAGATTTCTATCGAGCATGCCGGCACTTAGTTACGACATTGAATGTTAGTTACCAAGCATGTCGGCACCATTTTCTGACATGGTCTTCATCACTTCCGGCATTGTCTTCATCACTTCCGGCGATGTAAAAAAAATTATTTCTGACATGGTCTTCATCACCACCGGCATGGTCTTCATCATTTCTATAATTTTTTCATCACTTCCGGCATGGTCTTCATCACTTCTGGCATAGTATTCATCACTTCCGGCATGGTCTTCATCATTTACGTCATGGTATTCATCACTTCCGAACGTAAAATAGAAAAAAGAATCGATTTCAAATTGAGGAACCGGCAGAGAAGGAGAAGACAATTTGAAAGGGAGTGGGGAAAATTTAGAATTTGAAAGGGAGTGGAGAATATTTAGGTTTCAAATCCCTAACCCTAAAAGAGATTAATAAGAGGTGATGATGGAAATGGGGGATATGATTTTTTTTTCTGATTTTGTTTTTTGATTTTTAAGGAATGGTATTTTAGTATTTTCCCCCCAAAAACACCCCTTAGAAAACACTATTGGTTTGGGGAAGTAATTCATATCCCCAAATTAGTTTTGATATCCCCCAATTGCGCGTTCATTATTATTCTCCGGCAGTATATTATTTAATCTTTTTAAACCGTGGCAATTTTAAACTAAATACATGTGAATCTAAAAAAAAAATTGGAAAAATTAAACGTGTAATTATGTTTAATTATTTTAAATCCAAATTCTATGGAGTCAATTTCTTTTTAATTATTTTAATATCTTCCTATAAAATTGATACATGAATTTAGATTTATAATACCAAATTTAAATTATCAAATCATTAGATACCTAAAAGGTATAAGAGTTACATATCCCTTTAAAAGATAAAACCAATCAAAAATTGTTCAAAAAAAAATTCTAGTGCATTTGACCACGGGCGCGGGGCGAAGCCTCGCCACTCTAAAATAGCTGATCCACCGGCCCCGGTACGTAGCACGGGTTACATACTAGTAATAATTTTAAGAACCCAATATCCCTCCACCCTGTAGGATGAACTTCTCTAGAACTCCCAAGGCTGCACTTGATAAGGTACTTACCAACCCTAAAGAATTATTAGCATGGTTGCATCTTTTGCTCTTGCCTATATGTACCCTTAATATGTACATGCCTAGGTGTTCAAAAGAGGAGAGGTCTGGTGTTATGAAGAAGTTACAGATGGACAACATCAATCAGGCTCTACTGCGATGGAAAGAAATCAGTGGATGTATCAATGTCATTGAGCAACATTTGGCAGCATCCAAGCAAGATTATCAACTAAGCAGACCAAACAGGAAAAAGAAGTTTAGTACCAATCTGCAGGCTTGCCAGAAGAAACTGAATTTTGGTCACTATACGGCCGCAATACGGGTTTTATCCTCTGGTGGCTTAGCACCCAATTCTGCGGAAACTTTGCAAGAACTCAGCCTTAAACATCCCAGTGCCCCTTTACCGTCCATTCCAGCTGAGCCCATTGGTGCTGCTGCTTTCTCAGTTGATTCTAAATCAGTTCTTGATGCTTTGAGGAGTTTACCTAGAGGTACTTCATGTGGATGTGATGGGATGAGAGCACAACATCTCTTAGATGCAATGAGTGGAGCAGCTGGTGCAGTGGCAGAGGATCTATTATCTTCAATGGCAGGGGTGGTTAATCTTTTGTTGGAAGGGAATTGTCCATCGGTTTTAGGTGAGTATATTGCTAGTGCTCCGCTAATCCCTCTTCTCAAACCAGGTGGAGGACTTAGGCCTATTGATGTTGGCACTATATGGAGGACATTGTTTTCAAAACTTGCAGCTAGGTCAGTTTGCAAGGACATGGTATCTTACTTAGGAAATCATCAATTTGGTGTAGGCATCCCATGTGGCGTTGAGGGTATCATACATTCTGCCAATAGGATCTTGGAGATGAAAGGTACTCAAAACTCTATGTTTATGTTGTTAATCGACTTTTCTAACGCTTTTAATCTGGTTTATTGAATCACCTTAATCCTTGAGGTTAGACTTAGATGTCCCAGCATCTCTAAGTGGGTTGAGTTTTGTTATGCATCTCCGACAAAGCTTTATTATAATTAGTTAGTTCTTTCTTCTGCCACTGGGGTAGGGTGATCCTTTGGGTCCTTTATTATTTTCCTTAGTTTTTCACCCTCTTGTGAATAAGATATCGAGTCATTGTAGCCTTGATTTCCACACCTGGTACTTGGATGATGGTACGATAGCCGGTGACACCATGGAGGTGGCTAAAGCTATGTCGTTAATTCAAGCTGAGGGTATCTGTCGTGGATTACATCTTAACATCAACAAGACAGAGCTTTTCTGGCCTATCATTGATCCTAAAAGTCTTGAAGATGGGGTTTTTCCTTCCAATATCAGTAGGCCTGATCAGGGTGTTAAGCTGTTAGGAGGTCCAGTAAGTCTTAACTTACAAATTTTTTGTGACCTGGTGAAGAGTAAGATTGATAAAAAGGATGGAACAAAAGATAAATATTGTCTTGTTTGCTTTGATATTCATAACAAGGAAATGGATTCCACCACAAATTTCACTTTTTAACGGTAATATAGAGGAATATAGCTCAATCCAGATTGAATCTGTATCACCCCAAAACTAGCAACTGACTAATCTAAAATATTAACTATAATATAAGGCACTAAGGATATAAACATCTATCAAAAGTAATAAATTACAAGTTCTAACCAAAGATTAACCCAAAAATAAACCCACTCTAACATACATTACATGAACTCCTATCAAATGATACATATTCAATAATGAGTTGGTTTGCAGACAGATTATAAAAACAAAAAAAAAACATAGCAGAAGATAACCAACTAAACGGAC
Source organism: Papaver somniferum (assembly GCF_003573695.1). NCBI lineage: Eukaryota > Viridiplantae > Streptophyta > Magnoliopsida > Ranunculales > Papaveraceae > Papaver > Papaver somniferum. The sequence goes on along the minus strand of NC_039361.1, from coordinate 34,720,237 downwards.
TCAACTCCTCTGAGCATCCAAAATTTGAACCACTATGCCCAACGTGCACAACTTGATTTGTCGTTGAAACTGAAAGTGGGAATTGAGTGAGCACATCATCCCTAAAAGGGGTGCCCAGTATAAATAACAACTTACTTTCAAGTAATCACTAGTATGATTTGAAGACAATGCAAATTTTGTAGAAAACCGATAAAACACGAAAAGACAGTAAAACATATTGAAATTATAGTAGTACTGAAAATATAAAGTTTTACTAACCAATCAACCTGCACACATTCACAACCGTAATAATAATATTTAAGCGACGTAATCCTTCGGAGTAGCAAGGCATGATTGTTGCGGAGTCTTCAATGATCATTAAAGTACCGTGAGGTTTTCCGGCCTCGAAGTCATAAACGATGTGTACCTTACCAGTACCTCATTCTACGCGCAATCTACATAGCAAGTACTCAAAGAAAACAAATTATGGCAATAGTATATCCGACTGAAAGTCTAAATTTTATGGAATGCCATCACATTCCATAAAACAAGTCCAACAACCACCTACAATATTCCCAACATTCCTTTCCTAAAATACTGGAACAAAATATAATAGCTTTTGAAAGTAATTTAAAAAAACAGTAAACATCCTTGTGTGAGACATGCGTTGACCTTACAAAAATAGGGAAAATATATTGGTGACACGAGTCCACACCTATTGGGTTATTAATGGCAGCACTTTTCGCTGCTCCTATAAGCATAAAATATATATAACCTTTCGGGCACACATCTCACACCAATCAAAAGGAAACCTTATCCCTTTCATGCTAACAATAAATAAAGATTGTAACACTTTCCAGACAATGGAAAGAATCACATTTTGAAATTAAGTAAATACTCCCAAACACATATATTAGTTGTTTCTAAAGATCCCATCCCAAAATGTATAAGAAAATTAGTTTGTATTACACACATAATACATGTATACACATATCATATACTAGCAAAGATATGCATGGGATTCACAATAGATAGATTTGTAAAAAATAATGAATACAAGAGAGTTCGTTATCGATTCCCACCTATTTTGATGATAAGCCTCGCCTACCTAGATATCCACAATCCACTGGTTCGTCTTTTGAATCGATCGTTCTTAATAAAGAGTAACTGTTAATCACACAAGCACTCTAGAATTATCCAAAAGGCTAACACAAGGTTCATAACATAATTTGATACAATTCTCTAGTTATAGGCTAAGTGAACTATCTAATGGTTCTAAGCATATTTATAATTCTACATCTTATTATTATATACTTTTAGTTTATCTAAGAGTTTACTAATCTAATTAGATTGAATTTATAGTCCATTTGATAAGTCTAATGAGTATCTACAACTTTGTAGAAGGAACAAAATGTTAATTCAGACCATAAGGGTCCAATTTATCTAAATAGGAAAACTATGCCTAAGCCCAAACCCACTAAACAAGCCCATTAACTTAAGGCATGTTCCATCTGAGTCAACTAACAGTCGCTAACGGTCAATGGGTTCAATTAACAGTCAACATCTAATGTCAAGGTGTCAAAGTACAGTCAAAAGTCAACTGAGTCAAATCGTTCAAGGTCCACTGAGTCAAGTCTGGCCAAGTCTGGTCACTGAGTTAACTCAGTCAGATACACTAAGTCAGATAAGCAGATTGAGTCAGCTAGACTGACTGGGATGACGACTATCAGTCTTAAGTTCAAGAAGCAGATGTCAAACAATCAAAGCGAAAAACATAAACCTCATAAGATCAATTCTAGCAGAAGCAACTTTTTAGTTCTAATTCACACTAACTCTAACTGAAATCTTTCTTACATATTCACAGTTCACTACAACCTATTACACATAGACCAACAACTCTTGTATCAGTTATGCAATCCATAACTAGCTCCATTACCAATCCATTACCATTCTGCATATGGATCACCAACAACCTCTTCATACTCTTCACCTACAACTCAATTTGGCTTCTACCAACAACTGCACAACATCAACAACATTCTCATGATGAAACACTCATCTTAGGTAACACATCATATTCACTCTCAACACACAAAACATATGGAACCTGAATTTCATCTATAACTGCATCTCAAGATCATCTTCCAGCTATTACATCACCACTTGTTCTGTTATTTGTTGTCAACAGTTATAAACCTCCACCAATTACAGCTAAAACTCAGTCATACCACCTGTATCACTTGAACACTGCACAACCTTTGCTCCTTTTGTAACCTCTAAACTTCAACCACAATTCTAACTACATCAGCTAACATCCTCAACTGCATCTCAATCATCTTCAGTTAAACCAAGTGTAAAATTAATAATCCATCTCTCATATCTCAACAGTATCACCACCAAAATTCCCTTTAAAATATCATTCTAACCACCATATCTCAACCATAACTATTTCAGAACTACCATCTTCATATCTGTAATTCCATCTTCAAAAGTAACATCTTCTTCATAACCAATCATCTAAATTCAACTTAGACTGCCCTAATACCAATTCATCTTCCTTCCAGTACTGTTCAAATGATTACCAATTACGAACTCAAACTCTAATTATATTTCTTCATTGTAGAACCCTAAATCAATAACTCAACTTCAATCACCACTTCTCAGTTCATCATCCTCATCTGAAATACCCAATTCAGGAACCCTAATCTCCATCCTCAATTTATTGAAACCCTAACCCGTGAAACTAATTTCCTAGAGAAACTAAAATTAAACATTATACAACCCTCTCTACTAAAGAACAACAAACCCGTGAAAATAATTCACCAAAACAAACACAATTTCATAAAAAGAAAATCATCAAAGCAGAAACCATAAATTACTCTCCAATTTACCTTTTTCTGAGAATTCTGAGTACAATAATCACATCAACACCACCTCCAACAGATACCCCTTGATCAAACTCTACTTCTCTCGAACTCAAAATCTCTATTTCAGATTCCTACTTCAACAACAGGCGAAGAACATGGAAAGAAAAAAGAAAGAAGAGGAAAGAGAAAGGAGAAGAGAAAATGAATTTCTCTTACGCAAGATTTGGATGAGACCCAAGAAAATACTAAGGCACCCATTGACTTGGATAAGGGCATCCAGGTCGGTCTAAATAAAAATTACTATTTTTCCCTTCATACTTTCCCTTCATACTAATTTGATGGTAGCTTCTTCATCCGGTATCCGAATGACACGTTCGAGTAGTCCATTTCACGTAACTTTTCGAGTTCTATTCAACAATACTAATTTCGAATCTAAATTATTGTTAGATTAATTTCTATTAATTAAAATCAATATTATCTAATTGAGTCATTTTTGGTTAATTCGTTTTTTGACTGGTCTAATAGCGTTGACGAGCTTGAGGGTCGTTACAAAATCACATAGTAAAGTTGGTGTATTAAACCTTAATCAATAGAATGGTGCACGTTGGTACTACCTTTATTACCCAATCACTAAAGATTCAATACCTTTACAAAAGCGTTCCCCTAACAGTCGTATTTTTTTAGCATATGACTCGACCACATCAAAATATAAGATGATATACTCAGAGATTTATAGGCCGAGTTATTTAGCATATAATGTCTCTTATTGCTTTGTTTTCGATAATGATCTTGGAAAGTGGAAAACCTTTTCAATGATTTTCCATATGGAAATTGTTACCACATCTTACCTTATACTAAGATACTTGCATCAAAGACTTATTTCAGTTTCCTCAGATCATGTTATGCATTGGATTTGTAGAGATCTTGATTCTAAACAAGGAGGGATACTTAGTTTTGATGTACGCACTGAGATTTTCTCTTTACTAAAATTCCAAGTGAGGTAGTACATATTTGGAGTAGTAATCTACTGGATATGGAAGGATTACTATGGCTTGTTCATCCATTGAAGTCTCCTACTAATTATCGGTGAAAACTATGGTATTTGGAGTACTAATTCTGGCAGCAATATGCTGGAGCATTTGGAAGTCGAGAAACGCCGTAGTTTTTGATAACGCTTCAATCACTACTGATTCAGTCATCAAAAAAGTCAAGATGCAGGTGTACTCTTGGTGCAGAAATTATGTAGAACTCAAAGGGCTTTCTTTAAATTATACTCTTGCAAACTGGGACTCTTTCTTTATAACTTAGCCTTCTTGGTTGTTGTCTTTTTTTGGGATGTTATTTTCTTTTCTTGAGGCTCATTGCGAGCTTTGAGTTCTTGGGTCTGTAAGCTCTTTTGAGACCCTCTTCGCTTACTTCTGGTAGGCCTTTTGTAAAATCTTTTACCTTTGCCGATTGAAAAAAAACAACTATGGTATTTGAAGAGAAATGGTGGAAATAAAAAATGGGTGGAGAAAGGCATAATTGATTTTTCAGGCGCAGGGAGATTGTTGAAAGATACTATATTACCCAAGCCTTTCTTATTCCTTACCGATCCTACATTCAAAGTCTTTGTTAAATTTGTCAAATATGGCTACACCAAGAAATCTATTTACTCTTATGATATGGATTTATAGCAATGGGAATTTGTCTCCGAGAATAATGGAGCTTTCATAAGTTATTGGAATGCTAACCGCAGTAGTGTTCTTGAGAAGCACAGTGAAGTCCCAAGTTAATAACTGCAGGCACAACGATGATGACCGATAATTAAGAACCACATCACTTACTTCTGCAATCAACCATCCATTCATGTATTCAACATCACCCATTTTTATTTTTTGGGTAAGCTTTTTCAGTGCATATGTTAGGTGGATTTTTTCTTCTTAAAGAAGCATTTTGAGTCAATATCCGAATTTTTTCCTTGCCATCAAATATAGTCTTACCTATAAATATACTGTGGGATTATTTTTAGTCATGTGTTTTATTGAAGGACATGAATAAACCACAATCCCATAATTTCCATTGCGGGCAATATTGCTTTAACTCGCATGAAACAACAAACTCCATCATTTTATACAAATATGAGTACAACAGTAATTGAAGAGTTCAAGAGACACTGGAAAAAATACCAGCCAAAAAGTAATTGAAGAGTTCATGCACACGAGTTAACTAATTACTAAAAAAACCTTACAAAATACATAGGAAGTTACTCATTCATGAGAGTCTCCCAATTGCTCCAAATGAGACTATGAGTAACAAGTTTAAACGTATCAGAATCACATGACCATACAACTACAAGTTTTTTGACAAGATCAACTAATTACTAAATTACAACTCTCTGCAGCTTAAAAAAAACGAAGGAAAAAAAAACGTAATAAATTGCATTGTACCACGATTACGGTTCTGTTGGAAGAACATACAAAGCGAAACGGAAGAGACTAAAATATTCCTCAAAACTTTCCTGCTTCGTATCTTTTATATCCGATCTTATCTATCGCTTGACTGTTAAGTTGTCCTTAATGGCGGAAAAACTAATACTGCGCCATCTTCCTGCACAAAAAATAAACAAAATAAAATTGTGGTTTGGTAGTTTACTATAATCTATGTTGTTTCTAGTTGTCTTTGATCAGAACGTGCGACACATAGACATCCATTATGCTCCAGAAGATGATGTTCAACTACTAAAATCTTTGGTCGGGAGCATCCGGCTACGATGTGGTCGGGCCAAATACTCAAAATATGTTGTCTCTTTTCTTTTTTTGATACGTATATAAACTAAAAAACTACCCCTCCAAATCCCAGCAAAAAAATTCACTTTTTGAGAAAAAGAGGAAGTTAATAAAAAAAAATTAGTTAAATAATTGACTGTTTTGTGCTTTATTTTCTATTTTATAGTATTGTACGTGTCAAAAAAGAACATCGTAGTCGCACAGGGAGTCATCTAAACGACCCTTGCGTTAAGAAGACAGGCCGGCCCAGATTTCCTTTTGTTGAGCTTGGCGTGACCGGCAGCCTGGCCCGGTTAGCCTCTCTAATAAGGGGCCTGGCCAACTACGGTGACTGAAAATTAACTACCATAATCTAATAAAGAAGCCTCCCTCTAAATTTATCTCTCAACCAATTAACACTCCGAGTTAGGGTTTCTGCTTCTGAAATTTTATAGAAGACAACCCAAACCTGATCTCAAACTAAACATCAATCATCAAATTCAAAGAAATTAAACCAAAACATAATCACCAAAAACCTTAAACTCAAAAACAGATTGACTGTAGTCAAGACACATTGACCTTTTCCCTGATCAGAAGGTTCTCTGAGACAATGGCCATGATCAGAGCTTCTCCAGTTACTGGTTTAAGCTTGGTGCCTAGACCATATTCTTCTTCTTCGAGTTCGATTTCATCTAACCGTGTTGTCATGCTTAGAAGAACCCCATTCGTCAATGGCGGTGGTATGCCCCCTCTATCTCTCTCTTAATTTTGTTTGATAGAATCACTTTGAATATTTTGTGATATACGCATTGTAATTGCCGTCGTGTTGGACAAAAACTCTCCATTAGAAACTACATTATCCTAATAAGTAGATGCAGATGTAGAGGAATAGAATTAAAAATATGGTCAGTTCAGTTATACTGCAACCAAGTGCATGGCTGAGGTAGGCACGAACGAGGGGATCGTTAGTTTTGATTTTGCATTAGAAGAAAAAGAAGAATGGGGAGCCTAGTTAAACTCCAGAAGCTACGCAAATACTATGAACTAGAAAAGTTATGCTTATGTTACATATCACCAGCTAGTTCATGTTGCATGTGTCTTTTTCTTCTGGATTACATGTGAATGCTGCCTCATATCAATGCTGTGATTAATGTCAACTCTACGACTTCTTATTCTATCTCGCCAGTTGGTTTTTCTCTGAAAAAGAAAAAATAGCGGATTATTGTTCATCGGCTTAAAGCCTCAAACTCAATTTAGAAGCACAAACACGTTTTTGTTAACTTGTAATTAGTCTGATAACTACGCACTTCTAGGAATCATTCGTGCCTTGTTCTTATCAATTTTTCCTGCAGCGGGATATCTAAGACTTTCAGTGCCAACCACCCGTCCCAATCGATGCATATGTAGGGGAGCGCTTGGTACCCGAATGAACCTTTTCAATCGTTTCGCTAGAGTTGTGAAGGTGAGACGTAGATGAATTTTTTCCGTGCAATTTTTTTGTGCGTTTTTCCTGCTATGCTTGTTCCTAAATCTTATTTCTTACAATTTATATTCATTGTTCTGTCACAAGTGCAGTCTTATGTATCTTCAATCCTTAGCTCCTTTGAAGATCCAGCTAAGATCATAGAGCAAGCTGTGCTTGAAATGAACGACGATTTGGCCAAGATGCGTCAGGCTACTGCGCAGGTACAACTTATATCACACATTAGGCTTTTTTGTTTGAAAAAATGGCAACTGATGATAACAAACACAGCAGAGATATTTACATGTTTTGATGTGGACCGAGTGTTGTTTGCAAGCTTCTTCATCTTTGTGCTTACAGAATTTATTTACTTTTGTGTAGGCGTTAGCAGCTCAAAAGCGATTGGAGACCAAACAGAAAGCTGCACAACAAGCTTCTGAAGACTGGTAACATTTAATATCAAAATTCAAGATAACACCTATAAAATTTAGAGGTTCACTTAGTCGGTGTTTTTTTTTATATAGGTACCGCAGGGCACAACTTTCTCTTGAGAAAGGAGATGAGGATCTTGCTCGAGAAGCATTGAAGAGGCGTAAATCTTATGCTGTGGGCATTATCTTCTAAGAATCTAGCTTAATTACATTAGACATTCTAAATGTTAATTTCTGAATCTGTGAGACCTGTGATAGTTTATGTGGTATACAGGCGAAGTTCTCAATTCACCCCCACCCCTTTCCAACTGGTTATAAAATCACGCGTAGTTTTGGAAGATATATACCTTTAAGGGATTTAAGTAAATGAACAGTCAGATATTTTCTTATTCACTTCAAGAGTGTAGGCAATTCTCTTAGCATACAATCTTATAAGAAATGTGGAAGAGGAGAATATACTTGCTGTATAACGTTGTTTATCGTTTGTCTAACTTATATCTGTGGTTTGCAGGATAATGCAACTTCTTTGAAAGCCGAGCTCGACCGGCATAACAAAGTAGTCGACACTCTCGTCCCAAATATGAAGGTAGCTTATTGTCTTATTGACTTATCTTATTCGTGTTTAATCTTTTTGCTAATAATCATAAAAATGAGACCTCTTGTTGTTTAGTTTCTCCAGATGATGCTTTAGTTTTGTTTACGAGCTTTATATAGCAGCAAATTCAGTGGTTCCTTTTTTCTTTTTCTTTTTCTAGCTTTTGGAAAGCAAAATACAAGAGGCAAAGTTAAAGAAAGACAATCTCATATTTCGTTACCAGTCTGCAGAGTTTGTTCTCAACCTCTTTTTAGTTGATCTATATCTACTCACAGGTTTCCCATTTATGTTCCTTTAAATTTCATGCCTATGCCCGTTCCTTATTTGCTTCATCAGGTTTGCGACCAAGGTGAGTGGAATGTTGGGGAACTTGAATGCAAGCAGTGCTCTTTCAGCTTTTGACAAGATGGAGGAAAAAGGTAAAAGATTTGTTGTAATTCTTTTTCAGTTCCTTCAATTATTTGTGGGCATCACACCTCATGACTCAACTGCAAGGATTATGTGGTAGTGTCACCTCTGAGTGCATTGGTGCAACATTTCCATCTCCGAGTTTTGAAAAACATATGATATGACTCTTCCTTTCCGACAGTGATGGTGATAGAGTCTCAGGCAGAGGCACTTAATCAGCTAACCACAGATGATCTCGAAGCAAAGGTACCTTTTCTTCCTTCATCCTATTTACCACACGTCCACTATTACCCCTGTGATATCCATTTCATTTTTGGCTTCAAATTTGATACTAGTATACATTGTGTCTTTGCAGTTTGCATGCCTAGAGAGCTCAACCGATGACGATCTAGCCAATTTGAAGAAAGAAATGTCAGGCAGAGGAGTGGTACATGTCACTTCTTACTTTTCTACGACCTAAAAGTAGATTATTCTGCATTTGTATCAGTGGTCAACTGGTCATCACACAAATCCACCCGACAGTTATATTAGAAGTTCTAGACAGTGATCCCTGTGATTTTGGTTCCAGTAGTTTGAAACACTTTGTTCTATTCACATGCTTTTAGCTATGCTTACATAATTATTTGCATGTTCACTAGAAAAATTCTCATGATTTTTTTTTCCCATTGGGTAGAGAAAAGAGTTGCTTCCACCTGGTAGATCAGCAGTCATTGTAATAGATGCAGAGATTGAAACAGAACTAGATGAATCAAAGAAAAAGGCGAGCAAGTACTGAACTAAGGAAAAGGACGAGAGACTTGTTTTGACTTTTAAAAAATGAGAAACCTCCAACACATCGACGCGTTTTATCTAAATCTTTTCTCATCTCATTGCACTTAAAAATTTAGTGTATAGTTGAAATGGCGAGAAGCATATGTGATAAATGTGGTATAATTAGCTATCTATACATCTGTTAATCTGAACTCTACTACTTGTCCTATAACGACAAATGTGGTTCATGTTGTTCTTCCTCTGTCTGCGACTCTGCAACTAATATGGCATTTCTGGGGATAAATGTGCTCCTCATAGGCAATGTTCTTGTGCTTCCTAGTCCATTCCGGGTGACTCCAAAGATAGAGGAGAGGGGTTCTATTGTTCCATTGCTCTATTTGATTTTCATCCACATCAAGAGATCCAGGAAGGTAGAAGGCCTGCAAAGAAGCTACAGATAGTTAGCAAATACTGGTCCACCCAACATTCGACTGTAACCTCAATCAAACTAAAACCATGGAACAATACCCTTCCGGAAAGTTTCTGATCGTCCTCCCAGATCAGATCATATGCCTCTCTTTTTTTATCTAGCCTGGGTAATTTAACCAAAGAAAAATTAGAAAGATGGTCTGACATGTACATAGATAGAGAGTGAGTTTTTGTCTGACAGGGCAAAACCTTTCTGTTTCCGGTGGAACAATGAGAATAATGAGCTTTGGTTTAAACTCGAGAGCCTTGTCAATAAACTTGTTTGCTAAATACGCTTTACACCCAAAAGGAGGGTTTAATCCCATGATCTAGTAGAAAACATCAAATGCCACACTTTCAGATAAACTTGAATGTTCCAAATATTTCCACATAAATCAGGTCAGGTAAAATGGTGGATATCTAATAAGAAACACACCAGTTTAGATCCAGCAGGCAGTTCATCCCGACGAACAGTCATCCAATCTCTCCTCTCGAAATTAAAATCATTCTGCACAAAAAGAGTTCATCAATACAACGGTAGTCAGGGCATATATGGGCAGAAACTAAGTAAATGGATGGCATGTGCAGACATGCCTAAGTATTCCTAAGAGTCCAAAATTTGGTACAGAGTACAGAGGTGTGGCTTCTTTGACCAAAAAACTTGAGACATCAGATATACTTGAGACATGCTAACCAGTTCTGAAATTCAATATTTAACCATTCTATGACAGAAGGAAAATGGGAGCACCTTTACTCCACTGCTACCATAAACTGAAGTAACTGTGAAATTTACCTTAGGTGAAAGCAAGTCAAAGTTTTTAAAATTGCACATTTTCCCAGTTTCTTCAAGCTTTTTTTTCATTAAGCAACTGAAATCGTTGGCGCCACAGCAGAAGTCAACTATCTGAAAAGAAAATTTGGCATCATATGCAAAAAATGTTTTTGTTAAAACTCTTACTATTTTAGTAACGGAAAAAGATGCAGTTGACATGAAATTACAAGATACCAAAATGTAACCATGAACTATCTAATAAGCTGCTGGATAAAATAATTGACGACAAGGAACCAAGCAACCTTGATGATTTCTTACCATGTCCCCGTTTTGCACATAAGGGTGAAGCTTATCAACAATCTGCACATAGAAGCTAATGCAGTCAGTGTTCATCTATTCCAGTTAGTTGCTCTTAGACTACCTAGAAGAACTGAAGAAGTTTGGTACTGGAGTTGCTTCTTGTTCTAGAATACAAATGTTATGTATATTTACAAGTACATCTGAGTGGAGTAAAAACCATCTAGACCTACTGCTCCTGTAAGCATTGAGGCATTACAGTCTACAGTGAATGAACTGAAGCTGAAACGGTTTGAGAACTAAGCAAGCCTCTGTTTAAAGTTCATTATCAATTTTTAAAATTTAAAAGATAAACAACAACAAAATTTACCTCCTGAAGCTTATCCAATTTTGTGAAATGACGACCAAAAGATGTGTAGCGCAGGCCATGCAGAGAAGGCGCAAGGTAGACTTTTAGCTTGTTCTACAACAATCTGCTCAATTTGTCAGCAACATGTTTCACATGTGCACATGGTACCTAAAAATAAACATCTTGTTTCTTTGCTAATTTCATGATTCTTAACAGGAGATGCAAGATCAGCTAATCCTTCACAGGTGAGAACGTGTACGTCATCATGATAAAATATAAGAACAAAAATTACCCTCCACTTTGATATCGTGGTGAGAACGTTTGGTTGACAAACAGCTCTAGCTTCCTCTACTCTGCCATTTTTTTCTAACATGTGTATAGCAGTTCGACAAGCCTGCAAATACATCCAAGGTGCAATAATCATCAACAGACAATTAAGATTTTTAAGCACCAACAAAATTTAACGGTTTAATGAAAAACATTTACCTCAACAAACCGATCCACCTTTCCTTGAGAAATGGACTTATCCACATTTTTTAAGAAGTTCGGATAGGTTGATGGTATAGTATGACTTCTTATAACATCCTTTAATGTTATAGTTTCTGATATACTTTTCCTCAAAGTCAGTATCCTGCATTGCACGCATTTAAGACTCAGCAATATGATGAGAAGATGAATAACCAATTTTCACACAGTTAAGATAGTTTTATTGCACCAAGCTCTCCTAGCAAAGGTTTGAGTTGTCATACAAATTCCATAAGAAGTACCTACTGTTATTATAGAAAAATCGTTCAGCCATGGTAGCACCTAACCTGTCTTTGGTCTCACTATCTAAGACGAGAGAAGCAGCGCTCCGGAGCTTTTCGGTTTTATGGCCATGTATGTCCTTCCTTTCATCAGCTACGTAGGGCTTCCCCATCTTCCTTTTTAGCACAGTGGTACTGTTCTTTATAGGAAGGCATACCTTTTCAGCCAACTTTGGCTTCTTGGAAAAGGTTGTTTCGCTTATAAAGTGGCCAGATGGAGCACTTCTTTTCTTTAAAAGAGTCTTTCCCTTATCAGATAGCAAATCTTGCCGCTCAAATATCTTGCTTTGTTCACCATGGGGAAATTTTATATGGTTTCTCTTAGGTGTTCCATATGATTCAATTTGATGCTTCCTGGGACAAGATCATCAACCAATCAAGCCGAACGCTTTGCAAGAAAAGATAAAAACATCAGGAGTAAATATAAGAACTTACAAACAATATATCAGTATACGATTGTTTGGCAAGAGACCATCCCAAGCCCTTACAGCTTCTGCATCCTCTGATACTTCATAGGCAATCCTCCTGAACAACACAATTAATGAATTGACACACAACATACTATTTTGAAGAAAATAAATAACATCAAACATAATGAGAAAGAATACTTGCTACCTGGGTAAGCATTTCCGGTGGTATGCCTTTGGACAACGTCTGCAAACAACAAAGTTTAACTCGTGAACGTCCTTGTTCTCTCGCTCTTTACACATAGAGCATTGATGGGCAGGACAAGTAAATGATTCTCCGGCGAAAATCTTTTGCTTATACTCTTCTGCTTCAGCATCATTCTCAGGGAAAAGAAGTTTTGAAACACACTCTGGATGATAAAAATATCCACAAAGTGCAGAGACACACGTCAAAACCTGAAATAAGATGTGAAAACATGAGTTCTGCATCTATGGATATCCAAATTTACAGACTGAATATAACCAAGCAAGTACTGTTCCTGTTGGAAAATTTCCTTTGATGTTTCTTTTGCTTTAGCTCTGTCTATTGCTACTACTATATCAATACTATCATCAAGTGGAGATCAGAAAGATATATCTATTGCTGGAAGAGACGCGTCGAAGAAAAAACTCTAGCTACGTCTACCAAAAGGTTTAGATACTTAAAAAGCATAACGTCGGTTCTATATAGCTTCTTCCTTTTTTCCCTTTTTGATGGATAGTCTAATATACTACAAACATGATAAATGCAATTGCACTGCAGCAGTTGTGTAAGTAACAGATCCATACCTCAGGCTGATTCTCTTTATCGGAGGATCCCAAAATTCCACAGACATAGCACTGGTGCTGTTTGTGTTTACAATTCTCACATAAAAAGTTTTGAATTGCCTGCACGAAACCAACAAGCTTACAATGAATAGACCATACACACTATACTACATGCATATAAAGTTATCAAAAGATGTCGCAAGAATAGAGACCCATACTTGAACTTGATCCTTAGAAAAGCCCAGGGATCTACAATCTGACTCTACGCCGTCATGCACGGTGGCATGAAAAGACCTCAAGCACCTTCCCTCGCAGCTAAATTAAGAAAAGGCAACATCGTGGTCACATACATCAATGTTCCAAAAATAAGGATATCAACAGCAGCAATGAATAGAATAAACAGGTTTAACAGGTGCGTCCTCTCTATGATGACATGTTAGCAACATAAATTAACATTCAAAACTCTTGACAAATACACCAAGATTTGTCAGCCCTTGGAAGTGAAGTGATACGCAAACTAACAGCGTTCTCTCTCTTTTTTTAGACGCACTAAAGGCAGAACAAAAAAGTTCCAATTCACTCCATTTATTTCCATATTTTCTTTTTCTTAAAGCTGCAATTATCTCAGTTATAAGAACCATCACTAAAGTTTGAACATAATGTAACACTGCAGACTCTAGTACTCCACCTTGGCCAAAAAAATTATCCCGTACCCAAGTCATGAATAATGATATCGCATAACCTATACGTGCACTTAGTAAAATAAAAAATCACAGTCATATTAAGAGTTCCAATCATGCATAGAGATGATATCAGTGTTCTGAACACCAGCACAGCACAAAAGGTACCCTGACGTATGGTTGAGTCATAAGTGATTAAGTAAAGAACCACGTGGCTCACCACAAAATTTCACCACCATTATCACAGATTGAACAGACAGAATCAAATAGATCTGTCTCTTGTTCGTCTCCATCTTCACCTTCATCGCCAAATGCTCCATCCAATTCTTCATCATCATCATCTACTACAAATTTACTCTTTTTTGCTATCAGCGCAGTATAAACATCCTATACCAGACTAGTCAGTACTGCGGAGTAGCAAAAAAGGCATTCATCAAAGTAAGAGAGAACAGTGGGAAACACAAACCTCATTAGAGGCTTCTGCCATAGAAGGATTTTGAAGGAATGCTTGTAGAAACTGTTTCAATAAAATATTGCCAAGGCATATGATAAACACCTGAACAAAATATGGTTTCTTGCTAGCTACAATACTAGAGCAGCGTATATTCACAAAGAGAAAGTAAGCTAATAACAACAGGATCCCCCAATTTGAGTTTTGTAACCATCCCCCATTGTAATGCACTCACATTCAAATAAGAACCGACACAATTACAAAATTCCAATTTTACTTATTTGACATATACAAATTTATTATTCTGCTCAGCATATCCAGGCATGTATTCATAATCCTTGTAGTAGAATACGGAGGGTACTATGAAGATGTAACAACTGCTCAAACACTGAAGGTCTAGTGGTAATAGTTTAGTAACCTAGTCAAGCAGTTTCGCTCTCTCACAGAAACGTATTTGGTGAAGTCATTTTCCGAGAGAGACGAGATCTTAGCAACTGCTAAAACGAACTATTTTCATGGAAACGAAAAAATAAAAATAAATAAAAAATTCTCAAATGCTGAAACTTAAAGTCTTAAAATGAGACCCGAATCATACACTGTTCCTCAAATCGAAATATATAACTAAGCCTAATTATAATATTTCAAATCGAACCGCATACAAGAACCTAATAGTTAGTCTTTGCAATATTCATCTGTAATCTCTAATAGACAATAAGCAAACCTAATAATTAGTCTTTGCAAGTCAAAAATAAATTATGCATCGAATTTTGACAATGCAATGGGTATACATGTAGCATTAACTAATCATAAGGTTGTCAACCAAAGTGTCATACTATTAGTTCATTCATTCAACAGTGGATAATTGAGTATAACTTGACAAAGACGAGTCAAAATTCTCCTATTCTATCAATAAATATTTCCTCGGTGAATGTCAGAATTGTTGCTCTATAAAATATTATACATACCTTTGATTCTGATAAAGTTTCATCATGCTTCACTGCGTCATTAATTAAAGCGATGTGATCAATCAGATCATTCACAGAAGGTTTGACCTCATACAAACTGCATATGACCAAACAATATATCAGATCTATTAAACCTTTAGAGAAACATAAGAAATCTTAATCAAGTAAGTTTGCAAACCTGAAAAGTTTTCTTAAGCGATCCCAAAAGGGCTCTACTAATGTATCTGGATTCCTCTTCAGATAGTGTAGAGCACTCAATGTTATCAAAACGGTCCTGATTGTAGGCTCATAGCTCTTCCTTGGCTTTAGAAGCTTAATCCAGCTCTTCTCCTTGGAAAACACCAATATTCGAGGTTCTTTGTCTAAAAGCTCGAATTTCCATGAAATTACTGGTTTATAGATTGGTTGCAGCCCACCATCTGCAGTTCCTTGCAAGAAAATCTGCTTTTCAAGGGATTCTGGATTTGCCTCCCCGGTCCAACAGATAGGCAAATCGCAAAAAGTAATCGGCTCATTCCTATCGTCAACAAAGTGGAAGTTGTCCACGAATTGTGCCATATCATCCGCTTCATCATCTGAGAAATCCATTTTTACTAGCCTGATACTTTTACGACAAAACCTAAATACAAGCGAAAGATGAAATCACAGAATCAATCAAGCCAATAGCTAACCAGATTCCCAAATAAATAAACACCTGAGTGCAAATGACAACAGGTTTAAGCAATAACAAAATATTCAAAACATCCACAAAGTTCATAAGGAATCTCCTAATTAACAACAAGTCTAGCCCATTTGCACTAGCAATTCAACCAGGGAAAACTAAGTGATGAAATTCTATAACATGGAGGGTAGTAACTAGTAAGGCAAAATATGCCTAGGTCTACAAACGCACTCCTTACAAGCACTGGTTGAGACACTATCATAAACAGTACAAATACGACATACAACAATGCTGCTTTCACTTAATCTAACCTAGTAGATCATAAGGATAATAGTCACATTGAATTTCTTAAAGAATCTAAACAAACATTTTATCATGTCTGATAAGCATTTCTACTAAGAAAGCCTTAAATAAAAACAATAATACTAGCAAAACCAAAATCCACTGAAAAACAAGGAAAATCCTAAATAATATTGAACTAAAAACTGTGAAAATGGACTGATAATCGCAATAATGAGCAATAAAATAGTCATTTATTCGAATACCACAGAATCATTACCCTAGACAATTCGATTGAAGCTTTTTTTTCCTAGACAAAATACTTGTTATTCTTGTGTGATGAGACCTATGGAGAGAGGAACTAAAGAAGAAGAAGAAGATGATGATGATGATGATGATGAAGCTGAGATTCTTCTTCCTACTTATCCTTCATTTTATGAAAATTCTCTTGAGGGAGAAAAATTTCCACTCTGCTGCTTCTTTGATCAAAATGGGACTGACACAGTAGTAGAAACCCTTGAATGAAAAATTCAAGTGAATATTTCTTTTTGTAAATGACGGAAATAACCTTATACTGTGAATAGTACGGTTTGCTTTGTTTTATGACGCGTGCTGGGTTCGTTCCCGGAAAAGAGAGATTACAAAACTCTTTTTTTTTGTGATCACCACACGTTTCTTCCGAAGTATTAATAGAGAATAACATTTAGTAAGGGAGACATGTTATTTCATTCATGTATTTCAGTGCTAAATTTTTCATCACATAAATAGCTCATGGAAGGGTTTATATAGTTTCCAATGCATGGAACTATTTTACATTAACCTGCCATCTGGAGATGTACGTGTCTTTACTCGGTTAAGCTGATCACGTTGGATAAGGTTCAACTGCTTAGTATTTGTTTCTTGTGGTGATGTATATCTCAAATAGGAGCACCTGCTTGATCAAATGGTGGGCAGGCACAATCCAAATTTCGGCTATTTATAACACTCCTCCTTGGATGACCACCATTTGCAAATATTGTCTTGTTTATTCTTTGTCGGAAAAACCCGATGTGACCAAAATCCGAGCAAAATTTGTTGTCTCCTCAAAACTTCGAGTGTTTAGTGCATCCTTGACGTCACGTACTGAACGCAGGAAAATATGAGTTCCCATAACAATGATAAACCCGCAGATGTTGCCTCGTTAAAAACCTTGCCAGCAAAAATCCAACTGGGATAAAAACTAGTCGAAGAAAAAGGAGTACAACATCGGTAGCTTTAAAGTGATGATGGTAGTCACACATTTTCTCCCGGCGCCGAAATTGTGTCAGGAAAACCATTTGGGATAAAACGTGAACACTGGAAGCTCACAACAATACTGTCGATGTAGCTTGTTTGACTTCGTGTCGAACTTATCAGGAAAACCGTGTTCGGTAAAAACCTTAAGAGTATAGTGTGGTAATCCGATCACTGATACCGCCAAAAATTCTATGAACATGATGTTTACCGTTTTAAGGTTGTTATCTCATTAAAAACCTTGTCAGGAAAAACCCAGGGGGACAAAACCTGTACGTAGGAAAACATGAGTACCCAGAACAATGGTATATCCGCAGATGTCGCCTCGTTATAAATCTTGCCCTGAAAAACCCAGAGGGATAAAAACCAGGACGAAGGAAAAAGAGTACAACACGTCGAACTGCGGATAACAGTGGACTCGCATGCCTCATTAAAAACCTTGACAAGGAAACCCCAGCGGGACAAAACCTTGACTAAGGAAAAAGAGTACACGACGCAAGGTCCAACATTATCAGGAAAACCATTTAGGAAAAACCTGAGCTTAGAAAGAGGGTGGTCGCCGCCACAAAATATTTTCTTTGACAAGATTTACGCCAGGAAAACCACTTGGGATAAAACCTGAACGCCTGCGTCAGGAAAATCGCTTGGGACAAAACCTGACCACCAAAATTCAGAATAATGCCGACGTCGAAGAGCATGTTGCCTCGTTAAAAACCTCGTCTGGAAAACCACGTGGGACAAAACCAGACCAAAGGAAAAGAGTACAACGGACGTCGCCCAATGACAGTGCTGGATACGCATATGCTGCCTCGTTAAAACCTTGACAAGAAAAACCCATTGGGACAAAACCTTAGTGAAGGAAAAAGAGTACAACGCGTTTAAGTCCAGCCAAAGATTCTACGAGTTTACCCCCCCTGAAGCATGCCTTCTTAAAGCGGTTGGTGGTGTGGACATTTTACAGCCTTTAGAAAAATTGCTTTACTAAGTTCAGTTTATGGAGGATTGACTGCCAGATTTTGCGTCGGGTGAACAATCGCCATTGTACACCTCGCATTTAAATCCTCCGCCCATTGCACACCAAATTCAGTTTTTCCGCTTTAACTTCAGGCATAATAATGAAATGCCTTTTGTAAACTCATAAATACCGTAGAATCAATTTCAGCCTCTAAAGGTAACCTGCAAAACAAAAGTTAGAACATAACAAGATAATGCATGTATTATATTCGTATATGGTACTTCTGGACCATAAAGTATTATTTCTACGTACGTATCAGATAGATCGATCACTTCCCATTTTTGGGAATTACACAGTAATAGTGCTAATTTAGTAGCACAATAAGTTTTAAGAGTATCAAAACTAAATACTCTGGTAATACAGACAAGTTTTATCATGCTAGCATGTCCTCGAACTTCAGGTCGAGCAAATATTTCAATTTCAGCGAGATCTCAGAATTTAATTCAAGCGTGGATTTTAGCGCTATTAAGTGCTCGTTAAGAGGCCAAGGCTGATATCATCAACTTATCCGGAATTTAGTCATTTTTCAACAACTCAAAACAAACAAAGGATTGTTCACAAAATTCTCCACTTCTAACTGGTGATTATGACTTGATTTCAAGCCTGACATAGTTCAAAAAGTCAGGTGGCTGCCTGAGTTGGAAACTCGAATCCTTCAGGGATTCATTACATTCACTAGTCATAACAAGATGCAATATGATTCCTTCATGGACTACCACGCTAAAGTGCATCTATATTAGGAGAATACTGTTCGTTTTACAGAATCAATCCTGGGGGGGTTCAGCAGGAAAAACCCTTAAATCGCACCTTGAGCGATTATAGTACTCTCTCTACGCTTCATCTCAAACACCAACCTGTAATATTCAGGCCTCATGATTTTTACGGTGTGAGTCGGATCCGATCTTTTGCGCTTTTTGGAGAGATTCCATCCTCTACCTTATTTTGAGGGGAGTAGACTATATGCCTACCAATCACGATGTCGATGTTCCTCTGCAGAGGGGTACATAACCACCATTGTAAATAGATAATCGACAATCATATATAATCTAACACATTCTCTAGTACATGCACACTTAATAAAAGTTTCACAGACTGGTACCAGCGCCACTTCAGGGGCATTATCATCTCCTTATTTTCAATGAGGGGTTTCAAACTTAGAGAATGCAGATCATATTTTGATAGTCTCCACGAGCACTATCTATAGTCTCTCTTCAAGAGCACTACATATTAGAAAAGTGATTGGACTCTCTTTTGAGAGGCATATATATGAGGCAGTTATTCAGGCCTCAAGCGTGTTTGAATACACGACTTGGTCATTGCGAGATGCATGATTTAACCTGCTGTGACAACTTCTTGTGTCTGCATCCTCAAGAAAGTGACAAACAAAAGTTTTCAAGAGCTACTGCAGTTATTTGTTTTAATCATGAGTAATATCCAACACCTCAATTACATCCAATATCTTGGTGTGAGAAAACAAGTGAGATGTTTCACGCCAATTCTAGTGGCAGTCGAACTTTCTTTGATCAGGATAAAAACTTAATCGGATAACCTATTTAAATGTCGACATTGCTTACTGCAACCTTTAGGTGGTGCATGTCATCTCCATGACTTCAAGGGAAATCCCTTAAATTTGTCGACACAATACTTGCCATCTTCAGGTGGCAGTCTTTGTCCCCCTGGTTAAGGCGGGAAAACCTTTTTAGGTTATCAACATAATTTGCACCATCCTCTTGTGGTGACTTTTCTCCCCCTGATTAAAATGGGAGAACCTTAAAGTTTATCAACCTTACTCACGCCAACTTCTGGTGGAAGGTTGTCATGCCAACTTCTGCTGACATCTTAGTTTTCCTGATCATGGCGGAAACATTACTACCTCATTTCTGGAAGCTCCCAGTTCCATAATTATGTCCAATTTTCAAAGACAACTCTACTCATGATAGTTTTTGGGTGTTAATTAAACCATACAGAAGTATCCCAAAAACAGTTGCAAGCTTGACAAAAGATGAGACATTTCATGCCGTTCCTTTTAACGACTTACTTCCTCCCCTAACGGCGGGAATACAGTCTCATCTGCAATAAGACATTACCAGCTCAGGGTTTTAAATGTCTTATGAATCGAAACCAACATATATAGTTAGGTGACACTATGGACCAAACACGTAAATTTAAGATGTAAGGTTGCTTCCCAAAACAATATTGATGGTAAATAGTTGGTCGAGCAATCAACTAAAGATGCTTAAACAAAGGAACTCAACTAAACCATGTCGAGTGCGCACATGTGCTAGTTATAAGCTCGATATAATACCAACTGAAGGCAAAGCATCAAAAGCCTATAAATTTACCATTAAAATAAATGGACTCAACTAGAAAGTCCAAAAATGGATACGCAACCACAAGATTTGCACGAACAGTTTGGCAAAATCTAACATTACGTGTTAATATAACAAGATACCATCCAACGGATGTGTCTTTCAATACCACAAAGTATTGAAACTTGTCCATAGTGTAGGGTGAATAAGTCCTACAAATGCCACCATAAATCCTATACAGGATTGTTGGTTATTCAACGAAGTACCATAATGCTTCTGTTAATGCCACTTAAATAGCCAAATGTCTCAGGGAACAAACAACACAATTTACATCCTTAGCTTTTGGTTCTATAGAGGATGTCTATGAGCATTTCGTATCGTTCTACTCATTTTGGTAGAACTTGGGTGTCCAAATCACACATGCCCAAGCATGAATAATTCAAGGGTCATTAAACTTCTGGCTAATGACAATGTGGAATTCGACTGTTCGAATTCTCCTATGGCACACCCCATAATAGAGCGTTTCTTTACAACGTACTTCTGGTACAAATGAAGTAACAAAATACTCCACAAAAATGCTCATTTATCGTTTCAAGGTGGTAATACCAAATATTCTAAGACTCAACGGATTCTTCTGGAGCCTGATAGAATATAAGGCAAATACTACACCACCAGATAAAATGATATACGCCTTGTGCAGACGTCTATCATACTATTTGAACCTGAAATGATATTTTACATTTCGCAAAACCTCTACAAGGTTACAAAAATAGTTCGAAAATTTGTGTTTGTTGTTCCCTTGTCTTTGAGACAAATATCTCCATCGTCTATTAAATATGGACAAATTACTTCAGGAATCCATATCCGTTAGTACAGGTAGACGAGAGAAAGATAGCAGAGCCATCAACAAAAACATTTGGTAATTATGGGCTACTTCGGGAACCCAAAATTTTATGTCTTATTCCTGGAACCCATAGACCACTTCTGGAGCCTAATATGGATTACTACAGGAAACCACAAATTACACGTTGGATTGCTTCTGGAGTCGACAATGTCTCATGGATTACTTCGGGAATCCATTATTTACAAAAATAAGCAAAGAAAAATAAACAAAACTTAAAACAAAGAAAACAAATATGGTACCGATATAATAAATCTCCATTTTCGTCCATCGGGGGTCGACGAAATATTAATTTACAAGTGTGCAAATGGATACATGCTTTATAGAAAAATTCCTCAATATCAGTCACAAGTCACTTCAGGGACCGCTGATGGAAACTGGCTAGCACTTTATAACAGGTCGCTTCTGGGACCAACGAGCTAGCGGAGCAAACATTTTGCACCCATATTATTTCACACGATGTTCCATCTTCTGGTGGAACTATTTCAAAATTTCCGGAGATTATCAAAGCTAAGAAAATCAAATTTACGTCATCCCAGGAAGGAGGCAATTTCTCGCTCAACCGGTATTAAACTGTTAGTACCACAATAAATAAAAAGATAATTATTAAAATTCGACAAACTACAATTCCTGTCTTACCCGTGACCCTGCTTATGCAGGCCAAAAGCACAAATACCTTTTTGACATACACTGTTTAATCGGTCACCAAAATGATAACGCGTTTTGATCCACTAAGATTCTGGTCACACAAAATATCAATTAGTGGAGATTATACGTACAATACAAATTAAAATAAGTGTACATAAAATCGGAAAAGAAAGCTTAGCCATCATGTTTGTGCCGCCAACTTCACAATATTTAGTGAAGTTCAATGTTTGTCCTTGTTTAATCAACAAGAGCACACGTCCATGGTTTATATTTCTCCACCATGGCATTTCGGGAAGCAGATTTCATTTGTATTGTGATTAAATCATCCGATCATGGTTGAAGAGCTAATTTCGTGCAGATAACGTTTTGTGATCATCACACGTTTCTTCCGAAGTATTAATAGGGAATAACATTTAGTAAGGGAGACATGTTATTTCATTCATGTATTTCAGTGCTAAATTTTTCATCACATAAATAGCTCATGGAAGGGTTTATATAGTTTCCAATGCATGGAACTATTTTACATTAACCTGCCATCTGGAAATGTACGTGTCTTTACTCGGTTAAGCTGATCACGTTGGATAAGGATCAGCTGCTTAGTATTTGTCTCTTGTGGTGATGTATATCTCAAATAGGAGCACCTGCTTGATCAAATGGTGGGCAGGCACAATCCGAATTTCAGCTATTTATAACACTTTCTTTTTTCAATACGAAAATGTATTTCGATGAAAAAGAGCCGAGCTATAGAGTTTTGTACGAAGGTGTAATTGGGGATACTCTCGTAAATTATGGGATACTTAAAAAAAATAAAAATAAAAATATTATAAAGTAATCTAGAAACTCCTTATCTAAATAATTTTTGTAATAACAAAATTACCCTTAAATACCACTATCTAAATTTCAGTCGGTATTCCCTTCAATTTACAATCAATGCCGATTAAGACAACCGGTATTGGACAAACCAATAACGAATGTTGCAGTCGGTATTGTTTTCGATTTCATACTAATACCGACTGTATGATTCATGCCAATACTTTTTTTTTGAAGGAAAAAAGAGGATAAAACCTCTTTAGATTATATTAATTAATTGGAAGTCATGAACAAGCTAATTCAAGTACATCGAACATATACAACAAAAAAGTACAAAAGCAAAATACTACAACAACATAAGAATTGTAATATAACAAAAGTACATAATTGTTGATCATAGAAGTGATCGATGTAATCAGAGGGATGGTGTTTTGATTCTGCATCCACCATTTGTAAAATTCTCCTTCTTCATTAAGAGAAAATCCTTTTTAAAAAGGATGATTAGCACTAAACATCATTATTATAACCAAGTCCAGTAGTCATTTATCTTGTTTGATTGAATCTTGATCATCGTCACACCGAAATTGATTACCTTCGAAAATATACTTGAATATATCATCGGGTTCCAATTGAAATACCCGAAGGCTATAAAAAATCGCACTAATGGCGAATACTGCATTACATAAAACAGCTATGAGATATCAACAATAAAACTAGAAAATAAAACAAACCCTAAAATCTAGAATCACAAATAATGTAATTTTTTATTGGAAACATTAAAAACTAATTACACAAACCCAAATCTACTCGAAAAATATGATATCTCAGATAAATCCGAGCAAATCTAGGTTTGAAGATAAAAAAGATGGAAGAAAATAAGTTAGAATTATTTGAGAAATACAGTTACGCAGAGAAGAGAGAGAATTTTAAGAGATTTTTAATGTCAATACTGATACCGACTGTATCCCCCAAGTATGATTCATACCAATACCGATTGTATCCGCCAAGCTCCCGACTGGATCATGATTGTTCATCTGATTTTAAGTAGAGATTTTTGGCTAATGGTGATATTTCTTAATTTTGATTTTAGTTGTTGGGGTAGTATCAGTGTTTCTAGAGTCCTGATTAGATTAAGTGGTTATAATACCGGTCGTTAGTGGTGGGATTTGGCCTTTTTGAGTTCATACTGATTTTTTTTTTAAAAAAATTCATACCAATTCCCATTGTATACCAAAAAGAGAAAGATGAGAATGGAGGACCCTCCTTTGTAACTGTTGATTGCACTTTTTTTCATTGTTGCGGTCGGCATTCTTCAATAGAGATGAGAAAAAGATAATGAGTACCCTCCTTCTCGTTGGTTCTAATTGCACTCTTAACTGTTGACTGCACTCTTTTTCTCTCGTTTGATTGGAAAGAGAAAAAGATGAGAATGAGGAAGATGAGTCTGCTATTGATTAGATCAGGTGAGAAGAAAAAAAAATTGATTTGGTGCACAATTAGGGATACCAAATTAGAATGCCCCCCATATATAACCGTGAGTATCCTCCAATTTGTTAGAGTATCCCCAAATTGCGCCTTCTTTTATATCTGACTGAATTTCTGAACTAATCCAATCGGGAATTTGTGATTGACCACTCCATCTAAAAAATCGACTTAAGTTTAGTGCATCATTCAAAAGCTGAATGAGTCTGATAATACCCACTGGATTTGGTTTTATGTCCTGAAAAATGTAGTAGCATCTTGCTTTCCATCTCCCATACCGTGTTGACCATCTTTATTATCCAATAATTCTCCATTATAGTCATCATATTAGTAAACCAACTCTTTATCCAACCAACTACATTAATTCCATTTCGATGTATACTTTGACTTGCCCCTGGAACAAATAGCCAAACTTCTCTAGTAAAATGACACTCCATAAGTATGTGTTGTGTTGTTTCAATCCCCCTAATTACATATCTTGCAGGTTTCACCTCGATATCCCATATTTCTTTCCATCCTCTCACTAGAAGGTACAATATCAACAACTCGTTTCCAAAGAAAATGCTTAGCTTTAGGTAAAGTATTCAAGTTTCAGAGTTGGTGATTACTGTATCATGAGCTTGAAGTCTTTTGTGTTTGATATCCATTAAATTCCAACATGCTTATTTAATTGTGCACTGCCCATTTCTTGTTAGTGTGCGAACAAGCCTGTCTTCATTCACTATGGATAGTCGGATTTGAAGAATTTTTCCCGGGTCCGCTGGATTCATAAAGATTGCACCAAAGTAACACTTTAAGCTTTAGTGTTCTGATCAATTAAATCCGACATCATTGTTGAAAAAGCGGGGGTCTAACAACACCACCCAATATTTCGATTAGCAATCTGTATGGACTAACTCCTAAACACTTACTAGAGAATCAACTAGACAGTCAGACTCAATCTAGATAAAAGTATCTCAAGGAGTTAATATCTTTCTCTTGTTTTGATTCACTCAAGCTAATAGAAATCAGCGAGTCTATAATCAAACACAAGGAATAACTTGGATGGTACCAAAGACCAATGTCCAAGGATCAATCAACAACCAAAGGTCGGATTTCCAATTGATTGATTCAAACGCACAACCTGTATTGTTTCAATTATATAAACAAATATAATGAGGAAATAGAAATAACACAGACACCAGAATTTTGTTAACGAGGAAACCGCAAATGCAGAAAAACCCCTGGACCTAGTCCATATTGAATATACACTGTATTAAGCCGCTACAAACACTAGCCTACTCCAAGCTAACTTCGGACTGGACTATAGTTGAACCCCAATCAGTCTCCCACTGATCCAAGGTACAGTTGTACTCCCTACGCCTCTAATCCCAGCAGGATACTGCGCACTTGATTCCCTTAGCTGATCTCACCCACAACTAAGAGTTGCTACGACCCAAAATCGCAGGCTTTAACAATAAACAAATCTGTCTCACACAGACAAGTCTATCAAAGGATCAATCTGTCTCCCACAGAAAAACCCTAAAGTTCTGTCTTTTGATAATAATCAAGGTGAACAGGAACCAATTGATAATCCGGTCTTATATTTCCGAAGAACAGCCTAGATTAGTCAATCACCTCACAACAATCTTAATCGTATGATAGCGAAACAAGATGTCGTGGAATCACAAACAATGAGACGAAGGTGTTTGTGATTACTTTTTATATCTTGCCTATCGGAGAACTCTCACGATCTCAAGCCAATCAATATGATTGTACTATTACGATAGAAGATGCAAGATCATATCACACAACTACGATAAAAGTAGTATCGGTATGGCTTCACAATCACAATGAATTCTTTAAGTCGTTAACCTGGTTTTAGAAGAAGAAAACCAAAGGTTAAAGGAGAAACGACTCTAGCACGCAAACTAGTATCACACGTAAGGTGTGGGGATTAGTTTTGCACAATACTAGATGTCTCTTTTATATAGCTTTTCAAATCAGGGTTTTGCCTTAGTTACAAAGCAATCAATATTCACTGTTAGATGAAAACCTGATTTAGATTCAAGCTAATATTTCTCAACCGTTAGATCGAAAACTTAGCTTGTCATACACAATTGACTGTACGCTTCTATGTTTGTTAACTGCACCCAAACGTGTACATTGTTGGTTCAACAATAGTCTACCCAAAGAGATTAACCATAAGAGCGTTTCATACCAACCATGTTCTTATTCACCATAACTAGTTCAATTGGCTCAAATGAACTAGTTAAGAGAGTTGTTCAATTGCAAGGAAATCTTATGTAACTACAAAAGACACAATTGAAGCAAAGATGATTTGATTCACTCGGATCGGTTCATGAACTTTAATAGCCACGGTTTGCAAATGTATTCCTTAGTATTTTAAGATTAAGTTCAGAAATCATCTTTAGATATATAACCTTCTCAAGTTCGCAGACTAGGTTCGCGGACTTAAGACATTGGATAGAGTTTACAAACTCCAGCAGAAATTCTCGGGTTCGAGAACTGCGCCGGTTCGCGGACTGGGTTCGTGGACTTGGATCACGCAAGTAGTTTGTCAACTCCAGCAGAAATTCTCGAGTTTGAGAACTTCGGCAGTTCGCGGACTTGGCACTTGCCATACTTCTGATTCTCTTGATCAACAAAGTTTGGAAACTTTGGTTCAAGGAATCCATTGGTTGTGTAATCTAAACTCTCATTTCAATCATTGAAACATTCTTAGAGGACGTTATACAGTTGTTACTCTATTTATCGTCAAAGCAATTTTCAAAGTGATTGAAACATTCATGACTTTCGTCACTAGGTAAAGATATACTTGGTCGAAGCGAAAAGCTTACCAACACATATTTCGAGATATAGATAGGCGAGGTATACTCGGCTCGAAATACCAAATGCGTATGATCTAGTCTATATATATAGCATACGACTTTTGTCTCAAAGAGTAGGAGATAGAATAGATAGACTTTTGAGTGACAAATAAGTTCAAGTCTCCACATACCTTTTTGTCGAGAAGTTCCACCGGTTCCTTGAGTAGATCTTCTTCTTGTATAATGAATCGCCATGAAGTCCTTTTTGTGCTTTTACTTTACTTTCTGCATTATAATTTGTTTAAGTTATAATTATAGTAATTGTACTTGTACGTTAATCACAAAAACTTGGGTTGATCCTGTAGTTTAAGGTTCGGTTTCAGACTTATATTATATACCAAGTGTGTATACCTTGTGGTTGTTATCTTCTTGACAGCCTGTTTATATTAGATTACGCAAGGTCGGACTTATAGGTTAATATCGAAAATATTGTGGTGTACGATTTGATTCAAATATTTGCAAATCGATTTGAACCGTTAGTGTAAATCCTTTTTTTTTTATCAATCGTAATATTCCAATGTTGACTTTCGATTCTTGACCAAATTATACCAAGTTAATGTTGAGTAAATGTTGTGATTTTTTTTGAGGGTGTACAGAGTCGAATCTGAGACATCCTGCCTATAGTAGCCACCCTTTACCATTGTAAATACCAACCCAATTATTGGTAATAGTAATCAACGTGTTTTATATGTACCTATATTACTTTTACATTAAAGATTAAAACTTCAAGATTTTTATTTAGTTCAATGATATTTATAGGCCTACAAGTAGCGATTCGAAAAATCAACCACGAATATTCAATTCACGATTTAAAATACGATTCAATTCTCAAAATTAAAAAACGATTCGCTTTACGATTTATGATTTAACAACCTTGCAAAATACTAATAGAAAACGAACCTATATTGTGTGTGCAATCTTGTATGTTGGAGCAGTTCGTATAATAATCATATGTTCCAATAAACTAAATGTTATGCCATGGGGACCAATATTTTCCCCGTTAACAATGGTAACACATCATTTAATGCTGATTATAATTAGTTCATGTTATTGAAAAGAAATAGTGAGTACTGTCAAGACACTTATATACGTCGTATAAGATATATATATATATACATGCAAATGATAGTGTAAAAGTAAAAACTGTAATTACAAATTAAATAAATTGCGAAGCATATATATAACAAAAAAATAATATGTGCATATCATAGAGAAAAATTACAATATATAACCTTGTTCATAAATTCAATGATGAGATTCAAACAAAAATGACAAAATATGGTTTCTGAAAGCTAATAGATCAAGACCTAGACCATATGTGCAAGCCCATATGTTGGAATAGTACGAGTAATCATTGTATGTCTTAATAAGTTAATTGTTATATGCCATGGGCACCAATGCTTTCTCTGTAGATGTAAAAGTCAAAAACTAATAAAACACGTGTTAATTTGTCTTTTTATAAAAATAACTAATAACACATATCAGATAAGGAGGAGGTATATCCGTTAAAAGATTAGTTAAATAATTGTACCCTTACACACCTTTCTCTATCTGTATTTAAATTTTTTAGAGGATATAGTGACATCAACAAAATTTGTCTTAAGTTGCAAAAAATCCAATATCTAGCTAGTTTATCACCTAAACACTTAAGATTGTTAGACTTGATAATACTAAATATAACAATATCTACTATAAACACGAGAATTCATATATAAAAAATAGAACAAACCTCATCGATTTATAGATAAACCCCAAGAACAAGTTGTGACGATTAATTGAAGAAAAAGAACATGATTAAAGACGTAACTACCTCATTGGACAACAGAATGAAAGACTAACCTGGACTACTATCTCTTTATTCTTATAAACTTTTTCTTTAGGAAGTGGAACATACTCATGTTCCTCAAAGTCCTTTTCTGTACCAAAAGTTTCAAAACTCCTTCCCAGTTTTTTTGTAGCTCCGGTCAATTCAGTGACCACCCCTTCGTAGACATCCCAAAGTTCTTTCCTTCGTAGATTAATGGCCCTACGATAGTTTTCTTTTAAGGCCTCAAATTTCTACGCATTAGATAAATTCACATCTAATGCAAATATTTGATAGTGTAAAAGTAAAAACTGTAATTATAAATTAAAAAAATTGCGAAGCATATAACAAAAAAATAGTATGTGCATATCATAGAGAAAAATTGCAATATATAACCTTGTTCATAAATTCAATGATGAGATTCAAACAAAAATGACAAAATATGGTTTCTCAAAGCTAATAGATCACGACCTAGACCATATATGCAAGCCCATATGTTGGAATGGTTCGAGTAATAATCGTATGTCTTAATATATTAATTGTTATATGCCATGGGCACCAATGCTTTCTCTGTAGAGGCAAAAGTCAAAAACTAATAAAACACATGTTAATTTGTCTTTTTATAAAAATAACTAATAACACACATTAGATAAAGAGGAGGTATACACCAGTAAAATATTAGATTAAAGAATTGTACCCTTACACACCTTTCTCTATATATATTTAAAATTATTTGAGGATATAAGGACATTTACAAAATTTGTCGTAAGTAGCAAATAAAACAATATCTAGTTTTGAAAAAAGCGGGGGTCTAACAGCCACACCCAATATTTCGTTTAGGCAATCTGTATGGACTAACTCCAATATATTTCCACGAGAATCAACTAGACAGTAAGACTCAATCAAGTAAAATACATCCAAGAGTTATATCTGTGTTTCCAATGTAATCAACAAATCAAACAGATAGATATCCGCGAGCCTTATTATTATGAGAAACAACTTGAACAGTACCAAAGACCAATGTTCAAGTGTCAATCAATTTATATCAACAACCAAAGGTTGGACAATCTAATTGATTGAACTACGCACATGTGATATTTCATTTATATAGAAATATAGTGCGGAAAAGAAATATCACAGACACCAGAAATTTTGTTAACGAGGAAACCGCAAATGCCGGTAGAGACTCTAGCCTACTACAAGTTAACTTCGGACTGGAATGTAGTTGAGCCCTAACTAATCTCACACTGATTAACGTACAGTCGTGTTCCTTACGCCTCTGAATCCCAGCAGGACTCTACGCACTTGATTCCCTTAGCTTATCTCACCCACAACTAAGAGTTGCTATGACCCAAAGTCGAAGACTTGATAAACAAATCTGTCTCACACAGAAAAGTATATTGAATAGATAAATTTGTCTCTCACATAAATACCTACGAGGTTTTGTTTCTTCTTTTGATAAATCAAGGTGAACATGAACCAATTGATACACCGGTTCACGAAGAACAGCCTAGTAATATCAATCACCTCATAATGATCTTAACCGTATGGTAGCGGAACAAGATATTGTGGAATCACAAATGATGAGATGAAGATATTTGTGACTACTTTTTATCTTACTTATCGGATATTGAATCTCGAGCAAATCTTAGAGATGATAGTACCCAATACGATAGAACCAATTAAGATCAGAACACACTACTACAGAGAAAATAGTTGGGTCTGGCTTCAGAATCCCAATGAAGTATTTAAGTCGTTAATCTATAATGGTTTTAGAAAAACCTAGGTTAAAGGAGAATTGACTCTAGTCGCAACTAGTATCACACAGGAGGTGTGGGGATTAGGTTTCCCAGTTTCTAGAGTTCTCCCTTATGTAGTCTTCAAATCAGGGTTTGCAATCAATGCTACCTTGGTAACAAAGCATTCAATATTCACCGTTAGATGAAAACCTGATTAGATTCAAGCTAATATCTTTCAACCGTTAGATTGAATTTAACTTGTTACACACGAATGAAATGTGCCTTCATTTAGATATGGGTAACCGTACCTAAATGTGTACACTTGGTTGGCTCAACAATAGTTAACCGAAGTTAGCCATATGAACCGTTTCATATCAACCTTGTTCATCTTTATCAAAACTAGTTCAAATGAAACTAGTTATAGAGTTGTTCAATTGTTTATATTCTCATATAAGTATACAAGACACAATTGAAGCAAAATCGATTTTGATTCACTCGAATCAATTCATGAACATTATAGCCACGGTTTGCAAAAGATTGCATTTCTGATTATTATATAAATGTATTTGTTCACGAATAAACCGATTTAAGAACTTAATACACCCAAGTATGCAAACGGGTATGCATACTTAGAGTTCCAGACTTGGTCTGTCTGCGAGTATGCTAACGGGTATGCATACTGTCGTTCACGACCGAACTCAGTTGAATTAGTATGTAAACGAATACGCATACTAAATTACCGTACTTGAACTGTTAGGCCAGTACGCATACGGGTATGCATACTGAGTTCCCGGACTTCAACTGTTAAAACCAGTACGCATATGGGTATGCATACTGTGGTTCCCGGACTTGGAGTAACTTGCAAAAGTTAGCATACAAGTACGCATACTGTGTTATATCCAATCAATGGTTAATTGTTCTGAACTCCGTTTTAATGATTGAAACATTCTTAAAAGACGTGAATAGACATCTTACACAAACTATTAGCTTCAAAGCAATTTTCAGGCGATTTTCACATGATCATCTTTTGACTTTCGTCAAGAATAAAAGATGAATTTGGTTAAAGCGAAAGCTTACCAACACATATTTCGAGAAATATGTAATCGAGTTAAACTCAGCTCGAAATATCAAATGTGTATAACGTAAAGTCTATATATCTATACGACTTTTGTCTCAATAGGAGATAGAATAGAAATAGACTTCTGAGTGATAGATGAGTTCAAGTCTCCACATACTTTTTGTTGATGAAGTTCCATAAGATCCCCTTAGTAGTTCTTCGTCTTCAATCGATGAACGTCGTGAAGTCTAAAGCTCAACTACACATTTTATCCTAATCCGAGACATAACTATAAGTAGACTAGAAATCAAGACTTATCGTTTTGGTAACTAAACTTGACAAACAAGATGGAGATAGCAACGCTTGCGAGTTCGACCGAGCAATGCTCTAACAATCTCCCCCTTTGTCAATTTTAGTGACAAAACTATCAATACATATGGATTACAAAATAAATAAACTTTGTAGCTTCTCATCCAGATGCTTGATTTCCTTGTTTCTTCAACATTACCCGAAATCTTTGTCACTTCCAAGTACTCCAGTGATTCTGAACGTGTTCAACTCAACATCATAGTTGTTGAAGATCCGTAGCCACAACAACAGGAAAACAATTGTTCTCAATTATTGTTATACAATGTCATAGTATTATTACACAACATCAAACTTCAATTGTATCACAACTTTGACAATAATACCACGGTGATATTATCACTCCCCCTTAGTCAATACTTCATCTCACAATGAAAACCACTCCCCGTACATAATGATCTGTAAACCATATGTATTTGTAGTGTGAACTACACAATAATTCTCCCCCTTTTTGTCAATATAAATTGGCAAAGGTACGAAAACTAGCAGAATCATAATGAAATTCTCATAGAGATACTTCATGACTAAAATAGAAAATATCAACTTTGTTTCAATGATTTCACATAGTCGAAACTTAGTGTATTCATCAAGGATTTTATAAAGATACAAGAAAACTCCTACAATATTACACAGCCGCACTCCCCACAAATATTTGGCAATTAAGCACAAGTTCAATTAAGAACTCCCCCCCATAAAATGTCATTCCCGAAAGAATAACAAGATCGCCTTACTTTCACAAAAAAAGAAGGATTTCTTTGGACATTAAAAAATTAAATGAAACATGAATTTGTATCCAGAAAACTCAATTAAATTAACCACAAGAGATCCCATGATTAATTTAATCGGAAATGCTCAACATAAGAAAACTTACGGAGCCATATAGTACTTTCACATAGAAGTGGATTAGGGAAAGATCAATACTGCAGAATATACAAAGATTCATTCTATTTTTCATCAATATTTGCATAATGATACCATAGACTTAATCTTTGTCATCAAAAGTTCATTCTATTCTCCATCAATATTTGCATAATGACATAATGGATTTAACTTTTGACATATATGGGACAATCAAAGTTCACTGACGCAAACACACATATCCCATAACATTATTTGCAATATATAAAACCAATAAAAATTAATACTGCAAAATCATCTTTCAAATAAACTTTAGAATTTAAATAAATAAATATAAAAACATTGCAAGATGAAAATCGTTGGCGATAGCAATGTGTAATCACAATATAGCCTATTCCAAACCCTAGCTATCCTTCTTAAAACATAAGAATAAATTCTCATAAGAAGTTTCCTAGACAAAAATCAAGTTTGATTGATAACTTCATACCTTTGAAAAGCTCCATCATAAAAGGTATCACTGATATCCTTGATTCTTTTGACCGTAGAACCTCCATGTTCATGGGTTAGAACATTAGCTTTTCGATCAACAATGCGGGCAAGCTGCCTAGCTTTGAAACAGTCTGAAAAAGCGAGGGTCTAACAACCACACCCAATATTTCGCTTAGCAATCTGTATGGACTAACTCCAATATACTTTCAAGAGAATCAACTAGACAGTCAGACTCAATCTTAAGAAAAGTATATCAAAAAGTTATATCTCAATTTCTCAATTCAATCTACAATCAAACAAATAGGAATTTGCGAGCCCGATTGAATATAAAAAATAACTTGGACGGTATCAAAAACCAATATCCAAGTGTCAATCAATCTAATCAATAACCAAAGGTTGGATTCACAATTGATTGAACTTACGCACAACCTGTGATATTTCAATTATATAAACAAATATGATGCGAAAAAGAAATAACACATACACCAGAAGTTTTTTTAACGAGGAAACCACAAATGCAGAAAAACCACGGGACCTAGTCCAGATTTGAACACCACACTGTATTAAGACGCTACAGACACTGGCCTACTCCAAGTTAACTTCGGGCTGGAATGTAGTTGAACCATAACCAATCTCACACTGATCAAGGTACAGTTGCGCTCCTTACGTCTCTGAATCCCAGCAGGACTCTACGCACTTGATTCCCTTAGCTGATCTCACCCACAACTAACAGTTGCTATGACCCAAAGTCGAAGACTTGATAAACCAATCTGTCTCACACAGAAAAGTCTATTAAATAGATAAATTTGTCTCCCATTGATAAACCTATGACTTTTGTTCCGTCTTTTGATCACTACACCATTTTTTCCGATTCGAAACGGTTATTGAGCGTTACGAATCGGGGTTGTAACTGTTAAGGACCGTTACGAAAAGGGGTGCTACAAATTTTTTGTAACGGCCCAGCAGCCGTTACGATTTTTTTTTGTAACGGCTCTTGTAATAGCGAAGAGTCGTTACTACGTGGCACCGTCGTAACATGCTAGAGCCGTTACGAATTTATTTAGTAAAAGAACGTTGTAACAATCTAAAGCCGTTACGAATTTTTTTGCAACAGTAAAAAAATTACTGCCGGTCAACCTTGACCTGGTCAAAATCAGTCAGCAATGACCAATTTTGACCAGGTCAAGGTTGACCGGCAGCTCATTCTCGGCCGGAATATGCCGGAATTCAAAATAACCACCTGTTCAGGACCGTTCATTTCTCCTTCACAATCAACATTATTTTGTTTCAATCAAATTCATGTCCATTCAATCAATTCTAATCACATTCAAATGGATTCATACAAAGGATTCATACAAAATAGAACTTAAATTATTCTAAGTATCAAATAGTAGGGGAATGTATACAAATTCCCATAAGTATCAGTTCATAGAAATTCCTATGTTCACAAATTTATATAACTTAGACTGTACATAGAAACTTACTGCAAATTTTCTATGTTCACAGCTAGAGCTGATAAACCAACTTGAAGCTGAAAATTTTAAGACTTCAAGTTCGAAATCCATGCATAAAGTTATAGATGAAAAGTATCTGCTAAGTTTAAACTTCCTAAGCATATATACCAACCTATGTTAAAAGCAGAAAAAACTTCAAAAAAATATAAATTGGGGAGAAGAACAATGAGAAATACTTACTGTGGTTTTGTAATAAGAACAAACCCATGATTTAGTCATCAAGAGCTTCAACTGAAAATGCAACCACTGATCCAGGCCATCATTGCAATTGGTCCTGAAACAAACCAAAGTCCATAAGCTCTCTCGCACGCGCAACAAACAAGAGTCCCGTAAGAAACATGGAATCTAGAAATATACAAGTTAAGTACTTACCCGGTATTCTAGCAGGTACACAAGTTGATGCCAATCCAGCTGTAGTTCACTTCCCACCAGCATAATACCTCGCAAGTATAAATTGAAGGTCAGAAACCACGCCTCTTAAACTTTATAGTACAAATATAACCAAGTGAAGTACTTACCAGGGATTGATATTTCCCCGGCTGGCTACTGCTGCTTCAGCTGACCTTGCGAGAAGTCCCTTGTGCATTCACATATAACAGAACAAAAGCCACCCACACATATACAAATAAATGATGAACTGAAAGTGCATATCCATTCATAAGCCGGTTTGTGTTCACATAATTCAGGAAAAAGTTACATCGGACAAAAAAAGTTGCTTCAAGTAAAGCTATTCTTATGCACAACTGCATAAGAGTATGCGTATGAGTCATCATACATACAAAAGTGTGAACTGCAAAAAAAAAAAGGAAAATAAGCCTAAATACTTGTTATGCAGCACTGCAAAAGTTGCTTCAAGTAAATCTATTCTTATGCACAACTGCATAAGAGTATGCGTATCAGTCAGCATACATACAAAAGTGTGAACTGGAAAAAAAAGGGGAAAATAAGCCTAAAAACTTGTTATGCACCACTGCATAAGAGCATACATAAAAAAGTTTGAACTGCATAAAAAGACCAAAAAGAACCATATGAGTTGAGGCAGATACTACGCGATGCTCAAAAAGGTTGACACATCAAAAAGAAAGAGATGGTGTGTCGTAACTTGAGAGGCACATCTTTGGATGAAGCACATATCCTCCAATTCCAACGTCTCTGAAGGTAGCTTCATACTTGTTGGCACTCACAGTTATTGCATCTGGCTTGGAAATAGTATCGATACACACCTTGGAAAGATGTAAGGGTACAGGATCTTCGTGAACTATTTCTCCTAAACCACCAGTACAGATGTTACCAGTTGCAACCACTTGACCCTCGAAGTTCAGTAATGAACAACGCGGCATGCCATGTACTCCTGATGCAGCTGGTGAACTCGTCGCAGCTTGTGGAGATGATAGAGGTGAAGCAGAAACACCCTGTGGAGATGTAGCTTTTGAGGTGCTGGCCAAGTTTGAGCCAACTGATGCTGGCATTGCAGATTGGATATCTTGAAATATGTGGCATAATTTGCCAAGTCCTTCGATTAGAACCCCCACCTTTCCACCTAGTTCTTCCACCATTGAGTAACACCACCCTCCTTCTGTTTCAACTCATTGACCTTGTGACGCGCAGGAGCAGAAAGTTGGACTTGTGTACGAGATACAAGACCAAGAGAATGTGCCCGTCCTCTAGTATCCTTTCCAAAAGCCGCAGCAAGTGCACAAAGTTCCTCTACTGGAAGACCTGCATCCAGTTTTTCTTTGATCTCTTCTTGCGCCTTCTTCAGCTTATCCTGTTGTGCCAAGCATAACAATCGAGAAAATTATAATATGTTTAACTAAAAACAATGAGAAGACTTGAAATAACTGAAAAATGAACTGACTCACAGCATATGGCTGGGCGCTAGGCAAGATTGAGCCATTCTCTTGTGTATGAGCTTTAAGCCACACATCCTCAGGACTGATCTCTACATCAGGATTCTCGGCCTCCTACATTTACAGAGATCGAGACAAGTTGTGAATATATCAGAGTTTGAGGCATTATTGAAATACAACAGAGATGGGGAAAATTGTGAATGTAGAAGAGATCGAGAAAACTTACGTACCAATTCAGCTCTGACCAAACAATGAGGTTTGCGACCGGAACAATGTGTGTAGCCATATTGTTGTCTTTTCCGCTTATGGTCAATTCTACTTTGCGCTGCCTTTTCTTCTTTTTCATTCTCACAAAATTTTATCCAATCCTCTTCTCTTACAGTTGGTGGACATGTAGAATCCTTTCTTCATGAGTAGGGTACAAATCATAATGATCGGTACGTAACTCAGTTTTAAATCTCCTCCATGGACCATCCATGGACTTCTGAACAATATCCTTCGATGTTTCAGGGATATTAAATTCTTCCTGTAAAGTAGATCTTATTAATGGCTTACTGAGGATACAACCACTATAAAAGAAGTTGAAGGAGTGAACAACAACTGAGGATACAACCCTCATTAAGGTAAGTTTTGTACCTTAAGGGTATTCCAAACATCATCCTTATGCTTCTGAGGCACAAGCTTCCAGTTTTTGTATGAAACAGACACATGTGTACGAACCAATGAGCCCTTCCGGTGACCAGCTGTCGTGCAGTTCCTGGAAACTGGTTGTCCATACTCATTGACGACTACTGCTGCCATATCCTGGAAAAAAAAACATCATGAAAGAAAATATTGCACAAGAGAACAAGCGATTATCTATAAAAAAACGACTACTGCTGCCAGATCACAGAACAAGCGAATAAAACAAATAACACCTGTCAAATAATAAGCGATCAAATAAAACAAAACAAAAGCAAAACAAGAGCAAAACAAAGGTAGTCGTTCTTTTTATAGATATTCGTGAAGCGCAACACATTGCAAAGGTGGCATCAGTTTCATTTCAAATAGAACCAATTGAAAGCAACTTTTTGAAATTCTCATTGTCAGTAAGAACTGATTGATAAGCTGTAGGAACTTCAAATTTATCTACTGAACAAGTTAACCCCTGATGTGAGTGCAACACCACGGACCATCCCTCATCTGTAAGATCCTTCGAGTAGAACACTTGAGTCGCTTCAGATGCAAGGATAAACGGCTCATCGGACACTCTAACTTTGTTTTTCATCTTGGATAAGTTGACCTTTATAACCTTTGAAACTGCATCAACCTTACACGCATTCTTATCTCCAACACTAACCTAATCACAACAGAAAATAGTTTCTTCAAACTCCATGTAATTCAAGACGATAATCTCTTTATAACTCCGTAATAAGTTATTTCTGCTTCCTCGGCCGACTTCGCTTTCAGTCTTGTAAAAGCTTTCATTGATACGCCACTGTTTTGCGATATATTCTTCGCCTCACAACCTAGTGTGATAAAAGTAAAGCCATTGACTTGGTATTTCCTGTAGGATATTTCCTTGAAGAGGGGTCCTTGCACGAGTCTCCAAAGTGTTGAATCAGTCTCTTTGGCTTCTATCAACTATAAAAGTTCATGTTGGAGTTAGTATCACAACCAAAAACATAACAAGTTGGGATGAAAGATTTAAGATATCATGTTACCTCGTCGCGCAACCATACATGAAAACTCTTTGAGGTCTGCTGACCATTAGACGTGTTGCCGCTAACATAGGAATCATACTTCCTGCAACCACATAAAAATAATATCAAATAATGAAAACATCTTAATGCATCAATGAAACTGCTATCTCAAATAAAACCAAATACATAGACATTGATACTTCAAAGAACAAACAAATAGCATAACTCTAGCATACTACACAACAATTTAAAATTCACATTGAAGCAGTAATGTTTACCTTCGCCAGTCATCTATCTCAAAATACTTAGATAGGATCCAGCTGCGGCATTGTTCAAATTGTACTTGAGTTAAAGTCATACTCTTTCCAGTACTTAGAGGCATCTCATCTGCAAACTCATAGTCATCATCTAAAAAAGCCCGTCGAGTATGTTTATGAGTACCATCACCATCATCTGACATGCCATCCATAAAAAATAAGCTAGCTTCTCGCAACGAATACCCTCTCGCAATGCATCCCTCAATGTACCTTTTATTGCGCACCAACCCTTTAAAGCCTTTCATTAACCTACAAAGAATAGTAAAGTGTAGAAGCTGTCAAGGCCTTATCAAGCATGATTCTTATACTAAGTTGTCAACTTCATAAAATTTCAGAAGAAAAAACTTCAAATAAAACTTTCTTAATCAAAGTATCTTACACTCAGCACCTGACATTCCATATAACATTCTCAAATTCAATTTAATCTATAAAGCAAGGGTTTGTACCCTCTATATAGCACTAGCATAACACACATAGTAAGATGTTAAAAGACACAACCTTTCAATAATGAGAACTAACAGTTCCACTCCTTTTTGGTTACCATTGGATTTTATACTACTGTGTTAGTCCAATCATGCATTTAACAACTGAGTTCCACTAAATAATTACAACACTAGCAATTTCTAATAAGGACATTACGGATTCGCAAATAGTATATTCACGAAATAAAGTCATCCTCTAGCATAAAAGAAATTAATCATGACAGCACAATAAACAAAATTGCTAAACAGGGGAAATAGTCAAGTGGGAAATTTACCTCTCAAAGGGGTACATCCACCTAAATCTGACCGGACCGCAGATTAAAGCTTCATCTGCCAGATGAATCATCAGGTGGATACTAATGACAAAGAAGGATGGAGGAAAGTATTTTCTAGAACACATCGCCTCCACCAAACTAGCTTTAGCTTGTAAAAGATGCTCTCTGTTAATAACCTTCGCACATAAGATATTGAAAAATAAACTAATCCGGAGAAGAGCAACTCGCAGATCTTTAGGAAATGAAGTTGCAGTATGAACAAGCAGTGGAAACAAAGACTGCATCATAACATGGTAATCATGAGACTTTAAATTCTTCAACTCCGGTGGATTTATACCAACGTTGTTGCGAAGATTGGAACAGAAATTTGAAGGCACCCTTAAATTCTTCAAAACTGTACAGAAAGCAACTTTTTCATCCTTTGTTAAGGCAAAAGACCCATCT
Organism: Papaver somniferum; assembly: GCF_003573695.1. NCBI lineage: Eukaryota > Viridiplantae > Streptophyta > Magnoliopsida > Ranunculales > Papaveraceae > Papaver > Papaver somniferum. The sequence goes on along the minus strand of NC_039361.1, from coordinate 34,679,872 downwards.
TCCATTGTTGTCTTGCCCGTGTTGTCATCCTCTTTCAACCATAACCGCTTTTTAATCCCCATAGCTTCCATATCTTTACGTGCATTAAGACCATCTTTTGACTTGCTATTTCCCAATACAGTATTAACAATGTGCTCAGTTATATTCTTCTCGGTATGCATCACATCTGTACAGTGACGAACTGTGTTCGCTCCCCAATACGGCAAAATAAAGAATAGACCTTCGAGAAAATAAAGAGTGATCGGAAATTTCTTCATCAGCATACCCTTCAGTCCTCTTTTACGTTTCTTTGATGGTGGTTTTCCTTTACCCTGTTTGCTTTTCAAATTAGCTACCATCTCTTGAACTTGCAATCCTGTTAGTGGCCATGGAGCTTTACCATGCTCAACTCCTCCACTGAAGTTTGTTTTATCATCTCTAAACTTGTGTTTCGTTGGCAGCCATCTTCGATGTCCCATATAACACAACTTCTTACTATATGGCAGCCACTCAGCATCTGTTTCTTCTCCACAACTTGGACAAGCAAAATACCCATGAGTTACACATCCAGAAAGAGTCCCTAATGCTGGAAAATCATGAATTTCCCATAACAACCTAGCTCTCATCAGAAATTCAGAACCGGTGAAGCTGTCGAAAGTCATAACACCATCATTCCATAACTCTTTCAACTCTTCAATCAATGGTTGTAAGTAAACATCGATATCTTTACCTGGTGCTCTCGGGCCTGATATCAACAAACATAACATAGAAAACTCCCTCTTCATACACATCGAAGGAGGAAGATTATACGGACAGAGAATTACCGGCCAACAGCTGTAATTGAGACCAAAGCATCCATTGGGGTTGAAGCCGTCAGTTGCTATACCAAGAGTAACATTCCGTGCTTCCTTAGCAAACTCTGGACAAAAACTATCCGCACAACGCCAAGCTGAAGAATCAACGGGATGACGCATTACATTGATATCTTTCTGTGCTCTAAAATGCCAAAGCATCGCCTCTGCTATCCATGGTATACTATAAAATCTTTTCAGCCTTGCAATTATTGGAAAGTGTCTCAACGTCTTCTGCGCAACTTGAGTAAGTTTTCTCTCATCATTGAAAACTCTTACATACCGCGGTTCTTGACATACATGGCACTTCAGCAATGAACTCTTATCCTTCCAATAGAGTATACAATCATTCACGCAAGCATCGTAGGTTACATAATCCATCCCCAACTCTTGAATTATCTTCTTGACATCTGGAAACTTACTTGGCAGGGTGTTTTCTTCGGGAAGCAACTCTTTTATCAATTCTAACATTGCAGTCATACCATTATCTGAAATCGCATACTGAGTCTTTATGATGTTCACCATTATCGCTACATACAACGCCGACTTTCCTTTAGGACACGAAGGATACAATGGTACTCTTGCTCGCTCGGCCCCTGATAACTTTTTCTTACAACACCCCTTGGTCCCAACATTCTCATCCACATCCACATTTGTTGTAACATTCTCATCCACATCCACACCTGCTGTAACATTCTCATCCACATCAAATCCTTCTGTGACATTCACATCCATATCCATAGCAGATGTAACATTCCCATCCACATCCACATCTACTGTAACATTCCCATCCATACCTGCTGTAGTCTTATCCCTATGTCTTGACCGTGCTTCTACTGAACTTTCACCATGATGACGCCATGTTGTATACGTCAAACAAATACCATATTTGAGCAAATGCAATGATATCTCACTAAGTGAAACTGAACCTTTACCATTCATACAATTTCGACAAGGACATGAAAATAAAACCCTCCCACTACCATTATTCTTGGCAAACTGTATAAATGACCTCACACCTTGTATGTATTCACCAGACTTACGGTCACACTTCATCCATTTCTTGTTCTCATCAGATGACATATTACCCTTCAAAATAGACTTTATAGGATCAAACCAAGTACTTAGTCCTAGTGGTGGGTTTGCCGAAGCCCTTATGAAAACGACAGAAACATCCTCTCAACGAGGAGAGGATGAGCTACAAGTAGTTCATAGAAAACATATTACAAAGAAAACAGAGTTCATACATGTGGTATGCAAGTTTTGTAACATTGTCTCAATTAACTGACTCACATCACATTTTTTTAAAAGTAAAAAATTAATTCATACTAATTGAAACCCTAAAACTGAAATTAAACAAATCAATTCATACTAATTTAAAACCTAAAAATAAAAGTAAAAAAAATCAATTCATACTAATTGAAATTAAACAAATCAATTCTTATACCTTCAACTTCAGCTCTTTGGAGTTTTTCAAAGTTCTTCAGTCTTTCAAACCCTAACATGAAATCAGAATATCAGTTAGTATATATCCTTCAAATCCTAAAACTTGATTTAACAAATGATAAAACAAATACCTTCAAAGTTCTTCAGCTCTTCCACAGATAAAACCCTGAAATAAGAGAAAGAAATCGTATCAGATTTATATCAGATAAAAATAAACCTAAAACGAAATCAGAAATAGAAATCACTATTGATTTATCAGATGGAAAAACCCTAAAATTAAAAACCCCAATGAAAAAAACAGACGATGATTGAATGAATAATAATAAAAAAACTTACGATTGAAATAACAGATCGAGAAATTTGAATACTAACTGATTTGAAACTTACGATTGAAATAAAAGATCGAAAATTGTCTTTGATAAATTTCTGGTATCTTCTGCGGAACGAGATGAGAAACGAAGAGAGAAAGAGAAAGTGAAAAAAATGAAATGAGTGTACTCGATGAAACCCTTATCTCTTCACGAGCTCATCTCTTCAGGAGAGGAATAATACACTAGCTTAGTGAACTTGGGTGGAAAAAAGGGGCACACGGCTGAATGGCACACACGCAATAGTATCTGTTACCGGCTCTAGTGTCACCAAGCGTGTGACTGACACACGTAAAAAATTAGCATGTTACTATTCGTAACAGTTTCCCCCTGTTACGAATCTGGAAAAATTTTCGTAACGGCTCCTCCCTGTTACGTCTAGGTTGTAACGGCCATTTGTAACATAAAAGTTTGTAACGACTGCTGGGCCGTTACAAAATATAGTTGCAATTCGGGGAAAATGGTGTAGTGGATAAATCAAGGTGAACAGGAACCAGTTGATATACCGGACTTATATTCCCGAGAATATCCTAGAAATATCAATCACCTCCAATATTCTTAATCGTATGGTACCGAAACAAGATATTGTGAGATCACAAACGATGAGACGAAGATATTTGTGACTACTTTTTATCTTTTCTATCAGAGATTAAAATCTCGAGAATATCTTAGAGAAGATAGTACTCAATCACAATAGAAAACAGCAAGATTAAAACACGCAACTACAAAGAAAATAGTTGGGTCTGGCTTCACAATCCAAATGAAGTTTTCAAGTCGTTAACCTACAGGGTTTTGGAAAAAACCTAAGGTTAAAGGAGAATCGACTCTAGTCGCAACTAGTATCACATAAGAGGTGCGTGGATTAGGTTTTCCAGTTGCTAGAGTTCGCCTTTATATAGTCTCCAAATCAGGGTTTGCAATCAATGTTACCTTGGTAACAAAGCATTCAATATTCACTGTTAGATGAAAATCTGGTTAGACTCAATCTAATATCTTTCAACCATTAGATCGAACTTAGCTTGTTACACACACATGAAAAGTGACTTCATTTAAATATGATTAACCGTACCTAAACGTATACACCTTTGTTGGCTCAACAATAGTTAATCGAAGTTAGCCATATGAATAATTTCATATCAACCTTATTCATCTTAACCATAACTAGTTCAAATGACTCAAATGAAACTAGTTCTAGAGTTGTTCAATTCTTTATATTCTCATAGAAGTATACAAGAAACAATTGAATAAAAATCAATTTTGATTCACTCGAATCAAGTCATGAATATTATATCCACGGTTTTCAAAAGATTGCATTCCTTATTATATAAATGTATAAGTTCATGAACAAACCGATTTTAGAACATTACTCACTGAACTATGCAAACGGGTACGCATACCTTAGTGGTCGGACTAAGTTTGGGTTCGCCAGTATGCGAACGGGGACGCATACCACCAAACTCAGTAAAGTCCTGGAACTTGAACCTCACGCCAGTACGCGTACCGGTATGCGTAGTTAGTTCCCGGACCTCTACTAAACCAATCAGTACGCATACGGTTGTGCATACCATGGTTCCCGGACTTGGATTACACATATGCAAGTACGCTACTGTGCTTATATCCAATTGTTCTAAACTCTCATTTCAACCATTGGAACATTCTCGGAAGACGACAATAGCTGTCTTACACAAACTATTAGCTTCAAAGCAATTTTCAAGAGATCGAATGATCAATACGAAAAATTCCGAGTCTACATCAAATGACTGTCTCACACAAATCATGTAAGATATTACCAGTCGATTTTCACATGATCATCTTTTCACTTTCGTCAAGAATATAAGATGAACTTGGTTAAAGAGAAAGCTTACCGACACATATTTCGAGAAATATGTAAGCGAGTTAAACTCAGCTCGAAATATCAAATGTGCACAATTGAAGTCTATATAGCTATACGACTGTTGTCTCAAATAGGAGGTAGAGTAGATATACTTTTGAGTGATATATGAGTTCAAGTCTCCACATACCTTTTGTTGATGAAGTTCCACAAGATCCCCTTAGTAGTTCTTCGTCTTCAATCGATGAACGATGTGAAGTCTAATGCTCAACTACACTTTCTATCCTAATCCGAGACTTAGCTATAAGTAGACTAGAAATCAAGACTTATAGTTTTGGAAACTAAACTTGACAAACAAGCTTAAGATAGAAATGATTGCGAGTTCGACCGAGCAGTGCTCTAAAAATCTCCCCCTTTGTCAATTTTAGTGACAAAACTATCAGTACATATGGAATACAAAATAAATAAACTTTGTAGCTCTCAATCCAAATGCTTGATTTCCTTGGTTCTTCAACATTACTCGAAATCTTCGTCACTTCCAAGTACTCTAGTGATTCTGAATGTGTTCAACTTAGCATCATAGTTGTTGAAGATCTGTAGCTATAACAATGAGAAAACAGTAGCTCTCAATCATTGTTATACAGTGTCATAGTATTATTACACATCATCAAAGTCCAATTGTATCACAACTTTGATAACAATACTATGGTGATATGTGTCACTCTCCCTTAGTCAATACTTCATCTCACACGAAAACCACTCCACCTTACATAATGATCCGTAAACCATATGTCTTTGTAGTGTGAACTACATGTTAGAGTATAGCTCGGTTGAACCCACCAAACGTTGGTATGTCAAGTTTGGTTGTCATATTTTAGTGATCCAAAACTCATTTTAAAGAGTCGCTTGATTATGTACTAGAGTCAACTTCGTACAGGTTATCTTGAAAGTATTAGGATATGAGACATTACAAGTATTGCGAAGACTTGAAAAAGTGAAGAAGTAAGGAGATACAACGACAACATCATCCTTCCACTTGAGGTTAGTGTTTCATCCCCTAACGTATCTTTCAAGTCGTGCATATTAAAACATAACTGCGAAGCATGAACGATTACACTCTAGTTAGACATAGTATTAAGGAATACAATACGAGGTTTATTGCTTAACCATTAAACTTTGTACATAAGACATCGACATAGTCGTTTTAATGCTATTATGATTATACATGGGTATAAGGTGAAGATTTCATCCTAGGAAACAATGTTTTACATTTGTTTAAAGGAAGTAAATTCATGAACTTGTTTTATGAATCGAAAGGGAAATCGCTAGGCATTATTGGTATTTTATTCATTGCATATCTTTTGAACTACCAATATGTGTGATTAGTATAACCGCTCATGACTTATTTATGTTCTTGGTAAAACTATTCACAAAGGCCCGACTTTTGTATTGGTATGACTTTTATTAGTGAAACCGATCTTAAGTAATCACCTGAGATGGTATGATCGATTTAGTGTTATTGGTATGACCAACTCTAGGCAAAGGGGAACCGATCCTAGTAAGAGGTGCAACCTTTCACAAAAGGGGAATCGATCCTTGTATGAGGTGCAACTAGTTTTTTGTAGAAAGGGGAACCGATCCTATGGACATGTGCAACACGTTTTTAGGTAAAGGGGAACAGATCCTATAGACATGTGAAACAAGTACAAGTTAGATACCATATATATGTGGGGAACCGATCCTAGTACCTAGTCAACCGAATTTTGGTAACTAGCGTGACTATGCAAAGTACTCACATGGAGGTAGAACCGAAACTTGTTTTGGTAGAACCGTGAAACCCATGTTTGGTGATTGAGTGTTCTTGATCAATCACGTAGTTCTTGAAAGTCAGATGAACCAATTCTAAACTTGTGTGAAAGTGTGGCAAATCGGTTTCAAGATTGTAGGTATGAAAGAGGACTTACAAAGTAAAGATGTCGACATACTTTGAACATGTGCAGTAACACTTATCTTTTATTGTTCAAAGATATTCCTTAATAGCTAAAGGAAAATCCCGGATCGAAAAATAAGTTGAGAATCTTTTATTTAAGGTTTTTAATTTTATTTTTGGAAAATAAAAATTAGTAATGTGCATTTACTAGTTGGAGATTTTCTAAAATATTTTCGGTCATTATTTGGACAAAGCATTTCCAGGAATTATGAAAACCGAATTTGGAATATATTGCATATCTTGAGAATATTTTCGGTTTTGGAAATTCCTTGGTGTCCAAACTTCCTTGTCTATAAATATCAAAGTTTGCATTTCGAGCAAACTAATCCTCAGAGCCAGAAAAACTACCTCAGTTGTGTTGTTACTGGTGGAGCCGCCTATTCGGAGAGGAAAGTAACCTAATTAGGCGAAATCTCTTACGACCGCTCGGTTTAAAGACCTCTTTGGGATTGAGAAGCTCTATTAGTACCGTTGGTGGGAAACTAGATAATTGCGATTTATCTTTTGTTTTCGATTGATTTGATTGACTAACGGTGGTTGAGCTTTTATTGCACCTAGTTTTTTTTATGCTTGAGAATCTTCTCTTCTGATATAAGATTCACTCAAACTAGATCGAAGTTTCGACGGGGATCTTTAGACTGTTTGTAGATCTAAAGACGTCTTGTGATAATCCATTGTTAACATACTCAGTTCTGTGCATGATTGATCACAAGAGATTCAAGTTGATTGTGTGCATGTGTTTATTGAAGATCTAAGAAGATTTGAAGACAAAGACGACTTTGAAGATTTCTGATTTGGGTTCATAATCTTTGGTGTGCACAATACTTGTTTCGGTAAAAGAGGATCCAACTATAATCGGATTATCCTTGTGGTAGATTGGATTAATTAGTTGGGTAGATCGACATCAATACGATTCTTTGTGATTCAAAGTATTGATTGCAAAATATTAACAATTACTTTGGTAGTTGTAGATAAGATAGATCTAAGAAACTGACAAAGGAGTTTATTGAGATAAACAGAAGAGCCTTTTGTCGAACTCACATCACTTGGTTGAAAAGAGTTGATACCAAATAGATTGTTGTTCCTTTACTTTTTGGAATACGAAGCAAAGGAATTGTTCCAATTATGTGACTTATTACAGGTCGGAGGCGTGGGAATACAGACGGAACTAGGTGAACTATAGGTTTAGTTGCTTGGTCTCAACTATACGAAGTTGGTTTGATTTTGTATAACGGCTTAATCCAGAGAGTATTCAATTCTGGACAAGGTCCCGGGGTTTTTCTGCATTTGTGGTTTCCTCGTTAACAAAATCTTGCTGTGTCATTTACTTTTATTTTCCGCAATTATAATTGTTGTTATTATAATTTAAAGTAAATTACACAAACGTTAATTCCTATTTACTTGATAGTAATCCTATTGTGTTTGATTAAGTCCGAACCTCTTATGAAGTAAACATACTTCGTTGTTTGTATTGTCTCGATCTCGTATCCATAGACGATCACACAAAGTGTGAACCGATTTGTTGTATTGTCTCGACTCAGTCTATAGACAATCACTTTCGGAGAAAGGACTTATAGGTGGAAAAGCTTTAGATTGAGGTATATTTGGGTACCCTCGTCTTTTCATTACACATTAATTCTCCCCCTTTTTTTTCAATATAAATTGGAAAAGGTACGAAAATTAGTGGGGTCGTAATGAAATTTCCATAGAGATACTTCATGACCAAAAGAGAACATATCAACTTTGTTTCGATGATCTCCCATAGCCGAAACTAGTGTATTCATGAAGGAGTTTATAAAGATACAAGAAAACTCCTACAATATTCCAGAGCCGCACTCCCCACAAAGATTTGGAAATTAAGCACAAGTTCAATTAAGAATTCTCCCCCATAAAATGTCATTCCCGAAAGAACAACAAGAGCGACATTACTTTCACAAGAAAAGAAGGATTTCTTTGGACATTAACAAATCATATGAAATATGAATTTTTATCTAAAATACTCAATCAAATTAACCAAAAGAGAACCCATGATTAATTTAATTGAAAATGCTCACATAAGAGAACTTATAGAGCCGCACAGTACTTACACAAAGATGTGGATCAAGGAAAGACCAATACTGCGGAATATTTAAAAATTCATTATATTTTTCATCAATATTTGCATAGAGACGTGTAATAGACTTAATCTTTGTAAACAAAAGTTCATCCTATCTTCCATCAATATTTGCATAATGACATAACAGGCTTAACTTTTGTTGTTATTTAAGCTGAACTTCTCATGGATTTAACACATTTAGCAGTTTAATTGAAAGATAAAATCATTCGAGGATAAAATACCATTAAATTCATTACAACCATTAAGAATAATAGTTTAACAGATTCAACATAAGAAGTTCATCAAAAGATAATAAAGACAAAATGATGAAACTTAACTATGCATGATTGCGATTGTATTTCTCAGCAATCTTAAAGACAAGTTCAGTCAGTTCAGGATGAACTCCCAAAACATAGTTCAGTTGTTCCTGCAAGCACTCAATTCTTTCATGAAGAAGAGTAGTTTCAGGTTTGGAAGGTTTCTTCATTTTGTTAATGTTTGTCTAAGACAGAGGAGTAGCACGACCAATGCAACCAACAGGAGGAACTCCAAAGTGACTGCAGATTCTGCTAATGAGACATGGAAACCCAAGATTTTTCTTCTGTGAAACCATATGAATCATTTGACGGATAATCAGGCTACATAAATCAATCTCTTCACCAGAGACAAGATAGAAAATCATCTCGGCAAGGGTCCTGCTCCATAGATTCTTATCAAGCATGCTTGAAATCAGATTTGCAACAGCCAATTTGCTAAAAGCTTTTAGATGAAAGCTTATGTTGTCGACAGACAACTTGCTGCCAATACCAGATTCACTCCTATTTAGTAATATTTCGGATAGTTGTCGCTGAGATGGTCTGATATGATCAGGTTGAGGAATGACAAAAGAGCGATCAAGCGATAGATTTAGCAAATATGCAATCACGCTACGATTTACCTCAAACGATGTCCCACCAACAATTGTTGTGAAACAACAATTGATCTTGTCAGCTGCATGCAGGTTAGCATATAATTGACAGGTTATCTTAGGATGAGACGAGCCAAGGCCATCATGAATATATCCCCATTGATATTGACTCATGAACTGGTGAAACTCTGGTTATAAAACAGTTCGATCATAAACTCTTTCTGTAATGAAGTTACCTTTAGGAAACTTGACATACTTGTTCCTAGCAATCAGACTAGTAAAGCTAGATCGAAGGGATGGATCATAATAGGGTTTGAGAGCATCTATACCAACATCATCATCATCAAATTCATCGTCACTATCCAAATTTCTTCTACTTGAGATAACACCACTGTTATACTTACTTCTAGACATGTTGATATAGGAAAGAGCAAATAAATAACTCTAGCTGTTTGAGAACTTACTTGGATAACCGAACTGTTGCAAATGATGAAGTTCTGAAACGATAACCAACAAAAAATCCGTTCTTAACCCATAGCATAAAAGGTTCTCCTGATTTCGATGGAACAAACTAAACAAACAATGGTTAAGAAACGATAGAAAGAGATAGATGATGGTATTCGAACCTTGGGTTTTTCTTTTTCATTATCGAACTGTTGAGAGGAAGAGGTGAAAAGAACGAAGAGAGTTATTCCCCTTTTCATGTGACAAATGGTGGTACATGAACCGGCTAAGAAGGTTCTAGAATGCGGCTCAAACACGTAACAGTTAAGAGTTCAGAGTATGTGAACCAAACGTGTACAGACTAGGACTCATTTGTTTTGCACTACATCATATTTTGATTTAAACAAAATACGGAAAAGAGATTTGAGACAAAACACAACAAGTCTCTCACGAGAAACTCTTTGAGAGCTCATAAGAGGAAATAGTCTTTTACATCATGATACTAAGAGATAGCTTCTTTCCAACTACTCTTGCATCTTACAGTATTGAGGCAAACCCAAGGAAATGTTGTTACAAGTTTTTCAAAGAAATTTAAGGATACACAAGAGAATTTGTATTCCAGATTTCTTCGCGTACAACTCGTAACAGACAGTCTCTGCAGATAATATTCAGTACTGCACAGGAAAACCCTTTTGATAAAAGGAGACATCCTGACTTTCTCACGTAAGAGAGCAATACCATTATCTTGAGAAGGTGTATCAGGATTTGACTGATGAACATATCCAGATTCAGAGATGGAACTGACTGAAGAGGTTTAAATACTTCTTGTAGTATATCCAATTTTTCTAAGACACAGGAGACAGAGGGATTACCCTTACTGATAAGAAGATCAATATCAACCTCAACATGAAAATTATTCATCATAACTTGATTTAGCTTATTAAGAGATTAAGAGATTCTTACTCTTTCTGGAGATATAACTCAACATCAAGAGATAATATTTCAAGTTTCTTTGCAAGCCCTGAAAGCACTTCTAGAGATTTTAAACCTGGAGGAGGTTTAGAAAGAATTTCTTCTACAAATTTTATTAAATCAGTCATGGAAGAGAATTCTGGAATCCCTGGATCTGGTGGTGCAATTATTGAGATAACACTTCTGTCCATAGAATCATATCACTACAAACACAGACTTATAAGGTCTTAAACGTGTTTGCTTGCTCTGATACCAATTGAAAAAGCGGGGTTCTAACAACCACACCCAATATTTCGCTTAAGAATCTGTATGAACTAACTCCAATATACTTTCAAGAGAATCAACTAGACAGCAAGACTCAATCTTAAGAAAAGTATATCATAGAGTTATATCTCAATTTCTCAATTCAATCTACAATCAAACAAATAGGAATTTGCGAGCCCGATTGAATATAAGAAATAACTTGGACGATATCAAAAACCAATATCCAAGTGTCAATCAATTTAATCAACAACCAAAGGTTGGATTCACAATTGATTGAACTTATGCACAACATATGATATTTCAATTATATATAGCAAATATAACGCGGAAAAGAAATAACACAAACACCAGAAGTTTTGTTAACGAGGAAACTGAAAATGCAGAAAAACCCCGGGACCTAGTCCAGATTTGAATACCACACCGTATTAAGCCACTACTGACACTAGCCTACTCCAAGTTAACTTCGGACTGGAATGTAGTTGAGCCATAACCAATCTCACACTGATCAAGGTACAATCGCGTTACTTATGCCTCTGAATCCCAGACGGACTCTGCGCACTTGATTCCCTTAGCTGATCTCACCCACAACTAAGAGTTGCTACGACCCAAATTCGAAGACTTTATAAACCAATTTGTCTCAACAGGAAAGTCCATTGAATAGATAAATATGTCTCCCACAGATAAACCTCTGAGTTTTGTTCCGTCTTTTGATAAATCAAGGTGAACAAGAACCATTTGATATACCAGACTTATATTCCCGAGAAAAACCTAGAAATATCATCACCTCACATTAATCTTAATCGTATGGTAGCGAATCAAGATATTGTGGAATCACAAACGATGACACGAAGATGTTTGTGACTACTTTTTATCTTGCCTATCGGAGATTAAATCTCGAGCAAATCTTAAAGAAGATAGTTCTCAATCACGATAGAAAACAGCAAGAGCAGAACACGCAACTACAGAGAAAATAGTTGGGTCTGGCTTCACAATCCCAATGAAGTCTTCAAGTCGTTAACCTACAGGGTTTTGGAAAAAAACCTAAGGTTAAAGGAGAATCGACTCTAGTCGCAACTAGTATCACACAAGAGGTGTGGGGATTAGGTTTCCCATTTGCTAGAGTTATCCTTTATATAGTCTTCAAATAGGAGTTTGGAATCAATGTTACCTTGGTATCAAAGCATTTAATATTCACCGTTAGATGAAAACCTGATTAGACTCAAGCTAATATCTTTCAATCGTTAGATCGAACTTAGCTTGTTACACACACATGAAAAGTGACTTCATTTAGATATGAGTAACCGTACCTAAACATGTACACCTTTGTTGGCTCAACAATAGTTAACCGAAGTTAGCCATATGAACATTTTCATATCAACCTTATTCATCTTAACCATAACTGGTTCAAATGACTCAAATGAAACTAGTGCTAGAGTTGTTCAATTGTTTATATCATCATAGAAGTATACAATACACAACTGAAGCAAAGTCGATTTTGATTTACTCGAAGCAAGTCATTTTGATTCCTTATTATATAAATATATTAGTTCATGAACAAACCGATTTTAGAACATAACCCACTCAAGTATGCAGACGGGTACGCATACCTTAGTGGCCGGACTAAGTTTGGGTTTGCCAGTATGCGAACGTGTACGCATACCACCAAACTCAGTAAAGTACCGGAACTTGAACCTCACGCCAGTACGCGTACCGGTATGCGTAGTTAGTTCCCGGACCTCTACTAAACCAATCAGTACGCATACGGTTGTGCATACCATGGTTCCCGGACTTGGATTACACATATGCAAGTACGCATACTGTGATTATATCCAATTGTTCTAAACTCTCATTTCAACCATTGAAAAATTCTCAGAAGACGACAATAGCTGTCTTACACAAACTATTATCTTCAGAGCAATTTTCAAGTGATCGAATGATCAATACGAAACCTTCCGAGTCTACATCAAATGACTGTCTCACACAAATCATGTAAGATGTTACCATGCAATTTTCAAATGATCATCTTTTGAGTTTCGTCAAGAATATAAGATGAACTTGGTTAAAGCGAAAGCTTACCGACACATATTTCGAGAAATATGTAAGTGAGTTAAACTCAGCTTGAAATATCAAACATGCATAATTGAAGTCTATATAGCTATACGAATTTTGTCTCAAATAAGAGATAGAGTAGATAGACTTTTGGGTGATAAATGAGTTTAAGTATCCACATAACTTTTGTTGATGAAGTTCCACAAGCTCCTCTTAGTAGTTCTTCGTCTTCAATCGATGAACGTCGTGAAGTCTAATGTTCAACTACACTTTCTATCCTAATTCGAGACTTAGCTATAAGTAAACTAGAAATCAAGACTTATAGTTTTGGCAACTAAACTTGACAAACTAGCTTGAGATAGCAACGCTTGCGAGTTCCACCGAGTAGTTTTGTAACACAGTCCATGATGATTTTCTTCTGATTCCTGATCAAGATCTTTTTATTTTCAAGGATTTTGGTCTGACCATCAATAAGCTGATTCATTTGCAGTTGAAGATTTGCAAATTCGACCATAGAGTCATTCTGAAAAAGAATTAAATCCTTGACAGATTCTCCAATCCAGGAGTTGTACTTTTTCCTTTCAATCATCTTTTTCAAGACAAGTTCTTGAACTGAATCACATCCTTTAATGTCTTCTTCCATCTCAAGATTCTCCATTTCCCGAGGTCTTGAGGAGTTCTCCATTTTTTTATTAGGAAAGGGAAAATAATATTAAATATATAAATATTTACGAACAAGAGAAGGACACCCTTGTCATGAAAACCCTACAACTCCCAAGAAAGACACGGACGTCCGTGACCTGTTATGAAAGGTTAATGGATCAGAAAAGATCAAAGAATAAGGAAATACTCTCTGTTTTCAGATATCTCTTACCTTCATAGCTCAATAATTAAAAGATTTAATCAGAGCATAAGGAAAAGATACATTAGTTACAAGGAGTCAAGAAATGACTCAACCTTCACAAAAGAAGAAAACAACTAAATCAAACACAAGACAAATGGTAACTTATAGTAGACTTGAGCATCTCGCAAATGTCATCCTTGCAACTCTCAAGTTAGATACAAGGATGAAATTACCTAGAGCTAGGTAGCAAAGTGAGATGTAATCCCACCATGAACATCGATAGATGAATTGTAAATATCATCTAAATGTTTGAGCCATGTATTCCTTACCTTCCTTAGATTATTTTTTATTCCAGAGAAATAAGACATAAACCTTTTTGAGTATCCATCAGAAGGATTTTTCTGAGGATTAAATATAGGGCCTCTAGAGATTGGTTCCAGAGGGTCAGAATTGAGAAAATTCCATCTTCTAGACTTAGGTCTACCATACTTCTTCTCATTAGCACTTGGAATGTGTACATTTGTAGTGTAAATATTAGCACCATTAAGAGGAACACGATTACTGTAAAGATTTCTAGAAAAGTGACTTTGGAATCCTTGTGCATGAGAATTCTGGTTTTCTGCAGGCATGAAATCCATTGTTGATGTCGTCAAACAATTCACTCTGTCAACAACAAAAAGAAGTAGATTTTGAAGATCAGAAATATGTTTCTTTCTTACAAAACAATGTGAATCATAATGATTTCTTTTCCCATAGAAGAAACAGGTTCGTGGAAGAGAAACATCGGAAGGACCCTGTTTTAAATTAGTAGCCTACTAGTGGATTGCCCGTGCCATAATGGCACGGGGACGGAAGGGTGCTGGTGCTAGTAGTTTTCGTTAACACTGCACCTAATTGTTTCTTCTCATCTTAGAAGCAGTTACTAAAACTTCAAAATACAATAACCCAAAGAAATTGTATTATCTATCCAAAAGATGTTACATGGACATCACAACCAAAATTTCCGGCACACACTATTTCACAGATTATTAGTTGAGAAGATGACAGGCCTTTATCGAAACTGGCAGATCCCCTTAGCAGAAGATTACGGGGCAATATGACCTTTGGTGCAACAAAGCGTGGAATTATTAGTGAGGCCACTGAACAATTTTTTCCCAACAGTAGTAAAATAGTCGGCATAGACTATCATTAAGAAAGCAGCACTTGAAGCAATCTGTAAATTGTTCCATCTCCGGAGGAATAGAAGACCACCAGCGGTTTCCTGAATATTTTTGCTACCTTTCCGAGGCATGAACACATGAAATAATCTGCCTTGTTTCTGGAGTTGCTGAAACACTTCGAAATTGCCTTTTCCTTTCCCTTGCATCAAAACCTGTATATAAAGTAAAATCAAGTACATTAGGCTTAACGAAACGGGCAATATTGACCTCAAATTACTGGCAACAAAAATCGATAAACACACTGGTACTTGTCAGGGCTTGATCTTATAACAAATATGTTACCAGGTCAACTATTCCCGTGGGGCTTTAAATTCCTAATAGGGCGGATTCAAGTACACTGAAGATAGCATGAAGAAATATCAAGAAAATATACTCATGAAGTCATAATGGCACGGAATTTGGTTTGTTCTTGAACATAGAAATTGTATCCATAGTAGGGATTTGGTTTGCACAGAATTTGCTTATCGTCGTGTGGAACCCTAGATCAATTTGGATAACAGATGTTTCACAAATACCATAACAGTACGACATTATGGACCATTCTATACAAAACCTGTGATGATATAATACATTACAGACCACAAAATGTAGGGCAAAGCCCGGATTTTGGTCTGTTCTTGAACATAAAGATGTTTGAGGGTTTCTTTTGCACACACGAACCATGCACAAAAAAGCAGAACTTAATGCTTCCCTTAAAAAGGAAAACTGGATATCCATGTCCATCTTTTGAGCTTTGCGAGCCTTATTTGCAGGACTCTCATCAAGCAAGCCATCCGCGGCACCAACTGGTACGATTTCTATAATAGGTGCAGGGGGAGATGCAGAATTTCTACCTGACATGGTGATATGAACGGTGAACGGAAATTTTGACTCAAACAACTTGTGTTCCTAGTGCGAAGCGCCTATCTAAAGAGATCCAATTGTTTTTGTTACACCTTAATGCACAACCTTATACAGTGACCTTTGATAATTACTATCAATACCATTTAATGAATTCTAACTAAAACTATGAGCAATTGAGATGTACATCCTAGTAAGTGTCAAAAAAGACTGCATATAAGAGTAAACCTTGCGGTATTTGGCAACAATTGAACTTCCTTGTAGAATAGATTTTCCTATGAAACCTGCATCCTATTTTGTTTATATACAGAAGATAACTGATATCCTCAAAATTACAGATATATAATCGAAAGAGAAGTGAAATGTAAGAATACCAATGATGGCACAGCCATAATGGCACCGCGAATTGTATATTTGACGGGGTATTTTTTTGGTGGCAGTGCTGCTGGTGCGGGTGACGTTGGTGGCTACATTCATACTAACAGGGGGTTAGTCGTGGGAGAGTTTGAGAGATTTTAATGGAGTTAGCAAATCCCCTGTTAGTCGTGAGAGAGTTTGTCAAAAAAATTTAAAATCTATGTTAGTGGTGAGAGATTTATAGGGAGTTTCTAAAACTACCTCAAAATCCCTTAAACTCCCTGTTAGTGGTGAGAGATTTGATTAGAATCTTTAAACTCCCTGTTAGTCGTAAAACACTAGAGTCATAGGGAGTTTATAATTTGGGGGAGTTTGGGGGAGTTTCATGATGTTTTTGTGTTTGGACAAAATCTCTCAAAAAACAAGAGATTTCTGGGGAGTTTGGGTTAAACCCCCCAAATTGCCTAGACTCTCTCACACTCCCTCTAAATCCCTAGAGATTTAAATACATTAAAATCTCTCAAACTCTCCCACGACTAACCCCCTGTAAAATTTGGCCGACTGAGAACCCCATAGATACTTGAACTCCTTCCACCGTCCTATAATGCAAACACCCGGAATCCAAAATCAAGTTCCAATTCAACAAAAAAAAATTCAAATATATATCAAGAAAATGAAAAACTTTAAAAAAAAAATGAAAAAAAAAATGAAAAACCAAAATTGAGGATTTCGAAACACATTCCTTTTCAAACTCGTATCAGAATGGTAATAGAAGATGTTATGTAGTTGAACAATGGTATTCACTTGGACATTTACACAAAAAGAGATGTTCACAAACTTAAATCAAATCAATTACTCAATTCCAATTTAGGGTTACAGTTTCTGAAGTGAATTAATCAAATCAAAACTCTGAACCCTAAATTTGAAATTAAGTACAGATTATTCGAAGTTTAACATAGGGAAATTGGGGAAATTGGTGAAGATGAACATGGATTTTGATTTCGGAGGTGAAGAAAGGAGTGGAGAGAGATGAGGCGATTGCTGACACAAAATTAAAAAGAAAACAACAATTTGAATTAGAGAAGAAGAAGAAGAAAAGAGTAAGGAAGTGGTGGTGATGGTGTTGCTGGTTACGGTGGTGGTGATGGAATTTTTCGAAGGAAAGTTGTCGAGCTCGAAGGAGATTTGTGTTTTCAAGATTGAAGAAGAACTGTTTTTCCCAAGTGAAAACAGCAAGAGAGTATTTTCCACTGGATTTGTAAATATTCACGGAGTTTCAACAAGGAAGGGAAAATACGGAGGCGTGAACTTGACATTTCATCGTTGAACCAAAATTTCTGTCACTAACACCAAAAAAATCATTTTGCTTTATATTACAGATTAAAAGACCGCAAGTCATGTGAACATTTCTTAGCAAATGCTTCCTTTCGAGTAATTTTATTTGCATACTGTAATCCCATATGAGAATTAGAGATTGACACATAAGAGGGTTTACTCAATAAAACAAAGTTTTTCTTTTCCAAGGATTTGCACTGTTCCTGGGCTAGAAGAAGTGATGCAACTAGTTTCTATTTTTCAATACGAATGTTGTTCAGATCTGATGAATTAGTCTCGATTAAACGTGTTTCTCTAACTGAATCTTCTTTAAAGAAATCATCAAGAACACCAATCTTTTCACGTTGTAGAGTAGTTTCTTGAACAAGATTTTCGATATTGTTAGAGAAGGACTCAACGATATTGTAGAGTTCCCGTTCTCGATCAAGAGACTTCTCAAGTTCATCAATGAGCTGAGCATGTTTTTCTTCAAGATACTTTATTTTAGAATCATGAATATCAATAATCTCAGCAGATTTTTTAATGTTCTGGTGAGTTCCATTTCAACTTCTGACATAGTGTCAAGTGTCACATCAGAGGGAATGTTATCAGAATCTGATAGCAACAATTTTCTACCTCGGGATTCAGAAGAATCAGCTAAGGAGTTATCCTTTGAGGTAAGCCCAAGACGTTTGACATAATCAAAAACTTTGGAAGAAATTTTTGTATGCGTAAGAATGAGACAATTTTCTGTCCACAGATTCTGATTGCTACAAACACAGACTTATGAGGTCTTAGACGTGTTTGCCTGCTCTGATGCCAATTGAAAAAGCGTGGGTCTAACAACCACACCCAATATTTTTTTTAGGAAGTATGTATGAACTAACTCCAATATATTTCCAAGAGAATCAACTAGACAGTCAGACTCAATCAAAGAAAATACATCCAAGAGTTATATCTCTGTTTCTCAATGTAATCATCAAATGAAACAGATAGAAATCCGCGAGCCTGATTATTATGAGAAACAACTTGAACAGTACCAAAGACTAATGTTCAAGTGTCAATCAATTTATATCAAAAACCAAGGGTTGGACAATCTAATTGATTGAACTACGCACAACCTGTGATATTTGAATTATATAAAAAATATAATGCGTAAAAGAAATACCACAGACACCAGAATTTTGTTAACGAGGAAACCGCAAATGCAGAAAAACCTCGAGACCTAGTCCATATTTGAACACCACACTGTATTAAGCCGCTACAAACTCTAGCCTACTACAAGTTAACTTCGGACTGGAATGTAGTTGATCCCTAACCAATCTCACACTGATTAAGGTACAGTCGCGTTCCTTACGCCTCTGAATCCCAGCAGGACTTTACCCACTTGATTCCCTTAGCTGATATCATCCACAACTAAGAGTTGCTACGACCCAAAGTGGAAGACTTGATAAACAAATCTGTCTCACACAGAAAAGTCTATTGAATAGATAAATCTGTCTCCCACACAAATACCTACGAGGTTTTGTTCCGTCTTTTGATAAATCAAGGTGAACAAGAACCAATTGATACACCGGTTCACGAAGAACAACCTAGTAATATCAATCACCTCACAATGATCTTAACTGTATGGTAGCAGAACAAGATATTGTGGAATCACAAACGATGAGACGAAGATGTTTGTAACTACTTTTTATCTTACCTATCGGAGATTGAATCTCGAAAAAATCTTAGAGAAGATAATAATCAATACGATAGAACAAAGTAAGATCAGAATACACAACTACGGAGAAAATAGTTGGGTCTGGCTATAGAATCCCAATGAAGTCTTTAATTCGTTAACCTATAATGGTTTTAGAAAAACCTAGGTTAAAGGAGAATCGAATCTAGTCGCAACTAGTATCACACATGAGGTGTGGGGATTAGGTTTCCCAGTTGCTGGAGTTCTCCCTTATATAGTCTTCAAATCAGGGTTTGCAATCAATGCTACCATGGTAACAAAACATTCAATATTTACCGTTATATGAAAACCTGATTAGATTTAAGCTAATATCTTTCAACCGTTACATTGAACTTAGCTTTTTACACACAAATGACATATGCCTTCATTTAGATATGGGTAACCGTACCTTAAAGTGTACACTTGGTTGGATCAACAATAGTTAACCAAAGTTAGCCATATGAACACTTTCATATCAACCTTGTTCATATTTATCACAACTAGTTCAAATGACTCAAATGAAACTAGTTATAGAGTTGTTCAATTGTTTATATTCTCATAGAAGTATACAAGACACAATTGAAGCAAAATCGATTTTGATTTACTCGAATAAATTCATGAACATTATAGCCACGGTTTGCAAAAGATTGCATTCCTTATTATATAAATATATTTGTTCACGAATAAACCGATTTTAGAACTTAACCCACTCAAGTATGCAAACGGGTACGCATACTTAGAGTTTCAGACTTGGTCTGTATGCCAGTATGCGAACGGGTATGCATACTGTCGTTCACGACCGAACTCAGTTGAATTAGTATGCAAATTGGTACCCATACTAAATTCCCGGACTTGAACTGTTAAGCCAGTATGCATACTAAGTTCCCGGACTTCAACTGTTAAACCATTACGCATACTGGTATGCATACTATGGTTCCCGGACTTGGAGTAACTTGCAACAGTTAGCATACAAGTACGCATACTGTGCTATATCCAATCAACGGTTAATTGTTCTAAACTCCATTTTAATCATTGGAACATTCTTAGAAGACGGGAATAGCTGTCTCACACAAACTATTAGCTTCAAAGCAATTTTCAAGTGATCAATACGAACATTCCGAGTCTACATCAAATGACTGTCTCACACAAATCATGTAAGATATAACCAGGCGATTTTCACATGATCATCTTTTGACTTTCGTCAAGAATAAAGATGAACTTGGTTAAATCGAAAGCTTACCAACGCATATTTCGAGAAATATGTGAGCGGGTTAAACTCAGCTCGAAATATCAAATGTGTATAACGTAAAGTCTACATAGCTATAAAATTTTTGTCTCAATAGGAGATAGAACAGAAATAAACTTCTGAGTGATAGATGAGTTCAAGTATCTGATGGTATTTTTCAATGATGTTGTAGTAAATAGATTCGAAATCTAAGACTTGTGAAGATTAAATTTAAAGATTTAATGAAAATAATAAAGGGAGAGTTACTGAGACTAGGATTCCACTGAATTCATATCATATGGCTCAATTATTTATTCTCAACAATTATCGCTCAACAAATAAAGTAACGTCGACTCTTATTTTACCAAAGTAGATTCTCAAAATATTAGTTATAAATCGTAAGCATGAAACATCAAACATTTAAGCAAGCATGAACCATCAAATAAAATGATAACTAATTATCAAAATCATAATTCTATTTTAATTAGTGCATAAGTCATATAGATAATAAAATAAATTCACCCATGTATGAAATTATGATTCATCCGTCGACCCAGTGTAGGGGTTTAACTCCTCATATTGTAGACACACTCAAAATTCATTTTTATTGCTCAAAAGTGCTTACAAAAGGTGAAGAGATAAGAAAACTGAGTTTCGCAACGCTGTAAAGCCGGTACAAAACTGTTACAATGAATATTACAGAAAAATTTTGTTCTTATCTGTCGCAGAAAACTGTCGTTCTTGGTAGAAACAGTGACAGTTTTAAACGACAGACTACAAGCACAGTCTGTTCTTCTTCTTCTTTTTCTTTTCTTCTGCAGCAGAAAAATATTCTCTGTGACCCTCTGTTCTTCTCCCTAGTCAGTCGATACGCCTCTGTGATGCACCAGAACCCTCGATAGTAAAAGAATATATTCTTGAAATATTTTCTTCCCTTTCTTGTCTTCTGACGCTTTTAATCAATGTTTACACGCTCCAATCATGCTTCCAACACATCAAAGAATGAGTCCACACGCTAAAAACACATGCAATCCTTCCAAAACTACACCAACAGAATCCCGTGTATCATTCGAACTCTGTTTCACTTCAATCCCATGTTGCAACCCTATTGCTTCGAATTTGATGGACTTACCAGTCCTGTTTAGATGAAACAGGCCCAAAACAACATATTTTGGCGATTGAATCTCTCTATACCACTTCCAGAACCAAATCAACAGTCTCGGGTTTTGAAGCAAACTACACTTTCCCTGTTTTTCTCCCACACGATTATCCAGCCCAATTAAAATCGTTCGAACAGCCATACCAACAGTGTTTGGGCCTGTAAAGTTCATCCCAATCGAAATCAGTGATCAAGTCTCAAAGTAACTCCTTCGCAAATCTTCTACAAAAATATCATATTTTTCACTTCTTCCCTGATTTCTTCAACGTGATTATCCAGCCCAATTTTGTTGAATCGAATAGCCTTACCAACCCTGTTAATCCCAAAGAAAAATACCCAAACAACCACAACCATTTAGTCTCCCTAAAACGCCTTGAAATCACGAACCCTAGTTTTTGTGTTTTGATAATAGCTTTTCCCGCCAAATTTCCATTTTGAAATGTTGAAGATGAAGTGCCCCTAACCAAATCATGGGTGTCTTTAACATATGGGGTGCTATGGGGGTGCAAATAATAATTGAGGTGCCCCTTAGTAATTGAGTTCCCCTTATCCAAAGTTGGGTTCCATTTAGCAGTTGTCCTTCGGGTGCCTTTAACAACTTTTCGAGCCGAATTTCCAAAAATGTTTGTTGTCCAAAAGTACCTACAAACAAGTTTATTAGTGATAAAATTAGTCCTAGTTAATGCGTTTATGGGTGAAAGTGCGTTGCACTTTCGTGCTTATCAGTATCCACATAACTTTGGTTGATGAAGTTCCACAAGCTCCCCTTAGTAGTTCTTCGTCTTCAATAGATGAACACCGTGAAGTCTAAAGCTCAACTACACATTCTATTCTAATACGAGACATGACTATAAGTAGACTATAAATCAAGACTTATAGTTCTGGCAACTAAACTTGACAAACAAGCTTGAGATAGCAACGCTTGCGAGTTCGACCGAGCAGTGCTCTAACATTTTTATCACCTAAACACTTAAGATTGTTAGACTTGATAATACCAAATATAAAAATATCTACTATAAACACGAGAATTCATATATAGAAAATATAACAAACCTCATTGATTTATAGATAGAACCCCAAGAACAAGTTGTGACGATTAATTGAAGAAAAAACAACATGATTAAAGACGTAACTACCTCATTGGACAACAAAATGAGAGACTAACCTGGACTACTATCTCTTTCTTCTTATAAACATTTTCTTTAGGAAGTGGAACATACTCATGTTCCTCAAAGTCCTTTTCTGTACCAAAAGTTTCAGAACTCCTTCCTAGTTTTTTTGTAGCTCCAGTAAATTCAGTGACCACCCCTTCGTAGACATCCCAAACTTCCTTCCTTCATAGATTAATGACCCTACGATAGTTATCTTTTAAGGCCTCAAATTTCTGTGCATCAGATAAATTCACATCTAATGCAAATATTTGAACTGAAAATTTCTGCAACAAAAGAAGTGGCATTTCAAATTAATCAATTAGAACTTTAAATCTTAAAAATAACACCTACACAAAGACATATCAGGTGTTCGTAACAAAATATTAGTTTGCCATGTTTCATAGAAAGTGAGTATACTGCTATGTAGCATAAATAGCAACAAATGATTCGACGTTCATGATCACAAAGAATCCCACTAAGCATAATGACTTCTTAACAAAACAACAAATTGTAGAATCCTAAAACTGGTTCTACACAAATTAGTAATCTAAACATTGGTTCAGTTACACGATGGAGCTTGTCTTTACTTTTTACATGAGTTGAGTAAGATTAAACCACCTAAATCACTACTTGAAATGGAAAATAACTTATTGTGTTGAACTTTAGAGGGTAAAATATCAAAATGACAAGTAAAACATAACAAGATATTCTTGACAAATTAAGTGACGCTTGAAAAAAGAAATGCTGGTAGAAGTTTTGACTATGCTCAGACTTTTTACTTAAGAAGTATCAATCTACATCAAATGCTCTATACTAATCCTGCAAAACGGTTAATTGCTCCTTAAGTTTTTGATATGTCTCTTCTTTACAGTTCTTTGTGTACCTTGGTTTAAACATCTTATTACTCAATTGTGACTTCATAATTTCTAACTTTACTAAATTTACTTTATCCCTCAAATATTCAGTACATTTATGATAGGTTTTCGAAACCCTGTTTGCAAAGCAAGTTTGGATGCAGAGTTATTATTGTGAAAAGGTATATAATTAAGAGGTATTACATGTTTTGAAGAATACTAATCAGATAGATAATTAAAAAAAAGTATTGCTTATTAGAGAAATTATTTATTTTGCAAAATATTTAACTATGTATTACATACCGAATTAAATTTAAGAATTCTCGTCTAAGCTAAAAGTAGATTGCAATTTTTCTCTCATGTAAGTTTAGGCATTCCTTTCCTTACCTTCACAAAAATTTTAGCAAAAACACCATAGATGAGGAGGAATCAGTGCATTTGCACCCTTCAACAAGCTAATATAATGCATTTCATTGAAAACTTTTATTATATTGGTGGATGATTTGGCACAAATTTCATGGTTTCCTTTACGTATAATGTGCAAGTCAGTTACATAGAAAGTACACTAAAACATTTATGCATGATGTGTTTAAAAAGATTTTTTAGGTGTCAAATTAAATTGTTGTGTATTCTCATAGCTATTAGAAGCGGAACAATCTTAGTCTTACTCTGGATAACAAATTTATGATAGGTTGTCGTAACAAACAAATTATGGAATTTGATTTCTTCACCAATAGCCATAATCTTCATGCCACGACAGAAGCTATGATAGTTTCCCATACCAAACAGTCAAACACAAAAGTCCTTCCAATTGAGTTATAGTGATAATAGATTTTTTTTATTCCCTTTTGATTTCGAACTAGTGAGGGAAACAAATTTCAATAAACATAATATAACAATGCAAGTGCACGCAATATGTAAACTACCATAGAAAATATTGTAGGAAAATTCAATATAGAAAATATTTTTAATCACTTACCAATCATATTCCAAAAAAATGTTGTTATGAGACCCTTAATATACAGTATTCTAGTGAAACCAGTGATAACCCCTAACTTACAAAGATTGCGATTTATTTTTTGGTTGTTATATTTATCTTAACCTCTTGTTATTTTTTAATTTTGTTGATGAAATATAATGATAAATTATTAATTCTGTAAATAAAAAGAAACGTAAAAACTATTAAAGCCTGAAAATTGAAAGACGAAAGAAAAGAGTACAACACCATTAGTGAAATGACGAGGATACTAAGTACATCACAATCTTTTCGATATCAACCTATGAATCCGATACCTTGTGTGATCTAGTATTGACAAAGACTGTTAAGAAGAAAACAACAACAAGGTATATACTTGGTATATCGAACAAGTATCAAAGCCGAACCTAACGATAGGGATCAACCCAAGTGTTAGGATTAACGTAGGGCGTATTTACTTTTAGTTATAACTAAAACAATAATTATACTTGCGGAAAGTAAAAGTAAAGACACAACAAGATTTTGTTAACGGGGATTTTGCAAATGTAAAAAAAACCCCGGAACCTAGTTTAGTTTTGAATACTCTCAGAATTAAATCACTATACAAAGACTACTACCAACTTCGTATAGTCGAGACCAAGTAAACTACCTTAGTTACCTAGTTTCTTCAGTATCCATGTGCATATAGCCAATCTTTCCAATGTACGTGAATCCTAAGATAGAGTCCGCCATCTTAAGTTGATTTAGCTGTTGTGAAGATTTCAGGCACTCAACTCCTCTGGATCATCTTCCGAAACAGTAAAGGACTAATCTATTCGGTGATCACGATTCCAATATCAAGAAGTAAATCAAAGATTACATGTTGAGTTAAACAAAGACTCTTCTGTTGAATTTAATAAACTCCTTTATTGGG
The DNA here is from genome assembly GCF_003573695.1 of Papaver somniferum. Taxonomy (NCBI): domain Eukaryota; kingdom Viridiplantae; phylum Streptophyta; class Magnoliopsida; order Ranunculales; family Papaveraceae; genus Papaver; species Papaver somniferum. Next base: position 34,654,103 of record NC_039361.1, on the reverse strand, counting down.
TAAGATCTACCAAGCCTTAGATTATAAAAATAACCAGATCTAGGTATACAAACTATCAGATTCAGATACTGAAGAATACCACCAAATATAGTTTGCCGATCTAATACGACTAGAAAATAAGATTTCTATCAAAAGATAAATAACTCTTAGTCGGATCACTGCCGATCAAGTGTGTGCACGAAGTTAAATCACAAAGATATGAAACCAATAAGAAACATTATTGTCTTCAAATCCTTAATGTTTTATTTAATTTGTACCTGCACAAACAAATTTGATCCCCTTGTGATCGACCACGCACATAACGGATTAACAATGGATGATCACAAGCCTATCCTCAAATCTAAAAATAGATGCGATCTACGTTGATCCTTGATCTAGTTTGAGTGACCTTATGTCAGAAGAGAAGGATCTCAAGAATAATCAAACTAAGTGCAATCAAGGTTCAACCACCGTTAGTCAATCAAATAAATAACCAAATACTAAAATAACAATTCAAATTCTAGTCCCGTCGTCGGTACTATCTAGACGCTTCTTGAACCCACATAAGTCTTTAAACTAGCAGACATAAGAGATTTCTCCTAATTAGTCTCTTCTCCAATATATTATTACAAGTAATACTATTAGTCGGCTACATCAGTGACTACAAAATAAAGTGCCTGCCCCAGGTCGAATTTGTCAGAAGAATAAAATCCACTATTTATAGACCAAGGTAGTTTGGATACTAAGGAATTTCTTTAAACCGAAAATATTTTCAAGATATGCAATAAACACCAATTTTCGGTTTTTGTCTAATTCCAACCAATATCCAACTTTTATTGATGAAGTTCAAGTATCCACATAACTTTTGTTTATGAAGTTCCACAAGCTCCCCTTAGTAGTTCTTCGTCTTCAATCGATGAACGCCGTGAAGTCTAAAGCTCAACTACACATTCTATCCTAATCCGAGACATAGCTATAAGTAGACTATAAATCAAGACTTATAGTTTTGGCAACTAAACTTGAAAAACAAGCTTGAGATAGCGACGCTTGCGAGTTCGACCGAGCAGTGCTCTAACAAGTTTATCACCTAAACACTTAAGATTGTTAGACTCGATAATACCAAATATAACAATATCTACTATAAACACGAGAATTCATATATAGAAAATAGAACAAACCTCATCGATTTATAGATAGAACCCCAAGAACAAGTTGTGACGATTAATTAAAAGAAAAAAACAACATGATTAAAAACGTAACTACCTCATTGGACAACAGAATGAGAGACTAACCTGGGCTAATATCTCTCTCTTCTTATATGTTTAACAAACCATGCATGCGTTTACATATATATATTTGACAAAAAGTGTCATAAAATGTATGTGAAGATGGAAAAGACCTGATTAATCTTTCATCCCTTGGACTGCACAATATCGAATCCATTTGCAGTTGCTGCCATCATCTTTTCATCTACTTGAGACAAGAAACAAAATAAAACTTAAACACAGGTTACGTACAACTGAGTTGTAACATGAATAAGGAAAGAATCTAGCTAGGTACCTTGTTTCATATATTCACCTGCAGTAGAGTTCCCTAAGGAAAGCGTAGTGAAAAGAAGGCAAAGCAGAAGGCTTGAAAAGGCATTCATTAATACAGTGTATGGTAATCTTTCTTCTGAGAATTGTAATTAGCTAGGTTTTTCTTTTTGTCTTGAATGTTCAACAAGCAAAGGAGGAGAGGAAGTAAAGATGAAAGAGTAGGTGGGATTTATAGAGAATCCAAAATCTAAAGTTGTAACCCAAGTCAAAGCAGGGGTTCCGACATCCCCTGGCAGATGAGTACCAGTATATCATTAATTACTTGTACTTTTAGGGTTTTAGACATTGAATAGCCAAAACACACGAATTAAAACAAAGACAGTTTTCAAACTCCAAAGCGTGAAAACTTGAATTTAGACTTTTTGGGCAGGCTTCAAAATGTTAGGATGTCAGTTGGTCGAATGCATGCAACTTAAGGAAGGTTTTCTGGCCAAGTATTCGAGCTAGCTGCCGACCGAGGCCAAACTTTACCTTAAAAAATTATCTGAGTAAGCCTACATGTTATAGGGGCTCCTGATCGTCTGTTCAGGGAAAGCCGCTGTTATCTGTTCCCACCAGTCACTAGCGGACACGTGTTTGTAACTGTCATTGAACACTAAAGAATTTTTGACCAAAAACTTTGTTGACACTCACACCCAGAAATTTCTCTGGTTAGCAAGCACACAGGGTACAATGGTACAATTAACATCGCGTAAATCCCTTTCCTTCAACTATTCAAGGTAATAATAAGTAGAACTAAAGATGTTAATTAGTTTGAGCAAGGTCAGACAAAATTTCATTCACATATGGAAAATAAAGATACAGACCCTAAAATTCCATTGAGCATTTGAGCTCAGTTCGGTGGTGTCAGACAAAAGTTCTCGGGTACATTTCTCCTTTTGAAGCTGAAGCTAATGGTGCCCTGGCTGGCTGGTGTTAAGCTTGCCATTTCAAGTGGTTGTCTGGATCACCTCAGATCCATTTTTACTTTGTCATAAAGGAAGACAACTCAGTGGCACGTTCCTAACCTGCTTATGCAGTCTCTAACGCAAAAATAAAAAAATCGCTAGAACCAGGGATTGAACCTGTGACCTTGTGGTTAAGGGCCACACGCTCTAACCAGCTGAGCTATACCAGCTTTGTTGACAATCTCAAGTTACATATTACTCAAAAATGTGAAAATAGTATTAAACTGATTGGTGCTGAACAACAACACCTTCAACGATTTGATTAGTTAGTTTACATACTGGTACCGTACCGGGGCACATGAAACTGTTCCATGCTCGTGTATCTCCCCCAGCTTAGAATTTTGCTGCATAATATGAAGATCAGGCTGTCCCTTAGCAAAACACAATGAAGCAGACGTTGAGGTGTCACGATCTACGTGACAATTAGGTCTCAGGAAGCAATTCTGATCTCTAAGGATAGAGATGGATTGGGGAGAACATAAGATTTTAGAGAGAAAAGATATTTTGATTGTTAATTTTCATGCCTACTTGATACATCAAAGTTGTCCTTATAAGGACTCAATAAGCTAACCGTGCGAAGCACGTGCCCTTTACACAGATACTACTAATCCTACGACTATAACTGCTCCAAGGCCAAAACATAAATAAAAGATAAATGGCTGTCCCTAAATAAGTGAGGTCTGCCTTAACATTTATGACATGAGGCCAATATTATCGGTTTTCCTCGTACTGGGAAAGTGGAATAAGCAACAAGCAAACAAAAACAACAAAAAAAATGTAATTGTGCGTCAAAGAGCAAAACTGCTTTGTGTGTACAAACCTCAAAAAACAATGGGACCAGTTGTTTTTTGCTTTATTAAGACAATTTCTATGAGATGAACATCCATTTTGTTCATTTTTCGAACAAAATGAACAAAAAATAATTTTTTTTTTATTCCTATTATGGACTCAACAAACATGAAAAACGAGAGGTCAAATCAATAAATTTGTTGGTTTGTTGGCTGCGGACCGACAAGGAATGCGTGTATCAATTAACACCGCGCGGAACCAACCAAATTCGCGAGAGGATCTTCTTTAACCGCCCGCGTGTCTTCCACAACTGCCAAGTACAATTTTTTTTCCAAATATTTTTTTAATTACTAAAATTTTTATTTAATTTCAAATTAACAAAAAGAGACTACAAAAAGTTGTTAACACGCCTATCCACAAGCTGGGCTCCTACGCCTTTCTGAATTACAATTCCTAATCTATGGAATAAAAAAAATATTTTTCTTAGTATTAACATCATATCTAAATAAATAATTATTCATCCGCTTCAAAAAGTTAATGGTATCTTCCCCGATTTCGCCCAAAGTCGAAAAAGCCAAAGTACCAAATCCATATCCATGTGACTGACAGATATCAAAATACTTTGTACATTTGCGAGCAACCGCATTTGCAATAGCAAGCCCAGGCCGGAAAGTGCGAACACCACCACCAGAAAAGGGGATACACCCGTAACGTCAAAACACATATCTCAGCCATTTTCCCAATTATGTACAAGGATATCCGCAGGTTTCAACCCACCCCCATTGCTGGATAAGAAACCTAAAGCCACCTCCTTTCTCGCAGTGATGCCTGACCGACAACACATATCAGCAATAATGTCATGCACCATGTCATGTTGAAACTTGAAACCAACCTCATGTGCACAGTGATGAGCGTGGTCACCAAAAATATCCATTTTCTTGTTGCAAAAAGGACATAAACTGCCATCCTTGAATAAGGGTATACCTAATCGATAACATATAACAACACTAAACTATTGAGGTCCAATCCTATGGTTAAGGCCTTCAATAAGGATCGCTAAGAGATAGTCATGTGCATGCAGAGTTTTGTTACATTGCCATAATGCTTTATCTCTGTCTGACATGGGGAAAACATTGGGTAAATCTTTCATAACCACATCGAAGTATCTAACTGCCAACGTAGACATAGTGTTGGGGGAATTAACTCCCATGCGAATTGATGAAGTATCCACGCCGCAAACATTAGCAAACAAGTCCAGAACCTGCTGCATACTAGGCCCATAAACTGAGAATTGTGACTTATTAAGAATTAACTCCTGCAAACCCCTAGTCTGTAAGCATGAAGCTAGGTAACAATAATTCATAGTGTCGGCCATACTATATATACCCAATCCACCATACCTGATAGGCAATGTAACTAGGCGTTGTTGAAGGGCATCGAAACCCGGACCATCGCCTGTCACAAACAATCTCATGTATTGTAGAAGGTGTGAATCAAAAACTGCTTGGGCCTCTTGAACTGCTGATAACCTTTTGGTTCTCATTGTGAAATATAAACGCGAAACGCCAACACAATTACGTTACAAGAGTAACTCACTTTGGGGGTCATTAAGTTTATGAATAAGGTTTGGTGGTTTTATTAACTCTACACAAAACCATTTCGCTGCAAAAATCTTGATCAAAGCTAACGGGCCCCCCTAACAACTTGACACTGTTCTTTGGTATGGAAATCTGAACCGGGAAGACATCCTCTATAAAGCTTCGAGCATCAACGGATGGCCAGTAAATTTCAGTCTTAAAAATGTTCAGATGGGACCAAGAGCAGAACCATCCTATTGAATTATACGCAGAGCCTTAGAGATCTTCAAAGTTTCGCCAATTAGAGTGTCGTCGTCCAGATACCAAGCTTGAAGATCTAAGACACATTGCTCAACAATTTTCTTCACCAGGGGATGTATAGTGAGTGAAAACAGGAGAGGACCCAATGGGTCTCCTTGTTGTACCCCCTTTGCAGATGAAAGAATGCAGTCCATGTAATATAATCTTTCCAGAGCAGCGTAACAAAACTCCACCCATTTGGAGATATAAGGACAAACACGCCTAACCTGCTGCAGCACAGAAGACCTGTCAACCATATTAAAAGCATTACAAAAGTCTATTAGGAGCATAGTTTTTGAGTTCATATGACCATTTTCCTCAAGCATTCTATTAACGGAATGCAAAATTGCTTCTCCCCACACGGTATACCAACCCCAAACTGGTAGTCTCCCAAAAATGAACTCATCTCTTTGCACACAGTATGAGCAGCGACTTTAGAGACAATTCTTCTCCAAACAGTGCCCACAGATGTTGGCCTAATGATGCCATCCGGTTTAAGAAGCGGGTTTAGCGGTGCACTAGCCACAAACTCACCTAGTTGAGGAGCGCATCTGCCGGATAACCAAAGATTGATAACTTGAGTAATTGAAAAAAGCAGCTCGTCTGTAACAGCAGCTGCAGGACCATTGAGAGCATCCAAATGATGTTGGACTCTCAAACCATCACGACCACATGCAGTTCCTTTAGGAAAACTCTTGAGCCTGTTGAGGATAACCTCACTGTTGGTGCTAATGTTGTCCAAGTGATCCTCATGAGGGGGTATATATGGTGGAGGACCTTGAGGATGTTTAGCTAACAATTCATTAAGAGTAGCTTCATCATTTGGATCTATGCCGTTTGAGGACAACACTTTGATAGATGCAATGAATAATCCATTCCTGGTTTTTTTACGACGTATGCGCAAATTGATATCGTCCTGACTAATCTTCTTATTTCCTTTCTTGTTGTTGCACGGATGATTCAATTCCTCCAGCATTTTGTGCACCAAGAAGCTACATCCATCTGGTTCACGCCATCTCATGAATGCCTGGTTGATGGAAGCAGCCTGCAATTTTTTTCTTATGCTTGACTTCTCCTCAAAACTGCACTTCGGAGAGTAAACACGCAAAATACAAATAGGCAACAATAGCAATTGTATCCATGTGAAGGTATCATCAGGGTAAGATATTACCTTATCCAACGTAGACTTGAGAACTCTCGAAAATTGGAGCCTACATTTAGGGGGAATAGTCTTCACCATAGGAATCTATTTTTGAAAGACACTATTCAGAAGTTGCAGGTTAAGACACGGCACATACTCACCAACCACATTATTATCAGGATTCTCAACAGGAACTGTAGCACGGTTGATACCGTGGATTAAGAAATTTGCATTGTACCTATTGAAGGGGGCTAGAATCATGTCCCCATTATGTGAACTACATGGCCTGATCCAGGCATGAAGTTTCATACATGCTGAACACAACCACATCTTTAACTAGGGCTTCACAACGGGTAGGGTGGGTAGGATATGGCCTATACCCTCCACCCTACCCGTTTACCAGCGGTTAAGAAAATCTTTACCCGCCACCCTACCCGCCAAATAATGGATAGGGTAGGATACGGTTAAAAAACTGGCGGGTAGGGTAGGGTTGGCGGGTAGGAGTAGGGTATGTGCACTTATAGGTAGGGTGGGTAGGATATGGCCTATACCCGCCACCCTACCCGTTTACTGGCGGTTAAGAAAATCTTTACCCGCCACCCTACCCGCCAAATAGTGGATAGGATAGGATACGGTTAAAAAACTGGCGGGTAGGGTAGGGTTGGCGGGTATGGGTAGGGTATGTGCACCCCTATCTTTAACTGTGTAAGAACTTCTTCCCAAGCATAGAAAGTTTCATGATTGTTCTCGATTCTTTGTCTACAACTGGATATTTCCTCACCATTGACCATATGGATATCATTGAGATGCTCTAACAGAGAGTACTTCAACAAACCCTTACCCCAACCCCATTTCTACAATTATCGTAACCCCTGAAAGGACATTGAAAATACATACCAGAATGTGCAGCCGATTCTGGAGGACCTGGCGTTGAAGAAGAACTTGTACCTGACATGTTTTTGATGAAAACAACCCAATAACAGCATAAAGAGTAAAGAAAATGGGAGGTAAATCAACTCCCAAAGTGAACTCAATGGACAATCAGAATAGGTGGAATCGAACTAGGAAAAATCAAGAAGAAACAGTGTTTGATTTGTACTCAAACACAAAAAAAAATCAGGGACTAGGACTTGGAAATTTACCGGATTAGCTTCCAAGGGGACAGACCTGTAAACACCACTCTTAATTCATGGAAGAAACTTTTCAAAAAAGATTGAATAAAATCTTGGAATCATCAAACTCATTCTAATCACCACTCAAAAACACAATCGAAAAGTTAAATCCCTCCATTAACACGTCCTAAAGAGAAGATGACCGGAACTTGTATTCAATTGTTAACCACAACAAACTGAAGTTATGCCAACCTCAAATCACCAAAGTGAAAAACTTCAGGAAACCCATACAAAAACTGAAATGATAGTATTATCAAATGATCGGAAACATGGATTAACCGATTAAGAGTTTTACCATGAAAACGAGAAGAAATTTGATTGAATTGATGGAAGAATTAGAAGAAATTCTCAAAGAAACGATGAGTTTCACAGGAACGAAAAGCAGGAGAAACGAAGAAAATCCCAAATATTATTTTATTATTATATCCTATTTTATCTCACTTTATCCTATTTTATGTCACTTAAATATAATATTTTATATGTTAATTTTATTCTACAAAAAATTTATATTAAAAAGAAATAATAGTGGGCCTAAAAAACCAGATTTGTTCATTTTTCTTTAATTTTCCATAGTGGAAAATCGCGTTTGTTCGTCCACGTGGCTCACCAAAAAAAATATATTTGCTGATTACTATAGGAATTTCCCTTATGCGAGAAACTGGAAACAATGGCAGTGGCATGCAATATTTGGTAAATTGGAGTATTGGAACTGAGTTTCTGTGTACCACCTTTTTAAAGAAGTGCCCATCCTTCTTTTGACCAGCCGACGGAGGTTGCTTCTTGTCAGGTTGTGAATTTTCTGATAGATCGGGTCAAGCTCAGTAATGAGGCCATGGATAGTCACAATTACGCATTCGGGTGAATGCAGAATGGATGACAATTAAGCAACAAATTATTCCACTCGTCTATTGAACATACAAAGATATAGATTTGCTCGACCAACTGACCAAGGATTGTCAGGCATTTGGCAGTGGTTTTTTTTTTCTTTTCTGAAGGATATCATTTGGGTCTAAGGTATTTTTTGTTTTTTTTTTTCGCCAAGGCCAAAAAAAAAATTCTACTAACCCTACGACTATAAATGCCCCAAGGCCAAAACACAAATAAAAGACATATGAAAAGATAAATGGTTGCCCCTAAATAAGTGAGGTCTGCCTTAACATTTATGACAAATCCCACTCCTTCAAATTATTCTTGTCCTCAAGGAGATGAAATGAGCTTAACCTTGGGAGAAAACATGGGTGGCAGACTTGCAGCTCCATCTCGAATAATTGTAAACTTCACAACTTGAATACCAAGGTCCCTAGAAACGTAAACCATTCTTCTGAACAATAGGCATCAAGCTTAGTCGTAGTTCCCTTTCTAAAATAGTTGATGCTCCACCTTCAAAAATGATCAACGCACTTGGGTAATCTGAGTTTATTTCCCCTAAGAAAACAGACTCAGTAGCTTCGTAGTTCTTGGCTTCACAGGTATGAATAAACCTCTCATTATACGCCTCAATTTCAATTAACATCCACAGAGTTGTAGCAATGGTACCAACTCTCACCCTTTTCTGAGATATAAAATCCTCACTCCATAAGCACGAAAAGAACCAGGTGTGTCTTCCAATCTCAAGGAGACCACCAAGATCAACAGAATTGTGGTGCAAATCAACACAGGCATGAACTCAGACATACGCTTGCCACAATAAATGTTATGCTGAACATAATACAAGGATTGAAGACAAGTCATATTCGAATTCAGAGATACCTTAATGATTTTTCCTTGACTCTACTTACATGGACCTGTAATGAAGAGATTATAATACCTAAGAATGTGTAAGAAAAACCAACCACTCGAGGAACTTCCCCAAACATTGTTGACTTAATCGCTTCCTGGTTGTAAACCCACACATAACACACATTCATCTTCTTAGCGACAACCACACATTCAAAATTTTTGTTGGAAGTCAGCTTCATGTTGATGCCAATTAATCGAACTGATGAGGAAATTAGCTCTAAAATCAACTTCCTATATTCAATCTTATAGGAAGAAGTCAAAACCACGAGGAGGAAGCATCCTACCAGGCCACTGTGTGAGATGGATATATTCATTTCCTCCCTTGGATCAGCTGTATGAGAATGGTAATTTATGCTGGTAGAGAAGTATCTATTGTGGTGTACAATTTATCCCAAAACCTTTTAAGAAGTATGCAGCTTTTAATGTGCAGTAAGTTAATTAGCAAACCATGTAAAGTAGTGACGAGACCTGCGATTACCTCTTCACACCTGAGCATAATAATCCTGGAGATATGACAATTAGTCGAATTAGAAGCTAATATCCCAAGGTATGCCAAGCATTTCAGTAATGCACTTGCTGATAGCATGAACTTGACAACCCCACCCTTATCTTGTATTGTTGAGCCATTAAATGTGGATATCTTCAGTTGGTTCAATGATTGAGGATTATTCTTAGCATAATACTCAGCTGCCATTATAACATACTTGTCAAGACTTGTACTGCTTGAAGTTAGGAAGACCTGCTACCACCATTGACTTAGAAAAAACCTAGTACTACCTGTTAGAGCACTGCTCGTTTGAAATCGCATGCATTGATATCTCAAGCATGTTTGTCAATGTTAGTGATCAAAACTATAAGTCTTGATTTCTAGTCTACTATTAGCTAAGTCTAGGACTAGGATAGAAAGTGTAGTTGAGATTAAGAACTCCATGGCGATCATCATACAAGACGAAGAACTACTCAAGGAACTGGTGGAACTTCATCGACTAAAAGGTATGTGGAGACTTGAACTTATCTATCACTCAAAAGTCTATCTACTGTATCTCCTATCTTGAGAAAAAAGTCGTTTTGCTACATAGACTATGATTATACACATTTGCTATTTCGATCCGAGTTTATCTCGCTTATTTATTTCTCGAAATATGTGTTGGTAAGATTTCGCTTTGGCCAAGTTCATCTTTACCTAGTGACGAAAGTCATGTTATGTTTCAATCACTTGCAAATGGCTTTGATGAAAAATGGTTTGTGAATAACAATCATATAACGTCCTCTAAGAATGTTTCAATGATTGAAATGGGATTTTATATTATATAACCATGGTTGGATATAAACATTGTGAGGTAACTCATACATGTATAAGTCCTTATTCCTTGAACCAAAGTATGCGTACTTTGTTGATTAGGAAAACTGGAACAGAGTCCGCGAACCCAGTCCGCGTACTGTCGGAGGTTCTCTTCTCGAGAAAATCTACCGGAGTTTGTGAACTATTTACAAACTCATTCCGGGTACTTAAGTCCGTGTACCAGTCCGAGTACTTAAGTTGATTATTTTTTAAAAACGATTATTCGTGAACTTAAACTTATATAAACTAAGGAATGCAAGTTTGCAAACCGTGGCTATAAAGTTCATGAAATTGATTCGAGTGAATCAAATTGTTTTTGTTTCAATTGTGTCTATTATAAAGATCTAAGCAATTGAACAACTCTCTAACTAGTTCATTTGAGTCATTTGAACTAGTTATGGTAAAGAAGAATATGGTTGATATGAAAGTGCTCATATGGCTAACCATTTGGTTAACAACTGTTGAACAAACTAGATGTACAAGTTTAGGTATGGTTACACGAACCTAGATAAACGTGCATTTCATTTGTGTGTAACAAGCTAAGTTTCGATCTAATGGTTGAAATATATTAACTTGAATCTAATCATGATTTCATCTAACGGTGAATATTGAATGCTTTGTTACTAAGCTAAAGGAGAACTCTAGCAACTGGGAAACCTAATCCCCACACCTCCTGTGTGATACTAGTTGTATTAGCTAGAGTCGATTCTCCTTTAACCTTAGGTTTCTGTCGAGATCCTGTAGGTTAACGACTTGAAGACTTCATTGGGATTGTGAAGCCAGACCGTACTACTTTTCTTGTATTTGTATGATATGATCTTGCTGTTTCTATCGTACTAAGTATAATCGTAAGGATTGTCTTGAGATTGATTTCTCCGATAGGAAAGATATAAAAGTAATCACAAACACCTTTGTCTCATCTTTTGTGATTCCATAATAACTTGTTTCGCTAGTCGATTAAGTTTATTTTGAGGTGATTGATAATACATGGCTGTTCTTCGGGAATATAAGTCTGGTTTATCAATTGGTTCCTGTTTACCTTGATTTATCAAAATACGGAACAAAAACTCATAGGTATTTCTGTGGGAGACAGATTTATCTATTACCATTGACTTTTCTGTGTGATACAGATTTGTTTATTAAAGTCTTCGACTTTTGGTCGTAGCAACTCTTAGTTGTGGGTGAGATCAGCTAAGGGAATCAAATGCGTAGTATCCTGTTGGTATCAGAGACATAAGGAGCGCAACTGTACCTTGAATCAGTGTGAGATTGATTGGGGTACAACTACAGTCCAGACCGAAGTTAGTTTGTAGTGGGCTAGTGTCTGTAGCGGCTTAATACAGTGTATTGTTCAATATGGACTAGGTTCCGGGGTTTTTCTGCATTTGCGGTTTCCTCGTTAACAAAACTTGTGGTATCTGTGTTATTTCTTTTCCGCATTATATTTTGTTATGTAATTGAAATATCACAGGTTGTGCGTTTGAATCAATCAATTGGGAAATCCAAACTTTGGTTGTTGATTGAAATTGATTGATACTTGAACATTGGTCTTTGGTACCGTTCAAGTGATTTCTTTCGTATTCAATTAGACTCGCAGATTTCTATTTGCTTGAGTAAGTATTGAATCGAGAAAGAGAGATATAGCTCTTTGATATACTTTTATTAAGATTGAATCTGACTGTCTAGTTGATTCTCTTAAAAGTATATTGGAGTGATCGCTGTCGTAGGCGTCAAAAATAATTACACTTTCTTACTACTCAAAATATATAATGAAGCAAGGTCAAGAAAGGATCGTTCCCACAAAGAGGACTTAGGTTGTCAATATGTTTTGGTTTCCTAAAAGTAACACGGGGGGTTTTCTGATTTTTATAATCTAAAAGTAAAATAAAAGCAAACAAAACAATAAAGCACACAAATCAAGGATGTGAAATATTGGGTAAAGGTTTCATCTTCATTAGCAAACAAGTTTTGAATGTATGATTAGAATTCGTATTTAATCTCGCTATCATCAAAAGCCAAAGAATACCTTATTGCAAGAATACTTCGTAAATTTCCCAAGTCATCAACACACACATTAGAGCTGCATATGTGAATTCTACCTAAAGAATAACCTAACGCCTTGCGCTAATTAAGTTCAATTCCTAGGAGCATTAAGTTTAATAAATAGGCTAATCAATGCAATTGTCATACATTGCGCATGACAATTCGGACAATGGTCAATTTCTACATATGACTACAAGAGTGTGTCACTACAAACCGTAATCATATCATGCTACTCGTATTCAAGGTTATCGCTCGATGATGAACCCTAAATTAGCTATAGATATGGATGTAAGTTCAATCAATTCTAGACTTAACTAAACAAACATTCAATCATATTGCAATACATCAATCATGCAATTATTATACGTAGTAGAAATCAAACGATAATATTGAGAGAAAACTAATTCATAAAAATCATAACTTGGCTGCAAAATCCAACTACATCTTCAATCAATAAAAATAATCAACTACTTGGGTTTTTGGAAATCATCACAAGGAGTTTAGAAGAATCTATCATGTGAAACCCTAGAAAGCAAGTAGATGTCTCCCTAATGGAGATATATCGGTTTAGAGAAAGACTTTTCTATTTATATGCTTCCCCCATTCCAAAAGGATACTCTTTCCAATATTAGGTCTTCTCAAAACCCATCTCTAATTAGTCCACCAAGCCCATGTGTGGAAAACACCCGCGTGAAAAATGTTCGCCGGGATTGCTGACGTCATCGCCGGAATCTGACTGGAATGCTGCCGCCGGTTACCAGAAAAGTACACTACCGGTCGACGGTCAAACTTGGTCATCGGTCAAAGTCGACTGGTCAAGCCAGTGAGTTAAGCCAGCCAGGTCAGGTTGAGTTAGAGAGCTAGTCAGCTAAGTCAGACCAAGGCCTAAGCTTAATGTTCACCATCATGGAGCAGCATTCTGCAATTGCAGCCGTTCTCACTGCCTCGGGCCATCTCTGCACTTCAATTTCACTTATAAACAAAGTATAACAGCAGCAGCAGCGTTACTTCTTGCACCTCTTCTTACTCATTTCGCAGCATCAACTCTGCCCTATCACCTGGAATTCCATAACACCATCAATTCCATTCTCAACTGCTCATACAAACTTCTATTCAGTTACCACTACAGTACCACCATCTTCTATTGCAGCACAGATTCAGCTCCACCTGAACCATTACTTCCCTGAATTCATCCTTGACAACACCATGACCATTCATCACAACCTGTACTCATTTATTCAACCACATTGACACCTAAATCTTCACCACCAACTGCCAATCTATTGTCTTCTATTCCTGCTTTGAACTTCTCAATATACTCTAATTTCTGCAGCATACTAACCACCTTCCTCTGACTTCCAGATCATTTCAAACCCATCATTCACAACAACCTCAAAATCACTGATTTCAATCAGTATCAAATTTCCATACAATTTATTCTTCATCTGAACTCCTCCTTCATAACCAGACCCACTGGTATCAACAATTTCTTCTTTCTTATCTCAAACTCGACATCTGAGCACAAACCCCTAAATCTGTTCTTCAAGAACACCGACGCCACACAAACCCTCAATCGATCTAACTACCCGACCATCTCTTTCATTTCAACTGACAAATTCTTCTCTTGATTTCTCCATCGACCCATCTTCTTCCTCATTTACCAGTTGAACATCGATCTGTATTTCTTCATTAATTCACGGCATATCAGTTCTTAGGTTTCATACAGATTTGCCCCATTTCCTTCTCTCAATCGATGACAGTAGCTTCACCAAGTCTTCTTCAATATCCCAGAAACAACAAGTCCAGAACCCCTCTCTAATTCTCTCAATCCGTTAACGGCAGCAGCTGCTGTCTTGCTCTCTTTCTCAATTTCATACAGAGAAGGAATAAATGAATCGAGAAACTCATCTCTGAGTTTTAGGTTTTGTGTAGGAATGGAAGAGTACACATGCACCCAACAAATTACTACAGGCCATCCAGTTATCATTTTGGCTTGTCAGTCTCATAGAACCGACAACCTAACTCTCTTTCAGCCATAACTGACAATTCTTTCTTCACTCCTTGCGCAACATTAGCCTGTTCCAAATATCGCCTGGGAATTGATCTTTTCGCCGTTTAGCTCCAATTGGATGATTTCTCCTTCTTTTGCTCATAATGACTCTAAAGTACGTAAAACACTCAAAAGTAAACATAAGATACATAATTCACACTAAAACTCGCAAAGAAAGCATAAACAATAGATAAATATTAAGGCGTTTACAACACTTATCAAATTCGCCCACACTTAGACTTTGTTAGTCCTCGAGCAAATCAAACAAAATAATTCTAAAACATACATAAAACTCCATGTCGCCGAGGATACGGTTACTCTTAGCATGAATAACAGGCCTTTGAACCCCTAGGTGTCCCTAGTGGATGAGTTATAGTCTCGTGAAGGTTTACAAGAGGTGTACCTACAAAACCTTTACTTCCAAAATCCAGCTACCTGTGAAAAGTCTAAACATGACACTAAACATTTTGTAATTGGCATACTATAAATGATTACAGGAGGAAGTACCCACTTTCAAATCCAATTAATAAATTCTTAATATAGCTTTATCAGAAAGTTGAACACAACCACAATACTCGGAATCGAGTCAACCACAATCACATGCAAAGATTAAGAAGATGGATATAAAAAGTAGATGGTGGCGGACTGTTGACTAAGGTGAACGGTGTTTCCCATATCTGTCTGAAGGTCACTGCCAAAACAAACCTAAAAATCCTATTGGATTGAGCTACTGGTCTGAATTCTAATATCAACACAGCTGACATATACAAGGGAACCAGCGGTCGACAAACTTAATTCTAGATTAATTCACTGGAATATACAAGGGAACCAATGATCCATTTTATTCAACACAATAATAATATATTTTTTTTCACTTTTTTTTTTATTCTTTTTTTTTCTTCAAATCGACAACATGATTGGATCGTTTTGAATCCAAGCGCATGATTCTTGTCAACAGATTACATGGTAATTCCCATGGATCCTGCATTCCACGCTTGCTTAGGCGACGAAGACAGGGAGAACACACACATATTTCTATCCAAGTGTCAACCTTTTTTTTATGTACACCGTTTGGTCAAATTGGTCTGGTCTTTTTTTTTTCTTTCTTTTTTTGTAACTCAATCACTCTATGTCATCCTAGCAGTGATAACAATTCGATGTTGGTGCCCCACCAAATCACTTAGAGAAATAATAGATAAATATGGAAAAATAAAAATAGAACGTGACATGGTGACGACTCCGAGATATGGTGACAACTAACATGTTATTTATTCTTATATTTTGTTCGTTTTCATATGAATAGACTCTAATAATGGGTTCCTCAACTCCTACAACCACGATGTTTCCATTAGTGTAAGGCACAAGTTTCTAGACTTAGGAGTTTATCATCTTTTTTTTTTTTTTAGTTTTTCTACTTTTTTTTTCTTATAAACACAAGGAAAAACTAATAATGCTAAAAACTCTATATGAGAACACTCCCTCACATTTAAACTGTACATTGTCCTCGATGTAAAATTTAGTCATTCAAAGTAAATCTCAAGATGGGAAATTCATAATATGATAAATATACACAATAAGAAAATAAAATGCATAATAAAAATTGATACTCCAACGCATAGCTATTTCTGAACAATAGAGGATAAACACTAAACAAGCTATTTAGTTGGCATCTAATCCCAACTCAGCCAATATATACCTCATCGTCAAGAAAAAAATTCCATCTACTTAGAAAGGCTAGTGTTTATTCTAAATTGTTCAAAAATCTCTAAAAGCTGGAGTTTTGATATGCAAATATCCAATATAAGAAAATAAAGATAAAAGACTTGCGAAATAAAAAGATAGAGATAGATACACAAAACCAGTGGGTTGCCTCCCATTTAGCGCTTGGTTTAAAGTCGTCAGCCCGACTTCCAAGAAGAATTCCCCATACACCAATAACCTGAAAAGTTGGGGATCCACCCATAGAACCTGTTTTTCAAACACTAGCTTCGCACAAATATTAGTAATATAAAACAGAAACGAAACTATCGACCGATAAAAGTTCCCCCCACACTTATTCTTGTCCACACTTGGAAGTGTACAAAGAATATAGAAGTCAGGGACTACCACGATTTCTTGTTCCAAAACCTGCATAGTATGAGAATCAAGTTTCTCTAAGAGCGTCCACAGTGGTGCGAGTATAACCAAAGACCAAAGAGTAAAAAAAAAAGACCAAATTTGGGTTTAGTCCGTCATGTGGCGTAGTGGGAAAAGAGTATATTTGGTCGCGCGATGATAAACATTACGCCTGGGATCAGGCGTTGGTAAAGATAACGCCCGAGTGGGGCGTTGGTAAAGATAACACGCGAGTGGGGCGTTGGTATAGTATACGCTTCAGAAACAAAAAAAAAAAAAAAAAATGGGGCGGAGGTATAAAGCCCTCCCCATGGAAGTTTCATAAATTGTGAAAGTGGGGCGTTAAGTATATGAACGCCCCATTTCGCGCGTTGTCTTTACCAACGCCCCATCGTGCGTACATTATATCAACGCCCCGTTTCAGGCGTACATTATATCAACGCCCCTTGTGTAGCGGACATTATATCAACGCCCGATGAATGGCGGAGATTATATCAACGCCCGATGTGTAGCGGAGATTATATCAACGCCCGACTATATTTGGATTTGGTCTTGATCGCAGACCAAATTTGGTCTGGATTTTACTCTTTGATCAAATTTTGATCGATGGTCCGTCCCACTACACCAGCCCACTCGACTGAAAATTTGGGTTTACTCGTCCATTGCAGTTGCTCTAATGGAGGATATTGTGAAATAAAGTCATTCAACAATATTCTCGAAGCACATACATTCAAACTAATAAGGGGTAAAGGAGAAGAATCAATATGGAAAGGGTTAGACAAACCTCACACAATCTCTTGTACTACGGAATCCTCCTCATCCTTGAAAAATTCAAGTGAATTATTCACCTCTTGTATATCATGGTCCTCTATCAAACCTAGCAACCATTCTTCATCCGTTTCTGCCTTAACCAAAGTCTCGACATTAACATCATCATTACAATCATATGCAAGCTTAGTTGGGTCTTCCACAATATTGGTCATTACGGTCTCATTCTCAACATACTCCTCTTTGTTGTAAGGTACATACTCCAATGCGGATCCAAATCTCGCTATAAGGAACTTTTTTAGAACACTCAAAAATGCATCATCCTCAAGCTCCACCCTTTGAGTAGGCTCTTGATCATTATTAAGATCAATTCTTGAGTAATCTACACAAGTGTCGACATATTCCTCTTCATCTTCATCTTGATCCCAAAAAGACTCCATTGTACACTCCTTGTTGTTGTCACCATGAGTTGTTTCAAGCAATGCATCATAATCACCGTCACATTCATAGGTAACATAAAATTGGTCCTCGCTGAATTTAGTGTTACTAATCTCGAACTCATCCTTTTGAATAGGTGAATGATCATTATTAAGATCAAGAGTTGAGTTAACTACATAATTATCATCAAAACCACCCAAGGATTGGTCTTTTTTAGAATTTCCCATGTCCGCCTTGTATTCATCAATGCCTTGTCTTAAGTGGGAAACACCGTTATGAAGCTCTTGGAGTGATCCATCCAAATTCTGAATATAATTTTCCATTTGTTGGTAAAGCTCGTTCGACAAGGAAAAAGTAGAATCACTTACTTCAGTGTTGCTAGGCCAATTATCTTCTCTTTGAATGTGTGAATGATCATAACTACGATCAGAAATTGGGCCAAACATACTATTAGCATATTCGGTCGATGAAATTGGTTCCATGCTCGGTTATCTACAAACTGACTCCATGATGACCATAAATTGTTGCATCTCATCTACCAAACTCGAAGAAATATGAATAGGAGTACAAGTATCATCCCCTCTTTGTGGTTGCTCACTTACATACCCACCGTAGGTAGGTTGGTATGTATGAGAATAACTCAAAGGGTACGTGGAATATTGACCATAACCAAAGAATTTATTTTGATGGTACTCCCCATAAGGGTGATAGTTGTCATGTTGTTGAGGTTGAAAGCCGTATTGATTGCTCCAAAATGCCCCGTCCATAGAAATTGGTACCTGAAACAAGATTCTCAAAACACGGTTAAGAACCAAAGAATAAGAAAAACTAAAACAAAACTAAAAACAAAAATAAGAAACCAAAAACAAATAACAACCCGCTGCCTCTCCGGCAACGGCACCAAAATTTGATCGCTGACGTAGGCGTCAGAAATAATTACACTTTCTTACTACTCAAAATATATAATGAAGCAAGGGCAAGAAAGGATCGTTCCTACAGAGAGGACTAAGGTTGTCAATATGTTTTGGTTTCCTAAAATTAACACGGGGGGTTTTCTGATTTTTATAATCTAAAAGTAAAATAAAAGCAAACAAAACAATAAAGCACGCAAATCAAAGATGTGAAATATTGGGTAAAGTTTTCATCTTCATTAGCAAACAAGTTTTGAATGTATGATTAGAATTCGTATTTAATCTCGCTATCATCAAAAGCCAAAGAATACCTTATTGCAAGAATACTCCGTAAATTTCCTAAGTCATCAACACACACATTAGAGCTGCATATGTGAATTCTACCTAAAGAATAACCTAACGCCTTGCGCTAATTAAGTTCAATTCCTAGAAGCATTAAGTTTAAGAAATAGGCTAATCAATGCATTGTCATACATTGCGCATGACAATTCGGACAATGGTCAATTTCTACATATGACTACAAGAGTGTATCACTACAAACCGTAATCATATCATGCTACTCGTATTCAAGGTTATCGCTCGATGATGAACCCTAAATTAGCTATAGATATGGATGTAAGTTCAATCAATTCTAGACTTAACTAAACAAACATTCAATCATATTGCAATACATCAATCATGCAATTATTATGCGTAGTAGAAATCAAACGATAATATTGAGAGAAAACTAATTCATAAAAATCATAACTTGGTTGCAAAATCCAACTACATCTTCAACCAATAAAAATAAATCAACTATTTGGGTTTTTGGAAATCATCACAAAGAGTTTAGAAGAATCTATCATGTGAAACCCTAGAAAGCAAGTAGAAGTCTCCCTAATGGAGATATATAGGTTTAGAGAAAGACTTTTCTATTTATATGCTTCCCCCATTCCAAAAGGATACTCTTTCCAATATTAGGTCTTCTCAAAACCCATCTCCAATTAGTCCACCAAGCCCATGTGTGGAAAATACCCGTGTGAAAATCTGTCCAAAAAAGTTCGCCGGAATTGCTGACGTCATCGCCAGAATCTGATCGGAATGCTGCCGCCGGTTACCAGAAAAGTCCACTACCGATCGACGGTCAAACTTGGTCATCGGTCAAAGTCGACTGGTCAAGCCAGTGAGTTAAGCCAGCCAGGTCAGGTTGAGTCAGAGAGCTAGTCAGCTAAGTCAGGCCAAGGCCTAAGCATACTGTTCACCATCATGGAGCAACATTCTACAAATGCAGCCGTTCTCACTGCCTCAGGCCATCTCTGCAGTTCAATTTCACTTATAAACAAAGTATAGCAGCAGCCAGCAACAACGTTACTTCTTGCACCTCTTCTTACTCATTTCGCAGCATCAACTCTGCCCTATCACCTGGAATTCCATAACACCATCAATTCCATTCTCAGCTGCTCATACAAACTTCTATTCAATTACCACTACAGAACCACCATCTTCTATTGCACCACAGATTCAGCTCCACCTGAACCATTACTTCCCTGAATTCATCCTTGACAGCACCATGACCATTCATCACAACCTGTACTCATTTATTCAACCACATTGACACCTGACGCTTCACCACCAACTGCCAATCTATTGTATTCTATTCTTGCTTTGAATTTCTCAATACTCCAATTTCTGCAGCATACTAACCACCTTCCTCTGACTTCCAGATCATTTCAAACCCATCATTCACAGCAACCTCAAAATCACTGATTTCAATCAGTATCAAATTTCCATCCAATTTATTCTTCATCTGAACTCCTCCTTCATCAACAGACCCACTGGTATCAACAATTTCTTCTTTCTTATCTCAAGCTCGACATCTGAGCACAAACCCCTAAATCTGTTCTTCAAGAACACCGACGCCACACAAACCCTCAATCGATCTAACTACCCGACCATCTCTTCCATTTCAATTGACAAATTCTTCCCTTGATTTCTCCATCGACCCATCTTCTTCCTCATTTACCAGTTGAACATCGATCTGTATTTCTTCATTAATTCACGGCATCTCAGTTCTTAGGTTTCATACAGATTTGCCCCATTTCCTTCTCTAAATCGATGACAGTAGCTTCACCAAGTCTTCTTCAATATCCCAGAAACAACAAGTCCAGAACCCCTCTCTAATTCTCTCAATCCGTTAACGGCAGCAGCTGCTGTCTTGCTCTCTTTCTCAATTTCATACGGAGAAGGAATAAATGAATCGAGAAACTCGTCTTTGAGTTTTAGGTTTTGTGTAGGAATGGAAGAGTACACATGCACCCAACAAATTACTACAGGCCATCCAGTTATCATTTTGGCTTGTCAGTCTCATAGAACCGACAACCTAACTCTCTTTCAGCCATAACTGACAATTCTTTCTTCACTCCTTGCGCAACATTAGCCTGTTCCAAATATCGCCTGGGAATTGATCTTTTCGCCGTTTAGCTCCAATTGGATGATTTCTCCTTCTTTTGCTCATAATGACTCCAAAGTACCTAAAACACTCAAAAGTAAACATAAGATACATAATTCACACGAAAACTCGCAAAGAAAGCATAAACAATAGATAAATATTAAGGCGTTTACAACACCTATCATGGAGTTAGTCCATAAAAATTGCTAATCAAAATATTGGATGTGGTTGTTAGACCCCCGCTTTTTCAATTGGCATTAGAGCAGGGAAACACGTTTAAAGACCTTACAAGTCTGTGTTTGTAGCCATATGACTCTATGGACAGAGGTGTTATCTCAATTAACGTACCACCAGTCTTCGATGGCTCAAATTACTTATGGTGAAAAATTGTTATGCGAGCTTTCCTTCAATCGCGTGATTTTCAATCATGAGTGTATGTAGTTAATGGCTATGATGCTCCCGCTGTGGCAATAGGTAACGCTACTGTTCCAAAGAATATTGGAGAATATGATGCTGCAGAGATACTTGCTGCCAAGCAAAACCCCGACGGTTTGAATGCCATCATACATGCCATTACCCCTAATCTTCAGCACCATGTGTCTAATTGCACTCGGTCTAAAGATGCTTGGGATATCTTAGAAACCGTATTTGAAGGGAATACCAATGAAAAGGAAGTCAGGCTTCAAAACCTAAATTCCGACTGAGAAAACCTTTGTATGTCAGATGAAGATTCATTTGATGAGTTTAATCACAAAGTGTCTGAAATTGTTAATGCATCTTTTGCATTGGGTAAGACTATTCCTGAAAAGGACATTGTGATGAAAATTGTCAGATCGCTGCCATCTAGATACGATTCTAAGTAGCAAGCCATCGTTGAGGGAAATAACCTTGATACTCTTTCCAAAAATACTCTTGATGGAAAGTTAAAAATTCTTGATCAAGACTCTGTTCGAACATCTGCATTCAATGCTATTTCCAGGACAAGTAAAGTCTCTAACGTGTCTTGGGATGATGAATGTTGTTCCAATGATGTTGGTTTCAATAAATCACTGATAACAAAAAGAATTAAAGAATTTGTAAAAAGAAGTAATAGATGTGATAAACATCTTTTCTCAGATTTTGCCTCAGATGATTCAATAGAAGAAAATCTTTCCAAAGTGTCAACGTCTTGGATACGTCTGATGAATGTAATGAACTCTCAGCTCTTGGAGAAGAAACATCCACCTACTCAATTTCTGATTCAGAACCTGAGTCTGGCACATATATGTTTGAATTCTTGAATAGAGAGGTTCTTCAAGAAAATCTTCAGTTAAAAGCTTCAATGAAGAAACTTGAATCATCAATCCAGGTGAAAAATCTTGAGATAGATTGTCTTAATGATAAGCTCACCAAAACCATTTCCCTAAAGGAAAAAGAGAATAATACTATTAAGGACGATCTACAAAGATTATCTGGAAGTTCTGACAAAATTTCAGCAATGCTATTCGGTCAGAAATCCTTTGGAAACACAAATGGTTTAAGAAGGCAAAACTGCAGGCATAATCAACCCCATTGTTCCTATTGATCATGGAAGAATGAAGGTTTATGGTTGTGATAAACATAAGGCAATTCAACAAGACAAAGAATCTTTATTGGTTTGTTCGTTTTGTGGAAATGCAAATCATGTTCAAAGAACGTGTTGGAGATTCAAAAGGAACAATAAAAGAATTTCCAAACTTCAAAAGAACATGCAAGAGATGAATCTGGATAATCAACGTGGTTTTCCTAAAACCAGTGCTTCCAGAGTCAGAAGAGGCAGGAAATCTGTTTATACAACAAACCTTGATAAAAGAGGGGAGCGTTTGGCTCACATCGTCACTATCTAATTTCAGTGACGTTCGCATCCTCATCTTTAACTTGGGAAAATGAGGTTTGCATCTATGTGTCTCAAGTGCTGTATTTTTTTGTTAAAAAATTTATATTCTCCTAGTTTTATAGATATTGGATCATTAAATCACGGAAGCCTTGTTCTTCTAGGGTTTGGGCGTTCATAAGTCTATTTATAATTGTTTGTAGTTTCTTTTTCTCCCTAGAAGATACAGTTTCATAGCTCCTGTAACTAGAAGCACCACCAAGTAAGTTGCAGTTGAAGCGGTTAATGTGTATCTGTGTAAAGGAATCTCTTCCTCAAGAGTGAAGAAAGTGAAAGCTACAAATAATGGAGAAGGTTCTTCCTCTAACTACCTGTTATCT
Source organism: Papaver somniferum (assembly GCF_003573695.1). NCBI lineage: Eukaryota > Viridiplantae > Streptophyta > Magnoliopsida > Ranunculales > Papaveraceae > Papaver > Papaver somniferum. The sequence goes on along the minus strand of NC_039361.1, from coordinate 34,630,494 downwards.
GTTTGTCATCTTGATAATAACTTTAGAGGTTTGGTGAATGATTTCATCAACAAAAGAAATGATTTAAAATCTCAAATTGTTTCATCTTTAGAGGAGATAACTCACTATGAACAAATGTTGTCTCTAACAAAGAACACCTTGCGTGAGCTAAAAAGAGAACTTAGTGAGTTGGCTGATATTTCTGAAGATTTAGAGGAATTAAACGACCCCATTATCAATGGGTTTTTCAATAATGAGAAGGAATTCTCCGTAGATTCCCTGAGAAAGTTCTACAACGTCTAGTAAATCTTCTTATGAGAATTTTATTCTTGTGCTTTTAGGAAGAATAACTAGTTTTTGGAATAGCTATTATTGTGATTACACATAGCTATGTCCAATGTTTTCATCTTTATTTTTTTAGGTTTATTTGATTAAATTCTAAAAAGTTGTTTGGAAGATGATTTTTGCAGTATTAATCTTTATGGTTTTATATATTGCAATATGTTATGGGATATGTGTGTTTGCGTCCGTGAACTATAATTGTCCCATACCTTGTCAAAAGTTAAGTCTTTCTTATGTCGATATGCGAGTATTGATAAAAGAATGAATGAGTTTTGACATTACAAAAGTTTTAAGCCTATTATGTCATTATGCAAATTTTGATGGAAGATAGGATGAACTTTTGTTTACAAGAATTATGTCTATGTGCAAATAGTGATGGGAAATAGAATGAATCCTTGTTTATTCTGCAGTATTGATCTTCCCTGATCCATATTTTATGTATATACTGTGCGGCTCCATAAGTTCTCTTATGTCGAGGATGACCAATTGAATTGATCACACTCTTGTGGTAATTTAGTTGTGTATTCCGATTAAATTAATCATGGGTCTTCTTGTGGTTAATTTAATTGAGTATTTTTGGATTCAAATTCATATTCTATGTGATTTGTTATGTCCAAATAAATCCTTCTTTTCTTGTGAAAGTAAGGTCGCTCTTGTTGTTCTTTCGGGAATGACATTTTATGGGGGAGAGTTCTTAATTGAACTTGTGCTTAATTGCCAAATCTTTGTGGGGAGTGCGGCTGTGGAATATCATAGGGGTTATCTTGTATCTTTATAAATTCCTTGATGAATGCATTTAGCTTCGACTATATGATGGCATCTAAAAATTTGATATGTGCTTGCTTTTGGTCATGAAATGTCTCTATGGAAATTTCATTAGGATCCCACTAGTATTCATACCTTTGCCAATTTTATTGACGAAAAGGGGGAGAATTAATGTGTAGTTCACACTACAAATACATATGGTTTACAGATCATTATGTAAGGGGGAGTGGTTTCCATGTGAGATGAACTATTGACTAAGGGGGAGTGATACATATCACCATAATATTGTAGTCGAAGTTGTGATACAATTGAACTTTAATGTTGTATAATAATATTATGACACTGTATAACAATGATTGAGAATTCTTATTTTCTCATTGTTATAGCTACGAATTTTCGACAACGATGATACTGAACTTACAACCTTTGGAATCATTGAAGTACTTGGAAGTGACGAAGATTTCGAGTAATGTTGAATAACCAAGAAGATCAGGCATGCGTAAGAGAAGCTACAAAGCTTATTTATTTAATTTGTATTCCATATGTATTAATAGTTTTGTCACTAAAATTGACAAAGGGGGAGATTGTTAGAGCACTGCTCGGTCGAACTCGCATGCGTTGCTATCTCAAGTATGTTTGTCAGTGTTAGTGATCAAAACTCTAAGTCTTGATTTATAGTCTACTATTAGCTAAGTCTCGGACTAGGATCAAAAGTGTAGTTGAGCTCAAGAACTCCATGACGATCATCATACAACACGAAGAACTACTCAAGGAACTGGTGGAACTTCATTGACTAAAAGGTATGTGGAGACTTGAACTTATCTATCACTCAAAAATCCATCTACTCTATCTCATATCTTGAGATAAAAGTCATTTTGGTATATAGACTATGATTATACACATTTGTTATTTCCAGCCGAGTTTATCTCGCTTATCTGTTTCTCGAAATATGTGTTGGTAATCTTTCGCTTTGGCCAAGTTCATCTTTACCTAGTGATGAAAGTCATGTTATGTTTCAATCACTTGAAAATGTCTTTGACGAAAAATGGTTTGTGAATAACAATCATATAACTTCCTCTAAGAATGTTTCAATGATTGAAATGAGAGTTTAGATTATATAACCATGGTTGGATATAAACATTGTGAGGTAACTCATACATGTATAAGTCCTTATTCCTTGAACCAAAGTATGCATACTTTGTTAATCAGGAAAACCAGAACAGAGTCCGCGAACCCAGTCCACGTACTGTTGGAGGTTCTCTTCCCGAGAAAATCTGCTGGAGTTTTTGAACTATTTACAAACTCATTCCGGGTACTTAAGTCCGCGTACCAGTCCGCGTACTTAAGTTGGTTATTTTCTAAAAATGATTATTCGTGAACTTAAACTTATATAAACTAAGGAATGCAAGTTTGCAAACCATGGTTATAAAGTTCATGAATTGATTCGAGTGAATCAAATCGTTTTTGTTTCAATTGTGTCTATTATAAAGATCTAAGAAATTGAACAACTCTCTAACTAGTTCATTGGAGTCATTTGAACTAGTTATGGTAAAGAAAAATATGGTTGATATGAAAGTGCTCATATGGCTAACCATTTGGTTAACTACTGTTGAACCAACTACATGTACAAGTTTGGGTACGGTTACACGAACCTAGATAAACTTGCATTTCATTTCTGTGTAAAAAGCTAAGTTTCGATCTAACGGTTGAAAGATATTAGCTTAAATCTAATCAAGTTTTCATCTAACGGTGAATATTGAATACTTTGTTACTGAGCTAACATTGATTGCAAACCCTGATTTGAAAGACTATATAAGGGAGAACTCTAGTAACTGGGAAACCTAATCCCCACACCTCCTGTGTGATACTAGTTGTATTATATAGAGTCGATTCTCCTTTAACCTTAGGTTTCTATCGAGACCCTGTAGGTTAACGACTTGAAGGATTCATTAGGATTGTGAAGCAAGACCGATACTACTTTTCTTGTAGTTGTGTGATCTGATCTTGCTGTTTCTATCGTACTAAGTACAATCGTAAGGATTGGCTTGAGATTGATTTCTCCGGTAGGAAAGATATAAAAGTAATCACAAACACCTTCGTCTCATCGTTTGTGATTCCACAATAACTTGTTTCGCTAGTCGATTAAGTTTATAGTGAGGTGATTGATAATACTAGGTTGTTCTTCGGGAATATAAGTCCGGTTTATCGATTAGTTCCTGTTCACCTTGATTTATCAAAAGACGGAACAAAAACTCGAAAGTATTTCTGCCGGAGACAGATTTATCTATTACCGTAGAATATTCTGCGTGATACAGTATTAAAGTCTTCGACTTTTGGTCGTAGCAACTCTTAGTTGTGGGTGAGATCAGTTAAGGAATCAAGTGCGTAGTATCCTGTTGGGATCAGAGACGTAAGGAGTGCAACTGTACCTTGAATAAGTGTGAGATTGATTGAGGTTCATCTACAGTCCAGACCGAAGTTAGTTTGTAGTAGGCTACTGTATGTAGCGACTTAATACAATGTGGTATTCAGTCTGGACTAGGTCCCGGGGATTTTCTGCATTTGCGGTTTCCTCGTTAACAAAACTTCTGGTGTCTGTGTTATTTCGTTTCCGCATTATATTTTGTTATGTAATTGAAATATCACAGGTTGTGCATTTGAATCAATCAATTGGGACATCCAAACTTTGGTTGTTGATTGAAATTGATTGATACTTGAACATTGGTCTTTGGTACCGTTCAAGCGATTTCTCTCGTATTCAATTAGTCTCGCAGATTTCTATTTGCTTGAGTAAGTATTGAATCGAGAAAGAGAGATATAGCTCTTTGATATACTTTTATTAAGATTGAGTCTGACTGTCTAGTTGGTTCTCTTAAAAGTATATTGGAGTTAGTCCATACAGATTGCTAATCGAAATATTGGGTGTGGTTGTTAAACCCCCGCTTTTTCACTACCAGCAATTACTGAGCTAAGTATCTTGGATACATTTTTATGGAAGGAAGTGCACTTATATAGTTGTTCTCATCACCAAAAACTTCCAAATGCATTTGACTGGACAAGTTATAGATTTTGTCTTCACGGGCCAACCCATCCCAAACAAACCCATCAATTTTCAAAACCTGGAATAACAGATCCAGTAGTCGACTGCCACAAGAAGGGTATTGTCCAACAATAATATGAATGAGAATACAAATTGCCATACACTTTAAAAATATGATAATCTTTCTTCCTTAATCATGACAGTTAACTTCAAGGTTGCAACTTCTAGATGAGTACAAGCACAAACCACTCCCTTGATTCCCACCATCCTTACCAGAAATTCCTTCCAAGCAACAATCCATCCATCACCACCACAAACCATAAATCTAGGTACTCTAGATGGCTCAATGAAAATGCAAACATTACTTATACCACTCATAGAGGCAGCAATAAACAAAGTGAAAGCAAATTCTGACAAGGAACCAAAATATTGAACTCTAAAAGAACTAACACCTTCTACAAAAGTAACATAGGACTGTTGATATTTCTCAGTAGCATTTCATCGTACAACTTGCTAGCCTCACGTCTGTTCCCATTTTTATCTAACAGAAATAAATTCGAGTTCGCAAACAACCAATCTAAATAATATCCATGCTTTAGAATAAAAATTTTCACATTACACTTATGCATTGAAATCGACTCATTAAGATAACCAGACAAGAAGTAAGTATATCAAAAAAGAATTTAGAAACTCTATTAATGTAATCAGAATACCTCATAATCAATTCAAATATTTTCCCTCGATTAAATACCCTTTGAAAAAAATCCAGGCTACTATATAAACAGTTTCCACTACTTGCAAACATGTGAACATACCCAGTTGAAAAATACAATCACAAGCATAACCGGTGATATTGATTCTGTGTGACATTCTCGTGAATATATTCATGTGATAACAACTGTCACCATGTTTAACCAATATAAACACTACTGAATTTGTAAATCTGGAATCCAATTGGTACCCATGTTGAAGAACAAGCTCATAAACATATTTTGCATTAAATTCAGAATTACCTCCAACGTTATAAGTATACCGTTTAATATCTCCAAGCTCTTTTCCAGGATCAAATATCACTCGGGGAAAATCAGAACTAAGTAATACATCAGATACATAAGTAATTGGAGACACATGTAAGATAGAAAATACCTTGAATGATTTGAATAGGTAAGAAGTGATTTAATTAGGGTTATCAATAGTGATAAACTTCCAACCTCCAAATTGCTGAAGTCCATTATTAAAATTTGGAGTTAACGCGTTGAAATCATTCACCTCATGAGTTGCGGCTCTTTGACTCCGAAAATCCACCACCAATTTAGTACCAGGAATGAAAAGCTTACCTTCTTGGTAATCCAAAAACTTTGAATTTTCCTTGCCCTCAATAGGAAAAGAAGAAACTAATTCAAATTTGTGAGAGGAATATTGTTAGTGAGGCAACACCAATTTCTCACAATTACGAGTAGAAAAGCTAGGGTTGGCTCCAACAACCTCAAAGAGATGACTTGCTGATTCTGAGTCAACAAAAATTACTTCCATATCGACGTCGATTGCAAGTGTGGATCCATATGAGGGTTCGAATAAATATTCACCAGGTTCCAGTTTACTTATACAATCTGCGAAGTCCTTCAACTGAGTTGTGTAATTTTCCATTGCAGCTTTCAACACAACAAATTGATTCTTCCATGAAATTTTAAATTTAGCTTCAAAATCATCGCAATGGTTCACCATTTTCACTCGATCACAAAAATCGGGTGCTCATGTGACATTTGGGTCTCAGGAAGCAACTCTGATCTCTAAGGATAGAGATGGATTGGGGAGAACATAAGGTTTTAGAGAGAAATATATTTTGATTACTAATTTTCATGCCTACCTGATACATAAGAGTTGTCCTTATAAGGATCGGATTACAAATCAATAAGCTAACCGTGCGAAGCACGTGCCCTTTACACAAATACTACTAACCCTACGACTATAATTGCCCCAAGGCCAAAACATAAATAAAAGATAAATAAAAAGATAAATGGCTGCCCCTAAACAAGTGAGGCCTGACTTAAAATTTATGACATGAGGCCAATATTATCGGTTTTCCCCATACTGGGAAAGTGGAATAAGGAACAAGCAAACAAAAAGGGCACAATTGTACGTCAAAGAACAAAACTGCTTTGTGTGTACAAACCTCAAAAAACAATGGGACCAGTTTTTTTTTCTTTATCAGGACAATTCCTATGAGATGAACATCCATTTTGTTCATTTTTCGAACGAAATGAACAAAAAATAAAGTTTTTTCTTTTTGCTCCTATTATGGATTCAACAAACATGAAAAACAAGAAGCCAAATAAATAAATTTGTTAGTTTGTTGACTGCGGACTAACAAAGGACGCGTGTATCAAATAACACCGCTAGGACCAACCAAATTTGCGGGAGGATCTTCTTTAACCGCCCGCGTGTCTTCCACAACCGCCAAATACAATTTCGGTTTTCCAAATATTATTTTATTATTTTGTATCCTATTTTATCTCACTTAAATATAATATTTTATATGCTAATTTTATTCTACAAAAAAATTAATATTAAAAAAAAATATAGTGGGCCTAAAAAATCATATTTGTTCATTTTGCTTTGATTTTCCATAGTGGAAAATTGCATTTGTTCGTCCACGTGGCTCACCAAAAAAATATATTTGGTGATTACCATAGAAATTACCCTTATGCGGAAAAATGAAAACAATGGCAGCGGCGTGCAATATTTGGTAAATTGGAGTACTGGAACTAAGTTTCTTTGTACCACCTTTTTAAAGAAGTGCACATCCTTCTTTTGACCAGCCGACAGAGGTTTCTTCTTGTCAGGTTGTGAATTTTCTGATAGATCGGGTCAAGCTCAGTAATGAGGCCATGGATAGTTACAATTACGCATTCGGATGAATGCAGAATGAATGAGAATAAAGCAACAAATTGTTCCACTCGTCTACCATGTTCAGTACAACGATATAGATTTGCTCGACCAACTGACCAAGGATTGTCAGGCATTTGGCAGTGTTTTTTGGGGCTAAGGTAGTTTTTGTTTCTTTTCGCCAAGAAGGTCTATATTTGGCTCTAAGTTGAAAGTAAAGCAACAATAAGGTAGAAATTTCACTCATATAAATTAAAACTACTTTGAAAAAAATAATCACTACGATTTTCAAATTGTAAGGTAGCAATGACTCGTTGAATCTCTAATGACTCAGTAGAAACACATAATGAGTTTCAGCTATGTTCTGTGGGGGTATGCAAGTTGTTATGCATTTACGACCAGTACTGATTTTACTCTAGGAAAGTTTCCCCACTTGCAGAGTTTCCCCATGCTCCCTCCGGCCATTGTCTAATTGGACAACAATTACACTTTCATGTAATTTATATTTCCTGTTTCAATCAAAAGAGTTCAAATTTATTCACCTACAGAACATATGAGAATAAGCCTTCCTTCCTCCTTAATTTATCTAGCATATCGGAAAAACCAAGAAGAAGAAGGTGAAGATGAAGAATGTCAACAACAACAACCATCTTCATAGCGACATCATAATCTACAACATTCGAACTAGAACTCTGGATAAGAGTTTGAACCGATTTAGGTGCTTATGTAAGCAATGGCCCAACTTATTTGATGATCCTTTATTTGTTAATTTACGAGGAACTACTATCACTAACTAACAACAAAGAGGTTTATTATACACATCGACTTGTTTTCTTTGATAAGAAGAGGAAAACGTTATTCCATTTTAATTCCCACAACTATATACGATAATGGACATGTTGTCATTAGTATTACACATACTTGTAATGGTTAATTGATTCTCAAAGGTGTTGTCTTTAGCGACGATGTTTGGGATACTAATACTTACGATGTTATAACCCTGTTACTCATCATTCATTTTATGTCGCCACAATGAAACCATGTATGGATTCATATTGGTTGGTTTATGACACGGTCATATCGAAGTACAAAGTGGTAGACACAATTAATGACTTATGATTTATCCTTGTGCAAAATCATGATTGTAATTGAAGGACGTTCAGAACACGAAGGTAAGACATCTCCTAAAGATATGTTCCGAGGATTGCTGACGTTCAAGGAGTTTATCCTCACTCCGCTCCTGTATTTGCGAATGATTTTTCACACTGGATTTCGTTAGAGGAAAAATGTTTAAAGAGAGGACGGATACTAAGTCTTGATATCAATAATGAAACTCTCTACAGTCAAACTCCCAAGCCGTTTTTCAAGTTTTTAAATACCTATTATAGCTAATAGAGATGGAGGATTGTTATGGCTTGGTCAATCGGTTTCTGAAATGACTCATCTGTGGAAGTTATGGTTTTTGAAGAAGAACCATTGTGGTGAGTATATATGTGCAAACCCATATGTTGGGATGGTTCGAAAAATAATCTTATGTCCCAGTAAATTAATTGATATATGTCATGGGCACCATTGCTTTCTCTATAGAGGCAAAAGTCAAAAACTAATAAAACACATGTTAATTTGTCTTTTTTTTTTTGAAAAAAAAATAACACATGTTAGATAAGGAAGAGGTAAAACATCAAATATAAAGTAAAAAAAAATAGATTAAATAATCGTACCTTTACACACCTTCCTCTATCTGTATTTAAAATTATTAGAAGATACAGTGACATTTGCAAAGTCTGTCTCAAGTAGCAAAAAATCTAATATCTAATTTATAGCCTAAACACTTAAGGTTGTTAGGCTTGATAATACCAAATATAACAATATCTACTATAAACACGAGAATTTAAATATGGAAAATAGAACAAACCTCATCGATTTATAGATAGAACCCCAAAAACAAGTTGTAACACTCCTTTGTCAATATAATTATAACTAACACTTATAATTGATATTTTTTGGTGTATGATAGAGTGTTTTCCTTGACACTTTTTCTGTTACAGTCAGATGATCATCCGACGATTTATTTATTTAGCTGCATTGAGGCCCAAGAAGTTGTCGCCCATATGGTTGATATGAAAAAGAAAAGGAAGATGGCTGGCCGTGCCATCTTACTTAATGGACCTACCAACACTAGAACGACTGAATGGTTAAATTGGATAAAAAAATAACTTGGTACAAAGGTAATAACATGCTGATTTCTTTGATTACAAGTTGTACTCTCTCTCTTTAGTGGTGATGTTCTCTCAACTCAAGTAGGATGCCTTTTTTTTTCTCTCTCCGACCTCTCTTTCTCTCTCGAATAGCCCTTATATTTATAGGCCAAAGTCGACATACAACAGAATTACAATGTTGGTCACATTACATCATTTTAGTTGTTCTCTATCGGACCGTCACTGATCGCCCGACTTCCTGGTTTGACCGATAGTTCTTCATCCGAGGCCGAGTCTGTATCGCCTGGTTAGCACGATGTCGCCCTTCTTTCTTCTCGTTCCTTTGTTTGACCATCTTCCTTCGTCTGACCGAGTGCTTTCTGATTGTTCGCCCGACCTGTCAGAGGATAAGGGTCTTTGCGCCGTTTGGTTCTATCCTGTGCTTCGCCGCTCTTTTTTCTTTGGTGTATCATAGCTTAGGATCTTTCCACCTATCCCTGTGGATTATCTACACCTACAGGTATGAAATAAATTTCATATAAAAATTGAAATCAAAGATTATAAAAAAGAAAACCAAAAATTTTACTAACTCAATAAAAAAAAGAAAGATCACGGAATTAATTTATGATTATAATCATTGTGAAATCACCAATAATAGAGGCTAATAATAATTAGCCGCACTAGGTTTCATGGATCTGCATCTAGATCGAAGCAAACTTTGATAACAGAAACTAAAAGAAAACTTTAGGCAAAATAAAGTTGCAACTAATTGGTAGTATTCGGTACAAAATTTGCACCCAAAATTTCAGTGCTGAAACCAAAAAAAAACCATATATTATGAGACAAGGGAAATACAAAACAACTGTTAATTTCACCGTCGACTTTCTTAAATCGCTATTCTACCGGCTGGATTTCTTCACGAGTAACTTGTTTTTTCCGATTCGAGACACTACTGCACTGTTCATCCTATGTAGTTTTTCTGAGAAGGATCAACACCAAAACGGCAAAATCGCCAAGAGATCTAAGGAGTGCGTCCAGTCTTTTCTGATTTCAGTGAAGCTCAATTTTAGCCTCCTTTTGTTGGATATTTTCTGGAAATAGTCTATCAATGATGAAAAGCATTCACTTTTTTCTAATGGTACTTTGATATATTGTGATTTACCTCCTGGCGTAAAGCCTATAGGATGTAAATGGGTATTCAAGAGAAAAATGAATGCCGACGGTTCCATTCATAAGTTCAAAGCCAGACTAGTTGCTAAGGGTTATAAAAAACGACATGGAGTTGACTATTTTGATACATATGCTCTTGTTGCTCGCATCTCATTTATTCGTTGTTTAATTGCACTTGCCTCTACACTGAAGTTAATTATACATCAAATGGATGTCAAAACCGCCTTTCTAAATGGTGATTTATAAGAAGAGATATATATGGAACAACCCGAAGGTTTCATATTGCCAGGCCAATAAAAGAAGGTTTGAAAGTTGGTAAAATCTCTTTATGGCTTGAAGCAAGCTCCCATGCAATGGCATGAGAAGTTTGACAAAGTAGCTTTGTCACATGGTTTTGTTGTGAATGATGCTGATAAATGTATCTATAGTAAGCATGATAGTTCTGGAGGTGTGATTCTCTGTTTGTACGTTGATGATATGCTTATTTTTGGATCTGACATATCTCGGGTGGAGGAAACAAAGAAGTTTCTTAACTCTAACTTTGATATGAAGGACTTAGGGGAGGCTGATGTGATCTTGGGAATCAAAATCCTAAGAAAGGGAGATGAGTTGGTTTTAACCCAATCTCATTACATTGAGAAATTTCTCAAGAAGTATGGTCATTTTGATGACAAACCAGCCCCTATTCCTTTAGAACCTACTATAAAGTTAATGAATAACACTGGGCGTACTCATGCACCACTTGAGTATTCTAGTATTATTGGAAGTCTTCTGTATGCTATGCATTGCACAAGACCGGACATAGCTCATGCCGTGGGATTGCTATGTCGTTTCTCAAGTAACCCAGGAGTTGAACACTGGAAAGCAGTTTCAAGAGTTTTGGCTTACTTGAAAGGAACCATTGACTATGGTTTGCATTATAACGGATATCCCGCTGTATTAGAAGGATACAGTGATGCTACCTAGAACAATGTAGAATCCAAATCCAAGTAGACTGGTGGATGGATATTTACATTAGGAGGTGCTGCTGTGTCTTGGAGTTCCAAGAAGCAGACCTGTATTTCTGACTCAACAATGATGTCATAATTGATAGCGTTAACCGATGCATGTAAGGAGGCGGAATGACTTAGAAACTTACTTGTTGAAATCCCATTTTGGAAGAAGCCATGTCCAGCGGTCTTGATTAATTGTGATAATCAAGCAACTATTTATAATGTCTCTAACAAGACTTATAATGGAAAGTCAAGATATGCAAGTCTTAGATATCAAATGGTAAGACAATTACTCAAAAGAGGAGTAGTTGCAGTAAACTATATTGAAAAAAGTAAGAACTTGGCAGACCCATTTACAAAAAGTCTACCAAAGGCAGTGGTTTCAATAAAGTGTAATGAAATGGGACTAAGTTCTGTGAATGAAGTTTGATCGCCCATAGCAGAAACCCAACCTATGTTTTGGAAAGGATAAACAAGGTTCAATGTGGTACCAACAAGTTATGGAAGTGATTATGGAGCACTAATACAAAACTTCCCATTTCTAATTAGTGCTGGTTTTCTGCAAGAAAACAGGATGGATGAAAATCCTTAATAAGTCTAACTTTTATCACAAGGTGTCTCGCAGAAATACCTTCGAGACTTACCTATATGAGTATGGAAATCAGACCGTTTCCTAAGAGAAGAAGACCGTTCTCTAAAGAAGACTCATGAATCCAGGATTTAAGCACATGGCCATTAATGTGCGAGCTACATAACACACTATTCTCAGAAATCAATATGTGTTGAAATTCCGGTTTTATCATTAGGGGTACTTGGTTCAAGACTAGTTCACCACTGAACCTCGATAAGGCTTTGAATTTCTTACACTAAGTGAAGGTTCAAATCCAAAAGATACCTATCATTTATGTATTGGTTTCAACGATGATGCTTATTTCCCAAACTAAGCGTGAACTACGTTGGCTTGATCCTACTCGGGTACGTAGGCAGTCACTTTAGTGATGCAGCCACTCTGATTTAATTTTTTTTTTTACTTTGTGTTTTTCTCATTTTTGAAAATAGGGGGAGAATGTTGGATATTTTCAAGCATTAATGGCTTTTGGAAGCGTCTGTTGGTGATGAAACGACACTACCAACATGCATGAATATCACTATAAGTAGCGAAGATGTCCTCCCATTCCAACAAATCAAAAACAATCTTTTTTCTTCTTCTCTAAAAAGCATCATCAGAACCTTATACAGTTGATTCTTGGTCGGGTCAAGGAAGTACAATCCTTGAATTCGATTACGGTGTTAGGGCTTCATTGAATCCTGAAGGCATAATTCGAGAGACCGTTTGTACTCGCAAAAATTTATTGGGAAAGGCTGAATTATTGTCTAAAAGAATCGAAAGAGCCTTGAAGTCAGGGGTATACCATTTTCTGTTTCTGTTTTCATCCTCTTGTTTAACCCAAAATTTCCAACACCTTTTTCTGAGGTAAATATGATGATGTAGTTCTTGAAGACGAACATCCATTCAATTTCACTTTCTTGAGAGGAAAAATCATTGTGCTGGATGTGTTGTTGAATCAAAAAAGACTTAGCTGTGATGAAAATCATAGGGATACATCAGATCTGATGTTAAGGGTTACGTTTTACTTCTTATTTTCTTTCGGAGGCTGATGGAGGAAGAATTGGGAAAACTGGAAAACTTTTCTATTTATAAGGCTCACTCAGCTGGCCACTTAAATTAGGGTTGCTTATGGTCGTAAAAACAGGCCGCAAAGAATTGGGAAAACTGGAAAACTTTTCTATTTATAAGGCTCACTCAGCTGGCCACTTAAATTAGGGTTGCTTATGGTCGTAAAAACAGGCCGCTGAGTAAAATGTTTTTACAACCGGGTAAAATTAAATAAATCTGTTTTTTTGTTTTTCGTTTTAAATTTGAGTGGCCCAACGTGGAAAATAAGGTGAAATTAATGTGCTGTGTGGAGCCTAATTAGCAACAGGGCGACCGACCAAAATTCAGATGGCCAAAGTTCTTATTAATCGGCTGGACAAAACATAGTTCGGTTAAATATGCAGTCAATAATTCGTCATTTGGAAAAAATTGCGGAAATACGTAAATTCGTGTGTTAACATATTTCAATTCGGCACGTAAAATTTGACATATATTTTACAATAACAATTATTTGAGTGTTAGTATTATTTATGATTTTTTATTGTATATTTTGTGAAAAAAACATGTATGATCCGGAGTTGTAAAAATGCATATGCAACGCATGCACTAGTGCTTGTTCGGATAGTTCCCAAATAATTTGCTAACTTACTAATTAGGGTGTGGAGCAGAGAATTGCCTTATTCCGTTCTTCCCCACCCCGATTTTTGAGAGGAGAATAAAAGAGAATAAACATAAATATACTTTTATACTCGCTCAACTCATTTACATGCTTAACGGAAAAAAAAAAAAAAAAAAAAAAAAAGAGAAAGAAAAACACATTTACAAGTTTTGACATTCTCCGGTCTCCACATTATCTCGGTTTCACAATCTTCTAATTTTTTTTTTCAAGTTCATGTTTCATCTTCAAGTCTGCTTGTATATCCAGTTCCATAAACCCTTTCTTGCACTACTCACTGCATTTGTCCAATTCATCGCACACAATTTTCTTCTCCTGGATTTCGACGTACAATACATCATACTTAGTTTTGTAATCTTAGAACTCTTCTTTCAACACAAACACTCAAGTTTCTGAATCACAAACCGACTTTGTAACTCTAAATTTTTTCTATTCCACGATTCAATTTCTCAAGTAATGCATTCTTTTTCTTTTGTGGCTCTTTTTCTTTTTTTTTTTCCAGATAAAAGGAAGGATTTTATTAAAAATTAAGAAGGCTCAAGCAGCAACTGCCTGTTTAACAAGGAGTTAACCCATGGACCATAATCCATATATTCCTCTAAACACAATTTATCACCTTCCTAGATAGGGCTGCACAACGGGTAGGGTGGGTAGGATATGGCCTATACCCGCCACCCTACCCGTTTATTGGCGGTTAAGAAAATCTTTACCCGCCACCCTACCCGCCAAATAATAGATAGGGTAAGATACGGTTAAAAGACTGGCGGGTAAGGTAGGGTTGGCGGGTATGAGTAGGGTATGTGCATCCCTAGGTAGGATGGGTAGGATATGACCTATACCCGCCACCCTACCCGTTTAATGGCGGTTAAGAAAATCTTTACCCGCCACCCTACCCGCCAAATAGTGGATAGGATATGATACGGTTAAAAAACTGGCGGGTAGGGTAGGATTGGCGGGTATGGATAGGATATGTGCACCCCTATTCCTAAATATTGCATCAGCTGAATCATTTCTATCACTCTTAGCATGAGAGATTTTGAAAAATTCAAAAGAATAAGAGATCATTTTAATATTCTTGATAAAGTAATTGTTTTTCCAACGCACTTGACTGTTGGTGGTACCGATAACCTGCACAAACATTTAAGCATCCGCAACTAGGTGGATACTTTGGAAATTCATTGATTTAGCCTGTCGTACCTCTTCCAGAACACCCATGCGTTCACCAGCTTCCGGATCAGTCACTCCCGTCTGCATAGGTTCTTTTGACCTCTTCATACGTTTCTGCTGCAGAGAGTAGCACCATACCTGTACCAGTAGTGTTAGACAAATAATCAAATGATTCATCTACATAGATGAAAAGGCAGGGTCTAACAACCACACCCAATATTTTATTTAGACAATCCGTCATGCCACACCAATAATGACAGTTCTGCGGGAACATCACAGGAAATACAAGGCTAATCATGCATTAGTTAATAATGCTATAAATCCACAGAATATCGGGATTGTTGCTACATGCTCCGTTCTGGGTGTATTTAATTCACAGAATACTGGGATTGTTGCCACATGCTCCATTCTAGATGAATTAGTAAATTGAAGAATTATTCATTAATCGGATAGCTTTATCCTCTGCAGAATGTCAGCGTATTAAGTTCGGCTTTTACAATTTTAGTCTTGAACAAAAATCCACCATCAACACTAACTTATGACGCAGTCTTTGATGAAACTCCTAAGGAACTAACGACTAGCTAGTGATAATATGTTTTTATTGATAGGTTAATTTTTGTAGTAGTGAGAAGGATGTGGTACAATTAATCTAAATATTTAACACTATCGTAGGGTGCTAGAGCTGTACATGCTGCTAGTTTTCCTTTTATCTTTTTTTTGTTTTGTTAAATCAGTTGGTTTTCATTTGGAGGATCCAACCTGCATTCAAGAATCCATATTGTAAAAGAGTTGGATTTGTCACACTACATCTTTTATTTAGTGTTATTCAAAGGATTTGGTGTAATTATTGCATATTATAAATTTCTACTTCTCTTTTTTACATATTTTTCCTGGCCATATGTTTGGTTTGGAAGTAAATGTTGGAAAAACTATTAATAAAAATACTTTTTAAAGATTTTAATTTAATGTTTCTTTTGTGAATGAAAACTTATTAGTCCCACATAGTGGAGTTTCCATTCTTTAGTTGTTTTTAAGAGACTATATAAGATTTTTAGTCCCACATAGGGGAGGAGCTCTTCTTAACTTGAGTTTGTCAATTATATAAACAAATTCACTTCTTTTGTAAAAGCATGGAAAAAAGAGGTTGCTCTATATTCTAGAGGGAACCTATATGGTAAAGGGGTTTCTCTATATTTTAGAGAGACCCCCAAGGAAAAATATTTTGTATTGCTTTCTTTAGCATTTGCAATTTTCCTTAATGTTTTTTCGGAGTTGCCAAGCTCAAGTTGAGCATCTACTACATATGCTAGTAGTAGGTGTATTAGGGTGTTTTATCCTGGAGATATCCGTCCTGTGAGGGCTATAGCATCACTCTTGAGTGTAGCCGGACGCTAATGTCTTAAGGACAGCGTGTTGAACACGTGACTCACTCTGTTTTCCAAAGTTCTGCCCTGTTGCGGAAATATGGGGAGCTTGTTCGTTTCGTCAAAGCAATCACTTCCACTATAAAAGAGCTAAGTATCAATAACTTTTTGCTTATTTGATTTTTCTTTGTTTTTGATTATTGCACCCAACAATCTTAAGACATTAGTTATTTTTAATAATCGAAAATGGTTGGTCTTGTGAATCATGGATGTTAATTGTGGAGTGAAAAACAAAAAACGAATTTTTGGTCAGCTGTAGAGTTTCGAATTTATCTCTCAACATAGAAGGAATTTCGATGACCCCTTTTGACACAACGTAGTAGACATCCTGATAATTACCCGCGTAAAATTTCAGAATTTTTGGAGTTGTAAAAATATTTTTTTGATATTTTACAAAACAGAAAAACGTTTTCGAAAAATTCTGACAAGCAGAAATTTGTTGTTAACTAAATTAATTTTTGTGGGGTAACCATGAGTTTTTTGAAACGCTGATTCAAACGAAGTTTGTATATCTAAATGTGTCATCTCCGAGGGACATCGAACGCATGTGGTTGGAAACAAATCTTCCAAAGATGGCAAAGGTGAGAACATCGAACGCAACACTAAGCGTGGTCTTCATAATAAAGGTATGTTTCGTAAACCTGAATCTAGCATTACTTTAATTAAGGGTGATTTTTATGTTTGTAACTTCCTAGCCATATGGCAGTAAATTGTAGACAACGTAAAAACCTTAATAAGTAGTAAGTTAATGCTAATTTAGTTGAAACAAACTAGAACGAGTTCAGTGGCATGATGTCGGAAGTTATTTTAATAACCAATGTGAGAGATATTGATGGGTGGACTTTGGATCCACTAAGCATGTTTGCTGAAACAGAGACCTGTTCACCTCCTATTAGAGGATAGGGGATGTCGAGAAACTCTATATGAGTAACTCATCTGCAACAGAGGTTGCATAAAAGGAAAAGGTCGAGCAAAAGCTCATATCTGTAATATTCTCACATTGAATGAAGTTTTCATGTTCCGGGCATATGCAAGAATCTTGTATCTTTTTATGTTGTAGATGGTAAAAGATTGAAGATTTTAAGCGAATTTAGAAAACTTGTTGTAACTAAGGGCAGTGATTTTTTAGGCGACCGTTATAAGACTTAGGGTCTTTATAAGCTTAAAAGAAAATCTGATAAAATGAACATAGTTGATTCTTGTGCTTTCTTTTGTGTGACTTTGACATGGAAATTATAAGTCAATGCATAAACTGGATAGCATAGGCTACGTACCCAAATTTAATTTGGATATTGAACACAAAAGTTAAATTCGCGTAGAATCAAAATATGATTAAAACCATTAGGTCTGACCGTGGTGGTGAGTACAAAACTCCATATGAACTGTGGAAAGGTAGACAACCTTATTATGCATACTTCAAAGTGTGTGGGTGTTTGGCTAAGGTTGCCATCCCTAAACCTAAAATATAGGACCCAAAAATATAGCTTCGTCCATAACATTTACCTAAACCCCACTCTGCTAAGAAGCTTCATTTAGTGAAATGGACTAAGTCCGTCTGAACCAGACTTGGGATCATGCTAGTTTACCTCCGGGGAGTAAGACCATATGATGTAAATGAGTCTTTAAGAGGAAACGTAAGGTAGATGGAACTGTGAAAAAATTATGAGGCTAGGTTGATATCTAAAGGATATAAACTAAAAGTAGGTGTACATTTCCTTGATTCTAATTCGCCTGTGACAAGAATTACTTCCGTTGAGATGCTAATTGTTATTACTGCCATAAACAACTTAGAGATACATCAGATGGATGTTAATACAAATTTTATAAAGCCGTGAATTAGATAAAGAAATTTACATAGACCAACCTGAGGACTTTGTAGTGAAAGGTTGTGAAGACAAAGATTGCAAGTTGAACAAATATTTGTATTGTTTTCAAATAAGCACGTAAATAGTGACATGATAATTTGATCATGTGATAATGAGTAGTGGATTTAAGGTAATGAATCTGACAAGTATATTTGCAAGTAACTTGTTAAGGATGCCTATGTGATTGTATGCTTGTATATTTATGATATGCTTATACTTGATATAAACGTAGATATAATTAATTCCACTAAAACATACGCTGAATGAGAACGTTGACTTGAAAGACTTAGACCTTATTGATGTAATCATAAGGATGAGGATTAGAAGATAATCTAACATTTATAGTCTTAGTCATTCTCATTGTGTTGAATTTTTGCTTATGAGATACAATCAGTCTGATTGTAAGCATGCCTTACTCCGTACGATTCTTCTTGTAGATTCGAGAATAATAAGAGTAATGGAATATCTTAACTTGAATACTCAAGTGTTATAGGATGTATGATGAATTTAATGAACTGTAAGAGTCCAGACATTACCTATATTGTGAGTAAGTTAAGTATATATACTTGTAGTCCAGAACAAGAGCATTGGGATGCGCTTAATAGAGTATTATGGTACCTAAAATACTCTATTACCTTTTGTTTTATTTATGAAAGGTATCTTGTTGTCCTTGAGGGACTTTGTGATGCAAACTGGATAGTTGACTCAGAGGAGTCTAAGTCTACCAGTGGATATGTTTTCACTCTAGCAAGAGGGTTTGTTTCTGGAAGTTTTTCAGACAAACATATATTGCTCAATTCATTATGGAATCTGAGAGTATTGCGTTAGATAAAGCACGAGAGAGGGCCGAGTGCCTAAGATGCTTTTTAGAAGACATTCCTCTCTGGCATAGGCCTGTGCCAGCTATATCTATACATTGTGTTAGCAAAGCTATAATAGTTAAAGCTAAGTAATAACTAATCTCAATCGGCGTTATTTCTATTGATTGGCTAAAGTCCAAGGAGAATTTCGCGCAACATTTGACGAAAGGTTTGTACAAAGAGATAGTAAAAAATGCATCGAGGGGGTTGGGGCTTAATCTCATATATTAAACTTACCATGAAGGATACTCAACCTTGCTGACTGGAGATCCCATGATCAAGGTTTAGAATGAGAAACTAATTTGTGGTGGGTAAAGGTAAACACTATCAGAGATTTTCATTCTCTGTCCCTTCCCTATGGTGTAGACGTGATAGTGTGACTGCATGTGGAGGATGACTTTTTAATAAGTCTTAATGAGTTCTATAGTTTCAATTTAAGATTGAAGTGGGGTGTAACAGTAAACACTCTTGATGGAATTCACCTATCTGAATGGGGAAGTGGGTCGCTTCCTATGAGAATATGAGCTGATTCTCTAGAGCATTCTGAGAAATAGGATAAGTCCAGGGCCAAAACGGACACAATGGCACGAGCTTGGCAGCAACCTTGGATATATCATGCGTGGTTATTATCGCGGATTACACGAAACGCTAGCAGTTCAAGACATCGCGTCCACTGTCTAGCAAGTAGTTCCGGTAATCTCTCACTAAGCAAAGGTTCAAGACCTCATGGACACCTCTGCCTATAGTGGTATTTCCTATTTTTCGTTTTTATATATTTTTAATTCATTTTGAAAAAATGAGTTTTATGTTGTTTTTATGGTCTTGGTATTACTAGTTCTTAGGACCTAAGGGTCACTAAGGGTTCACTAGTTCATGATTTTTCACTTTGGTGAAAGAAACCTTTAGTCTCACTTGTGAGAAACTAAAGATGAAAGCTCTCTATACTATTATGATTTATGCAATCCATAGTATGACCCTGGGATCAACACACTACTGTGTGAAGGAGAGAACGTTGAAATGGCTAGTATGAATTCAACATGCACGATCTGTCTGTCTGTTCAGTCAGTTCGGGTCGTGAGATTGGGTTGTTGATTTACCAAGATCTATCTGTGTTTTTCACGTTTTATTGAGTTTTCATTCATGTGGGGGATTGTTGGAAAAAATATTAATAAAAATACTTTTTAAAGATTTTAATTTAGTGTTTCTTTTGTGAATGAAAACTTATTAGTCCCACATAGTGGAGTTTCCACTCTTTAGTTGTTTTTAAGAGACTATATAAGATTTTTAGTCCCACATAGGGGAGGAGCTCTTCTTAACTTGAGTTTGTTAATTATATAAACAAATTCACTTCTTTTGTAAAAGCATGGAAAAAAGGGGCTGCTCTATATTCTAGAGGGACCCCTATATGGTAAAGGGGTTTCTCTATATTTTAGAGAGACCCCCAAGGGGATTCTCTATATTTTAGAGAGACCCCCAAGGGAAAATATTTTGTATTGCTTTCTTTAGCATTTGCGATTTTCCTTAATGTTTTTTCGGAGTTTCCAAGCTCAAGTTGAGCATCTACTACATATGCTAGTAGTAGGTGTATTAGGATGTTTTATCCTGGAGATATCCGTCCTGTGAGGGCTATAGCATCACTCTTGAGTGTAGCCGGACGCTAATGTCTTAAGGACAGCGTGTTGAACACGTGACTCACTCTGTTTTCCAAAGTTTTGCCCTGTTGCGGAAATATGGGGAGGTTGTTCGTTTCGTCAAAGCAATCACTTCCACTATAAAGGAGCTAAGTATCAATAACTTTTTGCTCATTTGATTTTTCTTTGTTTTTGATTATTGCACCCAACAGTAAATTCAACTATCATGAAAATATTTGAGAATATGAAGCCAACCCATCGTAAGGCCATTAGCCTACGATTGAAGGAATCTATGGATGTTTACGAGGGAGAGGTTATTGAGCTGTCAGAAACAAAAAAAAATCGACAGAAGATCTTCGTGGTTTAGCAAACAACACATTGGTAGTGATTGGGTAATAGGGCTCAGAACCAGTGAAGAAAACATAGAGATTAAGTTGAATGATCCACTCAGTACAAATGTAATACTGCTACATTCTTGACATTTCTATGATTACGGGTTGAATTTCTTGTAGAACTTATTTTTGACATAATATGTTTGTTAAATTTCAATCTTTCTCCCATTTTTGTTCACTCAAATTAAGGGATGTTCATATAAGTCCTTTCAAAACAATCATCATGTCACAACCAAAGTAGCTTTATGGTTATGCTCAAAGCCTGTATGAGTCAATTCCCAACATTTTATCGTCAGAGTCAATATGGATTCAATAATCCAAATACTATAGTGATTTACATTTCACTAGATTGACTCATTAGTTTCTATAAAATATATATCCTTCCAAATATATTAGAGATTACAAAAGATGCAATAAATTACATTCTCATCACTGTGAGGTTCCACATGATATCCATTTGCATGAGTTTCTTTGGAATTTAACAAGGTGTGATTATCTCTTGGTACATGTAGATATTTTTGACGTCTTTGTTCTACCTTGAAAACAAATTTGAGCAGTGCTTCGCTCGATGATCCAATTCTCGTAGTCACATTATAAGAAAATAGTTCAACAACTAGTTTATATTCCTTAAGCTATTAAATAAGTGGTGTGTCCTTATTAGTAACAAAAGTAAAATTCAACTCAAGTACTTTAGAGTGGGTATATGTTACATTTCAAGGGGGATGATATATTTGTCAGCCAGATATATCTCAAGTGTTGTAGAGAATTTAGTCTCGTGGAAATGACGTACTTTTCATTCCATTAGCGCAGACATTAGATCTAGTTCAAATAAATAGTCAATCGGCCAGGAAAAGTTCTTCTTGTCATTAAAGTTGATGTCTAAAGTATGACCTTCTCATGGAAATTGGTTGCTACTATGGTACCCGCATTGCGTTGCTTGTACCAATACCGGTAGGAAGATTCATTCCCAACTTTTTGGTGAGAGCTAGAATTACATCTTAGCTTCATCTCATGTTCAGTTGATACCTGTACTTTGGTGTCATTACCACCGGGGAAAAAAATACATCTTCTTTGTCTCATGATATATATGTCCCTTTTCACATGCTTTATTGAGTCGGTACGTCTAACCCTCATTACTTCAGGGTTCTTTCCATTTTTAATTTTGCTACATTTAGTTTAATTTGAGAATTTTCTTTATCTCAACAGGCCAAGAGAATCTCACTAAACATGTCAACTACTTACTTTATATGTTGAATATATTACTAAAGATAGTTCTCTTGTCGTCATACTTCGACATATACTGGTTCGTTAGTATCATGGATGAAGTAGATAAATGGAAATTTTCTTACTCATGTCATCTTTTGAGAGTTCTTTCACAAAATTGGAATACATGTGATTTTATTTGCAAGGTATCTTTTGAAACTACTGACTCTTAAATAGTTAGGCAAGTGGATTACACTCCATAGAACATTCAAATTTTGAGAAGAAAATATCAAGTACGCAATAATGGTGCTCAAATACTTCTATACCCCAAATAAATACATTTGAATCGAGTTGGTACAACCAATTGAACAAAAGACACCATTCAATTATAGCCAATATCATATTCAATATAATAAAATAGCGTTAAGACCAAAATTCTTAATGATCGAGATCATTAGTCATAATTTAAATTGACCGTTTATATGATATGGGCTTATCTTAAGAAAAAAAAAACTAGGCATGTTCTAAAAAAACAAAAAAATAAGCCCAACAGGAATTCAATGTAAAAACTCACATTAGTTACATACCTCATACATTGGTTCCCGCTGTATATACACAGACCGGAGCAGCCTTGGCCGCGCAGTGCCCAAAAAAGGAACAGAACCGGTCACCGCCGGACCGAACCGGGAATTTTTCTTCCACAGATTTGCTTTCTCCTCGGAGCAGAAGGATTTCTCTTCCACGGATTTTCCACCGACGGAGCAAAATCAAGATCCTAAAATCCCTAATTACATATGACCTAAATTTCCATTTACAAGCTTTTCATGATTAATCAAAATATCCTCTATTGCACAACATTAGCAAGCTATTATGAACACAATATTTTGATAACTCCCTTCCCTCTAATCTTCAAAAATTAATCCACCATTAATTCATCAAATGAAACCAAAGAAAAATAAATTGTCAGATTCAATTAGTGGTGAAACTTCTTTCAACATTTTTATTGAAGACCAAATAGGGGAAAAAAAATCAATCCATAACTAGGGTTGACTTCGTGCTGATAATGTGTTAAAGGTAAAGATAGGGAGAAGACAGAGAGGTAGAAAAGAAAGGCAAATATCTTACTACTAGAGACATCAGTATTACATAGTATAGAGAGACTTTTTATACAACTATAAGAAAAACCCTAACTATCTAGATGGGCCACACATCAATGAGTCGTAGGCCCTGTAACAGGAGATAGTTTATAAGTTATGGGACCTATATTTACTGCGTATCTAAACTCTCGTAAATAAAAGTCTTACTGAGACTTCCAGGAAAAAATAAGTTTACACCCGATATTGGAGATAAGCCATGTCATATATATTTATATAACCACCATATATTACCTGATCTTTCTACCGTAGGAACAGTAGAGAAGACAAAGTTACTACGCATACAACAAAAAACAAACAACAATCACAAAGTACAGCAGGGAAAACAGGGAGATAATTAAGTAATATAAAGGTACATATTTCCGAATATGAGGGGAAAATTGTATGAGGCCAAAGACTGTCTTCAAGGGTTTAGGTTATTGTTTATGGGAGGCTTTCAGTAAGGCTTGGGAACAGGTCAGGGATAATCATCCAATATTTGGTTATTGCTCATCATCGTAGAAGTTGAAAAGCCTGCATCAGGATTGTGGATGAGTTTGTTACTATCGTCAACATCCAATGGTGCATCGTGGTATCGTGTTTGGGATTCGAAGGTTTCCGAAGGATTGCCATGAGAACCTTCAAAGCTGCTACTACTTGCTGCATTTGCATTGTAATGTTGCGAGCTGATTGTATTGGTGATGAGATTAGTACCTGAATTCCTTGACGTGATACTCTTTCTTAAAGATGGGTGTCTTCATGACAAGCTCGTTTAGACTCATGAAAGAGTTGCTAATCTTATTGGAATGTTTACTAAAGATATGCAAAGAGATTTAGTGTTTTTTCTAATAATTATTTTGAGATCGACTCCTTCAAGCGTACCAACTAGTGTGGCAGCAATTGATTTTCTCTTTTGCTAGCATGGCTTGTTGAGTATTTACATAACAAGTGATTGCTTTAGTTGTTTCCTGAGCAATGACAGTTATATTTTACACTGGTATAAAGTTCAGATTATTTGATCTTATTTTTAATCTTGTGTGGATTACTAAGGAAGCTAGTAAACTAATCATGAAAATCTGAATAGCAAGAACCATTCCCTCCGCGAAGTGGAGCGTGTCAGAAAAGTTTATGAATAAAGAGTAATTAGTGTTTAGTGAAATTACAGTGAATAAAGAGGTGGGAACACAATAACTTAAAACAAAAAAAAAAGTGCATAGTTCACATGTTCAAACAGAATGTCTAGCCAAAAAATGCATAGTTCATGCTGTAGAATAGCGATTCAAGGTGATCCATTCAAGATACCACTAGCAATGGAGATAACTTTGGAGGGGAAGAACTTCACATTATCAATGGAATGGGATGTTTTTTTTCCGGCAGGCGAAATCTCCATCGTGAAAAGAATATTCCAAAATGCTTCAACTGATGGATGGTGGGCCCCAGACAAGTCTTCTGAATTTGAAATTCAAAATTTGAATTCAATTCATACACGTAGCGAATCCAACAACGGCCAATCCTATCAAGTGCAGTTGGAAATGACTCACGAGGGAGAGACGTGTTTAAATTGATTTTTCATCAGACGGAGTAGAGAAAAAAGCACAACTCATGCTCCACCAAACCGGATACAAGCGTCATTCGAAAATTTTAAGAGGCAACAGAAGCAGTTACTGTTAGAGCACTGCTCGGTCAAACTCGCAAGCGTTGCTATATCAAGCTTGTTTGTCAAGTTTAATTGACAAAACTATAAGTCTTGATTTGTAGTCTACTTATAGCTAAGTCTCAGATTACGAAAGAAAGTGTAGTTGAGCTTAGACTTCACGACGTTCATCTATTGAAGATAAATAACTACTAAGGGGAGCTTGTGGAACTTCATCAACAAAAGGTATGTGGAGACTTGAACTCATCTATCACTCAAAAGTCTATCTACTCTATTTCCTATTTGAGACAAAAGGCGT
Source organism: Papaver somniferum (assembly GCF_003573695.1). NCBI lineage: Eukaryota > Viridiplantae > Streptophyta > Magnoliopsida > Ranunculales > Papaveraceae > Papaver > Papaver somniferum. Next base: position 34,605,162 of record NC_039361.1, on the reverse strand, counting down.
ATAGCTATATAGACCTCAATTATGCACATTTGATATTTCGAGCTGAGTTTAACTCGCTTACATATTTATCGAAATATGTGTTGGTAAGCTTTCGCTTTAACCAAGTTCATCTTATATTCTTGATGAAAGTCAAAAGATGATCATGTGAAAATCGCCTGGTAACATCTTACATGATTTGTGTGAGACAGTCATTTGATGTAGACTCGGAATGTTTCGTATTGATCATTCGATCACTTGAAAATTGCTTTGAAGCTAATAATTTGTGTGAGATAGCTACTCTTGTCTTCCGAGAATGTTCCAATGGTTGAAATGAGAGTTTAGAACAATTGGATTTAAGCATAGTATGCGTACTTGCATATATGTAATCCATGTCCGGGAACCATAGTATGCATACCCGTATGCGTACTGGTTGGCTTGAAAAAATTCGGGAACCTTGTACGCATACCGGTACGCGTACTGGCGTGCGTGAGGTTCAGGTCCGAGAATTTCGGCTGAGTTTGGAAGGTATGCGTACCCGTTCTCATACTGGCAACCCAAACTTAGTTCGGGTACTTAGGTATGCGTATACGTATGCATACCTGAGTAAGTTAAGTTTTAAAATCGTTTTGTTCATGGACTTATACATTTATATAATAAGGAACAGAATCTTTTGCAAAACGTGGCTATAATGTTCATGACTTGATTCGAGTGAATCAAAATCGATTTTGCTTCAATTGTGTCTTGTATACTTCTATGAGAATATAAACAATTGAACAACTCTAGAACTAGTTTCATTTGAGTCATTTGAACTAGTTATGGTTAAGATGAATATCGTTGATATGAAAGTGTTCATATGGATAACTTCGGTTAACTATTATTGAGCCAACAAGGTGTACACATTTTGGTATGATTACTCATATCTAAATGAAGGTACATTTCATTTGTGTATAACAAGCTAAGATTTAAACGGTTGAAAGATATTAGCTTGAGTCTAATCAGGTTTTCATCTAACGGTGAATATTGAATGCTTTGTTACCAAGGTAACATTGATTGAAACCCTGATTTGAAGACTATATATATAAAGGAGAACTCTAGCAACTGGGAAACCTAATCCCCACACCTCATGTGTGATACTAGTTGCGAATAAAGTCGATTCTCCTTTAACCTTTGGTTTTTCACGAAACCATGTAGGTTAACGACTTGAAGACTTTATTGGGATTGTGAAGCCAAACCCAACTATTTTCTCTGTAGTTGCGTGATCTGATCTTGGTGTTTTTTATCGTGATTGAGTACTATCTTCTCTAAGATTGGCTCGAGATTTAATCTCCGATAGACAAGATAAAAATTAGTCACAAACATCTTCATCTCATCGTTTGTGATTCCACAATATCTTGTTTCGCTACCATGCGATTAAGATCATTGTGAGGTGATTGATATTTCTAGGCTGTTCTTCGGGAATATAAGTCCGATATATCAATTGGTTCATGTTCACCTTGATTTATCAAAAGACGGAACAAAACTCATAGGTTTATCTTTGGGAGATAAGTTTATCTATTCAATAGACTTTTCTATGTGAGACATATTTGTTTATCAAATCTTCGACTTTGGGTCGTAGAAAATCTTAGTTTTGGGTGAGATCATCTAAGAGAATCAAGTGCGTAGAATCCTGCTGGGATTCAGAGACGTAAGGAGCGCAACTGTACCTTCGTGTGAGATTGATTAGGGATCAATTACATTCCAGTCCGAAGTTAACTTGGAGTAAGCTAGTGTCTTTAGCGGCTTAATACAGTGTGGTGTTCATATCTGGACTAGGTCTCGGGGTTTTTCTGCATTTGCGGTTTCCTCGTTAACAAAATTTATGGTGTCTGTGTTATTTATTTTCCGCATTATATTTGTTTATATAATTGAAATATCACGGGTTGTGTGTAAGTTCAATTAATTGTGAATCCAACCTTTGGTTGTTGATTAAATTGATTGACACTGGATATTGGTTTTTGATACCGTCCATGTTATTTCTTATATTCAATCGGGCTAGCAAATTCCTATTTATTTGATTTCATATTGAATGGAGAAATTGAGATATAACTCTTTGATATAATTTTCTTAAGATTGAGTTTGCCTGTCTAGTTGATTCTCTTAAAAGTATGTTGGAGTTAGTCCATACAGATTGTTAAGCGAAATATTTGGTGTGTTTGTTAGACCCCCGTTTTTTTAATTGGTATCAGAGCAGGCAAACATATTTAAGACCTCATAAGTCTGTGTTTGTAGCGATCTGACTCTATGGACAGAAGTGTTATCTCTATAAATGTACCACCAGTCTTCGATGGCTCAAACTACTTATGGTGGAAAATTGTTATGCGTGCCTTTCTTCAAGCGCGTGATTTTCAATCATGGGTATATGTAGTTAATGGCTATGATCCTCCAGAAGTTACAAAAGGCGATGTAACGTTTCCGAAGGATATTGGTAAATATGATGATTCCAAGATTCTTGCTGTAAAGCAAAATTCTGACGGATTAAATGCTATCATCCATGCCATTACCCCAGATCTTCAGCACTATGTGACTACGTGCACTAAGTCTAAAGAATCCTGGGATATCTTAGAAACTGTATTCGAAGGGAATACCTATGAAAAGGAAGCTAGGCTTCAAAACCTAAATTCTGATTGGGAAAACCTTCGTATGGATGATAAAGATTCGTTTAATGAGTTCAATCACAAAGTGTCTGAAATTGTTAATGCATCATTTGCATTGGGTAAGACTATTCCTGAAAAGGACATTGTGATGAAAATTCTCAGATCGTTACCAGCCACACACGATTCTAAGAAGCATGTCATCATTGAAGGAAATAACCTTAATACGTTTTCCAGAAATACCTTGGTTGGGAAGTTAAAGATATTTGATCATGAGCATATATCCAAATCTGGAAAGGATATTGCTTTGAAGGCCCAAAAGAACACTAAATTACTTTATAGAAGTAAGAGTGTGGGCATCTCTGAAGATGATCCTTCTGAGACTGATTCATCAGATGAAGATCTTGACCAGTCAGTATCTTTGATCACAAAACAGTTTAGAGATCTTCTTTTGAAGAGAAGTAAACGGTTCACCAGAGACAAACCTAAGTCATCAGATAAACCTCATAATCGTGTTCCTCCTAAAAACAGGGATACTGCCGATACTGATGACGAGGATATGCCACAGTGCTTCAAGTGTAAAGGATTTGGTCATTTTGCAAATGAATACCAAATTGTAGAAAGCACACTGGAAAAAAAAGGTCTTGCTGCAACTCTTGATGAAATGTCTGATCATTATGATTCAAATGAAGATGAAAAATCAAGTGTTTCACTCCTCTGTGAAAATATTGATTTTTGATAATTGTAACAATACGTACATCAACCTCGATATTCTTCCAGGAGAGACTTCGACCAACTTAGAGGATAAAATGGATTTTTCTTTGTCTACTGGAAATTCTACTTCTAATTCTTCAGATTCTACCATGTGTCTAGCAGCTTGCGCAGCTATGGCGTCTGAACCATCCTCTCATTGACATGCTCTTATTGTACTCTCAAGGGTCATGAACTCTCAAAATGTTTCAAGTACAAGCATAAGATTAGATATGTCAATAAACTACAACGGAGAGAAGATTGATTAGAGAACAAGATCAAATTTGTTCAGAAGTCGACTGAGGTATGTAATCTTATCCCCTCTCCAAAGAAGTTAATTTCCAAGGTTAAGTCAATACCTCTAGAGAAAATAATGCAGTCTCAACAGTCTGATAAACAGGATGTTAGGAATTCCATTCAAGAAGGTTTTAGTGCACAAATCATTGTTCACCCCAGCACAACTTAATTGTGTTGTTTGTGCATCTTGTTTCATGTGCATGATTCAAAAACATACAAGAGTGTGCACTCTTCAGGCTTTAAGAAAAGAAAAGTTTTGTTATTTTTTTCTTTTTGGAGTTCGTCCATCTTTTCATATCTAAATTGATATTGAAAAGGAATTCCCTGTTTAATCAATAAAAGAGGGTTAAAATTGACAATTCTACCTTCTTTAGGGTTAAGAGTTGTACGTACGTGAATTCTTTTAGCTTATGAAGGTTCCGTAACCCTACATTCCTTTTTCCTTCTCTGAAAAACTCTTTTTATCACAAGATTGCTTGTTGAGTCTGATTTGTGAATTCCTCCCACAATCTCATACTTGTATGGAGAATACAAGCATTATGTCTTCTGATGGAAAAGATGTTAATATGGTTGTTAAGCCGTCAATCATGAAGGAAAAATTTAAATCTCCTGTTCCACCAACTTTGAAAAGAAAAAGAAGGAATGTGAGGAAACCAAGGGCTGTTCCTTCAAATTTTCAGAAGTTTTCTGGTGTTCTTGAAGAGTTGATTGAAACAAGAAAGGAGATTCAGCAAATAAAGGCTATTGTTTTGAAGACTCTCGAAATTCAGAAGGCCCTGGTTCGGCATCAGTCTAGAAGGTTTGTTAGAATTGACTCCTTTCTTAATGAACCTTATGTTCCAATGGCTGTTGACGACAAGGAGCTCGGGGACGATAAAGAATTTTTTAGAGGTATCAATGTCTAGGAAACTGATGAGTGCTAAAAAGTGCATATTTCTATATATTTTTCTTGGCATTTAACTCATCTTTTGTGCATTAATTCTACATTTTATCCCATATTCTGTATTTTCTTTGTTTTCAAGAATAAATATTTTATTAATTAATTTTGCATTTTTAGGTAATAAATAAAGTTTGGATGAATAGCGGAGCGGAAAAGAGCAGAAAAGCGGTGAAAAGCCGGGAGGAATTACACAAGGAAGCCGCGAAGAATGTTGTGCACAAGACCAAAAGGCTAGAAGTGGGCTTGAAGAGGAAGAATTGTTCTTAAAGAAGATATGGGCTTGGCATACCCAAAGCCCAAAACTCTCACCCAAATCCATTTCATATATCCATACCCGTTTCCCTTCCTAGCCGTCAGATTGGATCATCTCAGCATCTTACGGTCGCAGCATCGCCAGTCATCAAAGTCTGAAGCTCCTTTCTAACACTACAACACCTAACTCCATCTTGAGCCGTCAGCTTCGTTGTACTTCAACATCCAACGGTCGCTCCTCGCTCCCTTCCATCTCGCCGTTAGATCGATCTATCATTTCCGCATCACACGGCTCAGCTTCGCGAAACATCAAGATTTAATGAGCCCGCTCAACACCCAAACAACCAAATACTTATACCCGCAAAACAAACGCACCCTTCTTCCCAAAACCATCGACTCCATCTTCTCCATTCCTCTACAGCGACCATCACCACCACCATGTCCGCCACCAACTCCGCTCAACCACCTCCATCACTGTACCCCATCAATCAGCCACCCCCGCCATCACTAAAGGACACCACCATGATACCCTCTAGCTCCTTCTCTCTCAACCCTTATATCTTTTCAAAAATAGTGAACCTAGAAACTAGGTTTGAGAGAAACAAAGTTAGTGAAATCAAACCACCAATTACGGAAGAGGAGAAGCAATAGAAGAATGGGTCGAGACCATTGATTGATTTCAGAGATTAGGTAAAGGTCAATTTTAGATTTTTTAGTAAACCCTAATTTTACTGTTTGGGGATTTTTTTGGGGAAAAAGCTTGCATGTATAAATTGAAGACATGGGTGTTGATTTTGGGCATGCCCGGAGTAGCCGGTGCACCAAGTTGTAGTAGTTTATTTTCAGTATTGTGTTCATCATGTTATAATTTAATAACTAGGGTTTTGATGAAACCCATAATCATATGTTAAGATAATTCATGTTCATGTTGTTGTTCTTGTTGTGCTTCATTGCTTTAGGAATGATAGTTAGCTAATGGATCAAATTAGCCTGTGATCAATTGTACTGTAAGAAGACAGTTGATACTAGGGGTGAGTTAGTGAAGTTGGTTGATAAGTCATCCATTTGAGACCTCTCTGGAGGAAGAAATGTGCTTAATTGATAAAGGAATGACAGTTAGCTAATTGAACCAAATGAGCCTGTGATAGGTTGTGCTGTAAGAAGACAGCTTATACTAGGGGTGAGTTAGGGAAACTAACTGAGAGATCATTCATTGTAGTTTTATCTGGAAAAGAACAAGAACATAATTTGAATAGTCATTGCCTTAGCTTAGGATTATTGGGTGGATTCAAATGCCCTAGTGCTTTTAGTCATTGTCACTAGAAAGATTTAGAAAACAACACCAGCTCCCTCCTTGTCCCTGTGGACTTCCCCTGCTTATTCATTATCTACTATCTGACCCTGTATACTTGCAGGTGTAAATATAACCATAGTTTTAGGTCTCATTCCTTGAGCTACCAAGTTTTTGGCGCCGCTGCCGGGGACTCGGTAGCGGTGCCATTGTTGTTTTCATTACTTTTCTGATTTTTAGCTTAGTCTTGTGTATTTTCACTTGAATTTTGTTTACTGTTAGATTCTGTATCTTGTTTACTGTTTAGAACTTGTGTTTCAGTTTAGAACTCTTAACTTGTTTACTATTCTGTAACTTAGTAGCATCTTAATTTTTTTTGGTTCCATCTTTGCATCCTTAGTACATCCTGTTGCATCTTCACTGCATTTACTGTTTCATTACAACTGCATTCTTGCATTCTTTCATTTACTGTCATCTAGCCTCACAGAATTCTTAACTTGCACCATCTAGCCTTTATGGATGCATCATTAGCTTTAGCTTGCATCTAGTTTTGTCCTGCATATTCAGTTATCAACTCATCTTGCAGCTCATTGATTCTGTCCTGTAACTTTCTTATTTGTCATCTGAAGATTGTGCCATCTGCATTGCATCTTACATCATCTTGGCATACTTGTCATCTTATATTCTTGCATATCTTCTTGCACTGCATCCATTTGCATAAGCATCACTGTGTAACTGCATCTTAGTCTCACTTGCTTCTGTGCATTTAGTGTAAGCATTTAGATGGTCTTGCATACTTAGTTCTTGCATACTGTTTTGCATTACCAAGTCATCTTAGCTTGTTCATCTTCATTGCTTTTCTGAGCTAGTCCTTTGCTAGTTCCTACTGTTTTGCATATTGTTCTCACCAGCTGCTGCTGAGCGTTGTGTAGTCCTGCTGCTGCCTGCTAGGCTGCCCTGGTGCAGTTGGAGTGAACCTGGTGCAGCTAGCCATTCTTGCTGGTGCTGCCTTCTCCAAGCTGCCTGGTGCTGTTGGGTTGACCCAACTGGGCTTCTGTTGTAAAGCCAAAGGAAAGCCAAAGCCCAACTGGGCCTCTCCAACAAAAGTTTAGGAAGATCCAAAGCCCAACTGGGCTTGTGCAACAAAAAAAATAGGGACCAAAGCCTAACTGGGCTTCCCTCCAAAATGGTAAGCCTAAACCCAAACCCAAATTTTTTGGGCTTGTAATTTTTTGTGGGTTTGTATTGTTATTCTCTTTTGGGCTTGTAATTTTAATTATCTTTTTGGGCATGTAATAATTATTTTAATTTTAATTTTATTTCTTTCTTTATTTGGGATTGTAATAATTTTAGTTTTATTTTCTTTTTTTTGTGGGTTTGTAATAATTAGTTTTATTTTTTTCTTTCTTTATTTGGGCTTGTAATTTAGTTGTTTGTTAGGCTTGTAGTTTCTTAATAGTGGGCTTGCTCTAAACTTAACTTTTTGGATTTTGGGCTTGCCTCTTTTGTGAACCAAACTTAACTAAATTTTGGGCTAAAAAAAAAAAAAATTGCTCCTTATTTCAAAAACCAAAATTTTTCTCCCTCTTTAAAAACCAAAATTTTCTTTTCTTTTCAAAACCCTTTCAAACCAAATTTTCAAAACCCATTAAAACCAATTTTTGAAAAAATGGGCGAGTGTGTGAATAAACTCCGTAGTCTCCATGAATACATGTACCCTAACATAATAAGTCAGTTATCATGTATCGTCTTACCCCAGACTGATGGCCCATTTGAACTAAACGCAAGCATGATACAAATACTTCCTATATTTCGAGGGTTCGATTCTGAGAATCCCTATAACCATGTAAGAGAGTTTGAACAAATTGTCCGGGCTTTACAACCTGACCATATATCCGAAGACTCTTTGAAATTGCGCTTGTTTACATTTTCTTTAAAGGAAAGGGCTAAAACATGGTTTTACAATCTGAGACCGCAGTCAATCACCACTTGGGACCAACTCACAAATCAATTTGTCGGAAAGTTCTTTCCACATCATAGGACCATCTCTATTCGTCGAAGTATTAATTGTTTTGTCCAGTTAGATGGAGAAACACTTTTTCATTATTTTGAACGATTTAATGATTTGTTGTTTGAGTGTCCTCATCATGGCCTCGAGAAGTGGAGACTGGTCGCCATTCTTTATGAGGGACTAGACTTTAAGTCTCGAGCCTTGGTTGAATCTATGTGTAATGGTGAATTCATTGATAAAACTGTGGACGATGCATGGTTATTTCTAGCTGAAGTTGCAGAGAAAACCCATCAGTGGGAAACCTATAGGGAAACTAGGACCATGCCACATGATATGGGTAATCACCATGAGTCAGATGTTGATTTTCCCAATGAGCTTAATTCTGGATATAGTGTTTCATACCCTATTGCTGAAAATGTCAATCCATATTCACCTATTTTAGAGGCAGATGTATGGACGAAAAACACTAATGGTTTTGACAAAGTAGGATTTTCATGTATTTGTGATGATGATGATTATGATGATGTTATATTAGAAGAACATGTCTATGCTGAAAATGTTATGGAACCTTTGGGTTCAAATACATTAGGCTTTTCTGCCCCGACCTTCATGAATGATGTTTCTTCTAGTATTCCATATACATGTGATGAGGCTACTGATTTAGATATTGTGCAGTTATCCTGTGAAGAGCATGACTTAGGTAATGTTGAATCTTCTGTTGACACTAATGATCCTATGCATGAAAATATAGTTGATGTGTCTGATTCCATACCTAAGCCACAATATATTGCTTCTTTTGATGTTAATTTGGATATTTCGGATAACCATGATTCTGAATTTGGACTTGTGAAATTGTGTTGTGATGATGAGCATGCTACACAACTTGATTATGATTTAGAAAATGCTGATGTGACTGATAATATTGGTACTTTTGATCTCATGCATGTGAGAAACTTAGATGTCACCTTCTTGCCTAAGTCACAGATTGAGATTATTCCACCCAACCTAGATTTGGTTTGTAACAAAAATTTTAAACCAACTTTTCTGAAGATTCCCAACCTAGGATTGGAACTGTGTGCCTCTCAAGTCCTCTTGGACTATTTTGCATCTAAATACAATACTTTTAAGGAGCCACAGTTGGAATATGCATGTTTGTCCATCCCAAACAAAGTCCATTTTGAGTTAGACCTTGTGAATCCTGCACCCCTAAAATGGAAAGATTTTGTGCTTAAAAGTAAACCTGCTGAAAATTACAGGTTTGGGGGTGATTCATCCGGTTTTTCACTCTCGCTCTCATTTCAGTCCAATTTTAGTGTTTTGAAACTGTCTATGTTTCAACACTTTGTCTTTTGGGTTGATCCTCAACTCTTTAGACTTTATGTATATAGTGAATTTTTTGTATATAATCTGGTAGGTAGTTTTTAGTGAAATTTTATGTTTTCTTTATATTTTGCTACTCCATGGTGATCGCGGCTGAAATATGTTGGATTCTAACCATGAACAATGGAGTTCGGTTCTTTCTTTCGTCAAATCGGGTAATCTCTTTCCTTTCTCTCAAAACTCAACATGTTCTTCTGATTTGTCCAAGTTATGAATATGTTTATCATTAGAAACATTGAGGACAATGTTTAGTTTAGGTTTGGGGGTATAGAGTAGATACCACGATAACATGTTATAATTGAAAACAGAACTCCCTCTTTTTGAAAAAATTTAAAAAATTCCAAAAAAATTAAAAAAATGAAAAATCATAAAAATCGAGCTCATTTACCTTGAAATGTTGACTCTTGTGCAAATATGTATTTTTATTAGGATTCTTAGTCTAGATATTTAGGCACCCCTGATTCTAGCACAATTTACATGTGATAAGAAACTTGCACGCGCACGATCTACCAATACATGTATAGCCTCGATCTTCAAGGTGTTTGATAGGAAGTTAGATTTCCAATCACTTTAGAATACTGAATGAGACTTGACTACCTTGTTCTTTGGTTGGATGGGATAGAAGTTGGAGGATACGCTAAGAAAAGCAACCATAGAATTTGACCGGATGCATTCGATAAGGGCCACCTCTTGCTAAGAGTCATGTAATTATGTTTTTCTTTTTGTTCATGTATCAAAAGTGTCACTATGTTGTAAATATCAAAGTTATTTCTTACAAAAAAATAAATAAATAAATCAAGTATTTATTCCATGTTTTGTCATGTTAAAGACAATAGTTCTCTCTTGTTCCAAAAATAAAAGAGAGTAATCAATGTAAATAAGAGTCATGTAAAGAGTCATCTTTTTGTTGTAAATAGTCTTGTAATAAGCAAGGAGGGTGCAGCCATCGATGTATAACGCGGGTAAACTGAAATATCACCAACTCATTGGGTGAACATTCACAATTCTCGTAAAGCCGGACAGCTAGCTTGGCTTAGAATTCGGTTCTTAGCCTAAAAAATATCTCTTGGTGATTAGTAGTCATAACTTCAGGTCATTCTAGAAACATGTGTAGATACACTTTACACTCTTATCACGTGTCTTTAGTTGTTATCAGTGCTAGGATTGTGCCTTTGATAGCTAGATTGACATCTCCATTTTGCTGTGAGCTTCTACTGTCTTGCACATGTCACATTTGATGGAATCTGAGCTTATATTTTGTCCTAGAACTTTGTAGGTACGTTCTAAGCAAACCTTCACGAGACTTCACTCGTCCACTAGGGACACTTAGTGGTTTAAAAGGCTTAGTGCATATGCTAAATGCATTCGAGAGACCAGCGACAGTGGTATAGGTAGGATTTCCTTAGTTTTGTTTTACTTGAGGACAAGTAAAATTCAGGTTTGGGGGTATTTGATGAGTGCTAAAAAGTGCATATTTCTATATATTTTTCTTGGCATTTAACTCATCTTTTGTGCATTAATTCTACATTCTATCCCATATTCTGTATTTTCTTTGTTTTCAAGAATAAATATTTTTATTAATTAATTTTGCATTTTTAGGTAATAAATAAAGTTTGGATGAATAGCGGAGCGGAAAAGAGCAGAAAAGCGGTGAAAAGCCGGGAGGAATTACACAAGGAAGCCGCGAAGAATGTTGTGCACAAGACCAAAAGGCTAGAAGTGGGCTTAAAGAGGAAGAATTGTTCTTAAAGAAGATATGGGCTTGGCATACCCAAGGACCAAAACCCTCACCCAAATCCATTTCATATATCCATACCCGTTTCCCTTTCTAACCGTCAGATTGGATCATCTCAGCATCTTACGGTCGCAGCATCGCCAGTCATCAAAGTCTGAAGCTCCTGTCTAACACTACAGCACCTAACTCCATCTTGAGCCGTCAGCTTCGTTGTACTTCAGCATCCAACGGTCGCTCCTCGCTCCCTTCCATCTCGCCGTTAGATCGATCTATCATTTCCGCATCACACGGCTCAGCTTCGCGAAACATCAAGATTTGATGAGCCCGCTCAACACCCAAACAACCAAATACTTATACCCGCAAAACAAACGCACCCTTCTTCCCAAAACCATCGACTCCATCTTCTCCATTCCTCTACAGCGACCATCACCACCACCATGTCCGCCACCAACTCCGCTCAACCACCTCCATCACTGTACCCCATCAATCATCCACCCCCGCCATCACTAAAGGACACCACCATGATACCCTCTAGCTCCTTCTCTCTCAACCCTTTTATCTTTTCAAAAACAGTGAACCTAGAAACTAGGTTTGAGAGAAACAGAGTTAGTGAAATCAAACCACCAATTACGGAAGAGGAGAAGCAATAGAAGAATGGGTCGAGACCATTGATTGATTTCAGAGATTAGGTAAAGGTCAATTTTAGATTTTTTAGTAAACCCTAATTTTACTGTTTGGGGATTTTTTGGGGAAAAAGCTTACATGTATAAATTGAAGACATGGGTGTTGATTTTGGGCATGCCCGGAGTAGCCGGTGCACCAAGTTGTAGTAGTTTATTTTCAGTATTGTGTTCATCATGTTATAATTTAATAACTAGGGTTTTTATGAAACCCATAATCATATGTTAAGATAATTCATGTTCATGTTGTTGTTCTTGTTGTGCTTCATTGCCTTAGGAATGATAGTTAGCTAATGGATCAAATTAGCCTGTGATCAATTGTACTGTAAGAAAACAGTTGATACTAGGGGTGAGTTAGTGAAGTTGGTTGATAAGTCATCCATTTGAGACCTCTCTGGAGGAATAAATGTGCTTAATTGATAAAGGAATGACAGTTAGCTAATTGAACCAAATGAGCCTGTGATAGGTTGTGCTGTAAGAAGACAGCTTATACTAGGGGTGAGTTAGGGAAACTAACTGAGAGATCATTCATTGTAGTTTTATCTGGAAAAGAACAAGAACATAATTTGAATAGGCATTGCCTTAGCTTAGGATTATTGGGTGGATTCAAATGCCCTAGTGCTTTTAGTCACTGTCACTAGAAAGATTTAGAAAACAACACCAGCTCCCTCCTTGTCCCTGTGGACTTCCCCTGCTTATTCATTATCTACTATCTGACCCTGTATACTTGCAGGTGTAAATATAACCATAGTTTTAGGTCTCATTCCTTGAGCTACCAGAAACTTCTTATCAGAATTTATTATTGTGTTTTTAGAAGGATAACTAGGGTTTGGAATAGTCATTATTGTGAGTACACAGCTATTTCCAACGGTTTTCATCTTGCAATGTTTTTAGATTTATTTATTTAAATTTTAAAGTTTATTTGGAAGATGATTTTGCAGTATTAATCTTTATGGTTTCATATATTGCAACTTGTTATGGGATATGTGTGTTTGCATTCGTGAACTATGATTGTCCCATATTTGTCAAAAGTTAAGTCTTTCTTATATCATTATGCAAATATTGATAAAATATTGAATGAACTTTTGACAACAAAAGTTAAGCATATTATGTCATTATGCAAACATTGATGGAAGATATGATGAACTTTTGTTTACAAAGATTAAGTCTGTTACATGTCTCTATGCAAATAGTGATGAAAAATAGAATGAATCTTTGTTTATTCCACAGTATTGATCTTTCCCTGATCCACATCTTTATGTAAATAATGTGCGGCTCCGTAAGTTCTCTTATGTGAGCATTTCCGATTACATTAATCATGGGTTCTCTTGTGGTTAATTTAATTGAGTATTTTGGATACAAATTCATGTTTCATGTGATTTGTTAATGTCCAAAGAAATCCTTCTTTTCTTTCGAAAGTAAGGTCACTCTTGTTGTTCTATCGGGAATGACATTTTATGGGGGAGAGTTCTTATTTGAACTTCTGCTTAATTGCCAAATCTTTGTGGGGAGTGCGGTTGTGGAATATTGTAGGGGTTTTCTTGTATCTCTATTAACTCCTTGATGAGTGCATTTAGTTTCGACTATATGATTTCATCTAAACAAGTTGATATGTTGTTTTCTTTTGGTCATGAAGAATCTCCATGGAAATTTCATTAGGATCCCACTAGTTTTCGTACCTTTGCCAATTTTTATTGACAACAGGGTGAGAACTAATGTGTAGTTCACACTACAAATACATACGGTTTACGGATCATTATGTAAGGGGAGTGGTTTTCATGTGAGATGAAGTATTGACTAAGGGGGAGTGATACATATCACTATAGTATTGTTGTCAAAGTTGTGATACAATTGAACTTTGATGCTGTGTAATAATACAATGACACTGTATAACAATGATTGAGATCAACTATTTTCTCATTGTTATATCTACGGATCTTCAACAACATTGATGCTGAGTTGAACACGTTCAGAATCACTGCATTTCTTGGAAGTGACGAAGATTTTGAGTAATGTTGAAGAACCAAGGAGATCAAGCATTTGGATGAGAAGCTACAAAGTTAATTTATTTTGTAATCCATATGTATAGATAGTTGTGTCACTAAAATTAACAAAGGGGGAGATTGTTAGAGAACTTCTCGGCCGAACTCGCAAGCGTTGCTATCTCAAGCTTGTTTGTCAAGTTTAGTTGCCAAAACTATAAGTCTTGATTTCTAGTCTACTTATAACTAAGTCTCGGATTAGGATAGAAAGTGTACTTGAGCTTAGACTTCATAGTGTTCATCTATTGAAGACGAAGAACTACTAAGGGGAGCTTGTGGAACTTCGTCAACAAAAGGCATGTGGAGACTTGAACTCATGTATCACTCACAAGTCTATCTACTCTATCTCCTATTTGACTTCAATTATGCTCATTTGATATTTCGAGCTGAGTTTAACTCACTTACATATTTCTCGAAATATGTATTGGTAAGCTTTTGATTTAACCAAGTCATCTTATATTCTTAGCGAAAGTCAAAACATGATCACGTGAAAATCGCCTGGTAACATCTTGCATGATTTGTGTGAGACAGTCATTTGATGTAGAGTCGGAATGTTTCGTATTGATCATTCGATCACTTGAAAATTGCTTTGAAGCTAATAGTTTATGTGAGATAGCTATTCCCGGATTCTGAGAATGTTTCAATGGTTGAAATGAGAGTTTAAAACAATTGGATTTAAGCATAGTATGCGTACTTGCATATATGTAATCCATGTCCGGGAACCATAGTATGCATACCCGAGTGCGTACTGGTTGGTTTGAGAAAGTCCGGGAACCTTGTACGCATATCGGTACGCGTACTGGCGTGAGGTTCAGGTCCGGGAATTTCTGCTGAGTTTGGAAGGTATGCGTACCCGTTCGCATACTGGCGAACCCAAACTTAGTCCGGGTACTTAGGTATGCGTACCCTTATGCATTCCTGAGTAAGTTAAGTTCTAAAATCGGTTTGTTCAGGAACTAATACATTTATATAAAAAGGAATGCAGTCTTTTGCAAACCGTGGCTATATTAATGTTCATGGCTTAGATTCGAGTGAATCAAAATCGATTTTACTTCAGTTGTGTTTTGTATACTTCTATGAGAATATAAACAATTGAACAACTCTAGAACTAGTTTCATTTGAACTAGTTATGGTTAAGATGAATATGGTTGATATGAAAGTGTTCATATGGCTAACTTCGGTTAACTGTTATTAAGCCAACAAGGTGTACACATTTAGGTACGGTTACTCATATCTGAATGAAGGTACATTTCATTTGTGTATGACAAGCTAAGTTCGATATAACGGTTGAAATATATTAGCATGAGTTTAATCAGGTTTTCATCTAACGGTGAATATTGAATGCTTTGTTAATTACCAAGGTAACGTTGATTGCAAACCCTTATTTAAAGACTATATAAAGGAGAACTCTAGCAACTGGGAAACCTAATCTCCACACCTCCTGTGTGATACTAGTTCCAAATAGAGTCGATTCTCCTTTAACCTTAGGTTTTTCACGAAACCCTGTAGGTTAACGACTTGAATAATTCATTGGGATTGTGAAGCCAGACCCAACTATTTTCTCTGTAGCTGCGTGATCTGATCTTGCTGTTTTTTATCGTGATTGAGTACTATCTTCTCTAAGATTGGCTCGAGATTTAATCTCCGATAGACAAGATAAAAATTAGTCACAAACATCTTCGTCTCATCGTTTGTGATTCCACAATATCTTGTTTCGCTGCCATGCGATTAAGATCATTGTGAGGTGATTGGTATTTCTAGGCTGTTTTTCGGGAATATAAGTCTGGTATATAAATTGGTTCATGTTCACCTTGATTTATCAAAAGACGGAACAAAACTCATAGGTTTATCTTTTGGAGACAGATTTATCTATTCAATAGACTTTTCTATGTGAGACAGATTTGTTTATCAAGTCTTCGACTTTGGGTCGTAGAAAATCTTAGTTTTGGGTGAGATCAGCTAAGGGAATCAAGTGCGTAGAATCTTGTTGGGATTCAGAGACGTAAGGAGCGCAACTGTACCTTCGTGTGAGATTGATTAGGGCTCAACTGCATTCCAGTCCGAAGTTAACTTGGAGTAAGCTAGTGTCTGTAGCGGCTTAATACAGTGTGGTGTTCAAATATGGACTAGGTCCCGGGGTTTTTGTGCATTTGCGGTTTCCTCGTTAACAAAATTTCTGGTGTCTTTGTTATTTCTTTTCCCAATTATATTTGTTATATAATTGAAATATCATGGGTTGTGCGTAAGTTCAATTAATTGTGAATCCAACCTTTGGTTGTTGATTAAATTGATTGACACTTGGATATTGGTTTTTGATACCGTCCAAGTTATTTCTTATATTCAATCGGGATCGCAAATTCCTATTTGTTTGATTGCAGATTGAATTAAGAAATTGAGATATAACTCTTTGATATACTTTTCTTAAGATTGAGTCTGACTGTCTAGTTGATTCTCTTGAAAGCATATTGGAGTTAGTCCATACAGATTGCTAAGCGAAATATTTGGTGTGGTTGTTAGACCCACGCTTTTTCAGTTGCAACCTCCACCGGAGTCACCGGAATCGCAAGCTTTAGAGGAGAAATTGAAAGAGTAGAGGAAGAAATTGTCAAAGAAACACCATTGGAGGTGGCTACACCAAACCGTCGACAAATATCAATTGCAAACGATCTTGCAAGGTACGAAAATTCACACTTAAAGATTAAAGAAGGTAAGGTGATAATTGATACTGCTTAACTGAATTCATATTTGGCTGACAATACAGAAGCAATATCAACACAGTAGAACTGCTTATGGAAGTGAGCACTAATCTGGGTACTTTACACAATGGAAAAATTAGAGAAGTTCAGCGCATTTACTATGGCATTGTGGAAAAACATGAATTAGGTAACTTGGGTCTTTTATCTCCTGGTAAAGGGGGGAAATGGTATAGGAAGCAGCTGAGCATTGATGGAAGGGGAAATGAGCATCTCCAATGTGTGTTAAGATTTTATCATGGAATGCTAGAGGGCTCAATGGAGTTGACAAGATTGATAATTTGAGAGTTCTTATCAGAACCTACAAACCTAATACAATGGTGATACAAGAAACCAAAAATGTAAAGAATCACCAGATGGTTTATTAAGAATTTACAGGGAGGAGAAAACTTCAAATGGAGTATGATACCATCTGAAGGGCTTGCTAGAGAAATGCGTACTATATGGAATGATGACATTCTGGATTGCAATAAGGAAGTATTTTCACCCAATACAATTAGCCAAAATTTCACCAATAAATCAGATGGCACACAATGGACACTCACAAAATTTCACTAAAATAGACTAACTTAGGGAGTTAGTAACCCTTACATCATTAATAGTAGAGTCATTTAATGTTGGGAAATTGACTCCAACCCAAAAATTATATTTATCTATTTCCAAAGCTTGCAAAATACATGATGGTGGATCTCTCCTCCGATTGAAAATAGTTCAAAAAGATTTGGCCTCCTTAGCAAGGATGTCCGCTACATTGTTTGCTAATCTAGGAATATAGAAAAAACCTAAGAAATTCTGGCAAAGGTTAAATTTTATTTTTACTTCATTCATAATCGTTTGAGTCTTCCATGTAATCTGAGATGGTTTTCCATTCAAATAATCAAAAAGGTTCTTGCAATCTCCTTCTACACTGAAGTTTTACAGTCTCTTCTCTATCGCCCATTTAGCTGCCTGCAACATCCCTAGGGCTTCTGCTTCTTCTGGGGTTGAAGCTGAGACAAGTCCTGCTCTGCCCTGTTCGAACTTCCCTGCATCATTTCTGAAGATTAAAGAAAAACCTGCTGGAGTATCCATAGAAATCCAGGCTGCATCTTTGAGACCTGTCTAATTAAAGGATTGTATTTGTACCAGAAATCTACATGTCTTTGAATTTCTAATGTTAATTGAGTATGTGTTTATTGTTGTGTTTCAAAAGCTCTATTGCATCCTTACTTCCATATAAACCAAATTTTTTTCATGATTATTTCTATAGGATAATTGGATTATCCTTTCGTATCCAATCCTTACATACTTATAAAAAGGTAGTGGAGCTGTCAAAATTTAGATCAACTGGGAATGACTCTAATGCCTAAACTGACTTAGCATAAGGACAGTGAGGAAAGATGTGCTATATGGATTCATGTGCCTGACATCCAAAAGTACAATTAGGGGATATATCTTTCATAAATTTAGATAACTTTAGATTAGTAGAAACAACATTTTGTAAACACTTCCAGGTAAAGATCTTAATTCTTTGAGATACATTTAAACTCCATAATCCTTTCCAAAAGGAATCTGGATGTCCTAAGTTATAATGATTCATTGTTCTTTCATTTAGCTTGTTATACATAGATTTGACAGTGAACTTACCTGAGTTGGTAAGCAGCCATCTTAGAGTATCTGGTTTGGATGCTAAGTTATTATCCAAAGAAATTCTTATGATACTGATTTGTCTAGCTATATGACTAGGGAACAATTCAAAAATTGAAATGGAATTCCACTTATTGGTGATTGGATCAATTAGATCCTTCACAAGTGTTAAATGAGAGTTGATAATAGTTTTGTAGGTACTAAGGTTTTCTTCTAGTTTAGGAATCAAGTTATCTTCCCAGATATTAATACTACTTCCATCTCATACTTCCCAAATACTATTTTGTTCAACTAGATTAATCCCCTTACTTATACAATTCTAAATCCAAGAACTAGTAGAAGGAATTTTTGCTTTAAAAGCAGAGGAGTTCCTGAAATATCTAGGTTTAAGTTGAGATACCCAAAGAGCCTTAGGCTCAGTCAAAAGTCTCCAAGCTAATTTAGTTATCATGGCTAAGTTAAACTTATGATCACTCCTGAACCTTAGACCACCTTTGTTGGTAGGTTTACAAAGACAAGAATAAGATTTTGGGTAATATCCTTTATGAAAAAGCGGGGGTATAATAACACCACCCAATATTTCGATTAGCAATATGTATGGACTAACTCCGAAATACTTTGCTAGAGAATCAACTAGACATTCAAACTCAATCTAGATAAAAGTATCTCAAGGAGTTAATATCTCTCTCTTGATTTGATTTTTACTCAAGCTAAAAACAATAGCGAGTCTTTATCAAATACAAGGAATACTTGGACGGTACCAAAGACCAATGTCCAAGGATCAATCAACAACCAAAGGTTGGATTTCCAATTGATGATCACGAACGCACAACCTGTATTATTTCAATTATATAAAATATAATGCGGAAAATAAATAACACAGACACCAGAAATTTTGTTAACGAGGAAACCGCAAATGCAGAAAAACCCCGGGACCTAGTCCAGATTGAATACACACTGTATTAAGCCGCTACAGACACTAGCCTACTGCAAACTAACTTCGGACTGGACTATAGTTGAACCCCAATCAGTCTCCCACCGATCCAAGGTACAGTTGTACTCCCACGCCTCTGATCCCAGCAGGATACTGCGCACTTGATTCCCTTAGTTGATCTCACCCACAACCAAGAGTTGTTGTAACCCAAAATCGCAGACTTGATAATAAACAGATCTGTCTCACACAGAAAAGTCTAATAAGAGGATAAATATGTCTCTCACAGATAAACCCTAGGTTTTGTTCCGTCTTTAGATATAAAATCAAGGTAACAAGAACCAATTGATAATTCGGTCTTATATTCCCGAAGAACAACCTAGATTAATCAATCACCTCTCTACAATCCTTCCTGACTACACAAGTGGATAGTCGAGGAATCACAAACAGTGAAACGAAGATGTTTGTGACTTCTTTATCTTGCCTATCGGAGAACTCTCACGATCTCAATCCAATCAATTGATTGTACTCGTACGATAGAAGATGCAAGATCAGATCACACAACTACGATAAAGTAGTATCGGTCTGGCTTCACAATCCCAGTGAAGTCTTTAACCTGATTTTAGAGAAGAAAATCAAAAGTTAATGGAGATCGACTCTAGCGAGCGCACTAGTAGCACACAGACGTGTGGGGATTAGTTTTGCACCATGCTAGATGTCTCCTTTATATAGCCTTCAAATCAGGGTTTTGCCTTAGTTACAAAGCAATCCATATTCACCGTTAGATGAAAACCTGATTTAGATTCAAGCTAATATTTCTGAACCGTTAGATCGAAAACTTAGCTTGTCACACACACTTGGGTATACGTTTACTGGGTTTGTGAAAACCATGCCCAAACGTGTACGTGTATGTTGGTTCAACATAGTAACCCAAAAGGTTAACCATATGAGCATTTCATATTAACCTTGTTCTTCTTCACCATAACTAGTTCAATTGACTCAAATGAACTAGTTAAAGAGTTGTTCAATTGCTATGAGATCTTATGTAACTACACATGACACAATTGAAACAAAGATGATTCGATTCGATTGAATCGACTCATGAACATTATAGCCACGGTTTGCATAAAGAATTCCTTAGTAATTTAATGTTTCATGTTCAAAGCACATCTTTAGATCATAACCTATTAAGTTCACAAACAAGTTCGCGGACTTAAGTTAATCGGTTGAGTTTTCCAAACTCAGCAGAAATTCTCGGGATGAGAACTTCCACCAGTTCGCGGAGTTAGTTCGCTGACTTAGCACACAAACGAGTTTTGGAAAATCCCAGCAGAAATTCTCGGTCGAGAACTTCCGACAGTTCGCGGACTTGGCAAGCCAATTCCACAATCCTCCTGATTTCTCTTAATCAACAAAGTTCGAAAACTTCGGTTCAAGGAATACATGGTTATGTAATCTAAACTCTCATTTCAATCATTGATACATTCTCATAGGACGCTATGTAGTCGTTATTCACAGATCGATTCACGTCAGAGCAATTCTCAAAGTGATTGAAACTTTTCATGACTTTCGTCACTAGGTGAAGATAAATTTGATCAAAGCGAAACGCATTACCAACACACGATTTCGAGATAAAAGATAAGCAATGAATGCTCAGCTCGAAATGTCAAATGTGTATGATCTAGTCTCTATAGCATACGAATTTTGTCTCATAAGAAGTAGGAGATAGAAGAGACAGACTTTTGAGTGATAGATACGTTCAAGTCTCCACATACCTTTTTTTTGATGAAGTTCCACGGTTCCTTGTATAGATTTTATTCGTTGTATGATGAATCGCCATGAAGTCCTTGAGCTCAACTACACTTTTCTATCCTAGTCCGAGACTTAGCTATGTAGGCTAGAAATCAAGACTTATAGTTTTGATCACTAACATTGACAAACATGCTTGAGATAGGAACGCATGAGAGGTTGACCGAGCTATGATCTAACACTTTATAATTAGTTTCTTTTCCCCACCAGAAGTCCCTCTGCATAGCATCCATTTTTTTTGTAATTTTTTTTTGAAAGAATAAAACAACTCATTTGATAACTATCCAAACTTTCCAAGGTTGCCTTGTTAAGGACCATTTTACTAGACTGGGCTAAGACTTTACCTATCCAACCTTGCACTTTGTTTACAACCCATGTTTGGATGATGAAAGATTGGATTTTTGGACAGAAGTGGAAGATTTATCTGGTTGGGCCTCAAAAGCTTGGTGCATTGCAGGTGATTTCAATGCAATGAGAATGATGTGGGAAAGAAATAGAGTAGGAGGTTATGTTAGAGCATTGCTCGGTCTAACTCGCAAGCGTTGCTATCTCAAGATTGTTTTTCAACTTTAGTTGCCAAAACTATAAGCCATGATTGCTAGTCTACTTATAGCTAAGTCTCGGATTAGGATAGTAAGTGTAGTTGAGCTTTATATTCCACGGCTTTCATCAAATGAAGACGAAGAACTACTCAAGGGAACTTGTAAAACTTCATCAACAAAAGGTATGTGGAGACTTGAACTTATCTATCACCCAAAAGTCTATCTACTCTATCTCTTATTTGAGACAAAAGGCGTATTGCTATATAGACTTCAATTATACACATTTGCTATTTCGAGCCGAGTTTATCTCGCTTATCTATTTCTCGAAATATGTTTGGTAAGATTTATCTTTAGCCAAGTTCATATTTACTCGTGACGAAAGTCATATTATTTCAATAACTTGAAAATCGCTTTGATGCTAATAGTTTGCAAATAAAAACTATTTTAACATCCTCTAAGAAAGTTTCAATGATTGAAATGAGACTTTAGAACAAGTAACCATGTTTGGATATAAACATAGTATGTTCTCACATTTGTGTAAAAGTCCAAAACCGGGAACCTAAAGTATGCGTACCCGTACGCGTACCGGCGGTTGTTGGAAATTCAGGCAAGTATGCGTACCCGTACGCATGCTGGCGGAAGTTTCACGTCCGTGAATTTCTTTTGGAGTTTGGAAGTGTGAATTGGTATGCGTACCCATACGCGTACTGGCATAACCAAAGTCGGTCCGTCTACTTAGGTATGCGTACCCGTTTGCATACTTAAGTAGGTTACTTTCTAAAATCGGTTTGTTCATGAATTAAAACATTTATATAATAAAGACTGCAATCTTTGCAAACCATGGCTGTAATGTTTATGAATTGATTCGAGTGAATCAAAATTGATTTTGATTAGATTGTGTCTTGTATACTTCTATGAGATCTAAGCAATTGAACAACTCTTAAACTAGTTCGTTTGAGTCATTTGAACTAGTTATGATAAAGATGAATAAGGTTGATATGAAAGTGCTCATATGGCTAACCATTGGTTAACTAGTATTGAACCGACTAAGTGTACACGTTTAGGTACGGTTACTCAAACCTAAATGAAGGTACCTTTCATTTGTGTATAACAAGCTAAGTTCGATCTAACGGTTGAAAGATATTAGCTTGAATCTAATCAGGTTTTCATCTAACTGTGAATATTGATTGCTTTGTTACCAATGTAACTTAGATTGCAAACCCTGATTTGAAATCCATATAAAGGAGAACTCTAGCAACGGGGAAACCTAATCCCCACACCTCCTGTGTGATACTAGTTGCATAGCTAGAGTCGATTCTCATTTAACCTTAGGTTTTTCACGAAACCTTGTAGGTTAACGACTTAAAGACTTCATTGGGATTGTGAAGCCAAACCCAAATATTTTCTCTGTAGTTGCGTGATCTGATCTTGCTGTTTTCTATCGTGATTGAGTACAATCATAAGATTGGCTTGAGATTTATATCTCCGATAGGCAAGATAGAAAAGAAGTCACCAACACCTTCGTCTCATCGTTTGTGATTCCACAATATCTTGTTTCATTAATCGATTAAGATTATTTTGAGGTGGTTGATAATACTAGGTTGTTCTTCGGGAATATAAGTCCAGGTTATCAATTGGTTTCCTGTTCACCTTGATTTATCAAAAGACGGAACAAAAACTCGTAGGTATATCTATGGGATACCTATTCAATAGACTTTTCCGTGTGATACAGATTTGTTTATCAAGTCTTCGACTTTGGGTCGTAGCAACTCTTAGTTGTGGGTGAGATCAGCTAAGGGAATCAAGTGTGTAGTATCCTGCTGGGATCAGAGACGTAAGGAACGTGACTGTACCTTGATCAGTGTGAGA
The DNA here is from genome assembly GCF_003573695.1 of Papaver somniferum. Classification (NCBI taxonomy): domain Eukaryota; kingdom Viridiplantae; phylum Streptophyta; class Magnoliopsida; order Ranunculales; family Papaveraceae; genus Papaver; species Papaver somniferum. Next base: position 34,581,645 of record NC_039361.1, on the reverse strand, counting down.
TTGATTAGGGATCAATTAAATTCCAGACCGAAGTTAGCTTTGTAGTAGACTAGTGTCTGTAGCGGCTTAATACAGTGTGATGTTCAAATCTGGACTAGGTCCCGGGTTTTTTTTGCATTCACGGTTTCCTCGTTAACAAAACTTCTAGTATCTGTGTTATTTCTTTTCTGCATTATATTTTGTTATATAATTGAAATATCACAGCTTGTGCGTTGAATCGATCAATTGGTAAATACAACCTTTGGTTGTTGATTGAAATTGATTAATCCTTGAACATTGGTCTTTGATACCGTTCAAGTTATTTCTATTATATTTAATCAGGCTCGCAAATTCTTATTTTTTTGATTGCGGATTGAATTGAGAAATTGAGATGTAACTCTTTGATATACTTTTCTTAAGATTGAGTCTAACTGTCTAGTTGATTCTCTTGAAAGTATATTGGAGTTAGTCCATACAGATTGCGAAATATTGGGTGAGGTTGTTAGACCCCCGCTTTTTCAATTGGTATCAGAGCAGGAAAACACGTTTAAGACCTCATAAGTATGTGTTTGTAGCGATCTGACTCTATGGGTGGAAGTACTATCTCTGATAAACGCGTCACCAGAAACAAAAGTTCTGTTTCGATAATGTCTATTAAAGAAAAAGATTTTCAATCTAAAATATAGACGAACCTAGTGTTCTAATGAAACATACTGACACTGACATGTGTTACCCCGATTACCCTTCAAATGAGCCTGACTCCGTTGATGAAAGGGAAGCAGCTAAAGAGAGTAACTGATTCTAAATCTTGTTAGAATGCAGGCTGATAGAATCAATCGGTTGGAAACAATGTCAATGTTCTTCTCGGTATAGCGAGAGATTGTGACTCTAAAGAAAAAGCTCCTTGCAAGTAAATGCTGAAGTTCGGTCATCACGTATCTTACTCGAGGCGAACCTCAAAAAGGATGCTTTGGAAATTGAACATCTCTTGAGTAAACTATCTATTCAAGGATGTTCCAAAAAGTCTACTACACCATCTACTTCTGTCTCGACTGAAAGAGTTCCAGTTCCAGAAGTAAAATCAGAATATCTTCCTATTGGAAAAGATGTGGTCATAGCCTCCTCTAATCAAGGAAGTTCCACATCATGTGGAAGGATGAAATATCCAAACGATGATGTTAAGTCTGTTCTCTCTGATCACTAATGTGATCAGAAAGTGTGTCTCTTTTGTGATTTAAAAGGGCATGTTAAGCAAAAGAGAAACTCTAGGTTGAATAACAATTCCTTTGTTCGACTTCAACACACCTTAGATTTAATACTCAAAGGTGTAACTGACATTCGTATGTCTAAACCAATTGGTTTCAGTACTCACCCTGTGTATTCTACTAGTCAGTTCGATGTGTTCCTCAACTGCTCAAAAGCATAACAGACTTCTTAACAAAAATCGTCCAAGAATAGCTCAAGAATTCTCTTCTGTCAAAAAGGGAGATAATGTTGCTATTGACGTGGATAAAGTATCAGGAGAAGGGAGCAAAAATTATGATATGAAAAACAAGCTAAACGTGATAATTGAAGGTTATACATAGATCGTCAATAGGCTGTCAATTCCCTCTAGTCAAAATTTTTCTGGTAAGAACTCAAACTATGTCTCGTATTTTGATGACAATAAGTTTTCACATCAAAAGGGATTCTTTCTTCGATTTGAAAGGAAGAAGAGACTCAGCCGTGAACACGTTTCATTTAATGAGATTAAGGCTCATACTTGTGCTAATTAATACAAGGGTTGAGAGCTTACTCATAAAAATCTTGTTGAGTAAGATGTGTTAATATTCAAGTATACTTTTGGCAAAATTGTCCTGTTTAGTTGAGCTATTTTCTTATCGTCCATAGATAAACTATTCTTAGCAAACAGCCTTGCTTAAGTATTTAGCTGTGTCTGAAGATGTTCTTTGTTTTTTTTTCTTAATTTTGAAAAAGCCTTCGTTGCAACTAAGTTGCCTGCTACTCTTGTGCTCTAAATTTTTTCTCTATGGAGATGTAAAATTTATTGAGCCAAAAAGTTGTGAAAATTTTCACGTAGCAAAAATTCTGTCGTATCATAAAAGTACGAACCTTGTGTGTGTGTGTGTTTTTTTTTGGGTCAAGTTGTGTTCGTACGGGTACCCGTGTTACTGTCACGAATCAATTTTGGAAACCCTAAAAGTTACCTTCCCTAAGAAGCCATTTAAATACCAAACCTTTTGAGTATCGTACGCATACTCTGGGTTGTTTTGTGTTTTGTCAAGAATGTCATCATCTTCTCGCTCTGGTGATTTTGCAAAAGGTTTTCTTGATAAAGGTATCGGTTTCGAGTCCAAAGGTAGGAAGAAAATAACCCTAGTAGAAGATGATTGTCCTAATGCCTCATATTACTATTCCTATACACATCAGGATATTGAGAATGAGGATATGGTTTCTACTGAAGTGGTTCATGATTTTCTTAAATACTTTGAGGAAGCAAAACTGCAACTCGTTGATACTTTGAAGAGTCTTGATGTGTTAAGAACTGAGTTGAAAAAGGTTACTTCTGACCTTGTTTTCATAAAGACACATGTCAAAGAACTTCTCAATAAGGATATCTTCTCTGAAGCAGCAGTGGATGATGTAAATCACAAGGCTCGTGAGGATTCCGAAAACGCTATTTGATTTCAGTTCATGTTCGGTTTTGGTGGTCTAGGAGTCATTCTTTGTTTCTTAGCTTGTTGATTTCGTTTTATCTAGGAAACTTCTTATAAGAATTTATTCTTATGTTTTAAGAAGGATAACTAGGGTTTGGAATAGCAATTATTGTGAGTACACATAGCTATTTCCAACGATTTTCATCTTGCAATGTTTTTAGATTTATTTATTTTTATTATAAAGCTTATCTGGAAGATAATTTTGCAGTATTAATCTTTATGATTTTATATATTGCAACTTGTTATGGGATATGTGTGTTTGCGTCCGTGAACTATGATTGTCCCATATGATGTAGTTTTTAAAGTGGTAAATAAAAGTGGTTCGTTAAAGACTTGTAGAGATTTGATTTTAGACTTATATTCCAATCAAAATAGCAAATAAACGAAGATGATATCAATAATACGAGAGACTTGGACTCAGGATTCCACCATTAATCACATTCAATTGGTTCATACAATGATTCTAGATATTTCAAGCTCTTTTGTTGACTCTATATCTTTGCCAAAAGTAGATTTTGTAAAACATTAATTGTAGATCATAAGCAAGATGCATCAAAAGCTCTAAGTCTAAGCATACATCTTCAAACGAAGTCACAACTAATTAATAAAAATCATAAATCAATTAAAACAAGTGCAAATAGTAAAAAGAACCAATTATAGTTACCAATCAATTGTGAAACATGGCTTCCTCCATTGTTCCAGTGTTGGGGTTTAGCTCCTCATACTCAAAACGCACCCAAAAGATGGAAACACGGCTCAAAAGGTGTTTTTATTGAAAAATATTATTATGCAGCGAGTTTGTAACAGATACCATTGTTACAGAATCCACTGTTACAGAAGCTATTGTAACAGATAAACCCTAACAGATAAATTGTTTGAAAACTGTTACGTATTTGAAAGAACAGGTGACGGTTTTTGGTCGTCTTCTTCATCTGCAACTTAGCTTTTCTTCTCCGGCAGAGAAAGTGTACCTCTGCAACTTCTTCTTTCTTCTCTGTATCGGCTCTCCTAGCTACCCCAAGGTCTCTACCCCCTTTCTGTGACTCCTTATCAACCTATATATAGGTAACATGACTAGAAATACTCGAGAAGAATCTCCCTGCCTTTAACCAAAAGTTACGGATTCCTTATTTATTTTTTCCGCGGCTTCTGTGTTTAATCCAACTCTCCCGTATGCTCCAAACTCTCTCCAAAAGGTAGAATATAATCTTATCCGTCAATACACTTCCCATGTTTCACGTAATCTCCCAGTCAATACAAAAATGCCGAGTATATCTCACTATCCTGACTTGTCGAGAATCAAGTAAACTCTCCTATTTTTACGAATCTTAAGACATTACCAACCTTCTTTCACCAAAACAGGACCGAACCAACCTATTCCCATGACTAACTCCGTTAAATTTCTTCCCGAATCTCGCCTGAAAGTCTCGTAACTTTTCTTCCTCTGTTTAGCTTGATTTTGATGATACAACCCAGTTCAGTTCGTTACATCACCCATACCAGCCCTGTTAAGTATATTCAAGTCCAGACCAATGGATAATTGCGATTGAATCTCTTTCAAAACTTCTCAAAAATCAAACCTTAAATTCTCTTCCGCTGCAAAATTATTTCCCGCCAATTTATAAAATTCAAAAGGTAGAGGATGACCTCCCCTTACCCGGTACATGTCTGCCAATAGTAGTTTCCCTGTAAATGGGATGCCCCTTATCCAACTGAGGGGTGTCTTTAACAATTCTTCTTGTGTGTCTCCAACATATTTCTAGGGTGATTTTCGTAATTTTCTCCCGCGAGCGTAAGTACCACTTTTTGAGCCAATTTTGCCGCAAAAGCTTATTTCTCCAAACACACCTACAAAAACATAAAATAATCAAATAAGTATAAAATCGAGCACTAACAATATGCATAATTGAGATCAAAATAGATACATAAATGCGTTTATCACCATATGTGGCCAAAAGTTAACTCTATCATATGTCGGTATGAAAGTATTGATAAAAGATAAAATGAACTTTTGACAAACAAAAGTTAAGCCTATTAAGTCATTATGCAAATATTTATGGAAGATAGGATGAACTTTTGTTTACAAAGATTAAGTCTATTATATGTCATTGTGCAAATAGTGATGAAAAATAGAATGAATCTTTGTTTATTCAGCAGTATTGAACTTCCCTGATCCATATCTTTATGTAAATAATGTGCGGCTCCGTAAGTTCTCCTATGTGAGCGTTTCCGATTAAATTAATCATGGGTTCTCTTGTGGTTAATTTAATTGAGATTTTTGGATACAAATTCATGTTTCATGTGATTTGTTAATGTCCAAAGAAATCATTCTTATCTTGTGAAAGTAAGGTCGCTCTTGTTGTTCCTTTTGGAATGACATTTTATGGGAGAGAGTTCTTATTTGAACTTCTGCTTAATTGCCAAATCTTTGTGGGGAGTGCGGCTGTGAAATATTATAGGGGGTTATCTTGTATCTTTATAAACTCCTTGATGAATGCATTTAGTTTATGCTATATGATTGCATCTAAAAAAGTTGATATGTGCTTTTCTTTTGGTCATGAAATATCTCTATGGAAATTTCATTAGGATCCCACTAATTTTCGTACCTTTGCCAATTTTATTACAAAAAGGGGGAGAATTAATGTGTAATTCACACTACAAATACATATGGTTTACGAATCATTATGTAAAGGGGAGTGGTTTTTGAAAAACCGGGGGTCTAACAACCTCACCCAATATTTCGATTAGCAATTTGTATGGACCAACTCCAATATACTTTCTAGAGAATCAACTAGACAGTCAGGCTCAATCTTGATAAAAGTATATCAAAGAGTTAATATCTCAATCTCGATTTGATCTATACTCAAGCAAATAGAAATCTGTGAGTCTTTATCAAATACAAGGGAGATAACTTGGATCGTACCAAAGACCAATATCCAAGTGTCAATCAATTTAAATCAACAACCAAAGGTTGGATATTCTAATTGATTGATCTTAGCGCACAACCTTTGATATTTCAATTATATAACAAAATATAATGCGGAATAAAAATAACACAGACACCAGAAATTTTGTTAACGAGGAAACCGCAAATGCAGAAAAACCCCGGGACCTAGTCCAGATTGAACACCACACTGTATTAAGCTGCTACAGACACTAGCCTACTAAAAACTAACTTTGGTATGGACTGTAGTTGAACCTAATCAATATCACACTGATTCAAGGTACAATTGCGCTCCTTACGGCTCTGATCCCAGCAGGATACTATGCACTTGATTCCCTTAGCTGATCTCACCCACAACCAAGAGTTGCTACGACGCAAAGTCGAAGACTTTAATAAACAAATCTGTATCACATAGAAAAGTATACGATGTCTTTTGATAAAATCAAGGTGAACATGAACCAATTGATAACCCGGATTTATATTCCCGAAGAACAGCCTAGAATTATCAATCACCTTACAATAATCTAAATCGTATGGTAGCGAAACTATATATTGTGGAATCACAAACGATGAGACGAAGATGTTTGTGATTTCTTTTTATCTTTCCCTATCGGAGATATAATCTCAAGTCAATTATTCAATTAAACTCGTACGATAGAAAATGGCAAGATCAGATCGCTCAACTACAAGATAAGTAGTTTCGTCTGGCTTCACAATCCCAATGAAGTCTTTCAGTCGTTAACCTACAGGGTCTCGGGAAGAAACCTAAGGTTAAAGGAGAATCGACTCTAGCAAAAACAACTAGTATCACACATGAGGTGTGGGGATTAGTTTTTCCAGTTGCTAGATGTCTCCTTTATATAGTTTTCAAGTCAGGGTTTGCAATCCAAGGTACCTTGGTAACAAAGCATTGAATATTCACCGTTAGATGAAAAACCTAATTTAACCAAGCTAATATCATTCAACCATTAGATTGAAACTTAACTTGTCATACACAAATGAAATGTATTTCATTTAGGTTTGAGTAACCGTACCTAAACGTGTACACTTAGTTGGTTCACAAATAGTTAACCAATGGTTAGCCATATGAGCACTTCAATATTAACCATATTCATCTTCTTCACAGAACTAGTTCAAATGACTTATAAGAATTAGTTGAAGAGTTGTTCAATTGCTTAGGTATTTATGAATAGACACAATTGAAACAAAATTGGTTTGATTCACTTGAATCAATTCATGAACAATATAACCACGGTTTGCAAAGATTGCATTCCTTAGGGATTTATTGTTTAAGTTCATGATCTTCCGATTTGAGAAATATAACCAGCTTGGGTACGCGTACGGGTACGTGTACCATAGCTACCGGATTTGAGTTTAGAAACTCCGCAGGAAATTTTCGGTCGAAAACTTCCGTGGGTACGTGTACGGGTATGCGTACCTAAGGTGACTGGTTTAACAGTTTGCAAACTTACAAACTCAGCAGAAATTTTCGGTTCGAAAACTTCCGCTGGTATGCGTATGGTTACGCGTACCCAACCTGTCTCCTTCACCAATACCGTATGCACATATATGCACACACTTGGTTTCCGGCACATGGATTTATACACTAATGTGCGAACACACTATATATGCTTATATCCATAGTTGGTTACGTAATCTCAACTCTACATTTCAATCATTGAAAGATTTTTCTATAATGTTATAACAGTCGTTATTCACAACTATCGTCATCAAAGCTATTTTCAAGATTGAAACGTCATCATGACTTTCATCACGGGTTAACATGAAAAGTGGTTAAAGCGAAAGCTTACCAACACATATTTCGAGAAAAAGATAGGCGAGTAAACTCGGATCGAAATAACAAATGTGTATGTATGAAAGCTATCATACTTATACGACTTTGTCTCAAGAGTAGGAGATAGAGTAGATATACTTTAGAGTGATAGATAAGTTCAAGTCTCCACATACCTTTTTGGTCGGATGAAGTTCCACTGGTTCCTTGAGTAGTTCTTCGTCTTCGTAATATGGTCGCCATGGAGTCTGGAGCTCAACTACACTAAACTGTCCTAAACCAGACTTAGCTATAAGTAGTCTAGAAATCAAGACATATAGTTTTGACAATTAAACTTGAAAAAAATGCTTGAGATAGCAACGCATGCGAGTTCGACCGAGCAATGCTCTAACAATATCCCCCTTTGTCAATTTTAGTGGCAAAACTATCAATACATATGGATTACAAAATAAATAAAACTTTGTAGCTTCTCGTCCACATGCTTGATCTCCTTGGTGCTTCAACATTACTTGAAAACTTTGTCTTTTCCAACTACTCCCATGATTCCATAGATGTTCAATTCAACATCATAGTTGTTGAAGATCCGTAGCCATAACAATGAGAAAACAAAAGCTCTCGATCATTGTTATACAGTATCATAGTATTATTACACAGTATCAAAGTTCTTATATCACAACTTCGACAACAATACTATGGTGATATGTATCACTCCCCCTTAGTCAATACTTTCATCTCAATATGAAAACCACTCCCCCTTACATAATGATCCGTAAAACACGTAAACCATATGTATATGTTGTGTGAACTACATATTAATTCTCCCCCTTTTTGTCAATAAAATTGGCAAAGGTACGAAAACGGGATCCTAATGAAATTTCCACGGAGATGCTTCAAGACCAAAGAAAAGTACATATCAACTTTTTTAAATGCAATCATAAAGACGAAGCTAAATGCATTCATCAAGGAGTTTATAAAGATACAAGATAACCCCTAAATTATTCCACAGCCGCACTCCCCACAAAGATATGGAAATTAAGCACAAGTTCAAAAGAACTCTCCCCCATTTGATGTCATTCCCGAAAGAACAACAAGAGCGACCTTACTTTTATAAGAAAGGAAGGATTTCTTTGAACACCAAAAACCATAAGGAAATGATTTTGTATCCAAAAATTCTCAATCAAACTAATCACAAGAGAACCCATGATTAATTTAATCGGAATATACAACCAAATTAATCACAAACGAATCTATGATTTGTTTAGTTGGAAATTCTCAAATAAGTAAACTTATGGAGACGCACATTATATACATAAAATATGGATAAGGGAAGATCGATACTACGGAATATTCAAAGATTCATTCTATCTTCATCATTATTTGCATAACGATATATAATAGACATAATCTTTGTAAACAAAATATTTTAACCTATCTTCCATCAAAGAATTGACATAATAGGCTTAACTTTTGTTTGTCAAAAGTTCATCGATCTTGTATCAATACATGTTTTAGAGCATTGCTCGATCGAACTCGCATGTGTTGTTATCTCAAGCATGTTTGTCAATGTTAGTGATCAAAACTATATGTCTTAATTTCTAGTTTACTTATGACTCAGTCTCGGTCTAGGATAGTTAGTAATAGTTGAGCTCCAGACTCCATGGCGATTATCTTACGAAGACGAAGAACTACTCAAGGAACCAATGGAACTTCATCCGACCAAAAGGTATGTGGAGACTTGAACTCATCTGTCACTCAAAAGTCTATCTACTCTATCTCCTACTCTTGAGACAAAAGTCGTATAAGTATGATAGTTTTCATACATGCACATTTGCTATATCGAGCCGAGTTTACTCGCCTATCTTTTTCTCGAAATATGTGTTGGTAAGATTTTGCTTTAACCATTTTCATCTTTAACCGTTGTAGATGAGGAAAAAATATTTGCTGGTTTTTACGGAATTGAAGAGTCGACCGTGTGGAGACTCCTTGAACCGAGCGAAATGTTGAAACTCACACAGATGCACTCGGAACAATGGTTCGAGAGATCAATATGTAAGACCCCGGCCTAAACCAAGAACAATGGTTGTTCCAGAGTCAATTCGGTCACAAGAGAGGATGGGTTGATCAATAGGAGGGAATCTGAGAAATGTGTGAGATAAATGGTGATCTGAGATTATAGGTGTGTTGTGTATTCAGCGTAAGAACACTCTGAATGTTTGAATTTTACTCAATTGAGAGTGATTACTCAGACGATGAGTTCGTGTATACGAAGATTGTCTGTATGAACTTTCCGAGAAATTGCTTGTTTAGACGAATGTTCGAGTATTGGAATCTTGTCCTTTCAATCAGGATTCAGAGACATTTTATAATGCCGGAGTTGAAAATACCAAGATACCATGAAGTGTGACAGTTGCTGGAATCAGAGAGTGTGGAAGTGGGAAATCGTGTTAAAACCAGTTGCTCATCGTGCGGAGACTTGGTTAATTTTCCACCCACTACTTTGCTGACTCTTCCAACTGATTGCACGACTTGCTCACATTCTCGTCGTGGGTGAACACACGTGTCATAGACCGTCAGACCAAAACCCTAGTTAATATCCCCCATGTGACACGATTGATATCTCGTGGTTGTGGAGTCAGTTGCTGACTTTATGGGACGATGAGTCCATGTATTACTGAGTTGACCATGATTTGCAAATGTTCTGAGACTCGTGAATTAAATATGTCTGCTGAGACGAGGTATTATTATGTTGATTACCTAAGATGAGCAAGTTGTGTTGCTGAGTTATTGAATATTCATAGTTGAACCAATATTCTTGAATCTGAGCAAATATTGTTGTTTCGATCAAATATTGCTAATTCGAGCAAATAATGCCGGTTTGAGCAAATGCCGCTCATTTGATGAATTGTTGGTAGCAGGACCAAATAAAATATTAATTTAAGATACTGACTGCTGGGTCGAGTAAAATAAATAAAAATGTTGATCATGGAATTAACATAAAATTATCAGAGTATTTGAATCTGCTCAGAATCATGTTTCTGCGGAGCTCTGAATTCAAACTCTACTTTTACTGAAATGATGATTTATTGCAAATCAACCGCAGAGTGACGCAGGGACCGGCTACATGGGATGATGAGTTCACCATGTAATGCCCAGATGCTCGAATGAGCAAAATACCGAAGTCTCTTGAGGACCAGTTGGTGAAAGAATGATTAAATGCTAGTTTAATCATTTATTAAAATAATACTCGTGTGAGCGACAAATAATAATAAAACCTAGCCGTGAAAAGATTAGGGACCGTCCAAGAGGTCATGGGACCGGCTCTTGGTCGCCGTGGGACCAATAGATGGTCGTTTTAGCAAACTCTCGATTATTCGGAAAGAGTTTGAACCTAATATGAGCAGTTGAGCAAATTAGGTTAAAAATAGTTAAAACATGTGGGACCGGCCACTTTCAAGCCTCAGGGCCACCCTTGCTCGGTAAAGGGGATGCGCCCGTGTCACCATGTTGTTCGTGTCTCAGTCTGAGAGTTTTGATATTTTCCGGTGCGCGTTTGAGCAACATTTTGAGAAAATATGCAGAATCCAGGATTTTGCTGAAACTAGGAAAAATACATGAGATGATGAAAAATAATAAATAAAACAAGTAATTGCAAGGTGTGGGACCGCCAGGGCTAGGACACGTCCGACCGTCTAGCAAGCGGTCCCACAATATTTTCCCAGTTTTATGTAATTTTATGTATTTTGTCTGAATTGAGGGAAATCCCATGAAACTGGAGAGTTTTATGAAATTAGGGAACTTCCATGAGATGAGGGAAATAAAATAATAATAAAATAGAGAATGATGGAGTGTGGGACCGGCAATGGCTAAGGCATGGCCGGCCGGCCAAGGGGCACGGTTCCAACACTCTTCCTAATTTTATGTAATTTTTTCATGATTTTAGGGAATCTTCATAAAATCAAAGAGATTTGTTGAAACCAAGGTATTTTGTTGAAATCAGGGAGTTTTCATGGAATGAGGAAAACAAAACAAATAACAATAATAAAATAAGAAGCGTGTGGGACCGGCTAGGGCATGGCCGGTCGGCTAGAGCCCGGTCCCACGGATTTTCTTAATTTTATAATATTTTCATGGGTTTAAGAAAAATTCATAAGATCAGGGAATTTTCATGGTTTTTGGGAAAATTCATGAAATCAAGGAATTTTCATGGATTGAGAGAAATAATAAAATAGTGGGGACGTGAGGTGTGGGACTGGCCACGGCTGGAGCATGGCCCGCCGGTTGGTGCTCGGTCCCGCGACACCTTTCCCTAATTTTATTATTTTCCTTGACAAAATATCATGAGATTAGAGAATTTCCTTGAAACGAAGGAGATTTGCTCGAACGAGAGAATTTTCATTAGATCAGGGAAAAATAATAAAATATGATAAAATATAAAATTGGGCGCGGGATTGGTCACGTCATGACTGGCCGGCTGGTGATCCCAGTCCCCTGGCGTCTTTGCTAATATTTTTTTATTATTATTTTTCCTTCCCATTTTGCATAGGTTCATCGTTCATTCGTATTTTTGAAATGCTCGTTTGCGCATTCAAATGCTGGTATGTGCATTATTGTTAAGTACACTTGCACTATTTTGGTTAGGGCTTATTCGATGCTCAGATGCCTGTTTCGTTGAATATTTATCACTAACCCGTGGAATTCTGCTGGGAAGAACCACAAATTGAAGTGACGAAATATAACGAAGAATCGTAGAATATTGCTGGATATTCAGGCGATTAGAGATAATTAACTGATGGCTCTATACTAGCAGGGCTTCCTATCTAGGAGCATTAATTATCTGAGAGTTGAGAAATATGAACTTGCTGGAGTATCATATTTCTCCTATATAGTCAGGGAAAACCTGGTTGCATCCTGAAGACGTTGTCTCTCTATACTAGCAGGTATGTTGTCTAGGAGCCGCCCAATCTTTCGATTCTATGTAGAAATAATTACTGAAATTGCTCAGTATTCATGAGATGTGTTGTGGTCTCAGCTGAGAGACTACACATCTACAGATACTCTGAGAGACAGCCTTCTCAGTCAGAGGTTTTATGGCATGAGCTTTCATGCTTTATTGAGAGACATGAGCCTCAATACTCATCCAATTATAGGATCCGGAGCATAATAATTAATGAAATTGCTCAGTATTCATGAGATGTGTCGTGGTCTCAGCTGGGAGACTACACATCTACAGATACTCTGAGAGAAAGCCTTCTCAGTCAGAGGTTTTATGGAATGAGCTTTCATGCTTTGTTGAGAGACATGAGTCTCAATACTCATCCAATTGTCGGAGTATAAATAGTTAGGGTTTTACAATTTTACCCTTGTCAAAAATCCACCATCTACATTAAGTCCCCTGCTTAGTGAGGAACAGTCATGTTCCTCAGTCAGCATTGAATGGTGATTTTCTAGGTACAAACGAAAATAAGTAATTACTTAGTCATAAGATAAGAAATTACCGGATTTCGTCCGAATGAGCAAACCATGGTTTGAGCAAAAACCCAAGCGTCATCCAGTAAGCATGAATTGGTGTAGAACCGCTGATTTGATGGTGGAACCTTGGTCGGTTTAGGATTCACGGGCCGGGATCGAAAAGGAAATCCTTATGGAATTAGGTTTTGGAAATAAAATTTGGTATAAAAGGAACTAATTCCTTTTTTTTTTGAATTTCTTCCCGCACGTCCACCATCTCCCTCTCTTCTTCATCTTCTCTCCCAAGCAGGAGCAGGAGAAAAATCGTCGGAGCGCCGACCACCAGACGATCGGAGCCACCACCGTCCGGCCGGCGCCGACAGGTACGTGAATTTTTTTTTTAAAGCTTGTTGTTTTTTCATGAGTTGTTCATCATAAAATAATATGGGTATACACATATTTTGGATGTGAGTTTTATGAAAAACCCTTGTTTTAGGAACGTATGTTCGTTCGATCGTTAGTTTAAGAAACTAACAACAATCCCTAACTTGAGAGAGATTCTTCTTTGGAAAAAAGACCTGTGTCCAGTGATGAAATTTTGTTTATGAGCTTTCATGAAAACCAAAACGTTATCTTTAAAAGATGCGAGCTTTCACAAAACCAAAATAAACCTTCATTTTAAAGAAAAAACGCTCGTACGAAGGAAAATAGATTCTTTTTTTTATCATGAAACTGTGGAGCTTCACAAGAACATTTTTTTTCGATAAACTCACGTGAGCCTGAGCTCACGTCAAAAAAAAAAATTACATGAGTTAATCACGGTTTTATTGCTTTGTAAAATCAAAACATGGGTTTTGAGTAACCCTCGAATTTAGACAATTTATTTATGACGAAATATTGTCTTGGTGTAAATTTCATAGCCCAGTTGTGAATGTTTATACTATGAAAAATATGTCTATGATTTTATGAAAAATCAGTCTAAAAAAGTTTCACTGGTTAACACACTAGTGGCCACGAGATGTCCCTCTCGACGAACCTGACGGTATGTTGTCTATTGCTGCTTTCTTGTGTTTATGACTGTCCAGGGACGTGTTCGAAGACGCCGGAACTTTTCTAAAGCCGTTTGTAATCCCTTTTGTCATTAAGATGGCTCAAGGTGAACAACTTCCCATAGGTTGCTTATTCTTGGGTTTTTTGTACTCTAACCTGGACTCCTTGGTTATAGACTCTAGTGTTTCGAACGGATTTATGAAGATTGAATGCTACGCCAATACGATGTTTCTCCAGGCCGTGATGTGGGAACGCTTTGCGAAGTATGCACCTATTCCCCGTAGTATCTTGCAAGGCTGCTGATTCTCGACGTATTTTCCCCGAGAAGGATAACGCTAGGATTATGCGCTGGTCAACAAAACAACCTCAATCCAAGACGCGTTTCATTGATGTTGTAGACGATGAGTCTGAGTTTAACTTCCGTCCCTGGGTGTTGATTCCTCCTCATGTTTCCAAATTTACAACTTTCAATGCTGAAGAAAGCGTGGCTTTGAAATCTGGTGTTGACTTGAGCGATGGTGAAAGATCCTTCATGTTGAGCTGCACTCCAAGTTATTTAATAGCAGCAACATATGGAGACTTTTTGGTGGAGGAATACAACATTGACATAGCAGCCCGTCAGATGGGTATGGATCAGTGTGTTCCAACTTTTCGGAGGATCAAACCATCGGTGGAACAGATTAAGACTTTTTTAGAACGTACACATGTCGAAGGAAGCTCTTATTGGTTCCCTTGTGCTGACCGAGTTACGTATGTAACTCCAGGTTATATAAATTTCTGGAACCAGTAATTTGAACGCTTACATGATTTCGTAAGGGTTAGTCAACCTTTGGTGAAATAGACTCCTTACGCTGATATGATTGCTTCTCGACCCAGATTGAAACACATCTCCGGTGCGATAAGCGAAAGACATCTCCGGGATGTTCACCAGTATGTATCTTTTGCACATTCTTCGTAAAATTGAAATAATTGCCTTTGATTATCACCTCAATTTCTTTTACAGGATGGTCGTGCTGTAAGATCTCATCTTGAAGTGCATTTCTCATAAGCTGAAACAGTCATTCATGGTGGAGAAGGTAGGAACAAGAATTGTAAGTTGCTGCCTAACACCATAAAGTCCCCGGTTGTTTCTTTGGTGAGTTGTCGACACCTTTTTTGCCGTGACTTCTTCTATATGTATTATTAGGATCGTAAAAACAATATTTGTTATTTGGTTACAGAATTTTGCTCCGTCTAGTATTGATTGTCTTCAATTCTCTACTGCTGGGCGTACAATTTCTGATTCGAGCGTTGAAGAAGAAAATGCTGTAAGTACTCTTCCTCGTAGCGAAATATAATGCTTCATATGTAAAATGCTAATTGTTTGAGAATGTGTCCAGGAGGATGTCGCCATGGATATGGAGAGTGGTGATACTCGGTCATCCTCTGAGAATAGAGATGGAGGAAATTCCAAAGGTTCAGAACCGAATGAAAGCAATGAGCCTCTTGATGTTGACACGGACAACCCCAACTCTTTGAACGCTTCGGACACTCCCCAAGTAAGCACATATCTTTATCTTGTAAACTCTTCATAGAAGTATGAATTGTTTATTTGTGAATGAATGAATGAGAATCCATGTGCATATACGAAAAACTTTGTCGAAATTCATCGTCAGAAAATTCAGAACCCAGTTTTTAGCAAAAACACCATAAAAGATTCATCTGGAGTTCATGATCTGCATATGCATCTTTAAGCCCGGAAAATTTTAAAGCTTTGAAAAAGAATCTTTTTAAGTTTTGAGCACGTTCAGGGCCTGAAAAAGGCGAAACAGTAAACTTCCAGGAGACTTTCATAACTTTTTCAAACGGTATGTTGCTCAATGTTTTGACTACATCTCCTTGCTCGTTCATAGGATTGTCATGAAATTTTGACATGTGGTAGAGGACATTCATACGAATAGAATGGTATATAAATCATCCTAAGGTTCCTTGTATATTTCTCCCAGTTCGTCATCTAGTACAGGGCAGAGTACAGTCTCTTCAGATTGCCGCAAAACGTATTTTCATGACTTTCATGATATTTGCTCGTGCCTTGAGTGTATAATGATGAACCTTGATGATGTTATACTGCTTGTATATTGTATTTTATGATCTCATTTGGTTTCATGTTTAGATTGCTCTAACCTCATGTAATCTTCGTATTAGGTGCCAAATACCGAAGTTGAGGATACTGAAACCAATAAGGATAACTCGAGATGTCTTGGAGTTATTGATAAAGAGACAACCATCCCCGAACTTCAAGGCCATGAGAAGTTTGTCACTAAAGTTATGGAAACCCCAATTGTTGCTGGTTCAGTGATAGAAGAAACCGAGCCACCAGTAGAGAATACTGAAGAAATTGTTGTCCTGATTGTAGAAGTTGCCCCAGTAACTGAGAACCGTATAATGGTGCATGAATATCCAAGTGAAGGATTTGCTTTTGATCCTCCATTTAATGCATTACTCCCGTATCATGAACTAGTTGGTGGGTTCAGCGTTCTCATTGGATATGCAGGCTTGTACGAGAAAATATGGAAGAAATTTGGCCACATAATTGTTGACAGGAATCCTGGACATGCTTATGCTTTAATAATGCAAGTAAGTGTTATCTTACGTGTTGTAAGTGATATATGCACTAGGGCCAGAAATACTGTGACTCTAGATGTACTATTTTATTGGGAGTTTAACTTGGAGAATTCAGAAAGACTTAGCTTCAATGTAAAGTGGCTTCGTAAGCAAATGAACGCTATCAAGGACTCATGTGAGAACAACATAGCCTTTCCAAATGATGCCGTGATGGAGAAAGAAGACAATATTTCCAGGCTGACTGAAGAGCTGAACAAGGAAAAGGCGGCTTTGCAGGTCTTGAAGGATGCAGAGGAGCAAAAATCCTTTTTTGCTGATTTTCTTTGATTTCCTTTTCATAATCTCTTGAACTTCTGAACTTTTGAGAGTTGTGAGGTTTTTTATTTGGGTTTTGATATTTCCTGATTTTGGGTCGTAGATGATTGAGGATTTTCTTTTGGATTTGATAGAGATTTTCTTTTAAGTAATATGAACTGAATTTTGATAAATTGCTGAATTCAAATACTGATTGCAAGTATTGCAAACGTTTTGGAGGAATTGAAATACAATGAAAGAAAATCCTAAATGCCAAATCCATACGTCATGAATGCTCAAATGTCTAGTACCTCAAACGCTCAATAATTTCAGACGAACGCCTTAAGCCAATTCTCATGAATTACTGGCAGGGTTCTTCCATCTGTGTTGATCAACTTGTAGTATCCTCCGGTTATGGATTCAGCAACCATAAATGGTCCTTCCCAATTGGAGCTCCTTGCAGAATGGAGATCACGTTTAGTTGCCTTGAGAACCAAATCTCCTTCCTTGAATTTGTTCGGTTTAGTAGTTCGCGCCTTGAATATTTTCTGCTGATTCCATGGCTGTGGCATATATGGACACTCGTGCAGAGGGGAGTATCCAGCATACTATCTGTCATGCGTAGCCATGTCTTCAGCAATAAACCTCTTGATAGAATGACCAATTTGAAGAGGCTCCGAGCGTAACCATTTGGTGTAATATTCCTGAGGTGATACTATCCACTCGTAGATTTTTGTAATCGCAAAGTTGTTAGTAGGGAGAAGTCCCCGGACCAGAGTAGAATATTTGAACATTGGTATTATTGGCGTATGAAAAAGGATAAGACTTTCCTGGGTATGGAACCTTTTGACAAAGGCGTGTGCATTTTCTCCAGGTTTCTATGTGAGCTCGATCAAAGGTTTAACTTCCTCTAGATGCTCAAACGGTGGGGAATTCTCTATTTCTTCCGAGTCAGAGTCTTCTCCAACAGTGAGGTGTGCTGAAGGTGTTGGAGCCATCCTTCCAGCATGAATCCAAGTTCTTCCAAAGATCACGTCATATCCTGGGTCTTCCCGGATTATGTAAAACTTGGTCTCAGCGCAGACTGAGCCTTCCGTGACTTTGAGGATGATGTAGCCATATACGTCTCTGGAAATCCCCTCGTGATCCCTGATTGCTATGGGAGCGTGAGTATCCTCTTGTCGAGTAATGCCAGCAGCTCTGAGAGTTTTCAAAGGAATGCTGTTGACGGCAGTGCCGACATCAACAAATGCTCTCTTGAATTTGTTTCCTTTAATATGCACTGTGGTGAGCAGTCCCCAGTCATACATTTCTTTGTCAGTGGCTGAAGGTTCAGGCGGTACTTCTGAAATCAGCAGGCGTTTTCCAGATACTATGTAGTTCAAAGCCGTGAACATGTATCCCCTTTGCGCCTTTGACAGATAGAGTAATTCACAGACATGCTCTATCAATGACTGAACTGCTTCCTTGACTGGTTCTTCAGAGATGGAGAAAGTTCTGACTGGGAGGGAATCTCTGTGTACTCCTTCAGCCACCATATTAAGTTCTCCCGACTCAACCTTTTCCCTGAATATGTGTTTCAGAACTTTGCAGCTACTTGTGGGGTGATTGACGAACCTGTGGAAGCAACAGTAACGAGGATTTTCCATGTCCTCCTCAGTTGGTTCTCTCCTGAAATATGGCAATTTGGTTGCACCATCTTGGATCCAGGCATCCAGTAGTTCGAGAACTTCTCCAATGAGGAGAGGAAAGTCAGGTGCCTCTTGATCAGGAGTCTCTGTACGTTGGCCAGGGGCCTGTGCCTCTGGTTTGTCCTTCTTTTGTGTCTTTGGAGGAGCTGAGGTATGCTTACTTGGAGGTTCGGCCTTGCTTTTTCTCCCTTCTGCAACAACGTTTGTGGAGGGATGCATGTTGTACTGCTTGTTGATCAAACATCTACTTCCTCGAGTGTCTCGTGATTTTTCAGTCTTTGTAGATTTTTCTCTTTCCAACAGAGCAGGTGCAGTAGTCGCCGATCTCTTCGCAGCTTCGTGAAGCTCTGAGAAAGTCTGAAAACGGAGATTTTCCAGTAAAGCTCTGTAGACCGGGATCATGCCATTGATGCATAAATTTACCAGCTGATGTTCCGTGACATTTGGATCATGGCAGTCTAGGGCCTGGACTCTGAATATTTTCACGTAGTCATTGGGATTTTCACTAACCCTCTGAAACATTCTCCCAAGATCAGAGAGAGTGACTTGTTCTGACACAAAGAAGTATTTCCTGTAGAAGGCGTTAATCATTTGTCCCCAATTGTTGATAGTCCCTGGTGCGATGTTCTTGTACCAGGTGTATGCCCTGCCTTTCAAAGATTTTGAAAACTCCTTGAGGCGAGCGACATGGTTGTGTTCATGTTCTCCCAAGGCTTCCAGGAAACGAGAGACATGTTCTCGAGCATTGTCAGTTCCATCATACATAGTGAAAGTCGGAGAAGTGTAACCTTTCGGATGGGGGATCCTTTGCGTGCAACAGGATATGGAGGCTAGTGACGATGGACATGTGATGTCTTATCCTTTACACGATTCTCCAAAAGGCGCTCCAAATTCCCGAGTAATGAAATTTGATGATTCCTTTGCTGATGGCTCGTCTGCGGCTTTGCGGACTCCGTCGTCATCCACCGTATGAATTGGAACCACCTTAGGATCAGCATTTGAGGATTTATCCTTTTACTTTACTTTTTCTTGAGTTCTCCCTGACATCTTGTCAGTGAGAGTCTTCAGATAATTAAACAGCTCTTTCTTTGTAGTAGCCATATCGGTTTGATTCTTTGCAAGAGTCTCTTGCACTTTGATGAGATCAGCAATAGTAGGTGGTGGGTTTCCTCTGACTTCCTCAGGGTGTCGTCCGAACAGAGGGTGACCTTCCGTGTAAGCTTGAGGAGGAGTAACATCATCACCTCCAGTGTTAGAGGCCGGAATTGTTTCCTGGATATCCTCATTGTTGTTGTTGTTGCTAGTGCTAGAATCGTTTGTGTTGGAACATGTAACTAACCCAGACCTAAGACCAGCCATATTGTGAAATTGTGAGATTGCAACCGAGAGATTAATCTCCCATTGTGGTCGCCAATCTATAGATGGGGAAAAACGGTTTGCTGGTTTTTACGGAATTGAAGAGTCGACCATGTGGAGACTCCTTGAACCGAGCGAAATGTTGAACCTCACACAGATGCACTGCAAAAAGGGAGTGATTTAAGTTCAAGAGATCAATCTGTAAGACCCCGGCCTAAACCAAAAACAATGGTCGTTCCAGAGTCAATTCGGACACAAGAGAGGATGGGTTGATCAATAGGAGGGAAGCTGAGAAATGTGTGAGATCAATAGTGATCTGAGATTGTAGGTGTGTTGTGAATTCAGCGTAAGAACGCTCTGAATGATTGAATTTTACTCAATTGAGAGTGATTACTCAGACGATGAGTTCGTGTAGACGAAGATTGTCTGTATGAAATTGCCGAGAAATTGCTTGTTTAGACGAATGTTCGAGTATTTGAATCTTATCCTTTCAATCAGGATTCAGAGACACTTTATAATGCCGGAGTTGAAAACACCATGATCCCATGAAGTGTGACAGTTGCTGGAATCAGAGAGTGCGGAAGTGGGAAATCGTGTTAAAACCAGTTGCTCATCGTGCGGAGACTTTGTTAATTTTCCACCCACTACTTTGCTGACTCTTCCGACTGATTGCACGACTTGCTCACATTCTCGTCGTGGGTGAACACACGTGCCATAGACCGCCAGATCAAAACCCTAGTTAATATCCCCCATGTGACACGATTGATATCTCGTGGTTGTGGAGTCAGTTGCTGACTTTATGGGACGATGAGTCCATGTATTACTGAGTTGAACATGATTTGCAAATGTTCTGAGACTCGTGAATTAAATATGTTTGCTGAGACGAGGTATTATTATGTTGATTACCTAAGATGAGCAAGATGTGTTACTGAGTTATTGAATATTGATAGTTGAACCAATATTCTTGAATCTGAGCAAATATTGCTGGTTCGAGCAAATATTGCTAATTCGAGCAAATATTGCCGGTTTGAGCAAATGCCGCTCATTTGATGAATTGTTGGTAGTAGGACCAAATAAAATATCAATTTAAGATACTGAATGCTGGGTCGAGTAAAATAAATAAAAAATTTGATCATGGAATTAACATAAAATTATCAGAGTATTTGAATCTTCTCAGATCATGTTTCTGCCGAGCTCTGAATTCAAAACCCTAATTTTACTGAAGTGATGATTTATTGCAAATCAACCGCAGAGTGACGCAGGGACCGGCTACTTGGGATGATGAGTTTACCATGTAACGCCCAGATGCTCGAATGAGCAAAATACCAAAGTCTCTTGAGGACCAGTTGGTGAAAGAATGATTAAATGCTGGTTTAATCATTTATTTAAATAATGATCATGTGAGCGACAGATAATAATAAAACCTAGCCGTGAAAAGACGAGGGACCGGCCAAGAGGTCATGGGACCGGCTCTTGGTGGCCGTGGGTAACTCTCGATTGTTCGGAAAGAGTTTGAACCTAATATGAGCAGTTGAGCAAATTGGGTTAAGAATAGTTAAAACATGTGGACCGGCCACTTGCAAGCCTCAGGGCCACCCTTGGTCGGTCAAGGGGATGCTCCCGTGTCACCATGTTGTTCGTGTCTCAGTCCTGAGAGTTTTGATATTTTCCGGTGCGCGTTTGAGCAACATTTTGAGAAAATATGCAGAATCCAGGATTTTTCTGAAACTAGGAAAAATAATGAGATGATGAAAAATAATAAATAAAACAGGGAATTGCAAGGTGTGGGACCGGCCAGGGCTAGGACACGGCCGTCCGGCTAGCAAGCGGTCCCACAATATTTTCCCAGTTTTATGTAATTTTATGTATTTTCTCTAAATTGGGGGAAATCCCATGAAACTGGAGAGTTTTATGAAATTAGGGAACTTCCATGAGATGAGGGAAATAAAATAATAATAAAATAGGAAATGATGGAGTGTGGGACCGGCAATGGCCAAGGCATGGACGGCCGGCCAAGGGGCACGGTCCCAGCACTCTTCCTAATTTTATGTAATTTTTTCATGATTTTAGGGAATCTTCATAAAATCAAAGAGATTTGTTGAAACCAATGTATTTTGTTGAAATCAGGGAGTTTTCATGGAATGAGGAAAACAAAACAAATAACAATAATAAAATAAGAAGCGTGTGGGACCTGTAGGATCAGAATCTCGCAACGATAATATTTCAGCGAAATTATCAACAACACAATACAACAGCGTCGCAGAACAATTTCAGGAAGAATAAAATAAATGACGTCAGCTAAGATCACGAGAAAGATATGATAGTCCTGCGAAAATTATAGAGCTTGTGAAATTAACATTTGTAAGGTTGCGAGAATGTCGCAGACCATACCCGAAAATAAAGGACAGATTAGCTCTCATCCACTATGTATTTCCTTATAAATAGTCGTTCAAGTTGTAAAGAGAAGGAAAGATCTTTTTTGAGTAAGAAACAAGTAAATAGGAGAGAGAAAGTCTAGAGCAGGGATCATTCTTGATTTCTTTATCTTTTCTTGTAAGAATATTCAAAGATTGATCAATAAAATTAAGAGTGTAAACCTAAAAATGAGTTGATTAATAATGAAATCATATGAGGGGTGTATTGTAGGATTTCCTGCAACTACATAATGGCGCTAGAAACAGGGAGGTATTGAAGATTATTCTAGAAAAAGCTGAAAATTGATATTGAGATTTTTGAAAATTTAGAGTGATTGATTAAAAAATTTCCATAATTTCTTGCAATATTGTTAACATTGAAGAAATGGCTAGAAGAAGAAATACATCCGAACAACCGACTACTATTAAAAGAAGCAAGAGAATTGCTGGAAGAGAAAGAAGTGAAATGGGAGAATCTACTAGAATGAGAAGTAATGGAGAAAATCAAATTCAACCACCAATTCAACAAACACTAGTTCAATGGAGGAATACAGATTATGATAGGGTGAGCATACACACTTGGCAATCAAATTCGGCAGAAGAAGTAGAAGAAGAGCAACAAAACAGAAATTATAGACAGGAAGAGAGAAATCAAGAAGCAGATGAAGGAAAAATTCATGGAGATGAGGAAATTGGAGCGTTAGAAACATTGAGACGAAGAATACATGAAGAAAGAAGAGCTGAGTCAGAAGAACATGCAAATTTAACAAGGCAAAATCACGAATTAAGGATGGAGAATATAAGATTACAGAATAGAAGATCGAGAAGTATTACAAAATCATATTCAAGATCGACTATAAGAGAAATGAGGCGAAACTCACCCACAATCAATGCTGGAAACAATATTCAAGAAGAAATATCAAATCCTAATGAAGAATATCGCGAAAATAGAGAAAGAGCTGATGATCGTTATGTTCCATAAAATGAAAATTTTGATGATGGGCAAAATGGTGGAAATCAAGAGAACGGAAAACATCAGGGACGAAATGACCAAGATGGCGAAGGAAATCGAGAGGAAGGAAGAAGAATTTTACATGAGAGAGAAATTCAAAGAAATCAACAGACAATTGAAGAAGAAATTGAAAGACATTATGCTGAACAAACACGTTTAATCTGCGAACGTGAAAGATTGAGAGCGGAAATGGAAGAACAAGAGCTTCAGGAGACAATTCTCCAGAACAATCACGACAATCGAGAAAGAAGGCGTACACAAAACCGGAATAACGGTAATCTCAATGAGGAGTATGATAGAGTAAAGAGGATGGCTGAAAGACAGCAAATTGAATTGATAAGAAATGAACAAAATCATGGAGGGGAAAATGAAAGGCATCATCATATGCGAATTCAAGATAGAGATGAGGAAGAGAATCGCAGAAGAAGACGAGATGAGGATAATGAAGAAGAAATGCAAAATTTCGCGAGAGAAGATAGACATGAACGCAGAAGAAGAGAGGCGAAATTAAAAAGACCAATGGATCAAGATTCAGGTGTAAATAAACAAATCTTGAAAGAATTAGAAGAAATGAGAGGAATGCTAAATAATAGAGGAGAAGTAGGCAGAAGACAATTGGATGAAGCAATAGAAGAAGCTGCGAAAACTCCATTTACAAGGGAAGTACAATTAGGAGGAATACCACCGAAATGCAATTTTCTCGCATTAACCAGCATTTTTGATGGAACAACTGGTGCAATTCAACACATTAAAGCGTATGTGAGGTGCATGTTACAATGGAAAAATCATGATGTCGTAATGTGCAAATATTTCGCATCCAGCTTAACAGGAGAGGCGTTAAAATGGTTTGAAGGTCTACCAAAGAACACAATAACCTCCTTCAATCATTTGCAGACTACATTCTTGGGGGTATATATAAGTAATAATTCCTGGCGACCTGGTATAGAAGATGTGTTTGGATTAAAACAAAGGATTGGCGAAAGTTTGAAACACCTGACTAAAAGATGGAGAACTATGTGTAGCGAAATGGCTGGCCGTGTAGATGAGAGATATCTTATATTATCATTTATCAATGCTATGTTTGCAACAAACCTATTGTATGTCCAAATTTTCAGAGTCAAGAATACGATCACAATGACTGAATTGCGAGAACTTCAAGAAGAATACATTGCTCTAGAGGAAAGGCAAAATGAAATGGAATCATATCCAGTTGCGAACACCAGCTCACAAACAATGAATGCAAGCTTATTACCCAAGCTAATAAACACAGTGGCGAATACTTCGCAAGTACAACAAGAGAATGTGACAAGTAACAATCAACAGAAACTGGTGGCTATGGGAAGCCGAGATCAAGAAGAGTATGAAAGAGAAAGAAATTTCTATAATCGTGGTGGAAATAACAAGATTCAAAGACTCGATCAACCGCAAGAAACTTATGGAGGTCAAAGACAAAACTATAATAGAGGACAAGGAGGTCACAAGGTAGTATGGGAAGCAATCAAGATGCCACCTCTAAATGCAAGTGTGGAGAAGATATGGGAAGCTATAATCTTGATGGAAAATATACCAACACCATGGAACATGGGAACGGAACCACCTCCAAATCACAGAAGCTTTGAGTTTTGTTCTTATCATCATTTTCATGGACATACAACAAATGATTGCAGAAATGTAAAAAGAATTATTTTGAGAATGATAGATCAAGGAAAACTAAACGACTTTATGGTAGGACATCCACAATCTCAACCACTGCCACCACCACCAGAGCATCAGAACGTGAATACGATGAAAAAAAAGAAACATACTTCATAGAAGTTGATGCAAAAGAAAAAAATCTATTCTGTCACTCTATCGTACATTCATATAAGACAATTGAAGATTTTCATGATAACGTTTTGAGTAGGGTGTTCGCAAGAGATAATGATGGAAGAGAAATTATGAATATTGCGAAAATCTCGCCACTAGAGGAATGGCAAGAAACAGATCATTTCTTTTACCGCAGAAGAAATTCCCGAAGGAGAAGAGGTGCATGACAATCCATTGGTAGTAAAATTAGAAATTAATCCAAAACCGAAAGAAGATGAGGATGATGAAGCTGAAGATTCATGGGCAATCAATAGAATTCTAATCGATACTGGAAGCTCTGTGAACATCTTTTTATCATACTTATAAAACCATGGGTGGAAGAGATGATGATCTTATACCATCAACATATAAGATATATGGTTTTAATGGTACTGCTAACAAGCCTAAAGGGGAGGTTACTATGCGAATTCCATTGAAGGGAATATCTTCTGAAATCTTATTCTGTGTCGTTGATGTAGAATCACCCTACAATGCGTTAATTGGTCGACCTTGGCTACATGGGATTCTAGGTGTAGCTTCAACTTTCCACCAGTGCATCAAATTCCCTCACCCCAGTGGTGTAGGAATCATAAAGGGAGATTGGGTTGAAGGAAAGAGGTGTTACGAAACTGAGATAGAATCTTGCGAAGGAAGAGCAAACAAGAAGGAAAACTGGCGACACAAAATCAAAGATACACAAAGAAGTGAGAGGTTGATGGTGGATGCAATCGAAAGGAAAGGAGAAGAGATGTTGCGAAACTAATGCTAGCTCAGAATAAAAATGATGAACATACCACTACTAAGGAAGCAGTAGCAGAAAATAATAAAGAAGCAGAGGATGACAAAGGTAATAAAAACAAGAAATGTATGAATGATTAAGTTGTTGCGATACTCTCGCAATAAGCAAAATTCTCAAAAATACATTTGATTGAATGGCAAAATTGAGATTGCGAAATTCAGATACAATATGATGATTTGCGAGACTCTCGCAGAGATAATGAATTTTACAGAAATAATCAGAGAAAAATGACAAAAGAGAAAGAGGCGAACCTTTATGGCGTACACCCTAGTTCGCGAATACAATTTCGCAAGAGGCAAATGTAAGACCTAAAGTACGTCATATAAGGGGGTACCTGTTGCATGGCTCAGGGAAAGGCTACACCGCCACCGGAACCTGAGTCATGGAGATTTGGGGTCAATGAAGCCCATCCGGGAGAGGCACCTTGGATTCTCAGCTTAAGCATATGACTTAGGTTGGGCGACTAAGGTAATAAGGACTCTCCCAAGGAGTGCAGATCTGATCAAGGCGCCGAGGTACACGGTTGAGTCAAGAGTGCCAGAGACGTTTGAAGCGTACTTTGCCATTCTTGACAAGTCTTGGCTTATACTGCACTCGGCCTGAAGAAAACCCCACTTAGGGTGCAGTCTCGTAACCATAAGCCCTATAGGTAAAAGGGATAAGAGGCTGCGAAAACAACTGGTTGTTGTTAAGACTGGATGGGAGGAGCTAACCTTGTATGGTAGAAGTACGCCTCCTTGAAGGGGCAACCAGGGGGGAGATAAGGGCGGCACCCTCCATTAGGGAGCTGATAAGTGTCTTAAGACGCAAATGTCATGAGGCTTTTTATTCGCAAGGATATTAAGGCTTGTCATATTTGTGCAACAATCCTGAAGAGGCAATAATACAAAAGAAAAGGATAAGACGAGATCAATGGGTTTTCGCATGAAAGTGCGAAGACGTCCTGCGATTTCGTCGCAAGACGGCAATGTCATGGGGCTTCATTTTCGCAAGAATATTTAGGCCTGTCATATTGTCGCAACATTCCTGAAGAGGCCATAATACAAAAAAAAAGTTAAGGCAAGATCAATGGGTTTTTGCATGAAAGTGCAAGGACGTCCTGCGATTTTGTCGCAATGACAAGAGGTGGCATAATAAGACCTTTAATTAGGAAGGCAAAATAAGACCACACAGGAATGAGATTTTGAAAAGAAACAAAATTCACTTCGCATAAGATTGCGAAGTTATACATATTAACGAAATTGAGACATAAAATTTTTTATGAAATCTCTCATTTGGATTCAAATAACAGAGGCAAGTATGGGAATGTATGAAATTAGAAAATGTTATTTGTCTCCATATGATAGATTTACTCAAAGATTCAAGAATTAATGATTATATTGATTAACTGTATTGCAAAGAAGAATTGTTTTAATTAATGCAGGTCAAAATGAAAGAAACACAAATATACAGAAAAAAAATAAATGTACAAGTATTACAAAGAATCAAAGAAAGAAATAAAGACTACTTCTTAGTTAATCCTTCATTATCTTCATCAGACTTGTTCCCTTCTTCGTCTGCGTCAGAATCTTCATCACCATCAGAACTTCCATCACTATCAGATTCTTCATCGTCAGCTTCGCTATCAGAGATAATCAAACTGGGAGTATTCTGTGGGATTTCTTCCAAGAGACAAGGATAATCAGAATGTGGGATATTATGATCGTCACAAACCATTTGGATAGTTTGATTGCGAAAATGCATAGCATCATTCTTAAAATTCGCAACAGTGATCTTGATTTGATTCTTTAATCTAGAATACTTGTCGTTGCGAGAAGAAAGATTCTTTGCGAGTTCCTCCTTTTCAGCTTCGAGTTCTTCAATCTTTTCACGATATCTATTTTCAGAATCTGCGAGCAAAAGACAATCAATTATTAACTTGATGAATTCATAAGAAGCAAAAGATTAGTAAAGAAGAGCAGTTAGTAACCTTCTCTGTCAGAAATCATATCTCTAATCAAGGCTGTATGCTCAACTTGGAGACTAACATTTACACCTAAATCTTTTCTAGCATCATCTAAGATTTTCGCAGCCCAAACAAATTCATCCTCACTACTTATAAGAAGACGAGAACGAATTTGATTTTCCCTTTCGCAGAGTTCGATGTTCTTGCGGTTAGCTTCATCTCGTTCAAGTTGAACTTCAAGAAGAGCCTCTTGGAATTTCGCCAAAGCCTTGGCACCTTGATCAGATGCGATCCTTATCATCTATGAGACCGCTAATTTTGGTTCTTAACTCATTGGTTTCTCTTTAGAATCAAGAAGGAGACGCTTAAATCGGTTGGCTAAGCCTAAACTAGATCTATGTCAATTTCTAAGAGGCGAAATTTAGATCTAAGCTCATTTAGAGAAAGAGATGAAATTTATCATTTGAGAAGCTATTTAAGGAATTGTTAAGACGCTCAAGAAGGGTATCATTATCCAAGGCATTAGGAAATGAACGAAGAAGGGTAGCTTCATCAGAAAGACCATAAATGTCTGCAAAAAGGATCATTTAAATAAGATAAAACAACAGGATGAATGAATAAAGGGAAAAGAGAAAAGTAACATACCGTAAAGCTGATTATTAGCTTGCTGAAGACTAGAGATTTTGTTCTTATACGAAGAAGAATCAATTTCTAATTGTCTATTTTTCTCGCGAAGACCTTTAACTTCAGCTTCCAATTCTTCATTCTTTTTGCGAAATTGAAGATTCTTCTTTTCAAGATTTTCGCGTCTTCTCTCTAGATCTGAGGCAACAGCAAAAGAAGCTTTTCCAGCCTGCGAAAATATAAAAAATATTAATATAGAAAGAAATTTTGAGTTATAACAATGAAGAAGTAAAAGGATAAAAGTATACCAGACTATTGAGAGAATGCAAGAAGTCGGGAGTCACTGATCTAGAAACTCCACGAAGAGAGCTATCACCATCCAGTAAAGGGACATCGCAAAGGGTAGCGAGAGCTTTGCAGGTATTTGCGAATTGGCTATCTCCCATTCCTTGTAGAGAATCAGAAAAGAGGCCAGAGAGCTTAGCCATAGAAGATTCAGGTGGAGAATCTTCACTTGCAGCAAGATCATCATTGTCCTCATCACCCTTGTCACTTTCGGAATTTTCGTGAGGAGGAATATTTGAAGGAGAAGAAGAACGAACTTTCCTTTTCTTTGGAGGAGGACCAGTTGATTTTTCCCTGCGAAGAGCACCTTTACCTTTATCACCATCTTCGCAACATCGGCAGATTCTTCTACTTCAGCAATAATCTTCACACACAGATAGAAATAAGAAATGGAAGCATGGAAGAACAGTATACTGTTTAAAATCATAAGAGAAAATTGAAGAAAATTTAAAATCATAAGAAAAATTTCTTACCTCATCTGTGTATGAGCGAAGAGCTAACAGAGTACTATTTCCCAGTCCTGTTATAACTATCTTTCAGTTTTTGGATCTGCGGAATGTCGCAAGAGTTAGCGAACAGAATAATAAAAATCAATAAAGAAATATAAAGTGAGTTAAATGGGAAGAAACATACCTCTTTCTCCTTCTCGGGCCAAGAGAAAACCCAAGGTTGATAAGCAGCGAGATTCGCAGGAAGAACATTTGACCCAGCAATGTAGGGTCCTTTTAGCATTAAAGGAAAAACACACCATTTATCATCTTTGGATTGGCGAGGAGTTGTGTTTTTACCAGAATGCCAGTCAATATCTTGCATGAGAATTTTGGCTTCATCAATGTTATCTTTCCTTTTTAAGCGAATACCCCAGCGAGTATTCTCTTTCTTCATGGAGATAAGTTCATAGTTCTCAAAGAAATTCGCTACTGTGTATTTCTCAGCAATATCTCTAGGTTTGCGAATTTAGGATCCCTAAGTTCTTTGGAGTAAGAGATCCTCTACCAGCACCACGTTAGCGAACTCTAGCATCAGACGGATGCAGTCCCCACTCAGTTGGAAGATAGCTCGCGAAAATCCCGAGTGAGCGAGAATTTCATAAAATAAAGGAAGATCTGGGTTATAAAGAGGAATAGGGAGACCTGCGAGAATCTGACCTAGCGAAATTATGATTGATTGATCATCACAATACTGATCAGAGAAAAGTTTGACAGAAAGAATTGATTTGGCATTTTCACCAGGAATGGTGGAGAGTGTGAAACCTTTATCAGCAAGATCTTTTTGGACATCTTTAAATTCTTCTCATATCTATGACCACTTGGAGCCATTTGAATATAGAGTATGGGAATGAATAAAAAGTAAGAGGATTGAAGGGGAAAAAATTACAGCAGCAGAACTTGCAGAAGAATAACAGAGTTGCAGAGATGAGAGAATAAAAATAGAAGAGAAAGTAAAAAGAAAAGTGGAAAGAAGAGTATATAAAGGAGATTTTTTTACTCGAAGAAATAAACACCATTAAGACGAAAGACGTGAGCGGTTGAAAAGCAGCGGTTACAGAAGACGTGTCAAGAAACAAATGGAAGAAAGAATACGTGTGATAAATGCAGAATATGAAAAGATGAACAGCTGCGGCATTTCTCACATCATTCTCTACTTTGCAGAGAAGATATGAGAAGAGGCAAGATGTAGGATCAGAATCTCGCAACGATAATATTTCAGCGAAATTATCAACAACAATACAAACAGCGTCGCAGAACAATTTCAGAATGATAAAATAAATGACGTCAGCTAAGATCATGAGAAAGATATGATAGTCCTGCGAAAATTAGAGAGCTTGCGAAATTAACATTTGTAAGGTTGCGAGAATGTCGCAGACCATACCCGAAAATAAAGGACAGATTAGCTGTCATCCACTATGTATTTCCTTATAAATAGTCGTTCAAGTTGTAAAGAGAAGGAGAAATCTTTTTTGAGTAAGAAACAAGAAAATAGGAGAGAGAAAGTCTAGAGCAGAGATCATTCTTGATTTCTTTATCTTTTCTTGTAAGAATATTCAAAGAATGATCAATAAAATTAAGAGTGTAAACCTAAAAATGAGTTGATTAATAATGAAATCATATGAGGGGTGTATTGTAGGATTTCCTGCAACTACATGACCGGCTAGGGCATGGACGGCCGGCTAGATCCCGGTCCCACGGATTTTCTTAATTTTATAATATTTTCATGGGTTTAGGGAAAATTCATAAGATCAGGGAATTTTCATGGTTTTAGGAAAAATTCATGAAATCAAGGAATTTTCATGGATTGAGAGAAATAATAAAATAATGGGGACGTGAGGTGTGGGAATGGGCACGGCTGGAGCATGCCGACCGGCTGGTGCTCGGTCTCGTGACACCTTTCCCTAATTTTATTATTTTCCTTGACAAAATATCATGAGATTAGAGAATTTCCTTGAAACGAAGGAGATTTGCTCGAACGAGAGAATTTTCATGAGATCAGGGAAAAATAATAAAATATGATAAAATATAAAATTGGGCGCGGGATTGGTCACGACATGACTGGCCGGCTGGTGAGCCCAGTCCCCTGGCGCCTTTGCTAATATTTTTTTATTATTATTTTTCCTTCCCATTTTGCATAGGTTCATCGTTCATTCGTATTTTTGAAATGCTCGTTTGCGCATTCAAATACTAGTATGTGCATTATTGTTAAATAAACTTGCGCCATTTTAGTTAGGGCTTATTCGATGCTCATATGCCTATTTCGTTGAATATTTATCACTAACCCGTGGAATTATGCTGGGAAGAACCACGAATTGAAGTGACGAAATATAACGAAGAATCGTAGAATATTGCTGGATATTCAGGCGATTAGAGATAATTAACTGATGGCTCTATACTAGCAGGGCTTCCTATCTAGGAGCATTAATTATCTGAGAGTTGAGCAATATGAACTTGCTGGAGTATCATATTTCCCCTATATAGTCAGGGAAAACCTGGTTGCATCCTGAAGACGTTGTCGCTCTATACTAGCAGGCATGCTGTCTAGGAGCCGCCCAATATTTCGATTATATATAGAATAATTACTGAAATTGCTCAGTATTCATGAGATGTGTCGTGGTCTCAGCTGGGAGACTACACATCTACAGATACTCTGAGAGACATCCTTCTCAGTCATAGGTTTTATGGCATGAGCTTTCATGCTTTATTGAGAGACATGAGTCTCAATACTCATCCAATTTCCGGATCCGGAGCATAAATAATTACTGAAATTGCTCAGTATTTATGAGATGTGTCGTGGTCTCAGCTGGGAGACTACACATCTACAGATACTTTGAGAGACAACTTCTCAGTCAGAGGTTTTATGGCATGAGCTTTCATGCTTTATTGAGAGATAAAAGTCTCAATACTCATCCAATTGCCGGATACGGAGTATAAATAGTTAGGGTTTTACAATTTTACCCTTGTCGAAAATCCACCATCTACACCCGTGACGAAAGTCATGATCACGTTTCAATCTTGAAAATAGCTTTGATGATGATAGTCGATTCTTTATGTCTAATGACTATTATAACATTATAGAAGAATGTTTCAACGATTGAAATGTAGAGTTGAGATTACGTAACCAACTATGGATATAAGCATATATAGTTTGTTCGCACATTAGTGTATAAATCCATGTGCCGGAAACCAAGTGCGTGCATATGTGTGCATGCCGTATTGGTGAAGGAGACAGGTTGGGTACGCGTACTGGCGGAACTTTTCCTCCCGGAAAATTCTACTGAGTTTGGAGTTTACGAACTCATAAACCAGTCACCATAGATACACGTACCAGTACGCCACTGCCGAAACTTTTCTACCCGAAAAGTTATGCTGAGTGTGGAAATCAAAAACCAACTCAAATCTGGTAGCTAAGGTACGCATACCCGTACGCGTACCCAAGCTGGTTATATTTCTCAAATCGGTAGTTTCATGAACTTAAACAATAAATTAAAAAGGAATGCAATCTTTGCGAACCGTGGCTATATTGTTCATGAATTGATTCAAGTGAATCAAACCGATTTTGTTTCAATTGTGTCTATGTATAAAGATCTAAGCAATTGAAAAACTCTTGAACTAGTTCTTATGAGTCATTTGAACTAGTTAAGAGAAACATGAATACGGTTAATATGAAAGTGATCATATGGCTAACCATTGGTTAACTATTTGTGAACCAACTAAGTGTACACGTTTAGGTACGGTTACTCAAACCTAAATGAATACATTTAATTTGTGTGTGTGACAAGCTAAGTTTCGATCTAACGGTTGAAAGATATTAGCTTGAATAAATCAGGTTTTTCATCTAATGGTGAATATTGAATGCTTTGTTACCAAGGTAACTTGGATTGCAAACCCTGATTTGATAACTATATAAGAGAGACGTCTAGCAACTGGAAAAACTAATCCCCACACCTCCTATATGATACTAGTTGGTTTTCCTAGAGTCGGTTCTCCTTTAACCGTAGGTTTCTTCTCGAGACCATGTCGGTTAACGACTTGAAGACTTCATTGGGATTGTGAAGCCATTTTCTATCGTACGAGTTCAATTGTAAGATCGGCTTGAGATTATATCTCCGATAGGGCAAGATAAAAAGAAATCACAAACATCTTCGTCTAATCGTTTGTGATTCCGCAATATCTAGTTTTGCTACCATACAATTTAGATTATTTTGAGGTGATTGATAATACTAGGATGTTCTTCGGGAATATAAGTCTGGTTCATCAATTGGTTCTTGTTCACCTTGATTTTATCAAAAGACAGAACAAAACTTCAAATGTAGAAGCCTTAGAACTGCTCTGTCTTTTCGACTACGGATGCAGCTGTAGCATTCCCATCCCAGCTTATTATACTCTTGGAACTGCGACTTATCGGATCAAGACCTGGGAAAAGAAGATCACACCAGTTCCCTTGTTGTAGGTTTATCTGTGGGAGACAGATTTATCTATTATCATAGACTTTTCTGTGTGATACAGATTTGTTTATTAAAGTCTTCGACTTTGGGTCGTAGCAACTCTTGGTTGTGGGTGAGATCAGTTAAGGGAATCAAGTGCGTTGTATCCTGCTGGGATCAGAAACGTAAGGAGCGCAACTGTACCTTGAATCAGTGTAATATTGATTAGGGTTCAACTATAGTCCAGACCGAAGTTAGTTTGTAGTAGGCTAGTGTCTGTAGCGGCTTAATACAGTGTGGTGTTCAATCTGGACTAGGTCCCGGGGTTTTTCTGCATTTGTGGTTTCCTCGTTAACAAAATTTCTGGTGTCTGTGTTATTTCTATTCCACATTATATTTTGTTATATGATTGAAATAATACAGGTTGTGCGTTGTATCGATCAATAGTGAAATCCAACCATTGGTTATTGATTGGATATTGATTGATCCTTGGATATTGGTCTTTAGTACCATCCAAGTTTATTCCTTGTATTTGATAAAGACTCGCAGATTTCTATTTTCTTGAGTAAAGATCAAATCAAGAGAAGAGATATTAACTCCTCGATATACTTTTACCTAGATTGAGTATGACTATCTAGTTGATTCTCTAGAAAGTAATATTGGAGTTAGTCCATACAGATTGCTAATCGAAATATTAGGTGTGGTTGTTAGACCCCCGTTTTTTAAATTGGTATCAGAGCAGGCAAACACGTTCAAGACCTTACAAGTCTGTGTTTTTAGCGATCTGAATCTATGGACAAGAGAACTATCTCTGATAAACGCGTCACCAGAAATAAAAGTTCTGTTTCTAATAAGTCTATCAAAGAGAAAGATCCCTCAATCTCTGTCATAGACGAACCCAGTGTTCAAACGAAACAGACTAACACTGACATGTGTTTTTCTAATGAATCTGACTCTGTCATTTAATAGGAAACAACTAGAGAGAGTAAATTAATTCTAAACCTTGTTGGAATTAAAGCTGATAGATTCAAACAATTAATAAAACATGTCAATGTTCTTCTTGGTGTAGTAAAAGACTGTGGCTCCACTGGAAAGGCTTATTATAAAGAAAATCCTGAAGTTCGATCATCTCGTATCTTACTTGAGGCAAAACTTAAAAAGGATGCTTTAGATGTTGAACATCTCTTGAGTAAACTCTCCATTCAAGGATGTTCAGAAAAGTCTAATATACTATCTACTTCTATTCAAACTGAAAGAGCACCATCAAACTAATGTGCAGGGGATTCAGATTCTCTTCCCACTCAAACTAATGTGCACGGGATTCACACATCAGTTGGAAGAAAGAAATCTCCAAACAATGATGTTAGGTCTACAATATCTAATCACTCCCGTGATCAGAAAGTGTGCCTATTTTGTGATTCAAAAGGGCATATAGTGCAAAACAGGAAACCCAAGTTGAAAAAAAATTGTTGACTCAACTTCAACACACCTTAGATTTGATTCTTAAAGGTGTAACTGACATTCGTATTTCTAAAACAATTGGTTTTAGTACACGTCCTGTGTGTCCTACCATGAAAGTCAGTTCAAGGAGTTCCTCAAATGCACAAAAGCATAATAGACCTCTCGACAAATATCATCCAAGAAGAACTCTTGTTCTCTCTCCTATCAGAAATGGAGATAATGATAATCCTGATGTGAATCATGTATCAAGTGAAGAATGCAGGCATGAGCAGATGGATGACAACCTAAGATTCATTATTGAGGGATATAAGGAAATCATCAACAGATTGTGTACTCCATCTAGACAACACTCTTCAGGTAAAAATCCTTACTATGTGTCATATTATGATGATAATAAATTTTATGATAATTTTTCACATCATAACAGTTTTCTTCCAAAGTACAGAAGAAAGGGGTTTAACCAAAAACAGTATTCATTTGATAAGCTAAAAGCTCATACTTGTGCTACTTGATCACAAGGTTGAAATCTCTCACACAAAAAAAATCCTGGTTGAGAGATATGTTCAGGTATACTTGTGAGAAATGGTATTTTTAGACTCTCAAGCTATCTTCTTATTGTTTTTAGCATGAGTATCTTTGCAAAAAAACTCGCACAGGTATTTATTTGAAATTTTTCTATTTCTGTTTTATTTTTGGTTAAACAAGGTGCTACTCATATACTCTAAAAGTTGTTTCTCTTATGAGACATAGATTTTTGGAGTCATTATGATTTCCTCTTGTACAAAGAGTTTTCTGCAAGGTCGTGTGCAAACGACTCTTGCCTCTCGTTTGGGTCAAGTTTGATCTCGTACGGGCTACCCGGATGTATAGCACGGATTAACTAAGGAAACCCTAAAAAATCCTTCCATAAGAAACCTTTAAGTACCCAACCTATTGAGTTATGTAAATCACGTACGCATACTCTAGGTTTGGGTTATCAAGAATGTCGCCTTCTTTATCTAACTATGGTGATTTTGCAAAGGGATTTCTTGAGAAAGGTTTCAGTATAGAATCAAAATTAAGGAAGAAAAGAACTCTTGTAGAAGATGGGGCACATAATGCCTCATGCTACTATGCCTACTCACACCAAGGTGTTGAGAATGAGG
The DNA here is from genome assembly GCF_003573695.1 of Papaver somniferum. Lineage (NCBI taxonomy): Eukaryota > Viridiplantae > Streptophyta > Magnoliopsida > Ranunculales > Papaveraceae > Papaver > Papaver somniferum. Next base: position 34,545,262 of record NC_039361.1, on the reverse strand, counting down.
ATATTATTTCTGCTGAAGTGGTTCATGACTTTCTTAAATACTTTGAGGAAGCAAAACTGCAACTTGTTGATACAATGAAGGATCTTGATATGGTTAGAATTGAGTTGAAAAAGGTTACTACTGACCTTGGTCTCATAAAGTCACAAGCTAAAGAACTTCTCAACAAGGATAACTTCTCCGAAGACGCGGTTGATATTATGAATCACAAGCTCAGAGGCCTCGAAACCCGTGAAGCTGGCGAACGTGAACCTTGATTTAGCTTGTGATCGGTTTCTAGTAGATGTTTTTTATTTTTATATAGAAAACTTCTTAAGAGAATTTGTATTCTTGTTTTTTGTTTAAGAAGGATCACTAGAGTTTGGAATAGCCATTATTATGAGTACACATAGCTATGTCCAGCGTTTTCATCTTCTCATGTTTTTAGATTTATTTATTTAAAGTCTAAAGTTGTTTTGGAAGATGATGATTGCAATTTTAATCTTTATGATTTTATACATTGCAATATGTTATGGGATATGCGTGTTTTCGTCTGTGAACTATTATTGTTCCATAAGATGTCAAAAGTTATCTCTTTTATATGTCGATATGCAAGTATTGATACAAGATCGATGAACTTTTGACAAACAAAAGTTAAGCCTATTATGTCAATTTATTGATGGAAGAAAGGTTAAAATCTTTTGTTTGCAAAGATTATGTCTATTATATATCGTTATGCAAATAGTGATGAAAATAGAATGAATCTTTGTATATGCCGCAATATTGATCTTTCCCTGATCCATATCTTATGTGTATACTGCAATGCTCCATAAGGTTTTCTTGTGTTGAGCATAAAACGAGTGAGTTGATCATCCTTTTATGGTTAACATAGTCGTAGCTCCGTAAGTTCTCTTATTTCAAGAATGTTCAATTAAATTGATCACTTTTGTGTTTAATTTGATTGTGTATTCCGATTAAATTGATCATGGGTTTACTCGTGATTAGTTTAATTGAGATTTTTGGATATAGAAAATCATTTCATTATGGTTTTTGGTGTCCAATAAAATCCTTCTTTTCTTGTAAAAGTAAGGTCGCTCTTGTTGTTCTCTCGGGAATGACATCAAATGTGGGAGAGTTCTTTTGAACTTGCGCTTAATTTCTATATCTTCGTGGGGAGTGCGGCTGTGGAATTATTTAGGGGTTATCTTGTATCTTTATAAACTCCTTGATGAATGCATTTAGCTTCGGCTTGATGATTGCATCTAAATAAGTTGATATGTACTTTTCTTTGGTCTTGAAGCGTCTTCGTGGAAATTTCATTAGGATCCCGTTTTCGTACCTTCGCCAATTTTATTGACAAAAAGGGAGAGAATTAATATGTAGTTCACACCACAAATACATATGATTTACGTGTTTTACGGGTCATTATGTAAGGGGGAGTGGTTTTCATGTTGAGACGAAAGTATTGACTAAGGGGGAGTGATACATATCACCATAGTATTGTTGTCGAAATTGTGATATAAGAACTTTGATACTGTGTAATAATACTATGACATTGTATAACAATGATCGAGAGCTTTTGTTTTCTCATTGTTATGGCTACGGAACTTCAACAACTATGATGCTGAATTGAACATCTATGGAATCATGGGAGTACTTGGAAAAGACGAAGTTTTCGAGTAATGTTGAAGCACCAAGGAGATCAAGCATGTGGACGAGAATCTACAAAGTTTTATTTATTTTGTAATCCATATGTATTGATAGTTTTGTCACTAAAATTGACAAAGGGGGAGATTGTTAGAGCATTGCTCGGTCGAACTCGCATGCGCTGCTATCTCAAGCATGTTTGTCAATGTTAGTGATCAAAACTATATGTCTTGATTTCTAGTTTACTTATGACTAAGTCTCAGTCTAGGATAGTTAGGAATAGTTGAGCTCCAGACTCCATGGCCATTATCTTACGAAGACGAAGAACTACTCAAGGAACCAGTGGAACTTCATCCGACCAAAAGGTATGTGGAGACTTGAACTCATCTGTCACTCAAAAGTCTATCTAATCTATCTCCTACTTTTGAGACAAAAGTCGTATGAGTATGATAGTTTTCATACATACACATTTGTTATTTCGAGCCGAGTTTACTCGCCTATCTTTTTCTCGAAATATGTGTTGGTAAGCTTTTGCTTTAACCATTTTCATCTTTACCCGTGGCGAAAGTCATGATGACGTTTCAATCTTGAAAATATCTTTGATGACGATAGTCGATTCTTTATGTCTAACGACTATTATAACATTATAGAAGAATGTTTCAATGATTGAAATGTAGAGTTGAGATTACGTAACCAACTATGGATATAAGCATATATAGTGTGTTCGCACATTAGTGTATAAATCCATGTGCCGGAAACCAAGTGTGTTCATATGTGTGCATGCGGTATTGGTGAAGGAGACAGGTTGGGTACGCGTACCCGTACGCGTACTAGAGGAATATTTCCTCCTGGAAAATTCTGCTGAGTTTGGAGTTTACGAACTCATAAACCAGTCACCTTAGGTACGTGTACCCGCACGCGTATTGGCAAAATTTTTCCACCCGAAAAGTTCTGCTGAGTTTGGAAAGCAAAAACCAACTCAAATCCGGTAGCTCAGTTACGCATACCTTTTACGCGTACCCAAGCTGGTTATATTTCTCAAATCGGTAGTTTCATGAACTTAAACAATAAATCAATAAGGAATGCAATCTTTGCAAACCGTGGCTATATTGTTCATGAATTAATTCAAGTGAATCAAACTGATTTTGTTTCAATTATGTCTATGTTTAAAGATCTAAGCAATTGAACAACTCTTGAACTAGTTCTTATGAGTCATTTGAACTAGTTATGAGAAAGATGAATACGATTAATATGAAAGTGCTCATATGGCTAACCATTAGTTAAATATTTGTGAACCAACTAAGTTTACACGTTTAGGTACGGTTACTCAAACCTAAATGAATACATTTCATTTGTGTGTGTGACAAGCTAAGTTTCGATCTAACGGTTGAAAGATATTAGTTTGGATAAATCAGGTTTTTCATCTAATGGTGAATATTGAATGCTTTGTTACCAAGGTAACTTGGATCGCAAACCCTGATTTGAAAACTATATAAGGGAGACGTCTAGCAAGTGGAAAAACTAATCCCCTCACCTCCTATGTGATACTAGTTGGTTTTGCTAGAGTCGGTTCTCCTTTAACCGTAGGTTTCTTCTCGAGACCCTGTCGGTTAACGACTTGAAGACTTCATTGGGATTGTGAAGCCAGACGAAACTACTTCTCTTGTAGTTGGGCGATCTGATCTTGCCATTTTCTATCGTACGTGTTCAACTGTAAGATTGGCTTGAGATTATATCTCCGATAGGGCAAGATAAAAAGAAATCACAAACATCTTTGTCTCATCGTTTGTGACTCCAAAATATCTAGTTTCGCTACCATACGATTTAGATTATTGTGAGGTGATTGATAATACTAAGCCGTTCTTCAGGAATATAAGTCCGGTTTATCAGTTGGTTCTTGTTCACCTTGATTTTATAAAAAGACGGAACAAAACTTGTAGGTTTATCTGTGGGAGACAGATTTATTTATTATCATAGACTTTTCTGTGTGATACAGATTTGTTTATTAAAGTCTTCGACTTTGGGTCGTAGCAACTCTTGGTTGTGGGTGAGATCAGCTAAGGGAATCAAGTGCGTAGTATCCTGCTGGGATCAGAAACGTAAGGAGCGCAACTGTACCTTGAATCAGTGTGTTATTGATTAGGGTTCAACTACAGTCCAGACTAAAGTTAGTTTGTAGTAGGCTAGTGTCTGTAGCGGCTTAATACAGTATGGTGTTCAATCTGGACTAGTCCCCGGGTTTTTCTGTATTTGCGGTTTCCTCGTTAACAAAATTTCTGGTGTCTGTGTTATTTCTATTCCACATTATATTTTGTTATATAATTGAAATAATACAGGTTGTGCGTTGTATCGATCAATAGTGAAATCCAACCTTTGGTCGTTGATTGGATATTGATTGATCCTTGGATATTGGTCTTAGGTACCATCCAAGTTTATTCCTTGTATTTGATAAAGACTCGCAGATTTCTATTTGCTTGAGTAAAGATCAAATCAAGAGAAGAGATATTAACTCCTCGATATACTTTTACCTAGATTGAGTATGACTGTCTAGTTGATTCTCTAGAAAAGTATATTGGAGTTAGTCCATACAGATTGCTAATCGAAATATTGGGTGTGGTTGTTAGACCCCTGCTTTTTCAATTGGTATCAGAGCAGGCAAACACGTTCAAGACCTTACAAGTTTGTGTTTGTAGCGATCTGACTATATGGACAAGAGAACTATCTCTGATAAACACGTCACCAGAAATAAAAGTTTTGTTTTTTAATAAGTCTATCAAGAGAAAGATCCCTCAATCTTTGTCATAGACAAACCCTGTGTTTAAACGAAACAGATAACACTGACATGTGTTTTTCTAATGAATCTGACTCTGTCATTCAAGAGGAAACAACTAGAGAGAGTAAATTAATTCTAAACCTTGTTAGAATTCAAGCTGATAGATTCAAACAATTAAGAAAACATGTCAATGTTATTCTTGGTGTAGTAAAAGACTGTGGCTCCAGTGAAAAGGCTTCTTCTAAAGAAAATCCTGAAGTTCGATCATCTCGTATCTTACTTGAGGAAAAACTTAAAAAGGATCAACAGAGGTTCCCATAAAAATAATTTTCTGGGAAGAGGATAAACACATACTAGAAGTATATATATATATGTTTGTGTTATCAATCAAGATAGAAACACCTTTAGGTGAAAACCCTAGAGTTTCCTATAGAAGACTTGGACGTTCGTGAGCTCGAAACGGATACCAGAAGATCAAGAAGGACCCAAGAGTAAATACATATTGTTTTTCATAGTGTCTCTTTTAAAATGGGCTCAATATCTAACCAGAATAGATAGAGCAAAAAAAAGATACATTAGATACAAAGAGAATAATAAACAGAAGTCTCAACCTGTAAAACAGACATCAGACTTAGAACAGATGGTAATCGACCTAAGACTTGAGCATCTCATAAACAGACATCCTTGTGACTATCAAGTTAGACACAAGGATGAGAATACCTAAAGTTAGGTAGTAGGATGAGATATAATCTCACCATGAGTGTTGAGAGACGATTTGGGAATACCACCTGACAGTCTGACTTTTGTAATTCTTACCTCTTTTTGACTGTTTTCAACTCCATACCAAGTTTTTACAGCCCTTTTTGAGAGTCCATTAAATGGAGCTTTTTGATAACCAAGTCTAGGACCTCTAGAGATTGGTTCTAGAGGATTTACTGAGATAGGTCTCCACCTTCCAGACTTAGATATACCAGTCATGTTCTCATAGACACTGGGAAACTCTGTTTTTGTGGTGTAGTTTGCACCATGAGAATAAAAATGAACCCTGTAAAGATTCTGAAATGAGTGATCATTAAAAATCTTTTTATGAGAGTTCTGGTTTCTGTGGGAGAGAAATCCATTGTTGATGTCGTCGGATGATTAACTCGGTTGACGGTAAATAGAAGAAGATTTCAAAGATCGGAGATCTGTTTCTTCCTATCAAAATAATGTTTAGCACTATGATTCCTTTTCCCACAGAAGGAATAGTTTCGCGGAAGAGAATTATTGAAAGGCATTTGTTTCAAACCCATGTCCCGTTTGGAAGCCTGTCGTTTATTTTTTGCAAAAACTTCCTTTGGTGAGTTTTTCTTCATGACAGGTAACTCACATTGAGAACCAGCACGTGATATAGAAGAATTTCTCACTACGGTGTTTTCCTTAGTTAAGGAGATTGACTGTTGTTGGGCAAGGTGAAGAGATGCAGCAATATTCTCTGTTTCAACATGAAGGTTGTTCAGATTTGATGAATGTGTCTTAATCAAACGTTTTTCTCTAATTGTCCCTTCTTTAACAGTATTCTCAAGGATACTAATCTTCTCTTGTTGAAGCATATTCTCCTGAGTGAGTTTTTTAATATTATTAGAGAATGACTCAATGATTTTATAGAGTTCACGTTCTCGACCAAGAGATGTTTCAAATTCATCCAAGAGTTGAGCATGATTGCGAAAATCAATCGTCTCAGTTGGATTTTCTTTATTTATGGTGAAATTCCTTTCTACTTCTGACATCCTGTCAATTGTCTCGTTTCTTTCTCGGGATTCGGAAGAATCTGCTAAGGAGTTATCCTTTGAGGATATACCAAGACATTTGGCATAGTTAAAAGTATTGGAAGTCATAGACTATGCGTGGATAGGAGATACTACTTTGTCCAAGAATCAGATTGCTACAAACACAGACTTTTGAGGTCTTAAACGTGTTTGCCTGCTCTGATACCAATTGAAAAAGCAGGGTCTAACAACTTCACCCAATATTTCGATTAGCAATCTATATGGACTAACTTCAATATACTTTCTAGAGACTCAACTAGACAGTCAGACTCAATCTATATAAAAGTATATCAAAGAGTTAATATCTCAATATCTCGATTCGATCTATACTCAAGCAAATGGAAATCTGCGAGTCTTTATCAAATACAAGAGAGATAACTTGGATGGTACCAAAACCAATATCCAAGTGTCAATCAATTTAAATCAACAACCAAAGGTTGGATATTCTAATTGATTGATCTTAATGCACAACCTGTGATATTTCAATTATATAACAAAATATAATGCAGAATAGAAAATAACACAGACACCTGAAATTTTGTTAACGAGGAAACCGCAAATGCAGAAAAACCCCGGGACCTAGTCCAGATTGAACACCACACTATATTAAGCCGCTACAAACACTAGCCTACTACAAACTAACTTTGGTCTGGACTGTAGTTGAACCCTAATCAATATTACACTGATTCAAGGTACAGTTGCGCTGCTTACGTCTCTGATCCCAGCAGGATATTACGCACTTGATTCCCTTAGCTAATATAACCCGCAACCAAGAGTTGCTACGACCCAAAGTCGAAGACTTTAATAAACAAATCTGTATCACACAGAAAAGTCTACGATAATAGATAAATATGTCTCCTACAGATAAATCTAAGAGTTTTATTCCGTCTTTTGATAAAATCAAGGTGAACAGGAACCAATTGATAACTTGGACTTATTTTCCCCGAAGAACAACCTAGAATTATCAATCACCTCACAATAATCTAAATCATATGGTAGTGAAACTAGATATTATGGAATCACAAACGATCAGACGAAGATGTTTGTGATTTCTTTTTATCTTTCCCTATCGGAGATATAATCTCAAGTCAATTATTTAATTGAACTCGTACGATAGAAAATGGCAATATCAGATCGCTCAACTACAAGAGAAGTAGTTTCGTCTGGCTTCACAATCCCAATGAAGTCTTTCAGTCGTTAACCTGGTCTCGAGAAGAACCAAAGGCTAAAGGAGAATCGACTCTAGCAAAACCAACTAGTATCACACAGGAGGTGTGGGGATTAGTTTTTCCAGTTGCCATATGTCTCCTTTATATAGTTTTCAAATCAGGGTTTGTAATCCAAGTTACCTTGATAACAAAGTATTCAATATTCACCGTTAGATGAAAAACCTGATTTAACCAAGCTAATATCTTTCAACCGTTAGATCGAAACTTAGATTTTTACACACAAATGAAATGTATTTCATTTAGGTTTGAGTAACCGTACCTAAACGTGTACACTTAGTTGGTTCACAAATAGTTAACCAATGGTTAGCCATATGAGCACTTCCATATTAACCATATTCATCTTCTTCACATAACTAGTTCAAATGACTCCTAAGAACTAGTTGAAGAGTTTTTCAATTGCTTAGGTCTTTATGAATAGATACAACTGAAACAAAATCGGTTTGATTCACTTGAATCAATTCATGAACAATATAGCCACGGTTTGCAAAGATTGCTTTCCTTATTGATTTATTGTTTAAGTTCATGATCTTCCGATTTGATAAATATAACCAGCTTGGGTACGCGTACGGGTACGTGTACCATAGCTACCGGATTTGAGTTTAGAAACTCAACAGAAATTTTCGGTCGAAAACTTCCGTGGGTACGCGTACGGGTATGTGTACCTAAGGTGACTGGTTTAACAGTTTGCAAACTTACAAACTCAGCAGAAATTTTCTGTTCGAAAACTTCCGCTGGTACGCGTAACCCTGTCTCTTTCACCAATACCGTATGCACATATATGAACACACTTGGTTTCCGGCACATGGATTTATACACTAATGTGCGAACACACTATATACGGTTATATCCATAGTTGGTTACGTAATCTCAACTCTACATTTCAATCATTGAAACATTCTTCTATAATGTTATAACAGTCGTTATTCACAATTATCGTCATCAAAGCTATTTTCAAGATTGAAACGTCATCATGACTTGCGTCACGGGTTAAGATGAAAAGTGGTTAAAGCGAAAGCTTACCAACACATATTTCGAGAAAAATATAGGCGAGTAAACTCGTCTCGAAATAGCAAATGTGTATGTATGAAAACTATCATACTTATACGACTTTGTCTCAAGAGTAGGAGAAAGAGTAGATAGACTTTTGAGTGATAGAAAAGTTCAAGTCTCCACATACCTTTTTGGTCGGATGAAGTTCCACTGGTTCCTTGAGTAGTTCTTCGTCTTCGTAAGATGATCGCCATGGAGTCTGAAGCTCAACTACACTAAATTGTCCTAAACCGAGACTTAGCTATAAGTAGTCTAGAAATCAAGACATATAATTGTGACAACTAAACTTGACAAACATGCTTGAGAACGCATGCGAGTTCGACCGACCAATGCTCTAACAGTTTTCATGTGAGATGAAGTATTGACTAGGGGGAGTGATACATATCACCATAGTATTGTTTTCGAAGTTGTGATACAATTGAACTTTGATGATGTGTAATAATACGATGACACTATATAACAATAATTGAGAGATATTGTTTTCTCATTGTTATATCTACGGATCTTCAACAACGATGATGTTGAGTTGAACACATTTAGAATTATTGGAGTACTTGCAAGTGACGAAGATTTTGAGTAATGTTGAAGAACCAAGGAGATCAATCATTTGAATGAGAAGCTACAAAGTTTATTTATTTTGTATTCCATATGTATCGATAGTTTTGTCACTAAAATTGACAAAGGAAGAGATTGTTAGAGCATTGCTCGGTCGAACTCGCAAGCGTTGCTATCTCAAGATTGTTTGTCAAGTTTAGTTTCCAAAACTATAAGTCTTGATTTCTAGTCTACTTATAGCTAAGTCTCGGATTAGGATAGTTAGTGTAGTTGAGCTTTAAACTCCACAGCGTTCATCGAATGAAGACGAAGAACTACTCGAGGGAACTTGTGGAACTTCATCAACAAAAGGTATGTGGAGACTTGAACTTATCTATCACTCAAAATTCTATCCACTCTATCTCCTATTTGAGACAAAAGTAGTATTGCTATATAGACTTCAGTTATACACATTTGCTATTTCGAGCCGAGTTTATCTCGCTTATCTATTTCTCGAAATATGTGTTGGTAAGCTTTCGCTTTGGCCAAGTTCATCTTTACTCGTGACAAAAGTCATATTATTTCAATAAATTGAAAATCGCTTTGATGCTAATAGTTTGTGAATAACAACTATTTTAACATCCTTTAAGAAAGTTTCAATGATCGAAATGAGAGTTTAGAACAAGTAACCATGTTTGGATATAAACATAGTGTGTTCTCAGATTTGTGTAAAAAAACCCAAAACCGGGAACCTAAAGTATGCGTACCCGTACGCATACTGGCGGTTGTTTGAAATTCGGGCGACTATGCGTACCTGTATGCATACTGGCGGAAGTTTCACATTCGTGAATTTCCGCTGGAGTTTGGAAGTGTGAATTGGTATACGTTCCCGTATGCGTACTGGCGTAACCAAACTCGGTCCGGCTACTTAGGTATGCGTACCCGTTTTCATACTTAAGTAGGTTACTTTTTAAAATCGGTTTGTTCATGAACTAAAACATTTATATAATAAGGAATGCAATCTTTGCAAACCGTAGCTATAATGTTCATGAATTGATTCGAGTGAATCAAAATCAATTTTGCTTCGATTGTGTCTTGTATACTTCTATGAGATCTAAGCAATTTGAACTAGTTATGGTAAAGATGAATAAGATTGATATGAAAGTGCTCGTATGGATAACCATTTGTTAACTATTGTTGAACCGACTAAGTGTACACGTTTAGGTACGGTTACTCAAACCTAAATGAAGGTACATTTCATTTGTGTATAACAAGCTAAGTTCGATCTAACGGTTGAAAGATATTAGCTTGAATCTAATCAGGTTTTCATCTAACGGTAAATATTGAATGCTTTGTTACCAAGGTAACTTAGATTGCAAACCCTGATTTGAAATCTATATAAAGGAGAACTCTGGCAACTGGGAAACCTAATCCCCAAACCCCTGTGTGATACTAATTGCATAGCTATAGTCGATTCTCCTTTAGCCTTAGGTTTTTCACGAAACCTTGTAGGTTAACGACTTAAAGACTTCATTGGGATTGTGAAGCCAGAACCAACTATTTTCTCTGTAGTTTGCATGATCTGATCTTGCTGTTTTCTATTGTGATTGGGTACAATCGTAAGATTGGCTTGAGATTTATATCTCCGATAGGCAAGATAGAAAAGTAGTCACAAACACCTTCGTCTCATCGTTTGTGATTCCACAATATCTTGTTTCGTTAATCGATTAAGATTATTGTGAGGTGCTTGATAATACTAGGTTGTTCTTCGGGAATATAAGTCCGGGTTATCAATTGGTTCATGTTCACCTTGATTTATCAAAAGACGGAGCAAAAACTCGTAGGTATATCTGTGGGAGACAAATTTATCTATTCAATAGACTTTTCTGTGTGATGCATATTTGTTTATCAAGTCTTCGACTTTGGGTCGTATCAACTCTTAGTTGTGGGTTCAGGGTTCAACTACATTCCAGATCAACTAAGGGAATCAAGTGCGTAGTATCCTGCAGGGATCAGAGACGTAAGGAACGTGACTGTACCTTGATCAGTGTGAGATTGATTAGGGCTCAACTACATTCCAGAACGAAGTTATCTTTGTAGTAGGCTAGTGTTTGTAGCAGCTTAATACAGTGTGGTGTTCAAATATGGACTAGGTCCCGGAGTTTTTCTGCATTTGCAGTTTCCTCGTTAACAAAACTTCTGGTGTCTTTGTTATTTCTTTTCCGCATTATATTTTGTTATATAATTGAAATAGCACAGGTTGTGCGTTGAATCGATCAATTGGTAAATCCAACCTTTGGTTGTTGATTGAAATTGATTGATCCTTGAATATTGGTCTTTGGTACCGTTCAAGTTTTTTCTATTATATTCAATCAGGCTCACAAATTCTTATTTGTTTGATTGCGGATTGAATTGAGAAATTGAGATATATCTCTTTGATATATTTTTCTTAAGATTGAGTCTAACTTTCTAGTTGATTATCTTGAAAGTATATTGGAGTTAGTCCATACAGATTGCTAAGAGAAATATTGGGTGAGGTTGTTAGACCCCCGTTTTTTCAGGTTCTTCAATTGGGAAGAGACTATTCAATGAATTTATGGCCTCTCATGATCTGATTGATTTTCCCGTGAGCGGTGGATTATACATATGGTCAAACCTACAAGATTATCCAATTCTATGTAGGTTGGACAAAGTTCTTATATCCCATCAATATGAAGGTAAATATCCAAACTCAACTCAAATCATGCTTACAAGGGATACATCAAATCGCTCTCCCATACTATTTATGTCAAGCAACTCAATTATGCAGAAACCACCATTTAGAGTATAATCTTTTTGGTTCTCAAATAAAAAATTTCTTACAAACTTACAAAATTGGTGGAATGCAATGATATATACTGGAACTCCTAGCTTTGTGTGGGCTAAAAAATTACAGAATCTGAAGTACTTTATGCAAAGATGGAGCAAGGAGCAGTATGGGCAAATTGAAAGGAAGAAAATTGAACTGATTGAAAAGCTTGAAGTGATTAACAAGCAGGAGGAGCGAAACAAGATAAATACAGAAAAGATGAGCGATAGAGTGCAATGGAAAATGGAGTTAAAGCAAATAAAATTGGATGAGCACGGGAAATGGCTAACAAGAGCCAAGTCCAAACATCTAAAAGAGGGAGATAGTAACACAAGATACTTGCATCAGCTGGATAATGGTAGAAGAAGAAGGATTTGATTCACAAACTAGTGATAAATGAAGTGGACAACTTCAAACTAGAAGACATCAAGCATGAATACTGGGAGCATTTCTCAAGACTTCTCAAAGAGGAACATCCATGGAGACCTCAACTTCATGATTCAAACTTCACACGAATTTCAGAGGAGGAAAAAGCATGTATAGAGAGACCTTTTGAAGAGGAGGAAATCTGGCACACCATCAAGAGATGTGAAAACAACAAATCTCCAGGTCCAGATGGATTCAACATAGAATTATATAAAACCTCCTGGACAGTGATAAAAGATGACCTGATAAAAGTGATAAACGAGTTTTATGAGGAAGAAAGATTGAACTGGAGACTCAATTGCTCCTTCATCTGTCTAATTCCAAAAAAACGGAGATATGCATCAAGCCTCAACATTTCAGACCAATCAGCCTAGTAAGCAACACCTACAAGATAATATCCAAAGCTATGGCTGAAAGATTTAAATGTGTCATCCCTAAACTAATTTCATAGCACCAAAGGGCTTTTATCAAAGGAACCCAAATTCATGATGGAGTGTTAATAACACGAGAGATGATTGATGCAAGATTAAAAGAAGGAATTCCAGGAGTGTTATGTAAGCTTGATATTGAAAAAGCTTTCGATCATGTTAATTGGCATTGTGTTGACAGCATTCTCAAGGCAGTGGGCTTTGGTGAGAAATGGATAAATTGGGCCTTTTGGACCTTGTCATCAACACAATCCTCCGTTTTGATAAATGGGACATCTACAACAAAATTCAAGCACTACAAAGGCCTAAGACAACGAGATGCATTATCTCCTTTCCTTTTCATCATGATAACAGAGATACTCACTAAACTACTGAAAAAGATAAGGATCTAAACAGGATAAAAGGATTTGAAATAGGAGACATCAAGGTTTCACATCTACAATTTGCCGATGATACCCTGATTTTTCTTGATGCAAAGGAGAGGCTGCGGAGAATTTGGTGATGATTTTACAAGTATTTGAAGCAGTAACATGACTGAGGGTAAACCTGGAGAAGAGTACCATAATCAGCTTGAAAGCTAAAAAGTACAAGATCTAGCCAACATAATGCACTGCAAAGTGGAAAAACTGCCACTGAAATATATGGGATTACCACTAGGTGATTCTTCAAAACAAACCAGCGTATGGAGGTAACATTGTTTATTGAAAAGATGACAGAGCTCAAATTAAGCTTTACAGACACGGGACAATGACTATATATAGTCAGAACATAATGACCACACATTAACTGACATGTGTAATAATATGAATGGGACACGTCAATACAAGAGTGACGGGATGGATTATGACAGGCTGTATGAGTGTCTATTACCCCCCCCCCCCCCCCCCACACCCCGCAAGCTGAGCATGTTGGAGAGCTTTAAAACCAACAAAATAAAGCTTGTCTTTCAGCAGATAGAAGCGAGGACCATTCAAGCCTTTTGTAATAATGTCAGCAAGTTGCTCAATAGTGGAAATATAAGAAACCTGGAGAGTCTTCTGTTGTACCAGTTCTCGAACAAAGTGAAAATCAAGAGCCATATTTTTCATCTTGCTGTGGAAGATAGGATTTGAAGCCACAAAATTGGAGCCTAGATTATCACTGTGCAGTAAAGGAGGAGAAGGTATAAAAATATGAAGGTCCTGTAGTAATTGACACAGCCAAACAATCTCAGCAGCAGTATGAGCCAGAGCCCGATATTCAGCTTCAGTTGAGCTGCGCGCAACAGTGGCTTTCTTCTTGGCTGACCAAGAGATAGGATTGTTTCCAAAAAAGATACAAAAACCACTGGTGGATCTCCTATCATCTGGCGAACCAGCCCAATCAGCATCACTAAAGCCCTGGAGAGTATGCAGTCCTTTAGAGAAGAGGAGACCATGATCAATAGTACCTTTTACATACCTCAAAATCCGTTTGGCAGCAACCATGTGAGCAGTAGTGGGTTTGTGCATAAATTGGCGCACTTGATTAACAGAGAATCTCAGTTCTGGCCTGGTCCAAGTCAAGTACTGAAGATCCCCTACCAGAGATCGAAACTCAGTAGGATTATCAAGAGGATCACTATCAAAAACACTTAACTTAGATGAAGAAGAAGTTGGAGAAGAACAACATTTAGCACCAACCATTTTTGTCTTGTCTAGAAAGTATAGAGCATACTTGGACTGGCATATAAAAAGACCAGTAGAATTCCTTTTAACTTCCAATCCCAAAAAGTAGTGCAAAGGACCCAAATTTTTGAGAGGAAATTTAGCACTAAGTATACCAATAAGTTCAGAACAATTGTCTTTGGAGGTACCAGTAAGGATGATATCATCCACATAGACCAGAAAAATGGTTATTCTTGTACCAGATCTTTGCACAAACAGAGAAGTATCAGCAGCAGAAGCGATGAAACCCAAAGAGAGAATAACTGAATGTAGTTTAGCATGCCAAGCCCTTGGGGCTTGTTTTAAGCCATACAAAGATTTTATGAAGCTTGCATACTGCATTTGATCTAGAAGGATCAATGAAGCCAGGAGGCTGAGTCATAAAGACATCTTCAACAAGATCACCATACAAAAATGCATTACTCGCATCCAATTGTAAGATCTCCCAATCAAAATTAACTGCCAAAGATAAGATCAACCTAATAGTAGTGGGTTTATCTACTGGAGAGAATGTTTCATTAAAGTCAAGACCTTCAAGCTGATGAAAGCCTTTGGAAACTAGACTGGATTTAAGTCTAGCAATAGTGCCATCAGGATTTTGTTTGATTCTATAAACCCACTTACAACCTACAACATTCTAACCTAGTTCAGGATCAACAAGAGAGTAAGTACCACTGTCCTTCAAAGCTTGATGTTCTTCATGCATAGAAACTTTCCACTTAGGAATTTTGATGGCTTGTGAAAAACAAGTAGGAGTGATAGGTAGAGATTCACACATCAAAGTAGTAGGTAATGGATGATTAGTACTTGTGTACATTTTAGGTTTAAAGATACCTGCCTTTCCTCGAGTAACCATAGTATGAGAGTTGGAGACCAATGTAGGTGCAGAAGTAGGTGGTGAATGACCGGTTGTCAGCCGTGCAAATATAATTCACTTTCTCACTCAACTAGATATAAATATAGTACATGATAAGAAAGAGTTCGTTCCTACAGAGAGGCTTTTGTTGTTATCAAGTTTTCAGATTCTTAAGTAACCAAAGGGAGGAATTTTTGTTTTATCTAAATAAACAAAGCAATAAAAGTAATCAAAAGCAATAAAATAATTTTAATAATCAATAAGGAGAAGATATTGGTCACGGGATAGTATCATTCACAAACATGTATTTTCATCAATGACTAGAATTTGAATTTTAATCTCTCATTTACTAAAAGTCCTAGGATATCTTGATCGCAAGAGTATCCCGTTTATTTCCCGATTTTATCACAACCAACATTAAAAGATACTATTGTGAAATCTACCTAGAAAGCAACCTAAAGTGTAAAAGCACAATTAAGTTTAACTCCCTAAGAGCAATAAGTTCTATGAAATAAGACTAATCAATGCAAACAAACGTGTAAAAGCACTAATTCGTTTTAACAAAGGTTATGATTCATATACTATTATAAAGATGTATCACTACAAGTAATAATGGCACTATGCTACTTAGAATCAGGGATAAACAACTATTTCGTATTGAAAACCCTAATCTAGCAATAGAGATGAAGACTAATCTAATTGATTCCGGACTCAAACAAACTAGCATTCAAATCATATGACAATATTAATAATGAAACATAAACAATAAAGTATTGAGACAAACTAATTCATTGAATCAAATAACATGTTGGAAATCAACTTTTATCCCATAACCAATAATTGAGTTTAGTTACTCATAATAATGGAGTTCATCATAATCATAATCAATAAAATAAATAAAAAAGATGAAAGCAAAGCAAACCCTAGAAATAGTTTTCTCCAAATCTCCAAGAAGAATAAAAAAAAACGTGATATCAAAAGTTGTAGAAAACTTTTGTTTTTGTAGCTTTTCTCCCTTCCAAAATTAGGTCAAGTCTTCAAAAGCCCAAAGTCCAATATCAAGATGTCCACCAAGCCCATATGTGAGAAAAACCCATGTAGAAAATAGGTCCAAAATCGTCGCCGGAAATTGGCCGGAAAAGTCACCGGAAAACAGCTCAGGTGACCGGCAAAGTCCGCACGGTCACCGGTCAACGGGTCAACTGAGTCGGACTGGGGTCAACTCGGTCAAAGTCAGACCGAGTCAGCATCTTACTCAGCTGGATGGGCTGAGTGGCTTTGTCTAGGCCATTGCACTGGCCTGAACTGTTGATGCACAATGATTGTGCATCACAGCTTCTTCTACTCAGCATCTGTGGTGCACAATGATTGTGCATCACTGACAGATTGCCAGCCATGTTGTGATGCATAATGATTGTGCATCACTGCCAGCTTCAGTTTTCTTCTCAAATCAACCACCACTTCTTTGCTGCTCAAACACCCATTGTAGTCCTTTCATTATCAGCACCACCTAAAACACCATGTTTTCTACCAACTTCAGATACAACTTCAGCTAAGCAACATATTCATTCTTACACAACCCATCCATCCTAAATTCCATGTTCATCCTTGCAATCTTCCTTGGATTCCCAGTAATAATAACACAACTACCACCTGCAGTATTTCATACATAACCAGCATCACCCCAAAGCCATTTCAGCTGCTCATCTGCCCAGCTCATACCCATTCTGCACTTACCAGAACAACAATGCTCAGCTGCAACCTGAACTGACTGCCACAGATGCAACCACCACCAGTTCATACCCACTTGCAACTGCATCACCTGCAATGCTGCTTCTTTGTTGTTAACATCACCACTGCAGATGCAACTCCACCAGAGCACACCCACCTTGGCTTCAGATTCATCAACAACACCAACTCCTCCCTTTAATTCAACCAACATCCATCTAACTCGCCAGTCTCAAAAGCCTTTACTGGAACCACTGCTATACATCTTCAATCTCTATTCCCTATAACAAACTGCAGCTTAGCCAATTGCAGTTGCAACATTCCTGCAATTCTCATACACACATTACCAACACCTACAGCTTCAGTTCTGCAGTTTATCTAGCTGCAAACTCCACTAACACCTTGTTCTTTCACATTACTTCTCAACCATCTCGCACTGCACTTCCAAATTGTCGAGCCATTCTCTGAAATCTAACTCAACTAACCCCCACTCAAGAATCACCAGCAGCAGCTCCTCTCCATGTCTCTGTTGAACCCAAGAACTCATCAAACCATCTACCAAATTCAAACCAACTCAAACCCTTATCTCTTCTTTGTTCTTTGGATTCAACATCAAACCCATTAATTCTTCGACAACGTCATCAACACAGCTCTCGATCCATTCTACTTCAGAAATTCTACAGAATCACCACGAGATCTAACCATCATCAACACTTTAAAACTCAATTTAACTCCAACCCCATCTTAGCAACATTATCACCTTTATGCTTATCTTAGTCTCTCAATTTCAGATATTCTTCTCTATCTCTCGGACAAAACAACAGCAGCAGTTCCTCTCAATTTCATATTCAAAACGAAATGAATGAGAGACTTTCGATTCTAGGGTTGGAAAAGCTGGGTTGGATAATTACGCCCCAGGGCTGGGTAAGAACCAAAACTGTTATCGACACCCTGCAGATTAATACAGGCCACCAAAATGGCAGCCCTTATTTCTGAAACATTAAAAAGGTTGCCCCTTAACCCTGACTGGGCTCCAGATAGTGTTCTCCCATGAAATGACAATTTTGTCCTTCTTTCGCTCATAACCTTAGCTTGGTCCAGCTGCCACTCGCATGTGAATCGACTATTCTGCCCTTATGCTCCAAAAGAGTGCTTTCTTCCTTCTTTTGCTTCCAATGACTCCATTGCACCTAATGAACTCAAAAGTAACAATAAGATACGTATTTCACACGAAGAATAGCAAAGAAAGCATAAACATTGATATAAAATTAGGTGTTTTACAACACCTATCAAATTCCCCCACATTTAGACTTTGCTAGTCCTCGAGCAAATCAAACAAAATTTATTCTAGAGTATGCATACAACTCTCATGAGGGTTTAATAGAGATATACCCACAAAACCTGCTTTTCCAACTTACTAGTTCTCCGTAATGATAGCATCCAATGCGCTAAGAAGATATAGAGATTCTGCACACTAGTCATAAGAAGTTAGACACATAAATGAACACAATCTCATCCTTAAAAGTTAAGAGATAAATAACCATCCCTTCTCGAAAGAAATTCGGGTTCGGAGTGATCAAAAGCCTCGACTCTGCCTCACAAGAAAGGGTTTTATGAAGTTGCTCTCAATAATAAACAGCTCTTTATGGGTCACACATGTGTCGAGGTAGGAATGAAAAGAGAATCCTGCAACACGTTGAATAGTAGGAAGGCAAAAACCCTCTGAATTGTTTTGAAAACCCACATCTTTTATTCATTTTGAAAACCCTTTTTCTGACGATCTCTAAGAAAGGAAATCAACCACTTAACGAAGGTGGAAATATGCTTACTTACCTCGTTATCCGTTCGATGTGTAGCTAGCACCACTCTCACAGCATCCATAGAAACGTCTTCGGTCTTCAATCGGTGTCTTCATCTTCGTCTTCGGTCTTCAACTCTTGATGACAACTCTTGAACTTCGTAGAATCTTGACAATGATGATTCTTTCCTCTAATTCCTTGTTGCTTGAAACTTCATTACGGATATTTCTTCTTCCATTGGATTTATTGAATAAATACAAAACCAAAAACGAACTAAACAAACAAAAATATGATGCAGTGATTTATTTATTTTTTGACTTCTTTTTTTTGATAATAATAAAATAAATACAAAATAAAAATAAACAAAATATGAAAACTAATGATGAACCTAATAAAAAATTTCTCTTGTCTTTTTTTTTTTGGCAGCGGACCTAGCATAATAATGACCATGTCCCAAGTTTTTTTTTTAACAAGAGAAAATGATACAAATACAAAATAAAGATAAAAATAAAAACGCAAGTACAAAGGCCATGGTGTAAGTACTTTACCGCTCGATTCTCCACAACTCGTATGTCTCGATATCATAAACTTCTTGAATTCCCATCTTGATAATATTTGCTCTTGTACAATAGTCTTCAACTTGTAAAAATTCTGCTCCTTGTCTTGTTGCTATACTTAAATCTGAAATCTTCTCATTTCTGTAATGTTGC
Organism: Papaver somniferum; assembly: GCF_003573695.1. NCBI lineage: Eukaryota > Viridiplantae > Streptophyta > Magnoliopsida > Ranunculales > Papaveraceae > Papaver > Papaver somniferum. The sequence goes on along the minus strand of NC_039361.1, from coordinate 34,525,765 downwards.
TTGTAAACCTTAAACGTCTTCAAATTTCCTTCGAATTTGTGATGCTCCTCTTGTTGATGATGATGGTGTTTCTATGGAGCTGTTGGTGTAGAGAGAGATAAAGTGGATGGTGCTAACTGCGAAAAAGATTACAAGTGGTATGTAAGTTAGCAATTCGATGCCACCATTCATGATTGATAAAATAGCACTCAAGAGATCAAAATAGTGCTTCTATTGGTGAGAGGTTGGGTAGCTCACCATTCTACCCGGAGTTTACATACGGTGACACACACTCTAAAAGCACAAATTTAGACAGGTACAAAGAATTGAAGGTCGGTGCCTCTCATGATGTAACATGGGTAGTCTCCACTATAGGGGATCACAAATCTAATAACGAATTCTGTCTGCACCTCATTTTCCACTGGGATGGTTAAATCCAACTTTAACTCTCATACAAGTAAGAAACCCGATCATGTTCTCTGTCATCTCTAAGTTCAGTCACTCTTATGAGAATATCGATGTAATCTTAGCGACATGTATACTATGTGACTCTAAACTAACCACAAGTTGGAGTTTTATTATTCACTATTTCACAAAAAAGTTGAAAATTTCATGAAAAATTTACAATGCAAATGCAACCACTCCCCCACACTTAAACTTTACATTGTCCTCAATGTAAATTGAATCGTCCAAAGAAAGCCAAGGTGGGAAATCCTATATGATAATGACAAGAAATCAGAAAAATAAAATAAAAATAAAAACAAAACAAGACAAGACAAGAAAAACTAAAAACAAAACAAGACAAGAAATACTCATCCTATGGGTTGCCTCCCATTTAGCGCTTGGTTTAAAGTCGTCAGCCCGACTATCTCCTTGCTTTCTATGCCTATTCCAGAGGGAGTGCATCCACAAAATTAGCTCCTTCCACCACTTCGGAAGTGAAATTATCATAATATGGTTTCAACCGGTGCCCATTAACTTTAAGTTCCTTGCCTGTAGCTATGCTACGAATTTCCACTGCACCATGAGAAAACATATTAGTAACAATAAAAGGTCCAATCCAACGTGACCTTAATTTACCCGGAAATAAATGCAAGCGAGAATTAAACAAAAGCACTTTCTTCCCAATGCAAAATTGTTTCCTAGAAATCATGTTATCATGAAATGCTTTCGTCTTTTCCTTATAAATGCGCGAGCTTTCAAATGCATCATTGCGGAGCTCCTCTAGATCTTGGAGATGTAACTTCCTTTGCTTTCCAGCCCCATCCATCTCCATATTGCATTGCTTAATATCCCAAAACGCCTTATGCTCAATTTCAACGGGTAAATGACAAGGTTTACCATACACAAGCCTAAAGGGAGACATCCCGATAGGTATCGTGTATGCTGTTCTATAAGCCCACAAAGCATCATTAAGTCGCATGCTCCAATCTTTCCTTGTTGGATTCATCGTCTTCTCTAGAATGGATTTCACCTCCCGGTTAGAAACCTCGACTTGTCCATTTGTTTGGGGATGATAAGGTGTTGCAATCTTGTGCGACACATTGTACTTCTTCAACAAGCTTTGTAAGATCCTGTTATTGAAGTGAGAACCCCCATCGCTAATTATGGATCTTGGAATTCCAAACCTTGCAAAGATATTAGCTTGCACAAAATCTGAAACCCACTTTAGAATCATTAGTCGGGGTGGCCTTAGCTTCCACCCATTTGGAAACATAATCCACAACAAGTAAGGTATAAAACTTCCCATGAGAGTTGACAAAAGGACCCATAAAATCAATACCCCATACATCAAAAACTTCAATAAATTGAATAAAAGTTTATGGCATTTGATTTCGGGCACCTAGATTGCCTGTTCTTTGGCACCTATCACAAGTTGTACAAAATATATATGCATCTTTAAACAAGGTTGGCCAATAGAAACCGCTTTCTTCTATTACTCCCAAAATGTCCTCCGCAAGCATAGGAATGACAAAAAGACAAGATAGAATTAAACTCGGATTCGGGAACGCACCTTCGTAACACTTGGTCACTACCTTGTTTCCATAAGTATGGATCATCCCATATGTATTGGTTCCCTAACCTCTTAAGTTTGTCCCTCTCAGCACGAGACAAGTTCTTTGGGATTTGTTTAGACACCAAGTAGTTCACAATGTCAGCATACCATGGCTCTCCAAAGGCAATTGAGAATAGTTGCTCATCCGGGAAACTTTCACGCAATGGGATAGCTTCCTTGTCCACAGCAAGACGACTTAAATGATCCGTAACGGTGTTCTCAATTCCTTTCTTTTCCTTGATTTCAATATCAAACTCTTGCAAGAGCAAAATCCATCGTATGAGCCTCGGTTTCGCCTCTTTTTTCATAAGCAAGTACCTAAGCGCTGCATGATCAGAAAAGACAACAACTTTTGTACCAATTAGATAAGAGCGAAACTTTTCCAAAGCAAAAACAATAGCTAACAACTCTTTTTCAGTGGTTGTGTAGTTTTGTTGGGCCTCATTTAACGTTCTAGAAGCATAATAAATAGCATGAGGTATCTTCCCCACACGTTGCCCAAGCACCGCACCAACCGCATATCACTTGCATCACACATGAGCTCAAAAGGCTTGCTCCAATCCGGTGGTTTAATGATAGGGGCTGAAATCAAAAGTTCTTTCAAATGATTGAATGCCGCCATACACTTTTCATCAAAGTTAAAAACCACATCTTTTTGCAATAAGTTGCAAAGTGGTGATGCTATCTTGGAAAAATCCTTGATAAATCTACGATAAAAACCTGCATGACCAAGAAAAGAGCGTATCTCCCTCACCGTAGTGGGAGGGGTTAGAGAACGATTAAGGTCTATTTTAGATTTATCGACTTCCAAGCCTTTAGAAGATATTATATGGCCTAAAACTATGCCATGAGTTACCATGAAATGGCACTTCTCCTAATTTAGCACAAGATTTTTTTCAACACATCGTTCAAGGATTAGTGACAAGTTATGTAAGGAAAGGTCAAATGAATCACCAAAGACACTAAAGTCATCCACAAACACTTCGATTATGTTTTCAACATATTCTGAGAAGATACTTACCATACATCTTTGAAAGGTAGCCGGAGCATTGCACAACACAAAAGGCATCCTTCTATAAGCAAAAGTACCGAAAGGACAAGTGAAAGTGGTTTTCTCTAGTAGTGGCCATCAAGGAAGCAATAATAAGAGTGTCCAGCTAAACGTTCAAGCATTTGATCAATAAAAGGTAAAGGAAAGTGATCTTTTCTAGTAGTGGCATTCAATTTTCTGTAATCTATACAAACCCTCCAACCGGTTTTCACACGAGTTGGGACAAGTTCATTCTTATCATTCTCCACCACCGTCACACCTGATTTCTTTGGTACTACTTGTACCGGGCTCACCCACTTGCTGTCGGATATGGGGTAGATAACACCCACGTCCAAAAGCTTTAGTATCTCCTTTTTCACAACTTTCATCATGGGAGGATTCAAACGACGTTGCGCATCCCTTGTAGGCTTTGCGTCATCCTCCAAACGAATTTTGTGCATACATACTGCAGGGCTTATACCTTTGATATCGGCAATTGTCCATCCTATGGCCGTCTTGTACTTCCTTAGCACCCTTAGAAGTTTTTGCTCCTGTAATTCACTAAGCTTGTTAAAAATAATCACATGTAAATCTTCCTTATCACCCAAGTACAAGTACTTTAGGTGATCGGGAATAGGTTTCAGTTCTAACTTTGGAGATTTAACAATTGAAGGTACAATCTTTTCATCACTGCATGGTAAAGAAATAAAGGAGATATTATGAGTTTCTGGGCATCCTTGTAGTGAATTAAGATAACCAAGGGCTTCCTTAACTTCATTACCACACTCTACACCATTATCCATGGATGTAGTCAAAACGGTTTCCAAAGCATCATCACCATTCAATTCAAATACTTGTTGTGCCAATGTATCCATAACATCAATGGAGAAACAAGAGTGGACATCACTAGGATATCTCATCGTCTCAAAAATGTTGAAACGTATTGTTTCTCCATCAAAATCCATAGTTAGCGTTCCTTTATCCACATCAATAATGGTTTTCGTCATTTTCATGAAGGGACGCCCAAGTAGCAATGGAAGAGACGAGTCCGGTAGCCCTTCATTCATCTCTAACACGCAAAAGTCAGCTGGAAATACAAGTTAATTAACCTGCACAAGAACATCCTCAACGATACCCATTGGGTAAACATTAGAGCGATCGGCTAATTGCAATACAATTCCATCCTTTTTAAGAGGACCTAACTCAAGTGAATTTTACATAGATGCAGGAATAACATTTACAGATGCACCTAAATCCAACATAGCTTTGTTAAAAGTGGTGTTACCAATTGTGACTGGAATGTCAAAGCTACCGGGATCCTTACATTTCAGTGGGAGTTTGTGTTGTAAGATTGCCGAAGCATTCTCCCCCACACTTAGCACTTCATTATCTTTGAGCCTTCACTTATTGGTACACAAGTCCTTCAACACTTTCACATACTTGGGAACTTGCTTGATCGCATCAATGAGTGGTATGTTCACATGAATCTTCTTTAAAACGTCTAAAATCTCCTTTTCTAGTTCCGCCTTCTTGGAACTTGCAAATCTGCGAGGGAAAGGTAAAGGAGGAACATAAGTAGAAACCGAAGTTTTAGAGTTAGGAATAGGTACCTCAGAAGTTTGGGGAGAATCATCACTCTTCTCCTCCAAAACAGGTTCCTTTGGTGTTTCCACCTTGCCCGAATCAGTAACTTCGGGTTGCACAAGTTGTATACCACTTCTCAACGTAATAGCATTGACACCCTCTTTTGGGTTAATAGGTTGAGAAGTAAATTTCCCACTATTTTATGCCTTCAATTTGTTTATATCAACCGCCATGGAGCCCATTTGTGTCTGCAACTCCTTGATAGCACTCTTAGTTTCTTGTTGACTTTCCTTAAACATGGTAGAAATGCCTTGCATAAAAGTTTGAAGCTTTGCATCGATATCGGAACCTTGATTTTGCATCGATTGTTGTGGTTGCTGAAATTGTTGTTGTTGCGGCTGGAATTGTTGTTGTTGTGGTTGAAATCCACCCGAACGGTTGAATGTAGGTTGTTGAACCGCGCCTTGCTTGTTTGCATAGCTAAAGTTGGGGTGATCTCTCCATCCCGGATTGTAAGTGTTGGAGTAGGGATCATACCTCTATTTTTTGATTTGGAAAGACCGCACTAGCTTGCTCCAACTCTTCACCATATGAAGGTAAAATAACCGCAGCCATCTTTTGCATCATTTGCTCCATGTTATCCATCCTTTGATCACGGTGTGATGATGACTCCGTAATTTCATGCACTCTCTTGACCATTGGTTCACCTCTTGTGTAGAATTGTTGCGAATTTGCAGCCATGCTTTCAATCAACTCGGTAGCTTGGGCCACCGTCTTGTTCACTAGTGCACCACCACCCGCTGCATCAAGAAGATATCTATCACTTGTTTGGAGACCTTCTTAGAAGTATTGTATTATCACCACGTCACTAAATTGGTGGTGTGGAAAGCTTGCCACTAACCTCTTGTATCGCTCCCAACATTCATACAAAGATTCTCCTACGTGTTGCTTTATCCCACAAATGTCTTTCGCAAGAGTATCCCGTTTATTTCCCGATTTTATCACAACAACATTAAAAGATGTTTTGAAATCTACCTAGAAAGCAACCTAAAGTGTAAAAGCACAATTAAGTTTAACTCCCTAAGAGAATAAGTTCTATGAAATAAGACTAATCAATGCAAACAAACGTGTAAAAGCACTAATTTTTTTAACAAAGGTTATGATTCATATGCTATTATAAAGATGTATCACTACAAGTAATAATGGCACTATGCTACTTAGAATCAGGGATAAACAACTATTTCGTATTGAAAACCCTAATCTAGCAATAGAGATGAAGACTAATCTAATTGATTCCGGACTCAAACAAACTAGCATTCAAATCATATGACAATATTAATAATGAAACATAAACAATAAAGTATTGAGACAAACTAATTCATTGAATCAAATAACATGTTGGAAATCAACTTCTATCCCATAACCAATAATTGAGTTTAGTGATGTAGTTTTGAAAGTGGTAGTAAAGTTCGTTCAACTCGGATTGTGTGGACTAGATTTTAGACTCAAATTAAAATAGAAAACTTAAAAAGAAATTGTTATCAAGATTATAAAAAGCACTGAGACTCAGGATTCCACCAATCTCCAATTTTTATGTGATTTAATCTAGTCAATAATTATGCAACTCTTTACGTTTGAAGTGATTCTAATATTCGCCTAGACAAGTAGATTCTCAAACCAATAGCTGTAAATCGAAAGCATGGACCATCAAAAGACTTAACCTAAGCATGACACATCAATTGAGAACACAACCACTTAATCAGAATCATAAATTCAATTTCAGTTCAATGCAAATAATCATAAAAGAATTACAAAAATTAAATTAAATAGAATTTACCACATAATATTTGGAAAAATGGCTTCCTCCGTCGCCTCAACAATGGGGTTTAGCTCCTCATATTAATCACTTGCTCAAAATATTTTTTCTTAGCCCAAAAGTTGATTAAAAGAATGAAAAACTATAAAATTGATTGTTTGCAACGATGTAATGGCGTTGCAAAACAAAGGACTGACTGTTACAAAGAAGTTATTGTAGCAGCGTTACAAATTTGAGACGTTGTTCTTATTTGCAACGTTTGTTCTTCAGCAGCAGCAATAGAAACTCGGGTTTTCCTGCAACTTGATCAATTCAGCTCTGTGGTGTTACAAACTCCTCTGCGACTGCTCCAATGACTTCATCCCCTTCCCTGGGAATCGAACACACCTTTTATACTCCTCAGAAACCTAAAAATATCGATTAAATTCCTCTTTTTCTTTTCGTGCAAGCCACGGCAATAATCTTCTCTGCCGACTTCCTTACGCGTTTCTAAGACTTCCAAATCATCCGAAACTCTTCCTTAGATAGAATATCACCTTAGGAAACAATATCACGCCTTTAGTCTCCCTGAAATTCCTAAAATAATTCCATACAATTTCCTTTTACAAGTCAACCTCTGTTTTCTTCTTCCGGATTATTCAGCCCAATTTGATCGATTAAATCACCCATACCATGCCTGTTTAGTTATATCACGTCCAGCCCAACAAAAATCCGAGGTTGAATCTCCCTAAAACTTCCCAAATTTTGATTTCTTAAACTGCAGGCTCGCTGGTTTTGTCTCCCGCCAAAACCAGAATTCAAATGATGAGGATGACCTCCCCCTATCTTGTGTTGGTCTCCCTTTAGAAGCTGTCTGGAAATGGATGCCCCTTAGTAATTGGTTACCCCTTACCCATTTGAGGGGTCCGAATAGCAAGTGTCCTCCGGGGGTGCCCCGCGCAACTTTTCGAGCAGATTTTTCCAAAAATGTTTATTGGCCAAAAATACCTACACACACATAAAACACCATAATAAGTACAAAAATGAGCACTATCAATATATAGAATCGAGATAAATTAGACACAAAAATGTGTTTATCATTTAGTTACTCATAATAATAGAGTTCATCATAATCATAATCAATAAAATAAATAAAGAAGATGAAAGCAAAGCAAACCCTAGAAGTAGTTTTCTCCAAAGCTCCAAGAAGAATAAAAAAAACGTGATATCAAAAGTTGTCGAAAACTTTTCTTTTTGTAGCTTTTCTCCCTTCCAAAATTAGGTCAAGTCTTCAAAAGCCCAAAGTCCAATAACAAGATGTCCACCAAGCCCATATGTGAGAAAAACCCATGTAGAAAATATGTCCAAAATCGTCGCCGAAAATTGGCCGCAAAAGTCGCCGGAAAACAGCTCAGGTGATCGGCAAAGTCCGCCCGGTCACCGGTCAACGGGTCAACTGAGTCGGACTGGGGTCAACTCGGTCAAAGTCAGACCGATTCATCATCTTACTCAGCTGGATGGGATGAGTGGCTTTGTCTAGGCCATTGCACTGGCCTGAACTGCTTATGCACAATGATTGTGCATCACAGCTTCTTCTGCTCAGCATCTGTGGTGCACAATGATTGTGCATCACTGACAGATTTCCGGCCATGTTGTGATGCACAATGATTGTGCATCACTTCCAGCTTCAGTTTTCTTCTCAGTTCAACCAACACTTCTTTGCTGCTCAAACACCCATTGTAGTCCTTTCATTATCAGCACCACCTGAAACACCATGTTTTCTACCAACTTCAGATACAACTTCAGCTAAGTAGCATATCCATTCTTACACAACCCATCCATCCTAAATTCCATGTTCATCCTTGCAATCTTCCTTGGATTCCCTGTAATAATAACACAACTACCACCTGCAGTCTTGCATACATAACCAGCATCACCCCAAAGCCATTTCAGCTGCTCATCTGCCCAGCTCATACCCATTCTGCACTTACCAGAACTGCAATGCTCAGCTGCAACCTGAACTGACTGCCACAGCTGCAACCACCACCAGTTCATACCCACTTGCAATTGCATCACCTGCAATGTTGCTTCTTTGTTGTTAACATCACCACTGCAACTGCAACTCCACCAGAGCAGACCCACCTTGGCTTCAGATTCATCAACAACACCAACTCCTCCCTGTAATTCAACCAACATCCATCTAACTCGCCAGTCTCAAAAGCCTTTACTAGAACCACTGCTATACAGCTTCAATCTCTATTCCCTGTAACAAACTGAAGCTTAGCCAATTGTAGTTGCAACATGCCTTCAATTCTCATACACACATTACCAACACCTACAGCTTCAGTTATGCAGTTTATCTAGATGCAAACTCCTCAACCATCTCGCACTGCACTTCCAAATTGTCGAGCCATTCTCTATAATCTAACTCAACCCTGCCAATGAAGCACAACCACAACTTATGGCATCAGACTCAAAAACCATTGTAATCTTCTCAAAGCTTTAAATCTTTACCAGCAACTAATTCTTCACCAACAACTAACCCCCACTCAAGAATCACCAGCAGCATCTCCTCTCCATGTCTCTGTTGAACTCGAGAACTCATCAAACCAGCTACCAAATTCAAACCAACTCAAACCCTTATCTCTTCTCTGTTCTTTGGATTCAACATCAAACCCATTAATTCTTCGACAACGTCATCAACACAGCTCTCGATCCAGTCTACTTCAGAAATTCTACAGAATCACCACGAGATCTAACCATCGTCAATACATTAAAACTCAATTTAACTCCAACCCCATCTTAGCAACATTATCACCTTTATGCTTATCTTCGTCTCTCAATTTCAGATATTCTTCTCTATCTCTCGGACAAAACAACAGCAGCAGTTCCTCTCAATTTCAGATTCAAAACGAAATGAATGAGAGACTTTCGATTCTAGGGTTGGAAAAGCTGGACTGGATAATTACGCCCCAGAGATGGGTAAGAACCAAAACTGTTATCGGCACCCTGCAGATTAATACAGGCCACCAAAATGGCAGCCCTTATTTCTGAAACATGAACAAGGCTTCCCCTTAACCCTGACTGGGCTCCAGATAGTGTTCTCCCATGAAATGACAATTTTTTCCTTCTTTCGCTCATAATCTTAGCTTGGTCCAGCTGCCACTCGCATGTGAATTGACTGTTCTGCCCTTATGCTCCAAAAGAGTGCTTTCTTCCTTCTTTTGCTTCCAATGACTCCATTGCACCTAATGAACTCAAAAGTAACAATAAGATACGTATTTCACAAGAAGAATATCAAAGAAAGCATAAACATTGATATAAAATTAGGTGTTTTACAACACCTGTCAGTGAAGCATAATGATGAACTGAGGTTGAAACTGCAGTGTCTGAAGCTGACTGAGATGCTGAAGCAAGAGATGAAGTATTTGTTGAAGCAGAATGTTGAACTGAGTTTGAAACTGCAGTGTCTGAAGCTGACTGAGATGCTGAAGTAGACTTGTTGCTAAAATTCTCAAATGTAAGAGCAGATGATGCTGGTGAAGAACCATGTATAAGAGAATTATATGGAAAACAATCTTCATTAAAGATTACATGTCATGAGATGTAAACTCTGCCAGAAATTGGCTCTAAGCATCTGTAGCCTTTATGGTGTGCACTATAACCAAGAAAGACACAGTGAGAACTTCTTGGATCTAATTTATTTGGTGCATAAGGCCTAAGCCAGGGAAAACATGAGCAACCAAAGCTTATGAGAATAGAATAATATGGTTGTTTACCAAATAGAGCTTCAAATGGAGACTTGAATCCAATAACTCTAGTGGGTAATCTATTAATGACATAGTTTGCAGTCATGAAAGAATCTACCCAAAAAGCATCTGGTAATTGTGCTTGAATTAAAAATGTCCTTCCAATGTCCAAAATATGTCTATGTTTAGCTTCAGCTAATCCATTTTGTTCAGAATTATGAGGACAAGTTATCTCATGTTTTATCCCATTAGTAGAAGTAAATGCAGCAAGTTCATTGTTAATAAATTCTCCACCTCCATCAGATCTGATTGTAATAATCTTAAGAGCCAGTTGATTTTCAATTTGAGACTTAAAATGATAAAAAATGGTCTTGAAATCTGATTTATTATGAAGAGGGAACAGCCAACATAATCTTGTAAAATCATCAATGATGTTACATAGTACATGAAGCCACTGTTAGACATTACAGGGGAAGGTCCCCATAAGTCCATATGGATTAATTCTAAAGGCTGACTAGTAAAAGAAGTGGAAATAGAAAAAGGGAGCTTATGAGCTCTTCCTAACTGACAACACTCACAAAAAAGTGGTGTTTTTATTACATCACTAGATAAAGACAAACTATGAGAAAGTCTGTTAAATGTTTGAAAAGAGGGATGGGCAAGTCTATGATGCCATATGAGTGGAGAGACTTTGACAGCATGAAAAGCTTTAAGTGGAGCTTGAAAGTTGATGGGATATAAACCATTATGTTGTGGTCTCTGCAACAGAATCTTCCCAGTTTGAAGATCCTGCATAGAGTAACCAGTGGAAGAGAAGGTTATAGTGCAAATATTATCTTTAGTGAATTGATGGACTGACAAAAGATTGTGTGAAGCCTTAGGAACATGTAAAACTTGTTGTAGTAAAAATTTCTTAGAAGGAGTAGACAAATGAACAGAACCAGTAGAGGCAATACACATACCTTCACCATTAGCTGTTTGAATATAGTCATAGCCATCATAAGAAGTATAATCATCCAAATTAGCTACATCTAAAGTCACATGATGGTTGGCATCACTATCTGCATACCAGGGATTTTCACCAAATATAATTGCAGCTGCAAGCATAACATGAAGATTTTGAGGAGGATTTCTTCCTTGAAATGAGAAAATCAATCTGTTGGTACATTCTGGATCTAGATGACCATCTTGGTGACAAATTTGAAATGGTGGTGGCTTACCTTCACTAGTTTGAGTATGTAATAGAGGTGGAACAGAAGTAAAAGTTGTATGAGGATGAGTGTATGGAACAGATGTAAAAGATGATGAAGGTCGAGAGCCATCTTGATAATAACCACCTCTAAAGTTAGAATTGAATAATCTCTTTCCTCTATAATTTGGACTATGACCACCACGCATCATAGGATTAGGATTACGAAATTGAGTAGGATATGAACTACGAGAATTAGCAAGAAAGGATTTATTTTCAGATTCAACAAGTAGTGATTTAGTTCTATTAGTAACAACAATCTCTTCACTAATAAGAAGATTGTGTAGCTCAGCACTACTAACCGGCGGATTTCGAATCCTAATCGAAGTTGCAAAAGCATCATAAGCAGAATTCCAACCTGACAATGTTGTAACCACAATCTCAGAATCACTGATCACAGATCCTGCTGCAGCAAGTGAATCAACAATTTGTTTGATCTCAGAGAGATAATTCGTAACAGATCCATTTCCCATTCGAATTGATTGTAATTTGGTGCGAAGTTGGATGACATGAGTAGCAGAGACTTGAGAGAAACGTGTTTGAATGTTTGTCCACAATTGATATGCACTATAAGCACCAGCAAAGTATGGAATAATAGATTCAGACATTGTTGAGTATAGCAGAAGCATAATGGTGGTGAAAAAGCGGGGGTCTAACAACACCACCCAATATTTCGATTAGCAATCTGTATGGACTAACTCCGAAATACTTTGCCAGAGAATCAACTAGACAGACAGACTCAATCTAGATAAAAGTATCACAAGGAGTTAATATCTCTCTCTTGATTTGATTTTTACTCAAGCTAAAACCAATAGCGAGTCTTTATCAAATACAAGGAATACTTGGACGGTACCAAAGACCAATGTCCAAGGATCAATCAATATCAATCAACAACCAAAGGTTGGATTTCCAATTGATGATCACGAACGCACAACCTGTATTATTTCAATTATATAAAATATAATGCGGAAAAGAAATAACACAGACACCGGAAATTTTGTTAACGAGGAAACCGCAAATGCATAAAAACCCCGGGACCTAGTCCAGATTGAATACACATTGTATTAAGCCGCTACAGACACTAGCCTACTGCAAACTAACTTCGGACTGGACTATAGTTGAACCCCAATCAGTCTCCCACCGATCCAAGGTACAGTTGTAATCCTACGCCTCTGATCCCAGCAGGATACTACGCACTTGATTCCCTTAGCTGATCACACCCACAACCAAGAGTTGTTGTAACCCAAAATCACAGACTTGATAATAAACAGATCTGTCTCACACAGAAAAGTCTATAAAAGGATAAATTTGTCTCCCATATATAAACCCTAGATTTTGTTCCGTCTTTTGATATGAAATCAAGGTGAACAGGAACCAATTGATAATCATGTCTTATATTCCCGAAGAACAACCTAGATTAATCAATCACCTCTCTACAATCCTTCCTGACTACAAAAGCGGATTGTTGAGGAATCACAAACAGTGAGACGAAGATGTTTGTGAGTTCTTTATCTTGTCTATCGAACTCTCACGATCTCAAGCCAATCAATCGATTGTACTCGTACGATAGACGATGCAAGATCAGATCACACAACTACGATAAAGTATTATCGGCATGGCTTCATAATCCCAATGAAGTCTTTAAGTCGTTAACCTGATTTTAGGGAAGAAAATCAAAGGTTAATGGAGATCGACTCTAGCGGGCGCACTAGTAGCACACAGACGTGTGGGTATTAGGTTTACGCAATGCTAGATGTTTTCATGTGCCTTCTTGAGTGATTGCCCTCATCCTTGTGTTGGTTGCCTTTATAGCTTTGTAGCTAGTGGGTAGTTGCTGGTGTCGGCTATCCTTTGAGATCACGGCAGGTGTAGGAACTGTATTCATCCATTAACTTTGTATTCTCTTCCCTTCCATTTTTCGTTTAAGCTGTAATAACCTGGATTGGGGTTTTAGCTAGGAAATTAATGAAGTTGTAGTTGTCTGCTCCGACAGAGTTACTGATTTTCTAATCAAATTCCGATTCAATTATTTCTTTCTTGTACTAGAACAGTACAATTGGTATCTAGAGCCATTCATTCCTTCACTCAATCATGGTGGTTCCTACTTGCAAAGATTTACATGATACTAACACCAGACAGCATGTAGAACTCGATTCCTTACATTCAAAAGTTAACAATATCGCCTTACAAATCACGTCTACCGCTACAAAAGATGATTTACAGTCACTCAAGCTAGAAATAGAGAATGGGTTTCAAGCTCAGCTGGAGAAATTTTTTTTCTCAGTGGGATTTTGATAATCGAAATGAAACTGAGAATCGAGGATCTAATTCTGGTGGTCATCACATGGGTGAGTCTCAATTTCAGATGAATTCCGGAGGCAGAAATTATCCACCTCCAATGCGTATGCCAAAGGTAGATTTCCCTCGTTTTGATGGTGGCAATCCAAAGAGATGGTTGCAGAAATGCGAGTATTACTTTTAGATGAACGATCTTCCAGATAACACCAAAACTCAGCTAGCAGCTACACATCTTGATGGGAAAGCATCTAAATGGTATGACAATTTCTGTCTCAACCAACCTCATATTTCTTGGCAGTACTTCTGTGATAATATTTGTGCTCGTTTTGAAAATCCTGCAAATGATAATATTGTGGGCTTGTTCAATATGACTCAATTAACCACGGTTCAAGCTTATTTTGAAGAATTTGAATACCTGAAAGCCTTGTTGTTAAGTGTTGATCCTGATTTTCCTGAGTCATACTTCATTGCGAGTATTATTGGAGGGTTGAAAGATGAACTCAGAAGTTCAGTTCCTATGTTTGATCCTAAAACATTGTTACAGGCCTTTGCACTTGCTAGAATGCAAGAACAAACTTTAAGATTACAACAGAAGACTACCAAGCTTCCACAAAAAAAAATCACCCAAAATTTCTCATCCCCAAAACCATTTACTGCTCCTACATTCACTCCCAAATCTAATGTTCTCCCTTCTACTTCACTTCCTACACCACCAATCACTAAAACCAATGAACCCATGCCCCTAAAGAGGCTTACACCTGAACAAGTACAAGCCAGGAAAGCTAAGGGACCATGTGTTAACTGTGATGACTACTACAGAAAAGGAAACATATGCAAGAAGCAATATCTGTGTGTTTTAATTGGTGAAGAAGCAGCAGAGAATTCTGAGACAGAGGCAGAAATGTTGTTGGATGCTGAAGATTCCGCAGCTGTGGAAAGTGATATGGATATTTCTTTGCATTCCTTAACTGGAACTATATATGCTGATACAATTAGAATTCCAGGGTTCATTAACAAGAAGGCCATCTCCATTCTCATAGACACTGGACGTACCAATAGTTTTATTGATAGTACTCTAGCCAAAGAACTCAAAATGTTCAGTTGAAAACACTACTAGCTTACTAGTTACTGTGGCCAATGGGGATAAAACTATCAGCTCTGGCATTTGCTCTCAACTCCAGTGGTCAATGCAAGGTCACAAGTTTTGTGGGGATTTGAGATTACTTCCCCTGGGAGGCTGTGACATAGTTTTAGGTGATGACTGGTTAAGGAACCTGGGAGATGTCCTTTTCAACTTATCCAAATTATGTATCTCATTTAAACACAAAGGTAAAAAAATCACTCTTACAGATGTTCAACAGAAAACTTCCCTGAGCATGATGAGTGGTTCAGCAGTGAAGAAATTTTTTCAGAAGCATACTCATGGACTGGTGGGTCAACTCTTTTCAATTTCAACTACACCCAACCTCTCCACCACACCACCTCAAATATCTGCTTTACTCCATCAATACCCTGATGTTTTTTCTGAGCCAAAACAGCTTCCTCCCACAAGAGTCTTAGTCCACAAAATTCCACTCAAGCCAAACTCTGAACCTGTCAATCTTAGGCCTTACAAGTGCCCCTACTTACAGAAGTATGTTGTTGAACATTTGGTTCAAGAAATGCTGCAAACTGGGGTCATACAACCAAGCCACAACCCCTTTGCTTCTCCAATTTTACTTGTCAAGAATAAAGACAATTCCTGGAGATTTTGTGTCGATTACAGGAAATTGAACAGCCTCACCATCAAGGACAAATTCCCTATTCCTATCATTGACGAGCTTCTAGATGAATTACATGGTTCAAAGTTCTTCACCAAAATTGATCTGAAATCAGGTTATCACCAAATCAGGGTGCACCCTAGTGACATTCATAAGACAGCTTTCAGAACCCATCATGGACATTTTGAATTTCAAGTCATGCCATTTGGCCTTACCAATGCTCCTGCCACCTTTTAAGCTCTGATGAATTCTATCTTTCAAGAGCATCTTAGGAAATTTATCCTTGTCCTTTTTGATGACATTTTGATATATAGCCCTACCCTAGAAGCTCACTTACTTCACTTACAAACCACCTTGGACATACTAGATCCAATCATTTATCTGCCAATTTCTCTAAATGTTCTTTTGGACAACATGAAATAGAGTATTTGGGTCATCTTATTACTGGCAATGGATTCAAAGCAGACCCTGCCAAAATTTCAGCTATGATGGACTGGCCTATTCCCACAACAATAAAAGGGCTAAGAGGTTTTTTGGGTCTCACAGGGTATTACAGAAAATTTGTGAAGAATTATGGTATTATCAGCAGACCATTAACTGAACTAT
The DNA here is from genome assembly GCF_003573695.1 of Papaver somniferum. Lineage (NCBI taxonomy): Eukaryota > Viridiplantae > Streptophyta > Magnoliopsida > Ranunculales > Papaveraceae > Papaver > Papaver somniferum. The sequence goes on along the minus strand of NC_039361.1, from coordinate 34,509,659 downwards.
TGAAGAAAGAGGCTTTCCATTGGTCTTCTGCAGCTACTACTACATTCAATGCACTTAAGCTTGCCATGACCACTACTCCTGTGTTGGCATTACCTGATTTCAATAAACAGTTCACACTGGAAACTGGTGCTTGTGACGCAGGGATTGGAGCTATCCTGATGCAGGAAAATAGAGCCATTGCTTTCTACAACAAGCCTTTGGGACCAAGAGCTGCTGCCTTATCTACTTATGAGAAGGAACTTTTGGACATAGTCCAAGATGTTACTAGATGGAGACGGTACTTACAGGGTCAGCAATTTGTTATCAAAACTGATCATCAGAGTATACATTGCTTCTTGGAGCAGAAGATTTCTACTGTCTTACAACAAAAGTGGTTAATGAAGCTTCTTGGCTTTGATTATGAAATTAAATACAAGAAAGGCTCTGAAAACAAGGTTGCAGATGCACTATCTAGGAGACCTCATGCACATCCACTCTGATACTCAATTACTTCTTCACAACCTGCATGGGCTCATGACATTCTTGCTAGTTATGCTTCAGACCCACAGGTACAGCACATTCTCACTCAACTTTCTAGCTCCCCTGCTGCTCCTTCTCAATATTCTTACATTGATGGCTTATTAAGATACAAAGGGAGATTGTATGTGGGTACCTCTGCTAACATAAAGAATAAAATTTTGGAATCCCTACACTGCTCTGCTGTTGGGGGTCACTCTGGTATGCAAGCAACTTACAATAGAGCTAAAGCTTACTTCTTCTGGCCTGCAATGAAGAAGGATATCTTGTTATTTGTTTCAGCCTGTGATGTATGCCAAAGACACAAATTGGAGCATCACTTTCCATCTGGCTTACTTCATCCCTTACCAATTCCTGATCATCCTTGGCAGCACATATCCATGGACTTCATTGAAGGGCTTCCCATGAGTGAAAGGAAGTCTGTCATTTTGGTTGTGGTGGACATGCTTACAAAGTACAGCCATTTCATTGGCCTTCATCACCCTTGCACAGCTTCGTCTGTTGCCAGAGAGTTCATCTCCACTGTGTTTAAACTCCATGATCTGCCTGCTTTAATTACTTCTGACAGGGACAAAGTTTTCACAAGTCACTTTTTGTAGGACTTATTCACAGCTCTAGGAACTCAGCTGCAACTCAGTACTTCCTACCACCCAGAAACTGATGGGAAGACTGAGAGAGTTAATGCTTGTCTGGAAAACTACTTTAGATGAATGTGCAGTCACCAACCTAAGAAATGGCACCTGTGGCTTCTATTAGTAGAGTGGTGGTAACACAACAATTATCACACAGTCCTGAAGATGAGCCCCTTTCAAGCTCTTTATGGGTACATTCCTCCTCACCTAGCTTTTCCATCAACTACTACTACTTCTGTCACAGAGGTGCCAGCTTACATGAAGCAGAGGGATGCTATGCTTTCTCTCTTAAAAGACAACCTCCACCAGGCTCAAGAAATAATGAAGTTTTTTGCTGATCAAAAGAGGAGTGAGAGGGTGATTGAGGTGGGAGACATGGTTTACCTTAAGCTGCAACCTTATAGACAAACATCAGTGGCATTGAGAAGAAACCTCAAACTAACAGCTAAATTCTATGGGCCATCCAAAGTGTTGCAGAGGATAGGAGCTGTAGCTTACAAGTTGGAATTACCTCCAGAGGCTAGAATTCATCCAATTTTCCATGTCTCCCAACTGAAGAAGCAGGTTGGTGCCTCTATTATTCCTTTCCCAACTATACCAACTTTGGATACAGATGGAAAAATCCTAGTTATTCCTGCAGCAGCCTTGGACTCCAAAACCATCATTATAGATGGAGTTTTTGTACCTCAACTTCTGATTAGGTAGACTAATGCTTCTGCAGATGATGCTACATGGGAAGACACAAAACGCATAGCTCATCATTTTCCAAAATTCAATCCTTGAGGACAATGATTTTCTGATGGAGAGGGTATTGTCATGTGCCTTCTTGAGTGATTGCCCTCATCCTTGTGTTGGGTGCCTTTATAGCCTTGTAGCTAGTGGGTAGTTTCTGGTGTCGGCTATCCTTTGAGATCACGACAGGTGTAGGAACTGTATTCATCCATTGACTTTGTATTCTCTTCCCTTCCATTTTTCATTTACGTTGTAATAACCTGGATTGGGGTTTTAGCTAGGAAATTAATGAAGTTGTAGTTGGATGCTCCGGCAGAGTTACTGATTTTATAATCAAATTCCGATTCAATTATTTCTTTCTTGTACTAGAACAGTACAGATGTCTCCTTTATATAGCCTTCAAATCAGGGTTTTGCCTTAGTTACAAAGCAATCCTTATTCACCGTTAGATGAAAACCTGATTTAGATTCAAGCTAATATTTCTCAATCGTTAGATCGAAAACTTAGTTTGTCACACACACTTGGGTAGACGTTTTCTGGGTTCGTGAAAACCATGCCCAAACGTGTACGTGTATGTTGGTTCAACATAGTAACCCAAAAGGTTAACCATATGAGCATTTCATATTAACCTTGTTCTTCTTCACCATAACTAGTTCAATTGACTCAAATGAACTAGTTAAAGAGTTGTTCGATTGCTATGAGATCTTATGTAACTACACAAGACACAATTGAAACAAAGATGATTCGATTCGATTGAATCGTCTCATGAACATTATAGCTACGGTTTTCATAAAGCATTTCTTAGTAATTTAATGTTTCATGTTCAGAGCACATCTTTAGATCATAACATTTTAAGTTCACAAACAAGTTCGCGGATTTAAGTTAATCGGTTGAGTTTTCCAAACTCAGCAGAAATTCTCGGAAAGAGAACTTTCGCCAGTTCGCGAACTGGGTTCGCGGACTGAGTTCGCGGACTTACCACACAAACGAGTTTGGAAAATCCAGCAGAAATTCACGATCGAGAACTTCCGACAGTTCGCAGACTCAGTCTGCGAACTAGGTTCGCGGACTTGGCAAGCCAATTCCACAATCCTCCTGATTTCTCTTGATCAACAAAGTTCGAAAACTTCGGTTTAAGGAATACATTGTTATGTAATCTAAACTCTCATTTCAATCATTGAGACATTCTCAGAGGACGCTATGTAGCCGTTATTCACAGAACGATTCACGTCAGAGCAATTCCTAAAGTGATTGAAACTTTTCATGACTTTCGTCACTAGGTGAAGATAAACTTGATCAAAGCGAAACGCTTTACCAACACACGATTTCGAGATAAAAGATAAGCAATGAATGCTCAGCTCGAAATGTCAAATATGTATGATCTAGTCTATATAGCATACGACTTTTGTCTCATAAGAAGTAGGATATAGAAAAGGTAGACTTTTGAGTGATAGATAAGTTCAAGTCTCCACATACCTTTTTGTTGATGAAGTTCCACGGTTCCTTGTATAGATCTTCGTCGTTGTATGATGAATCTCCATGAAGTCCTTGAGCTCAACTACACTTTTCTATCCTAGTCCGAGACTTAGCTATGTAGGCTAGAAATCAAGACTTATAGTTTTGATCACTAACATTGACAAACATGCTTGAGATAGCAACGCATGCGAGGTTGTCCGAGATATGCTCTAACAATCTCCCCTTTTGTCAATTTTAGTGAAAAAACTATTAATACATATGGAATACAAAAAAGATAAACTTTAGTGGCTCCTATTCCATAGTCTAATCTTCAACGTTCCTTGAAATCTTCGTCCTTCCAAGTACTCGAATGATCCCAAAGGTTGTAAGTTTAGCACCATCGTTGTTGAAGATCCGTAGCTATAACAATGAGAGAAATCGAGATTCTCGATCATTATTATACAGTGTCATAGTATTATTATATAACATCAAAGTCCAATTGTATCACGACTTTAACAATAATACTATGGTGATATGTATCACTCCCCCTTAGTCAATACTCCATCTCGATCATGGAAACCATTTCCCCTTACACAATGATCTGAAAACCCTATGTATTTGTAGTGTGAACTACAATATTTCTCCCCCTTTTTGTCAGTAAAATTGGCAAAGGTACAAGAATGGGATCATAATGAAATTTCCACAAGAGACATTTCATGATCAAAAGAAAAATACATACCAACTTAATTTAGATGAAATCTAATAGCCGAAGCTAACAAAATTCATCAAAGAGTTTTAAGATACAAGATAACCCCTATAAAATTCCACAGCCGCACTCCCCACAAGATATTACCATTAAGCACAAGTTCAAAAGAACTTTCCCCCATTTGATGTCATTCCCGAGAGAACAACAAGAGCGACCTTAATTTCGAAAGAAAAGAAGGATTTTTATTGGAAACCAAAAACCATAAGAATGATTTTCTATATCCAAAGCTCAGCCAAATTAACCACAAGTAAACCCATGATTAATTCAATTGTAATACGCAACTAAATCAAACCATAAAAGTGATCAATTTAATTGAAAGTGCTCAACATAAGTAAACTCACGGAGCTACGACTAAGTCAATCACACGGAGATGACGAACTTAACCGTTCAAATGCTCAACATAAGGAAAACCTTACGGAATATATGATTATATTAACCAAAGAACATGATATTGTAGCCTTTCATATACTCAACACAAGAACTTGTGGAATATATGAAAACTCAACTAGATTAATTACAAGAGAACCTATAATTAATCTAATTGGAATACAAATAACCAAACTAATCACCGAAGTAATCAATTTAATTATTTTGGGCTCAACATAAAAGAACTTATGGAACCCCGACTAAGTTCATCATAGAATATGACAACCTTAACCGTACATGTACTCAACATAAGAAAGAAGACTTATGGAGTACTAACTAAATAACCAAACTAGTTGATTAATTTAGTTCCTAATGCTCGACATATAGCATCTTATGGAACAACCAACAAAGCCAAGGTAAATCGACTTAGTTGTAAGGTGCTCAACATAAGACACACAATGGAGCCTTCACGGTAAAACATAATAAAATGGATCAATGAAGATCAATACCGTGGATAACATACAAGGATCTATTCTATTTTCCATCATAACGATATAATAGAATTTATCCTTGTCAAACAAAAGATATCATCCTATTTTCCATCAAATACATGACTGCATAGGAATAACTTTTGTATATGTCAAAAGTCCATTCGTCCTTTCACCAATACGAATACCGATTCATGAACGACTTTACTTTTGACTGCAATATGGGACCTTCAAGTTCACGGACGTAAACAATACATATCTCATAAATATATTTCAATATCACAAACCATTAAAATATTGCAATAAACATCATCCTCCAAATATTTTTAGAATTTAATACCAAGAACCCTAAAAAATAACATAAGAAGATGAAAACAAAAATAGCTATGTGTAGTCACAATCATCGCTATTCAAAGCACTAGTTATTCTTTCAACTAATCCAAAAAGAAGACATACTAGGTATCTATACTTCTTATCAATCATTTCACTTACCTTGAATATTCTTCTCGTATTCCCTATATTCTTCAAGCTCATCCTCGATTAGGTCAATCTTGATTCAAGACTATCCATTTTCTCCTCAAGTTTTTTGGAAGACACTTCAAGTTCATTTTTCAGAGCACGAACTTGTTCCAAAAAGAGATTCATGGTTAGAGAGAGATTATCAAACTGAGAGACGGAAGGGTTCTCATCAGAAGAAGAGACATGTTTGTCATATCACATCTCATTTTCAGAAGAATCGAAACGAATCTTCTTTGAGGGAAATAGAACTGTCCATACATCACTTTCTTTACTTGAAAGACTAGAGGAGGACATGATAGAGAGGATGAAATGAGAGTGCTGAAGAGGTAGAGCCTTTTAAAAGGAATACAGGTGTAGAATTCCCAGAAACACCCTTTTTACCAAATCCTAACAGAAGTTGGTTATCAAAAAAGTTGAAGCCGTTCACGAACAAGACCTGAAAAAGCACAAAAAAATATGTTACAGTCCCCTTGTATATTATGATTCTTGTATAAGAGGAAGAGAACACAAAAATCATTTTTTTCAACAAGATTACTGAGTATAAGACCTCTAATCCAAAATTGGACTGGGATAATCTTTGCAAAGAGAGAAACCACCCATTTCACTAGGTTTATGCTTATCCATTGTGATCAGAGTTTTAGAAAACTTGACTGCAGATCTTTGCAAATTCTGCACCGTTTTTGAAAACACCTTTTGATGAAAGGTATACTTCCTTTTTGTTTTCAGCATACTACGGTTAGCCAGGAAGGACTGTTTTTGATTTGACGTGCTAAGATGGTCCTGAGGTGAACTCAACTGTACGGAGTGATTTGGCAGACTCTTTTCCGATAAACTCCTGGAGTTCAAAACAAAATCAGGAGAGGTTTGCTGATCCAACATAGGCGGACATGTCACGAAGGAATCATGAGAATGATTTTCAGCAAAAAGACTGAGAGAGCAATCATAGATTTCCTCAGGACACTAATCAAGAGTATTCATCCATGCTTTAGTTATCTCTCTTATTTCCGTTTCAGGATTTTTCGAAGAGGCTTGAACACACATAAGACCAGTTTCATTAGTACGGCTCTTCTTGGTATTCTTATCATTTATATTGACTAACGAAGTTTCCTGTTGAAACTTTCTTTTACTACGTCTGAGGATCTTCTTAAGTTTTTGTATAAACAAAGACAACGTAGAAATAAAGCAATTCTCACTTTTCTCTTTCGTCAATTTTGGATGACAGGATTTATGATCAGGAGAGGTGACACGGTTGCCAAGCAAATGATGATCGTCTCTTGCCATATATTCACGATCGAAAATTCTAATTTTTTCGACCAGTGTGTTTCGTGAAAGAGTATTAAGGTTATTCCTTCAACGATGGCATGTCTTTTAGATTCGTATCAGGATGGCGGCGATCGAAGGATTTTCATCACAATTTCCTTTTCAGGAATTATCCTACCCAATGCACATGATGCATTAACAATTTCAGACAGTTTGTGATAAAAATCGTCGAACGATTCCTCTTCTGCCATAGAAAGGTCTTCCCATTCGGAATTAAGGTTTTGAAGCCTAGCTTCCTTTTCACTGGGGTTACCTTCAAATACGCTTTTTAAAGTATCTCAAGCTTCTTTATACGCAGTGCATGAAATCACATGATGTCTAAGGTTTGGGGAAACAGCATGTAGGATGGCGTTCAACCCGTCGGAGTGTTTCCTTGCAGCAACCAACTCGACAGTATTGTACATACATAAATCTTTTGGTACAACAACATCTCTTTCCATAACAGCGGGAGTCTCACAGCCATTCACAACACATATCCATGATTGGAAGTCACGCGACTGAAGAAAAGTGCGCATAGCAACTTTCCACCATAGATAGTTTGAGCCATCGGGGACTGGTGGTACGTTAATAGAGACAACACTTCTGTCCATAGAGTCAGATCGCTACAAACACGGACTTGTTAGGTCTTAAACGTGTTTTACTGCTCTGATACCAATTGAAAAATTGGGGGTCAAACAACACCACTCAATATTTCGATTAGCAATTTGTATGGAATAACTCCGAAATACTTTGCTAGAGAATCAACTAGATAGTCAGACTCAATCTAGATAAAAGTATCTCAAGGAGTTAATATCTCTCTCTTGATTTGATTTTTACTCAAGCTAAAACCAATAGCGAGTCTTTATTAAATACAAGGAATACTTGGACAGTGCCAAAGACCAATGTCCAAGAATCAATCAATATCAATCAACAACCAAAGGTTGGATTTCCAATTGATAATCGCGAACGCATAACCTGTATTATTTCAATCATATAAAATATAATGCGGAAAAGAAATAACACAGACACCAGAAAATTTGTTAACAAGGAAACCGCAAATGCAGAAAAACCCTGGGACCTAGTCCATATTGAATACACACTGTATTAAGTCGCTACAGACACTAGCCTACTGCAAACTAACTTCAGACTGGACTATAGTTGAACCCCAATCAGTCTCCCACCGATCCAAGGTACAGTTTTACTCCTACGCCTCTGATCCCAGCAGGATACAACGCACTTGATTCCCTTAGCTGATCTCACCCACAACCAAGAGTTGTTGTAACCCAAAATCACAGACTTGATAATAAGCAGATCTGTCTCACACAGAAAAGTCTATAAAAGGATAAATCTGTCTCCCACAAATAAACCCTAGGTTTTGTTCCATCTTTTGATATGAAATCAAGGTGAACAGGAACCAGTTGATAATCCAGTCTTATATTCCCGAAGAACAACCTAGATTAATTAATCACCTCTCTACAATCCTTCATGACTACACAAGCGGATTGTCGAGGAATCACAAACAGTGAGACGAAGATGTTTGTGACTTCTTTATCTTTCCTATCGGAGAACTCTCACGATCTCAAGCCAATCAATCGATTGTACTCGTACGATAGAAAATGCAAGATCAGATCACACAACTACGATAAAGTAGTATCGGTCTGGCTTCACAATCCCAATGAAGTCTTTAAGTCGTTAACCTGATTTTAGAGAAGAAAATCAAAGGTTAATGGAGATCGACTCTAGCGGGCGCACTAGTAGCACACAGACGTGTGGGGATTAGTTTTGCACAATGTTAGATGTCTCCTTTATATAGCCTTCAAATCAGGGTTTTGCCTTAGTTACAAAGCAATCCTTATTCACCGTTAGATGAAAATCTGATTTAGATTCAAGCTAATATTTCTCAACTGTTAGATCGAAAACTTAGTTTGTCACACACACTTGGGTAGACGTTTACTGGGTTCGTGAAAACCATGCCCAAACGTGTATGTGTATGTTTATGTTGGTTCAACATAGTAACCCAAAAGGTTAACCATATGAGCATTTCATATTAACCTTGTTATTCTTCACCATAACTAGTTCAATTGACTCAAATGAACTAGTTAAAGAGTTGTTCAATTGCTATGAGATCTTATGTAACTACACAAGACACAATTGAAACAAAGATAATTCGATTCGATTGAATCGGCTCATGAACATTATAGCCACGGTTTGCATAAGCATTCCTTAGTAATTTAATATTTCATGTTCAGAGCACATCTTTAGATCATAACCTCTTAAGTTCACAAACAAGTTCGTGGACTTAAGTTAATCGGTTGAGTTTTCCAAACTCAACAGAAATTCTCGGAAAGAGAACTTCCGCCAGTTCGCGGAATTAGCACACAAACGAGTTTTGGAAAATCCAGCAGAAATTCTCGGTCGAGAACTTCCGACAGTTCGCAGACTGAGTCTGCGAACTAGGTTTGCGGACTTGGCAAGCCAATTCCACAATCCTCCTGATTTCTCTTGATCAACAAAGTTCGAAAACCTCGGTTCAAGGAATACATGGTTATGTAATCTAAACTCTCATTTCAATCATTGACACATTCTCAGAGGACGCTATATAGCCGTTATTCACAGACTGATTCACGTCAGAGCAATTCTCAAAGTGATTGAAAATTTTCATGACTTTCGTCACTAGGTGAAGATAAACTTGATCAAAGCGAAACGCTTTACCAACACACGATTTCGAGATAAAAGAAGTAATGAATGCTCAGCTCGAAATGTCAAATGTGTATGATCTAGTCTATATAGCATATGACTTTTGTCTCATAAGAAGTAGGAGATAGAAGAGGTAGACTTTTGAGTGATAGATAAGTTCAAGTCTCCACATACCTTTTTGTTGATGAAGTTCCACGGTTCCTTGTATAGATCTTCGTCGTTGTATGATGAATCGCCATGAAGTCCTTGAGCTCAACTACACTTTTCTATCCTAGTCCGAGACTTAGCTATGTAGGCTAGAAATCAAGACTTATAGTTTTGATCACTAACATTGACAAACATGCTTGAGATAGCAACGCATGCGAGGTTGATCGATCTATGCTCTAACAGGTGGAATCCTCATCTTTCCAGAGAAGATATTCTTAAGGATGACGATTTTCAGCAGGACAAACTTTAATGCCAGTAATGTAATCAACAGTTCGAAATTTTGTAAGAAGAGCAAGAAGTAGAGATTTCCAGGTTAAAAAATTATCCGCCTTCAGTTTTAGACTAACAATGTTAGCTAATTGATGCAAAGGATTCGAAATTGATTTAGGAGCTTCCATTAATGAAGAAAAAGGAAGAAGAAGTAGATCTGAGATCTTGAAATCTTGAAATCTTTAAAAAAGAATCAAGAACAATCGATTGATGATTGAAGAATCAAAGATGAAGAATGAGAAAAATTGAAAAAGATTAAAGAAAGAATCAATCAATTGAATCATAAAAGCAAAGAAGATGAGCTTCAAGAGACAGCCATTAATGGCGAAGGTAAAACTTGGATCGAGTTTTACCTCTGATACCGAGGTAACATTGTTTATTGGAAAGATGAAAGAGCTCAAATTAAGCTTTACAGACACAGGACAATGACTATATATAGTCAGAACATAATGACCACACATTAACTAACAGGTGTAATAATATGAATGGGACACGTTAATACAAGAGTGACAGGCTGGATTAGTGACAGGATGTATGGGAGGTCATTATTGAGAAGTTCAACAAAAAGCTTGCTAAATGGAAGAGAAGATTCTTTACCAGGGAAGGAAAGATCATGCTTATCAACACAGAACTTGCAAGCTTACCCATATACTTTATGTTCATTAGGCAAATGCCAGCTTCGGTGGAGAAAAAATTGATTAAGATCATGAGAGATTTCATGTGGGGTTCTACAACCGAGAAGAAGAAGATCAACTGGGTAGCATGGGATAAATTCAGCAAATCAAATGAGGAAGGTGGGCTAGCAATAAGAAACCTCAGGTGCACTAACAAAGCTCTTTTAGCTAAATGGAGTTGGAGATATGCTATGGAAAAAGGATCTACGTGGAGGAAGGTTGTCCAACAAAGGACAAACTCTGAAGAGAATTCATTATATCCAAAAGAATTCAAGCTCCCATATGGAAGAGGATTCTGGAAAGGTATTCAGAAGGAGAAATGGCTACTATAGAGAACATCCAGCATTCATATAGGCAACGGAAAAAAAGCATAAAATTTTGGATGGATGGCTAGTGAGTACCCCTCTGTACCTCTCATACCCAACAGTATACAAACTGACAGTGAACAAGAATGTTACGGTTGCTGAGTTAATTGCAGATGGGAGATGGACAATCTCATTAAAAAGACAGCCTAATGCTGGAGAAAGACAAGGGATAAAAAGGCGGTTGTCTGTGTTGGGAGAGCCACCTGAACTGATTGATGGAGAAGAAGACTATATCACCCCTCTTGCTTCATCACAATTCAGTCAAAGAGGGATATCGTTGGCTAATATCCCGACAAAATCAAGCTTTGCAACAACCACAAATATTTCCTCATAAGCTCATCTGGGTCAACAAATTACCACGAAAGGTGCAGGTATTTTTGTGGTTTATCTGGCAGATGCATTGCCATCAGTGGATAATCTGATTAAAAGGGGATGCGAAATTGGAAATGTTAGATGCAGTTTGCGTAATATCCACAATGAGACCCTGAACCATCTCTTTTTACATTGTAACTACTCTTTTTACTCATTGTGCAATATCCACAATGAGTCCCTATACCATCTCTTTTTACATTGGAAATACTTCAACTCCAGCTATGGGATTCAGTGGTCCTTTAAGCCTAGAGTCAATGAGCATATTCAAGATTGGGCCAACAACAAAAAAAAGCACAAAGGCAAGAAAATTTGGATCATGATGCTAGCGGCAATTTTTTTGGGTTATTTGGAGAGAGGGGAACGTTAAGTCATGACGAAGAATAGACAGAGAGATAGGCAGGAAACGATTACAGAGGTGAAGAGATTCATCTTCCAATGGGGGTCAGCTCATAACTTGTTCCATCTTAAAACATTTAGAAATCTTATTAAAAATTGGGGAATCCATGTGTTGTTTCTTTTTTTATTTTCTAATAAAAATGTTAACCCCTTCAAAAAAAAAAAAAAAAAAACTCCGCCTTTAAGAGGGAAACAAAAACTAAAACCAGCCTTTTACTACCAGCATTGTTGCTTGCCTGATAATGATCAGATTTTTAATAAGGTTCCACCGGGGTTCGGAACTTAGGTCCTGCATAAACTGCAGCAGATCCGAGCTCTTCTTCGATCCTAAGAAGCTGCAGAATTATGAAAGCAAAACAAAAGCACCAATTGTCAGTGCCTGTCCATGTCTGAAAGCTTGTGTATGGAGCAAAGTGCAATAATAAAAATATTGATCATTCACTTCCATTATTTGTTTTGTATCAGAAGAGGGAGCTTAAAAAACAACCCTTTTTTTTCTCTAAAAGACTAAAAATTGGTGTTTGCATTGCTGCAGGCCAGCATTCATTTTCCTAGTACTTGAGACCAGAAACACTTAAGTTCACAATTTGGATCCAGATTGTTATGCCAAGGATAAAAATTCAGCATTTTAAATTATCCATTTCCCTTTAAATACAACCTAGATCTTCGTTTTATCTTATTTTTTTATAATAAGATTTATAATAGCATACAAAACCCAGGCAACACTCCGTACCTATGTTATGACACCTTATTATCTATAGGGAATATACTATATGGACAGGAATTCCAATCCTTATATTCTTACAGTAAAAAAAATATGTAACAGTTACCTGATTGTATTTAGCAAGGCGTTCAGATCTGCAAGGAGCTCCAGTCTTGATTTGTCCCTGTTTCACCAGAAACAAATATTTGTGAGTAATATGTGAGCTTCAGCGAATCATTGTTCAGTTCGGCACACCATAAGAACATATAAGCAGAAAACACAGGATAACAAATATAACTAATAAATAAACAAGCAAGCTCACCGTGGCCAAACCAACAGAAAGATCAGCAATAAACGTATCCTCCGTTTCACCACTGCATCCCATATAGGAGAAGTTAGGTCAGCATCTCATAAAATGAATATTTTAAATAACCAATAAAGTATTGAGTACTACCTTCGGTGGCTAGCCATAACACCCCATCCAGCATGCTTAGACATTCTCACAGCTTCAATGCTCTCAGTCACAGAACCAATTTGGTTGACCTGGCAGAAAAATAGAAGGCATATTCAGATATCCTCATGAATGTTTTAAGATGCTGAACTAAGAAATTCATGATTAGAACATATGATCCTCATATAGAACACGAACCTTCAATAGAAGGGCATTGCAGGACTTCTCTTTGATTGCTTTTGCAACACGCTGTGAACCACAAAAATAATAATTAAATCAAAAACCTGATATTCAAACAATAACTTGAAGTTTTAGTTATTCGGTAAAATATACTTACGGTAGGATTGGTGACAAGGAGATCATCCCCGACGATCTGCACTTGTTGTCCGACCTCACTGGTCATCTTAGCATAGTGTTCCCAGTCATCCTGATCAAATGGGTCTTCAATGGATACAATTGGGTAATCAGCCACGAAAGACTTGTAGACATTTTTCAAGCTGTCTCCAGATATTTTCTGTGACCCATCATTGTTCTGCAGAAAAGAGTGTCAATTTCACTTCAACTCTAAGAAGGATAAGGGGCACAAACAGGCCAATATAGGTCTTGGTTATACGGGGCACAAAAATAATTTTTCAATACAGAACAGGTTCGTAACCGAAGTTTTTTTTTTAGCATTCTCACATCAGACTAAGAGAGTGTTCAGCAAAATAAGCAAAAACTTCACTTCTTGTAGGAACCTCCTTTACTTTTGGGAAGTCGAAATTTAGGAGGAGTTTGTACGGCAAACTACAGATTCTTAAGTTAGTGACGTGAGCTAAAAGAATATGCAAAATGAAACTAGAGGCAAAATGAAACTCTCTAAGGACAAGCAACAACATCTTGCTTCACAAAAAAGATGCTATCCGCTTCTTGCAAGACATTTTATTTTGCAAATTATTCTTTTAGTTTATTCACTAAAATACCATTAGAAAGTAACGTAACAGGATGTGTACTTAAAAGTACTCTTACCCTTTTGTTTTTTGATAACATGAGCTGAAAAAGATGAACCCAGTTACAAAAACGACTACCTGAAGCAAGAGTTACTTCTTTTCTAAGCAAAGAGTGACCCTACAGGATGCAAGTTCACCTCAAGTTTCGTGTTTACATGTTACTTTTATTTGTTTCTCAAATCAACTATTTTGTTCTTTTAAGCCGATACTTCAACGTAAAAACTTCCACAAATACTTCTCAAAAGTATATCATATCTGCTTTTGTTTCAAATAGCTATGCGAAGAATAAATAAGACATTATAGATAATGAAAGCTGAAGAGGGCTAATTTCTTACCTCCTCCTTGAAATTTAAATCATAGGTCTTGTCCTTCTCAGCATAAAACTCTGAAGCAGCAACATCCATCCCAATTACAACCTACACAAAGACAGAGCAGTTAACCACAAAGAATACGCTTGACAAGCAACAATGATCAAGAACAATACAGCATGAAAGTAGGTAGGTTTTCAGGAAATCAGATAGAAGATGTACTTTGCCAGTATATCCCGCTTTGGCAATCGCTGTCTTCAAAAGTTCAAGTCCCTCTTTGTTTTCCTGTACATTTGACACACGAAAAGAAAGAATAAAATTAGACATAAATACACCCAGCTAAAATATATGTCTAAAGAGTGTCAGCTGGTTTCTGTTACACCTGGTGAACACCGGGCAAATATAGAGTTCAACTATATATTTGAAACTGTACTACCCATTGTAAAAGCTGTTGTTTTATCACTTTGAGCCTGATTTGCACTCTAACTTTAGTTATATTACATACTTCAAGATGCCTACCCAATAAATCGGTAACCATTAGCCTACTCATACTAGTAACGATATAACCATGTTGAGCCTATCGAAACATCATCTAAACATCAACAAAATCGATAGTTTGGTCAATTTTCCGTATAAGAGAACACTCAATTTATCAAGTTTATTAAATGTTATACTAATTATAACTTTCAGAAAGAAAAAAAATGAAAACCTGAATATTAGGAGCAAAGCCACCTTCATCACCAACATTAGTCGCATCTTGGCCGTATTTCTTCTTAATAACAGACTGAAAATATAACAAAATAACGTATCAGTGCCAGGCTTTTATTCATACTATAAACAGCATAGCTTGGCAGAAAACCCGATACTTCTGTTGAATAGTAATTCCGGAAAGCATAAGAAACAAAAAGTAGATAGATGTATTACCTTCAAGTGATGGTATACTTCTACACCCATCTTCATGGCTTCCTTGAAAGAGGAAGCACCGACTGGAAGGATCATAAATTCCTATATGATGAAACAAACAAATAAGTTACAAGTCAAAAGAAATTTCAATACACAAAAAAACTATTAATACAATTTTTATAAGTATAAGATAAGAACCAGAAGGATTACCTGCATTGCCAGTTTATTGCCTGCATGTGAGCCACCATTGATGACGTTGAAAGCAGGCACAGGTAACACTAAGTTTTTGTTACCAGCAAGATTTGCAATGTGCTACATAAAAAAGAACAAGTAAAATTGAGCAACAGAACTGCATGTCATGAAAATGTCTTTGTGCAAAAGGTAGAGCTAGATAACCAGAAATAATATACCTTGTAAAGAGGGATCTTATTAACACTAGCTCCAGCCTTGCAAATAGCAAGTGATACAGCCAATATAGCATTTGCACCGAGCTGACATTGTATGAAACAAACAAAACAATAAAAAATCAATTAGAATGCAAACTAATAAATATTTCATCGTATCATGACCATTGTCCCAATAAGTAAAATGATAAGAACCCATAATACCTTTTGTTTGCACCAACCCCATTCATTTTGTGTTCCATCAAGTTGTTGTACCATGAGGTTGTCAAGTTCAACCTGCTTCGTTGGATCCTATAAAGAAAAAAACAACCAGATATCCACAGCATCAACAAACACATTCTCATATGACGTCCAAAACCACACGCACACTTAAGAAAAAGGCGAATTCAAGTAGTACCTTTCCAATCAAGGCGGGTCCAATGATTCCATTCACATTTTCAACAGCCTAACAAGAAACATAACACAGTCAATCCACCAAAAACCTAAAATTCCAACCCAACTGACAATAATCTCTACTTCTAATACAAGTATATAGGAAATTACAAATTCCCTGCAACAAGCATTCATTATAATGCAACAGGCTTATACAAATGTATCATTGCTCAGATATAATCAAGTTGAAACATATTATTAACTCTAACCTTAGAAACACCTTTCCCTAGGTAATCAGATCCTCCATCTCTTAATTCCAACGCTTCGTACACCCCTTAATGATTTAAACAAATTACCAGATACACAAATCAGTAAAAAGTAATTTATCGTCCTCCATATATCTGATAAAATCAAAGCACGTTTTTCATAATCTCAAAAGAGATAGAGTTTAGTTATAATTTCACCTGTAGAAGCACCACTTGGAACAGCAGCCCTAGCTAGGGTTCCGTCGGTTAAATGAACATCAACCTAATAAAATTTTCTCATAATTTTAAGAATTCTACAAATACTAATTTACTGTTACACTATCTAATTAATAAATAGATCATCAAATCAGTAAAAACAAAAAAAGTAAGAAAAAATATGAATCAAAAAAATGAAAAAAAAAAAAATTACTTCAACAGTAGGGTTTCCACGACTGTCAAAAATCTGTCTAGCTTTGATTGCTTTGATCGTAGTTGCCATTACTCTGATGATCTCACTGATTTTCTCACTTTCTGATTCTGATTCTGACTGGTTATGAAATGAAACTGAACTACTTTGTGAATAACGATGTCGAGTTTTGGCATTGGTTTATTGAAAATGAATTTATAGAAGTTTAGGTTAATGCTGTGGATTCATAATAGCCGTTGAGTAAATAAAAGTTGGTTTTGACGGGTGTGATGTAAGAGATATAAAGCGTCGTGGACTTGTGACTCACAGGATATTTGCTCTTTTAAGATGTCATTGGACTACTGGAGCCATAGTGAAAGGCATATTCGTTTGCAGTTCCAATAAAAATCTGGACAGGACCGGGCTGTAGGTAAAAGTAAGGCATGGCATGTGTCCATGATTCAAGGAAATGTTGTGTATAGCATATCGATTTTATGATCTTGACATATGTGTCCTTTTTCACCTCTTGTTTGATCTAATAAAAACCTTTATTTTTTTTATAGAAAAACTTAAACCAAAAGAGAGCACCTGCTGAGGCTGATACAAAAGATTGGCAGTTGTTGGGATAGTCCTCCTGCCAATATTATTCTTACAAGATAACGCAACATTAAAAGTATCCATATTTTATAGTCTATGGATTACTTTGAGACTTCGTAAAATAAAGGTTACAGAATTGATGATAGTTTCATTGTCTTTCTCTTCATTTTTGGTTCTTTGATGATAGCTTAAGTGAAGTCTTCCTTTAACAGCATTGTGGTATAGCAACTTGAAACGAATTAGAACTTACATGGCTTCAGCTTGTATTTCTATGTTAGTGTCTTGCATTCCGTTAGCCCATTCAAAAGCTAAGTCTGCCCCTCCTGTTGCCCCCCCCCCCCCCCCCCCCCCCCCCCCCCTAGCTCCAGAGTGTCCTGGATGTCCTCTGGTACCAATGTTGTTTCCTGCAAAATCCATAATAGTTAGTGCAGAATAATATATCCAATTTTCAGGGTCCTGCAGGGTGCAAATTTTGATGATTATTCCATGATCCGTTGTAGAGGACTGATTCATATTGTAGGGAGTAATGTTGTTATCCATAGATGAATCAGAAACCTCAGAAGATATAGAGAAAGTATTCATAATATGCTCTGGCATATGATGAATTTTGTTTTATTACATAAATGTTGTTTTATGCTAATAGAGGTCTGTTTTGCATCTGGTTGAATGTGTCTGAAGATCAGATCACACCTAGCTTTCCAGATGAACTAGCATGTAGTAGCATAGACATTACTATTTTTACTTGCCATGCCAGATTGAAACCAAGAGTTCAACCATTCTATGAAAACTGTAGTATTATCAAACTCAATATGGTTTGAGCCAATGATTTTTTTTCCAAACAAATGAGGCAGCTGGACAGTTGAGGAACATATGTGTCATTATTTCCTCCCCTGTTTTGCAAACGGCACAAATAGGGTCAATGTAATGCAAAATGCTAGCAGTTTTAGCATTGGTGGGGAGGATTCCATGAGCACATTTCCTGATAAAGATTTTGATAACTGGGGCAATATCCATATTCCATATTGCCTCCCAATTTCCTGTTGTAGTATCATTTTTGTAAAGATTGTCTATCTTAGCCTTGTAAAGGGCTCTAACATAAAAATTTCCTGTATCATCAAGATTCCATTGAATCTTGTCTTCCTTTTCTGGATGAGGGTTCAGAGTTAATATGATCTGTGTTATATGGTTACTGAACATATTTTGAACAAGATTCCCATCCCAGCTTCCATCAGGGATAAGGAGTTTGTCAACTGTTTCAAGCTGATGGGGACAGTTAGGGGGTTTGATGAATCTAGTGGTGGTATTTGGGGTCCACAGATCATCCCAAATCTTGATTCTTATTCCATTACCAATTTTCATCCACAGTGAGCTTGAATGTTACTGATACCTTCTAGTATTCCTTCCCAAATCCAGGAATCACCATCATTTGGATTGAATTCCATGTTGAGAACATTTCTGCCAATTAGATACTTAGCATCCATAAGCTTGTACCAGAAAGAATCCTTTTGTCTTGTTCTAATCTCCAGCCAATTTTTGTGATCATAGAGTTGTTGAAGAGTTTCATGTTCATAAACCCTATACCTCCCAAATCTTTTGGTTTACAGACTGCAGTCCAAGCTTTTGGATAGTAACCAGTTGGATTTTCAATGTTTTTTCCCCAGAAGAAGTCCCTATGGAGATTGTTGATGTCTTTGCAGATTTTTTTTGGTATCTTGAAGCAGTTCATTTGGTAAATACATGCAGAGGAGGTGACATATTTAATGAGCACTTCTCTCCCAGCAGGGTTTAGAGGGACATTTTTCCAGCTGGATAATCTTATCTTCAACTTATCAACACCAGGTTTGAAAGATTTGATTTTGCTTCTGTGAGTGAATAGAGGAGAACCTAGGCATTGATCATCTAGTTGAAGGACTTGAACACCCGTAGTGTTACTTATGGTGGGAATAAGACTTGTATTAGTGTTATTGCTGAAGAAGACTCCAGACTTGTTGAAATTTATGAGCTGACCAGAATTACCTCCAAAAATATTTAGAATATCCATAATGTTATGAGCTTCAATCATATTGGATTTGCAGAAAATCATGCATTCATCTGCAAAGAGAAGGTGACTGATGGAAGGAGCAGACTTGAAAATTTTAATCCCATTTATGAGACCCAATCCTTCTACATGAATGAGAGTTCTGGAAAGAGTTTTCATGCAGAAAAGGAATAGATAGGGAGAGAAAGGATCACCTTGCCTTAGCCCCCTGGAAGGTTTGAAAAAATTATCTGGAGATCCATTGATAAGGATAGCATAGGTAGAAGTGGAGATGCATTGAAAGATTTTGTTGCACCAGTGGTCATTGAAACCAATCTTTTTCATAATGGTTATAATAAATGTCCAATCAACTTCGTCAAAGGCTTTAGCCATATCAATTTTGATACCCATGCTTTCATTTTCTACTTTTTTTTTACCTCTTTTGGATCTCATGGTGTGGATAATTTCATGAGCAATGGATATGTTGTCAGATATTTGTCTGGGATGAAAGCATATTGGTATGGAGATATGATCTTGTTTAGATGAGGTTTCATTATCTGATCTATGAGTTTGGAGATGATTTCATAGGTAGTGTTGCAGAGGCTGATGGGTCTGAAGTGGCTTGGAGAGGAAGGATTGTCTATTTTGGGATGAGGGAGATAAAAGTAGCATTCATTTCTTTTAGCATGTGGCTAGAGGTGAAAAAATGATGCACCATCTTGACAATGTCATTTCCCAGCAGCTCCCAATTGGCTTTGAAGAAATTTGGAGGGAACCCATCAAGCTCTGGAGCTTTGTCACTTGCCATGCTAAATAGGATTGACTTAATCTCATTGTGATCAGGTATCCTATTTAGCATTATGTTGTCTTCTGGTGTTATGCTTGTAGGTATGAGGCTGAGGATTTCTTGTGTTATATTGGTGACTTTGGCAGAGGACATTTTTGAAAAATGATTTGTGAAGCATTTATTCACTTCTTGATAATCTGTTATCAACTCTCATTTTTCATCTTGGATTGTATTTATCTTGTTTCTTCTTATTCTACTCTTAGTTGCTCTGTGGAAGTAGCTTGTATTCTGATCTCCTATCTTTATAAGTTGATATCTACTCTTGGTTTTCCAGAATTTTTCTTCAACGTCATGCCAGTTTTTAAGATTTTTCCTTGCTTCAGCTATGGATTGACCTCTATCCATTCTAAAGTAGTTGTTGTGTAACTAGTGTAGATGTTGCTTCCATTCTTCTATATTTGATTTAATGTTGCCACAAACCTCCTTGTTCCAAACTCTGATTTGAAGCTTTATGTTCTTGAATTTTCTGGCAATAGTGAAAGAGCTGGATGCAGTTAAGGATTTGCTCCAATACTCGGCTATGACTTTTCTACAATCCTCATGATCCATCCAAGGACCAAAGAAGTTAAAGGGAATTTTTCCATTTTTCTAGTGAGGGTTAGAGTTTAGTAAGATAGGATGATGGTCCTACCTAATAGCTAGCATATTAGTGACAGTAGTGTTTGGATAGAAGACTATCCAATCTTCAGTTGCTAGTCCCCTATCTAACCTTTGTTCAGTGAGAGCATGCCCCCTTCTTTAGTTGGACCAAGTGAAAGGGCATCCAGTGGAGCCAAGGTCAATCAAATCTAGATCAAGGATTTTGTAATTGAACAAAAAAGCCTCAGTGGAATAAATGGGGTGGGTATTGTACTTTTCAGTATCATGAAGGGATAAGATTGAAGTCACCAAGAATTAATCAAGGAAATTGGTTAGTGGCTGCAGTTTTATCTATCATTTTCCAGGATTTTATTTTACTGGAAGCATCATAGGGACTACCATAGTAACCTATGAAAATCCAAGGGGGTTATTGGCAGGTTTGACTATAACATTGATATGGTTCAAGGAAAAGTCTATGATGTCCATAGAAATATTGTTTTTCCAAATCAAAGCTAGGACACTAGCAGTACCACTTGCCCCTCCTGGATTAACATACCAGAAGTCGTTTACACTGATATCATGCATGATTTTCTTGAGTTTATCAGATTTTTGTTTAGTATCAGAGAGGAAAATGATATCAGGGTTCAGTTTGTTGAGCATATCATTAAGGTATTTCTTAGCATCTCTAGTTCCTAATCCTTGACAGTTCCGTGCCAAAGCTGTAATGAATTGCCAAAAATATGACACAAGAGGATATTTGAAAGCTAGTCTTCTAGTAATGTGGTCATAGTGTATGTTGCTAGATGTCTGGATTATAAAAAGTATTGTAATATATTTTATAGAAATAGAGTAGAGAGAAGTAAGATAGTGTACCATGTTTTATGAAGAGGAACTTTCCAGGGTACCATTAGCCTTTACTGGAGAAGTATTACTAAGCAGTTCCTTTGTTACGTCATCCAAGTCTTTGAATCTTTCGATGTTGTCAGCTTCCATTAGATCAGTGATGTTTGGGAACTTGTTATCCTCTTAGGGTTTCTTTCTTTTTGGGCCATGCTTGCTAATATTAAAGGAATTATCATTTAGTTCCTCAAAGCTATGAGCTTTTTTCTTTTCTTTCCAGTCCTTTTTCTTCTTTGTAGCAATCTCTTCATCCATTCTGGCTTTGATTTGGGCAAGAGTGGGAAGGGTATTGAAAGGAAAGATTTTTGGGGAAGGAGAAGAAGGAAAGATGTTTTCAACAGCCAAAACATTAAGGTTTGGATTTTCAGTCTTGTTGGAATGTTGAGCTCTTGCAGCAACTTCACTTTTGGAAGTCTTTTCCTGTAGGAACCAACAATCTTATTGTCCATATCAAGTCTCGTGATTTTGATTTGACAAGCAAAGACATCGGGATGAGGGGTATGAGTCACATCATAAGGAGAGGTTTGGGCTCCAAATGTGATTGGGATGTCAGATGATGAAGCAATGTTTGCAATGGACTTTCCTAGCTTCAATCTCTTGGCATATTTCATTTTAGCTTCAAATTCAGCTGCAGCATATCAACATCAGAGTAAGGTCTATAGATTACATCTTTTCCAGCTTGGATAATTTTTTGTTGTTGAGTTCTTGCTGGAGTTGCTGGTTGGGGTGTTGGTAGATGTGGGTGGTGAAAATGAGGTTTAATTGGGGGAGTTTCACATAAGGTGTTAGGGTGATCAAGGACTCTACAAACATTGCATAATTTGATGCCATTTAGAGCATAAGCAACTTCCAGCCAATGTGAGAGAGTATGTGTTTCAAAAGCTTCAATGCAAAATTTGAGGGGCTTGGTGACATTTATAGTGAGATTAACCTCCAAGTTCTTCTCACATCTATCTATACCATATGTTTTCTTAGCATCTTGATAAACTCCAATTGGCTTGACTATGTTTCTTATATCAGGGATGATGTGTGTAGGGATTCTTTTGATGAGGATCTAGATCATGACTTTGGAGAAGAGTTCTTCATCAATCAGTTCAGGGCCACCAACAGGAATTCTCACTAAGACCATCAGCTTGCCAAACTTGAGGGGCTTGGTGACATTTGTAGTGAGATTAACCTCCAAGTTCTTCTCATATGTATCTATACCATATGTTTTCTTAGCATCTTGATAAACTCCAATTGGCTTGAGTATGTTTCTTATGCCAGGGATGATGTGTGTAGGGATTTTTTTGATGAGGAGCTAGATCATGACTTTGGAGAAGAGTTCTTCATCAATCAGTTCAGGGCCACCAACAGGAATTCCCACAAAGTCCATAAGCTTGTCAAATACCCATATAGTACCCCATTTTCTCAAGGTGGAATAATCATCCTCATGGGTGAGCCTCAGAATATAATAGTTTCTTCTTCTATTCCAAACATCTACTTCAACTTAGTTCTGAAGTTCCCAGTTGGCATTGATGAAGTTGCTAACTCTGATAGTTTGAAAACAAATATTACTGCATAATTTTCCAATAAAGCACCATTCCCAGTCTAGGGGTTGTTTAGATTTAACATTTTCAGGGTTGAGAAAGACCTTTGGAAATAAATCAGCAAGGATAGAGAGAGTTGAATTCATTTGGTTTACAAGGTTATAAATATTGGTAGAATTGGTGTTAGAAGAAGCCATGAGAGGGTAAAGAAACAGGTTGAGAGTGTGGTGCAGAGGTGTGTGATGTTCACTGAGAAAGAAATGGGTAAAGGGGTGTGGTTCAAGAGAGAGGGAAAGTATGCAGGCTTTATTTTGAATTATAATCACGGGTTCGAATTTGGATGTCATAAACAAAGTGGTGTACTTTCATTTTAGATGTTGACCATAGATTATGCCAAGTATGGTGATGCGTGGGGTGACAGGGCCGATAGGGACCAAAGAGACTGAAATTGGTGCAACAATCTTGTCTTTTGGTGGTTAACGGTACCTTGGAAGGAGACCTGCAGTTGATAGACAAAGCAGTTGGCTTAAACCAAAGTTTGTAGCTAGAGTTTACCTGATTACCTGCTCTGTTGGTAGCGTGAACTTTGAACTTTTACATGGCCATGTTGTATGATTGGTGGTATATCGGGTTCGGGTTAATAACCCGATCCGAGGGAGATCGCCCAATAGAGAGAATCGGGTGATCCCAATGTAGTTTTAGTTGCATGCGCTTAATATAATGCTTATGATCAAGGATATTCAACTCATTTGAGTAATGTATTATAGATAGAACCGTATCATTGGCATGCTTATTACTAGCATAGTAGGTATTGCATGTTTGGTGGTGGTTAGTCGTGCCAAGTGGATCTAACTGCACAGAGAAGTTCATTAAGCATGGTTTATAAACATAATGAAGGTCTATAGACATGACCATTCGAGTTTGCCTTTGATTAACGCATCTCATATGTGAAGCGTTGAGAGAGTAACGTGAGGCAGTTACTTTTGATGGTAATAACTTCAAGACTATTGCTCTTCCCAGAAATATAAAAAACAATTCTATGAGGCAACTCTTCATTTTTTTTTCCTTTCCTCTTTAAAGAACAAAGAAACCAGAGAGAAAGATCTTTCCAAAGAAAATAGTAGTGAAAATGCCTCGAGTGTTTTACAGTGAGGGAGAAATTGTGGAGGAGACTTCAGAGATTTTGCAAGAGCGTACTTTGAGTTGGTACAATCCCAACTATTCGATTTCCAGTTTTCCATATGGGTTGCTTTCCCCAATGGTCGAGAGGCTATCAACTATACCCACATCTTTAATTTGCATTGGGAGAATCTGCGTTACAATCGGAGGGTGAAGATAGAGAAGATTTATGATCAAATTCTACCAGGCCATGGAGGGGTAATAGAGCAAATGGAATTCAGTGAATTTAATCACATGAATGTACTCGATTTTAGCTTTAATCTCATTGTACCAATTGATTTGCATTTTAATCTCATTGTGCCAATCAATTTGTTGAAAATCTGCATGTTATAATTTGTTTGTTGATGATGTCTGAAGAGCCGTGCAAATATTGAGGATGGTAGACAGACTGTTCCACAAGAGGGTATTCACGCTGGTGTGCAGGAAACTAACAGGATAGTATTTCAGAATAGTGTAAATGAGATTGGAAGTGGGAGTGGTAGTGGTAATGGTGTTCAGTCGAGGAAGAGGTTGTGGATGATGAGGCTCCCAATGAGAAACCCCCTCCAACACCTAATGCTGCCAATCAAGAGCCAAATCATGGGTAGAGTGTTAATGATGGCTGGGTCATTTATGCATCTCATCCCCAAATTGGGAAATATGTGGTGAATGGGGGAGTTGTGCTTGTAGGTGGTTGTTGGTGGAGTGCGTCAGGGATTCTTTGCTAATGTGATGCCTGCTCCTGTTAGAGCAGGGATTCGAATGAATGCAAGGATTCCACTTCCTCCTCAAGCCATAGTGTTTCCTCATCTCAGTATGTTGTGTCTTGTAGTAGGTCGAATCACAGCTGAAGTCGCAGCAGTTGCTAATGCTGGTTATGGGGATGTTAATCCACCACCAGTACCAGGACCAGCCGAGGCGCCTGTAGTACCAGCACCTAGAGTCGCACCAGAAGGAGTGTCTAATATGCCAATACCTGCAAGGCGAAGAGGAGTGCGAAGCTATCCACCTGTACGACCAGATAGAGTGCAAGAAGTACGAACTCGGCAAGGGCTGCGAGGTGTTGGTCAAAACAGAGATAATTCTGTCTAGCCAGGTAATGTCTAGTTCTAGTTCCTTCAACATGCAATGAATGCTTTTTTGGTTTTTGAAAGTGATCGCTTGTGACACCAGTTTGAAGAACATGTTATCTTTGGTTTAAACTAATTTAAGAAGACAGTTATCTGTATTATGTTTAAGACAAGGGATGTTGATGTTCTTAAGTTGTATTTTGCTATGAATTTGAATGTTTAAACTAGAATGATTAGAGATTTTGCGAAGTAAAGAAAACTTAGTATGCAAGTGTATGTTGAAATGATCAAGACAGAGGATACTAGTCCAAAATTTAGGAATAGAAGGGTTTACTAATTCATGATATCCAAAGACTTTCCAGGAAATTAATCTGAATTTGAGAATCAGTAGATGCAGAAACAATACCTTTGCATAGCTCACCTTAGAACACCAGAGTTTTATGAAGAAAGTTAGGCCATCCAGAGAGTAGATTTTGAAATTGTCAATGTGTAGCTGAGTAGAGATGGTTGATTTTAGGAGAACATAGTTGAATAAGTAGCCTGTAAAGTTCTTGAGTAGATATTTTACGTTCTTCCTTATCTTCATGAAGTTAAATTGTGTAGTTGTTTAGACAGTTACAACCACAATGATGAGACTAGGGGTGTAAATTGGGTCGGGTCGGGCAGCCCGGCCTATTTATTAAATGGGACGGTATGGGACGGGCCGAAACATCTCTTACCCATGAAATTAAAAGGGCCGGGCGGGCAGGGTTATTTATCTACAGTAAGTACCCATGGCTTACCCAAGCCTGCTTTGTAATTTGGGCTCGGGCGGGTAGGGCCGGGAGGGCCTTGAATATTACAAACAAATACTCCCTCCGTCCCACTCCTAAGTGACCTATTTGATTTTTGATTTTGTCCCAATGATAAGTGACCTATATCACTAAACAATGAGATATTCCGGAATTATCCTTTTAATTAATTATAAATAATATATGAAATATGTATAATTTGATAGGCATGTTTATATTCGTTACATAGGTGTTTTAAAATGCTTTTCAATTGTATGAAATTTGCGAACATACGTGGAGTATTTTGAGAGATAAACCATTTTTAAATTTCACTAGTTATTATTCATAAGGGTATAATTGTAAAAAATGATTAAAAATACTATTTTCCTTGCTTGCCTTAAAAATTGTGCAAATTTCAAATAGGTCACTTAGGAGTGGGACGGAGGGAGTATATATTATACATATATATTGTTAAAAATAAAAAGAAAGTAGTAATAGTACACAAGTTTTACTTAAAATTAATAATCAAATACGAGAATTGAGATGGGAATAAGATAAACCAAACTTCCAATAATTTTTCCTGAATTGAATCATCAGAAAAGGAAAGTGCCTTAGATTTTGCTCAATATTTTCTCTATATGGTTAACAAAATTAGACTCCTATGGAATAAAAGTTAAGAAATACATATGAAAACTACGAGGGTTGACTGTATTAAGTATATGTACCAAGTATATTCTAGGATAAAACAAAATTGGAACAGTCACTTAGGCTAGGTAAATGGATAACACTGGCGGGTAGCATTGACGGGATAATAGGGAGGGTATTGGGCCGGGCAAGAAAATTTGAATTGTGGCCTATGCCCGCCCTCTTATTTAAATTGGCTAGGTCGGGCCATCCCGTAAAGGGCCACGGTCACCCATGGGTTGTCATGGGACAAGGCGGGGATTGGGCTGCCGGGCAAAATTTACACCCCTAGATGAGACTGATATGTTTGAGTATTTTTCCTGTAATTCCTTTCCATAGTACTTGTTTCAGAAAATTGTAGTGATTGTATTTCTTGATATTTTGCGGATTCCTATGTGATTTTGAGTTCCTCTGTGATTGTGAGTCTTGTAAAGACTACTGTGGTGAATACTGTGATCTGAGTCTTGTGAAATTTGTTGTGATGATTTATGATAAGAGATTTCTGGTTGGATTCTATAAGAGATAACAAAAAGAAAGAAAGGTGTGGGAGATTAAGCATTGAGGGTGAAATTCATGAGATTAGATGTTTGATCCGTCCAGATTTTTTAGTCGGCCGATCAGAAAACCGGTGCCGGTGGAAAATAGCCGTTGAGGGACTACCAGGCAAGGGTAACGAGCAAAACTCAGGACGTTCGGGAGGAAATCAGGTGAGAGGAAGAGAGAAGGAGTCGTACAAAGAGAATACATTTTATTTTTAATAAAGACCTCACAATTTCATCTAATAAAAACCTAACCTACATATATGAGGAACGTTCTAAAATCGCCAGCATGATTCGTTTCAAACAAAATGTATAATCTATTGCACTCTAATGATTTTTCCAGTAAAGTTCAATGCATGGTGATCACCCCTGTGAATTTTGCTCCAAATGAGCCATGTGGCACCCAAACTTCTACTCCCAAATTTTTCCACTGATTTATTACTCAAACCACAAATTTTATTACTCCAAATTTTGTCATTGTGACAAAAGATCTATGACGGAATGTTACATGTAGCTAAAAAGTTCCTGTTAGACTTTAAATTTGCCTCATGTGATTCAAAATTTACAACATGACTAAACTTTACCACTAGATCTACACAGTGATCAAAATCTACCGCTGAAGTATAAAATTTGACTTGTGAGTTGTGATCGGAAATGTTAAATGGGCCCCTGACACATATTTTTCTTTGTGACACAAAATTTGGATTTAATCCTTGTAGTATGGTATATCAGATTCAATGTATATGGTCGACTCTTTTCCAAGTTATAACAAATATAAAACCCACAAATCACACGTCCAAATAAACAAAAAAGAATTACATTATTTTTAAGAAAAAATGAATCCATTTATATGCAAGTTATATGAATATATTTATTCTGTGAAGTAAAATATTTTTGGTTAGCATTTCGGTTTCCGGTATGCGGACGTGTTAGCGTTATTAATCTCATAACATGTTTGTTTTATTTTCTTGATCTGACTCATCTATATCTAACTTAAATCACCTGTTAATTCGTTTGGATCCGACTCAATGTGTTTGTTTCTTTTGAATTAGATCAACTGACTCAAAATTATATAACTTAATGGCTTATTCCCATGAGACAATGATATTTTATTACTTGACTAAAGTGAATCGGAATCAGGGGTTAAATCTAGATCAGATAATGTATCGGGTCTAGTCAAAACTAAAATATAAACAGTCTAATATCTGACTTCGTGTTGAGCTAGAATCGGACCATCCCGATCAGTAAAAAACAGATATTAATTTATCTTTCAGCCGTTCTAAATAGACCGCGTAAATAGACAAGGTAAAAACCGCCCCCTCATATGGAGGCGGGTCCCGCATGTCAGGAGCTGAGCAGGGGGCACTTTTGGGCCCCACTATAAGAAGACTGTGAGGGGACAGTTTTCCCCTTGTTCATTTGTTCGGTTCATCAAGACTTTCTGTTTATCTTTCAAGTCTCGTCTTCTATACGTGTAAAATTTTTGGTAAAAGTAAAAAATCCTTGCGCGATAATTGAAGCCATCTGGCTGGTGGTTACTCATGCTTGATTGTGATATTCTTCCATTCTCTGTGTTAAGAACTCTATGCTGCCATTTGCTTCTTGATTTCCCTGTTGACAAGACAACTGATCAATTCTCTTAAGAAAATTCAAAATACCCATGGTAGACAGATTTAGTATTATGGTATTTATTGCAAGTTTTCTTCCTATGTACGTCAAATCGAAAAAAAAGGACAGAGAGCCGCCGGTGAGAAACCAAGTAACAAAGCTCTGCTCCAACCCATGATGGCTGACTCTACTTTTGAAGAATCCAAAAATCTCTCTTACTAAAGACAAAGAACAAATGAACCTCTTGTGATCAGTTTCTATACCCTAATATGATAGATAGAGAATAGCTAAACAAAATAGAATAAAAACACAAAGAGATTGTAATAGAATGTTTTGATTTTATTGCTTAACAGAAGAACTTACAATGTTTACCTTTTAGGTTTGTTTTTTGCCCTAGGTAATGCTTCTTCTTCGAGGTTTGTTCGTTGTTACTATTCTTCTTGTTTTCTGTCGTGTCCTCTACAAGCACTCAAGGTACCTATTTATAGGTTTAAGACTAAGCTAAAACTAGTAATACACAGAACGAGTAATTTTCTCTATTTTTGTAACCTTATAGGAATATAACTCTATTGTTCCTTCTAGGAATAGAACTCTACTTTTAGAATTACTTGGAGAGTAATTCAGGGATATTTTAACCTAGGAATAGGGTATTCTAATGGGCCCTAAACCCTAAAACGGATCAGACCTCCCACATTAGGAGGCTTTTGGTCCCTCAAAAGCATTGAACCAAGAGGTGGGGATATTTAGCTTGCAGCTTCTCTCTTGAGTACCACTTTGCATGCTTAAAAATTTTCCCCTTAAGGAAGACTTGGAATAACTCTTGTTCTCCCACTCTATACATCCGTGTCTTCTTGCTAAGAACCATATCTTCTGTTGCTACTTCACTGGGAATTAAGTCTTGCACAACTGGTAACAATGGCGACTCATTTCGCTCGTCAAGTAACGAAGGTTCAAAAAGCTTAAGATTCTCGGCATTTGCTGTAGAGTGTATCTGCATATAGCTTGGCAGTTCTAGCTTAAAAGCATTAGTGTCGTATTGTTCCAAAATTCGAAAAGGACCATAGCGTATAGGTTTCAACTTCCTATGCGGCCCTTGTAAACGAGTTTTCCCAATAGCTAACCAGACAAGATCACCAACCTGAAAAGTATGTTCAGTTCGATGTTTATCATGTCGTTGCTTGTACTGTGCTTGTGTTTTCTCAAGATTTTCACGTACTTTTTCATGAATCTGCTGAATACGCTGAATAAACTTCATTCCGCTAGCTACTTCTGACTTCTTGGTGTCCACATGTTCTGGCCTAGTAAACATTAGATCAAATGGAGATTGTGGTATGAATCCATATCATATCTCGAACGGTGTTTTGCTGGTAGATCTATTCAAATCTCTGTTGTAGCAGTATTTAACATAAGGTGGATTCTCATCCCAACTCCTTGGCCTTTGTTGATTGAACCCTCGCAGTAGTTGAAAAATAGTTCGGTTGACAACTTCTGTTTGCCCATCCGTTTGCGGATAAAATGCAGTAGATCTTTTCAATGTAGTATCAAATAATCCCCATAAACTCTTCCAAAACCGGCTCAAAAACCTAGTATCTCTATCACTAATGATACTTTATGGTAAGCCAAAGTGTACAAAAACATTTTGGAAGAATTCTTGTGCTGCTCCTTCCGCTGTAATTGTCTTCTTGCAAGGGATCATGATTGCAATTTTGCTGAAACGATCTACTATGACAAAAATATAATCATTACCCTTCTTCGTAATTGCTAAGCCACCAATGAAATCCGTTGACATGCTTTCCCATGGTCTGCTTGAAACTGGTAAAGGGGTGTAGAGTCCAAGTTTCGGGTTACTAGGCTTGTTGGCGCAACATATTTTGCATCCTTTAACAAACTTTTCTGTATCATCAGTCATACTTGGCCAATGAACGTGGCGTTGAAGATTTGCAAATGTCTTTTTGACGCCAAAATTCCCTGCCACCAGTGATGTGTAAGATTCTCGAATTAATGAGAGTGGACGTTGTTTTGGAATACAAATCTTGTCTTCCTTGTACAACAGTTCATCCTCCACATGATAATCGTGATATTTTATCCCACTTCCACCCTTAGTCATAAGGAATTCCTGGAACTCAACCTCTTCCATGTAATTCTCCTTATATGACTCTATTCCAGTTGGTTGCATTTGCAACACAACAACAACCATTATGGATGGAGGTAACCCATCCACTTAAAGTGCCTTGTTTGTTGGAGTTTTCTTTGTGTATGGAGATACTTCAAAGGTTCATGGTCAGTATGAATAACTGTTTCTTTTCCCCACAAATAGTGTCGCGACTTTTTGATAGCTTGAACTATTGCATACAATTCCTTGTCATAAGTCGGATAGTTTAGAACTGCTCCGGAAAACAATTCAGAATGATAGAACACTGGTTTACCTCCTTGTAGTAGAACATCCCCCATTGCATAACCTGATGCGTTGGTTTCCACCTCAAATGGTAGGCGCATGTCAGGGAGGGTGAGAACTGGTGCTTCACATACCTTCTCTTTCAACTCTTTGAATGCTTCTTTCTCTTTCAATCCCCATATGATAGCCTTATCTTTGTACACTAATCGTAGTAACGGTGCTGTTATACCTGAGTAGTTCTTGATAAATTTTCTCAAGTATTGCGTTGCCCCTATAAAACTAAGCAACTCTGTTTGTGTGGTTGGTGGCAACCAATCTCTTATCGCAGACACCTTACTTAGGTCAATTCGAATCTCGCCATTGCCTACTATGTGCCCGAGATAGTGTACTGATTTCTTAGCAAATTCACACTTCTTCATATTCAACTTCAACTGTGAAGACTGGAGCAGTTGTAAAACTGTTTTCAGATGTGAGAGGTGTTCTTCCCATGTTTGACTGTATATCAATATGTCATCTAGGAATACCATCATAAACTTATCTAACACCGGTCTTAGAGCTTCATTCATTAGCAGCATGAAAGTTGCTGGAGCGTTTGTTAAATCGAAAGGCATAACTAACCACTCAAAAAGCCCTTGTTTAGTCTTAAACGCAGTCTTCCAAACATCTTCTTCTCTCATGCGAATTCACACTTCTTCATATTCAACTTCAACTGTGAAGACTGGAGCAGTTGTAAAACTGTTTTCAGATGTGAGAGGTGTTCTTCCCATGTTTGACTGTATATCAATATGTCATCTAGGAATACCATCATAAAATTATCTAACACCGGTCTTAGAGCTTCATTCATTAGCAGCATGAAAGTTGCTGGAGCGTTTGTTAAATCGAAAGGCATAACTAACCACTCAAAAAGCCCTTGTTTAGTCTTAAACGAAGTCTTCCAAACATCTTATTCTCTCATGCGAACTTGATGATATCCAAATTTCAAGTCTATCTTGCTGTAGTATTTAGCATGTTTTAGTTGATCGAACAAGTCATCAATACGTGGCAGAGGGTACCTATTCTTTATAATGATTTTATTGAGTGCACGACAATCAATACACATGCGCCATTCTCCATCTTTTTTTGGCAGCAGAATAATCGGAGACCCCGCTGGTGATGAACTTGGCCTAATCAACCCTTTATCTAAGAGTTCTTGTACATGTCTTTTAACTTCATCTGAATCCATAATAGATTGTCGATAAAGTCCGACATTCGGTACAGGAGCATCCGGTTGCAGTTGAATTTCATGTCCACTTTGCTTTTCAGTGGTAAGTCTTTGGGTTCTTGCATGATGTCTGCAAAACCTTCTAATAATTGTCGGAATTCTTCCCTTTCTGTCTCGCTGCACTCCCAATCACCTGCATACCCAAATCCAACTGACTTGTCATCAACTGGTCGAACTATAATTAATGTGAACTTCTGGCAAGTATTTACTAAATATTTTGTTTGTTGCGCAGTTAGAAGTTGGAGTTTCTTGTTCTCTTTAGAGGCTAGAATACGGAACCCTTTTCCACCCTTAACCAGCCTCCACACATTTTCTCGTCTAAAGAACATCGCATCCCTATCCCATAGGTAAGGACTTCCAAAAATAACATGAGAAGCATCTAAGTGGACGACGTCACATGTTACCTGATCTACGAATTTCCTATCAATGATGAATTCAAAGGTACATTTGGTGTTCACCTGTAGTTCTAAATCCTTCTTTAACCACCCCAATGGATAAGGTTTAGGATGCGGGTTGGTCTTTAATTTTAATTTATTCACTAGATGTTCCGATATCAAGTTCCGTTGTGACCCACTATTAAAGAGGGTGAGAACTGAAGTCTTTTCAATTTCAGCATACACCCAAAATAGTTTTCCTTTGGCAGATTCCAATTGTGCTGGAGATGGACTACTTGCGACTCCTTTACTTGTCATCATTGCCAGTTCTCCACCAGTTCGCAATGATCTGTCGATCACTTCATCATCATCATCATCATCATCATCATCTTCTTCTTCTTCTTTGCAGATGGTTGTGGTAGCCTGTTTGCGCTCTTTCCACCATGTTGGTTTCAAATCATGATGCAATTTCCAGCATCCTTCTTTAGAGTGTCGATCCGTCTTACAGTTCTCACAATAATAGTTGTTTTTGCTTGCCACTACATGGTTCTTCCTCCCCTTTTTTTGGACAAACTTCTGAACCTCTCCTTCTCTAGTTCTTGGTTGATTTGATCCAAAAGGTTGGCTTTTCATCTCGATATGCATAGCTTTCTTGCAGGCATCATCAATATCAGTTACCGGAAATAGTGCAAGCTCTGTCCTTATAGAAAAAGGTAATCCTCCTTTATACTTCTCAATGGTTTATGGATCTCTCATGTTCACATTCAATGCTATAGCTTGCTTGCGAAATTTAGTAGTGTATTCTTGCACGTTCTACCCTTTTACTTGACGCAAAAATTATCATCGTTCGCGTAACCGCTCCCTATAACCAATAGGATAAAACTGATTTTGGATAGACGTTGTAAACTACTGCCATGTTGTTACTAGAGTTTCCAAACCTGACGTGTATGCTTCCCACCAAATAAGTGCATGACCCTCGAGTCTAAGTCTAGCGAAACTTATCCTTTGCTCCTCACTGAGTCCCTTAGTGTTGAAATAAACTTCTAAGGATTTGATCCAGCCATCTAACTTTTCAGGGTTTAAATCTCCATTGCATGCAGGAATTTCAATTCTTGCCTCCACTTTGAATGGTGTATTGTCGGCGAGACTTGATTGTTTATGTCCTGAATGAGAACCATCTGTTGACTTGGATTGTGTAGGTTAATAATCTGTGAACATCTCTGTTAAAGCAGCTAGATCATCTTTCATTGATTTCATCTCTGCCAAATCGCTCTTTACGATTTACATATCTTCCTCTAACTTTTCCATGGTCTTGTCTTATGGATTTGAGGATGAAGAAACTGAAACTCTTATTCTTTTGTCAATATCAGGATATAATGGTAATATAGTGTTAACCTTGGATCGAAACCCTTCCATTCACGGCTGAAAACATTGCTTAACTACCTTCTAGCTCTAGATACCACTGATCAGTTTCTAGACCCTAATATGATAGATAGAAAATAGCAAAACAAAATAGAATAAAAACATAAAGAGATTGCAATAGAATGTTTTGATTTTATTGCTTAATACAAGAACTTACGATGTTTACCTTTTAGGTTTGTTTTCTGCCTTAGGTAATGCTTCTTTTTCTAGGTTTTCCATGTTAATATTCTTCTTGTTTTCTGTAGTGTCCTCTACAAGCACTCAAGGTACCTATTCATAGGTTTAAGACTAAGCTAAAACTAGTAATACACAGAACGAGTAATTTTCTCTATTTTTGTAACCTTCTAGTGTTAGAGCATAGCTCGATCGACCTCGCATGCGTATCAAGCATGTTTTTCAATGTTAGTGATCAAAACTATGAGTCTTGATTTCTGGCCTACATAACTAAGTCTCGGACTAGGATAGAAAAGTGTAGTTGAGCTCAAGGACTTCATGGTGATTCATCATACAACGACGAAGATCTACTCAAGGAACCGTGAAACTTCATCAACAAAAAGGTATATGGAGACTTGAACTTATCTATCACTCAAAAGTCTATCTATTATATCTCTTACTTCTTATGAGACAAAAGTCGTATGCTATATAGACTGGATCATACACATTTGATATTTCGATCCGAGTATATCTCGCCTATCTATATCTCGAAATCATGTGTTGGCAAAGCG
The DNA here is from genome assembly GCF_003573695.1 of Papaver somniferum. Lineage (NCBI taxonomy): Eukaryota > Viridiplantae > Streptophyta > Magnoliopsida > Ranunculales > Papaveraceae > Papaver > Papaver somniferum. The sequence continues at coordinate 34,474,649 of NC_039361.1, read as the reverse complement.
TTTCGCTTTGATCAAGTTTATCTTCACCTAGTGAAGAAAGTCATGAAAAGTTTCAATTACTCTGAGAATTGCTCTGACGCGAAACGGTCTGTGAATAATGGCTATATAACGTCCTCTGAGAATGTATCAATGATTGGAATGAGAGTTTATATTACATAACCATGTATTCCTTAATCCGAAGTTTTCGAGCTTTGTTGATTGAGAGAAACCGGAGGAATTGGATTTGCCCATTCCGCGAACCCAGTCCGCGAACTGACGGAAGTTCTTGTACCGAGAAATTCTGCTAGGATTTTCCAAAAACTCGTTTGCGTGTAAGTCCGTGAACTCAGTCCGCGAACCTAGTCCGCGAACTGGCGAAAGTCTCTTTGCCGAGATTTTCTGCTGAGTTTGGAAAACTCCACCGGTTGTCTTAAATCCGCGAACTTGTTTGTGAACTTAAGAGGTTATGATCTAAAGATGTGCTCTGAACATGAAACTTAAATTACTAAGGAATGATTTATGCAAATCGTGGCTATAAAGTTCATGAGCCGATTTAATCGAATCGAATCGAATCATCTTTGTTTTAATTATGTCTTGTGTAGTTACATAAGATCTCATAGCAATTGAACAACTCTTTAACTAGTTCGTTTGAGTCAATTGAGCTAGTTATGGTGAAGAAGAACAAGGTTAATATGAAATGCTCATATGGTTAACCTTTTGGGTTACTATGTTGAACCAACATACACGTACACGTTTGGGCATGGTTTTCACAAACCCAGTAAACGTCTACCCAAGTGTGTGTGACAATCTAAGTTTTCGATCTAACAGTTGAGAAATATTAGCTTGAATCTAAATCAGATTTTCATCTAACGGTAAATAAGGATTACTTTGTAACTAAGGCAAAACCCTGATTTGAAGACTATATAAAGGAGACATCTAGCATTGTGCAAAACTAATCCCCACACGTCTGTGTGATACTAGTGCGCTCGCTAGAGTCGATTCTCCTTTAACCTTTGGTTTTGTTCTCTAAAACTTGGTCAACGACTTAAATACTTCATTGGGATTGTGAAGCCAGACCGATACGGCTTTTATCGTAGTTGTGTGATCTGATCTTGCATCTTCTGTCGTACGAGTACAATCTATGATTGGCTTGAGATCGGGAGAGTTCTCCGATAGGAAAGATAAAGAAGTCACAAACATCTTCGTCTCACTGTTTGTGATTCCTCGACAAACCGCCTGTGTAGTCAGGAAGGATTGTAGAGAGGTGATTTATTAATCTAGGCTGTTCTTCGGGAATATAAGACCAGATTATCAATTGGTTCCTGTTCATCTTGATTTCATATCTTAAGACGGAACAAAACCTAGGGTTTATCTGTGGGAGACAGATTTATCCTTTGATAGACTTTTCTGTGTGAGACAGATTTGTTTATTATCAAGTCTCCGATTTTGGGTTGCAGCAACTCTTGGTTGTGGGTGAGATCATCTAAGGGAATCAAGTGCGCAGTATCCTGCTGGGATCAGAGGCGTAGGAGTACAATTGTACCTTGGATCGGTGGGAGACTGATTGGGGTTCAACTATAGTCCAGTCCGAAGTTAGCTTGGAGTAGGCTAGTGTCTGTAGCGGCTTAATACAGTATGTATTCAATCTGGACTAGGTTCCGGGGTTTTTATGCATTTGCGGTTTCCTCGTTAACAAAACTTCTGGTGTTTGTGTTATTTCTTTTCCGCATTATATTTTATATAATTGAAATAATACAGGTTGTGCGTTCGTGATCATCAATTAGAAATCCAACCTTTGGTTGTTGATTGATATTGATTGATCCTTGGACATTGGTATTTGGTACCATCCAAGTTATTCCTTGTATTTGATAAAGACTCGCTATTGATTTTAGCTTGAGTAAAAATCAAATCAAGAGAGAGATATTAACTCCTTGAGATACTTTTATCTAGATTGATTCTGACTGTCTAGTTGATTCTCTAACAAAGTATTTTGGAGTTAGTCCATACAGATTGCTAAGCGAAATATTGGGTGGTGTTATTAGACCCCCGCTTTTTCAATTGGTATCAGAGCAGGCAAACACGGTAAATCTAATAAGTTTGTGTTTGTTCATTCCATATAAATTTCCCTATGGGAAATTTCTTTGGAAAACTTTCTCATGGCATCTGTGACGCACGCCATAATTCCTTAAAGATTGTTCAGAGATTGTTATGGTTAAAACCTCTGGGTTCTCATGATAATCTTACTTCATCTAAAAGGGGAGATTTAGATGATAAGAAGCAATCTGAAGGAAAAAAAATAAAAAGAAGGAAAAACTGGGAAAATGTTCAATACGCTCAAGGATATGGAACCTCACTAGATTAACTCTTGATCTCTATGAGGAATACTATCATGATGGATCAATTAATAAAGGTCTGTTTAAAGCGTTCGAAGGCGTTTTTAAATTCTTAAAAAAACTTAATTCTGTTAAGTCTAAGAAACTTTCCGGAAAGGGTGTTGGTCGTGTTAAAACTGTTAATACTAAACAACCAAGAAATCGAAAATATCCTTCTTCTAGCTCGAACCAACGAAGAATAGAAAGCTCCAGCTGCCCTGACTATCATCATTATTTTGATTGTACTACAGGGACTGTTAACACTTATCAACCAGACATGTCGCATGATAACTCCTCTGCGCATTATGCCTCTTGGTAACAAGACTGGTTTTTCCCATTTGTTCATATCTTGAAGTGGGACAAGAAATGGCTTGAGTTGTGTACAGTTATGCTGTTGATTGATTAACTTTATATTGCTTCTGTTATCTTCCACACTTAAGTTGGTTGTTTACCTCTAATATGGAAAGGGCTAAGATTTTTCCTTAAGTCTTGTGAGTTACGGTTCTTGTACATCCCAAGCCCATGAATAAGGAATTTATATATGTTGGTGGTCCGCGTACCTCCTCCTTTCTCATCTTCCGTCCGCGTACTAGGGTTTGTGCTTCTCCACCATTAAATCTTTTTTGAAGAAATCAAAAGGAAGGGTGTTTGAGGTTCTCTTCAAGTAAGTAATTTCCTCTTGTATATATCTTTATGATGATTTCTAGAAGCATGAAAAGGAGTTCTAAAAGCTCAAAATCCTCTAGCTTGAATCCTCCTTGTGATCAAAATTATCTTAGAATTAGGTTTGTGAATGATTCTTGTGCTAGAACTTTTGATAGGATTGTTTCCAAAGGTTTTATCCTAGAAAAGAAATTGGAAACCTTTAGTGGACATGAAGAGGATTTAGCTTGCTTAAAAAAGTTCAATCTTGGGAATATCTTTAATGGCCTTGGTGAAAGTTTTGATTCTCTAACAAGGATTTTCTATGCCAACATTCATGATGTTGATTTTAAGAAGATGGAATTCAAATCCATGATAAATAGAGAAAGGTTTCTTATTAATAGAGAGCTTATTTCAATGGTCACCGAAATACCGTTGGGAAACGTACGGTTACCTATACCAAGTGATGAACGTCCATCATATGATGATATCTCTATTGGACTTTATGGAAAGAAGGTTGTTTGGAGTCAAGGAAAGTTTCCTACTAATGATCTTAGTATTGCTTTGAGGGCGTTTGGAAAACTCGGTATCTCTAACCTTTGTCCCTCCACAATTGAGAATTCTTGGTGGAGTTATGAGTTTGCAGAATTGGTCTTCTTCCTTGCATCCGGCAATACAAATCTTGATATTTGTGGCTTTATCATCTCTCAAATGATGACGATGACTTCTCACATCAAGATGTTAGGCTATCCTTGTTTGATTAGTCAAATTTTCCGTGATCGTGGACTTGACTTTATTGGAAATTCTCTTGGGGTTCCCAAACTTGTTCGTCCATGTACCTTTCGGCGTATAAGGGAAAATGTTCGCAAGCGACAAAGAGGTACTCCTCTTGATGTTGAAGACCCTACCACCTTGAGGCTTATTCAAAAAGTTTACAAGGGTGTATGCAAGGTGAATGCAAGAGTAAAGTGCTTAAAAGATCAAGTGTCGCTAATTGGAACCAAGTGTCCCGAGCTCAAGGAAGAGTTGGATTCAATTCAAGCTACTTGGAAATTTTCCGATGATGAAAGTGATGAGTAATGCATCTTCTTATATGCCTAGCATGTCTTATTTTTGGATTAGTTGGAAGAATAACTAGTGCTTTGAATAGCAATGATTGTGAGTACACATAGCTATTTTTGTTTTCATCTTCTTATGTTATTCTTTAGGTTTATTGGTTTTTAAATTCTAAAAATATTTGGAGGATGATGTTATTGCAGTATTGATCGTTATGATTTTGTGATATTGCAATTTGATTATGGGATATGTATTGTTTGCGTTCGTGAACTTGAAGGTCCCATATGCTGTCAAAAGTAAAGTCGTTCATGAGTTGGTATTCGTATTAATGAAAGGACGAGTGGACTTTTGACAATTACAAAATTTATGCCTATGCAGTCATGTATTTGATGAAAAATAGGATGAAATCTTTTGTTTGACAAGGATAAAGTCTATTATGTCGTTATGATGGAAAATATAATAGATCCTTGTATGTTATCCACGGTATTGATCTTCATTGATCCATTTTGTTATGTTTTACCGTGAAGGCTCCATTGTGTATCTTATGTTGAGCACCTTACAACTATGTCGACTAATATTGGCCTTGTTGGTTGTTCCATGAGATGCTATATGTTGAGCATTCTTGGACTAAATTAATCATCTTGGTTGGTTATTTGCTCCGAAAGTATTCTTTTGTCGAGAAAATCCTTTGACAATTAAATTGATTACTTTTGTGATTAGTTTGGTTGTTTGTATTCCAATTAAATTAATTATAAGTTCTCTTGTAATTAGTCTAGTTGAGTTTTCATATATTCCACAAGTTTTTGTGTTGAGTATATGAACGGCTATATAAATCATGTTCTATTGGTTAATGTAGTCGTATATTCCATAAGGTTTTTCCTTATGTTGAGTATGTGAACGATTAAGTTAGTCGTATCCGTATGATTACCTTAGTCGTAGCTCTGTGAGTTTTCTTATGTTGAGCACCTTCAATTAAATTGATCACTTTTTGTGGTTTGATTTAGTTGCGTATTCCAATTAAATTAATCATGGGTTTTCTTGTGATTAATTTGGTTGAATTTTGGATATAGAAAATCATTTTTATGGTTTTTGGTGTCCAATTTAAAAAATCCTTCTTTTCTTTCGAAATTAAGGTCGCTCTTGTTGTTTTTCGGGAATGACATCAAATGGGGGAGAGTTCTTTTGAACTTGTGCTTAATGGTAATATCTTGCGGGGTGTGCGGCTGTGGAATTTTATAGGGGTTATCTTGTATCTTAAAACTCCTTGATGAATGCATTTAGCTTCGACTTTATGATTGCATCTAAATTAAGTTGGTATGTATTTTTCTTTTAGTCTATGAAATGTCTCTTGTGGAAATTTCATTATGATCCCGTTCTTGTACCTTTGCCTAATTTTATTGACAAAAAGGGGGAGAAATATTGTAGTTCACACTACAAATACATATGGTTTTTTGAAACACCGCCATCAAAAAAGAAAAAAAAATCAACTTAATGTTGTTTATGTTGTTTTCTTTCTTTCAAAAAGTTGATTCCCCTTCTCTGGAGTTGTGAAGAATGGAGAAACAAAGAAGTAGAGACATGGGAAAAGAGTGTGATATCAAAAGAACTGTATTTTTTTTTATGTCTACAAGAAAGGGGAGGAGGAAGAACCTACTAAGTTAAAAAGTAATAAAAAATAACATAAACTATTGACTATTCAATTACAAGGTGAAAAAGCGGGGGTCTAACAACCACACCCAATATTTCGATTAGCAATCTGTATGAGTAACTCTAATATACTTTCAATAGAATCAACTAGACAGTCAGACTCAATCTTAAGAAAGATATATCAAGGAGTTAATTATCTCAATCTCTAATTCCATCTGCAATCAGCAAATAGAAATCTGCGAGCCCGATTGAATATAAGAGATATAAACTTTGATGGTACCAAAGACCAATATCCAAGGATCAATCAATAACCAAAGGTTGGATTTCACAATTGATCGATTCAACGCACAACATGTGATATTTCAATTATATAACAAAATATAATGCGGAAAAGAAATAACACATACACCATAAGTTTTGTTAACGAGGAAACCGCAAATGCAGAAAAACCCTGGGACTAGTCCAGATTGAACACCACACTGTATTAAGACGCTACAGACACCAGCCTACTACAAACTAACTTCGGTCTGGACTGTAGTTGAACCCTAATCAATCTCACACTGATTCAAAGTATAGTTGCGCTCCTTACGTCTCTGATCCCAGCAGGGTATTACGCACTTGATTCCCTTAGCTGATCTCACCCACAACTAAGAGTTACTACGACCCAAAGTCGAAGGAATTTAATAAACAAATCTGTATCATACAGAAAAGTCTACGGTAATAAATAAATATGTCTCCCACAGAAATACCTACGAGTTTTTGTTCCGTCTTTTGATAAATCAAGGTGAACATGAACCAATTGATAAACTGGACATATATTCCCGAAGAACAGCCTAGTATTATCAATCACCTCACAATATACTTAATCGACTAGTGAAACAAGTTATTGTGGAATCACAAACGATGAGACGAAGTTTGTTTGTGATGACTTTTATATCTTGCCTATCATAGAAATCAATCTCAAGCCAATCTTACGATTGTACTTAGTATGATAGAAACATCAAGATCAGATCACACAACTACAAGAAAAGTAGTATTGGTATGGCTTCACAATCCCAATTAAGTCTTCAAGTCGTTAACCTACAAGGTCTCGGTAGAAACCTAAGGTTATAGGAGAATCGGCTGTAGATAATACAACTAGTATCACACAAGAGGTGTGGGGATTAGGTTTCCTGGTTGCTAGAGTTCTCCCTTATATAGTCTTTCAAATCAGGGTTTGCAATCAATGTTAGCTTAGTAAAAAACCATTCAATATTCACCGTTAGATGAAAACCTGATTAGATTCAAGCTAATATATTTCAACCGTTAGATCGAAACTTAGCTTGTTACACACAAATGAAATGCACGTTTATCTAGGTTCGTGTAACCGTACCCAAACATGTACATCTAGTTGGTTCAACAGTAGTTAACCAAATGGTTAGCCATATGAGCACTTTCACAACCATATTCTTCTTTACCATAACTAGTTCAAATGGCTCAAGTGAACTAGTTAGAGTGTTGTTCTATTGCTTAGATCTTTATAATAGACACAATTGAAACAAAAACGATTTGATTCACTCGAATTAATTCATGAACTTTATATCCACGGTTTGCAAACTTGCATTCCTTAGTTTATATAAGTTTAAGTTCACGAATAATCATTTTTACAAAATAACCAACTTAAGTACGCGGACTAGTACGCGGACTTAAGTACCCGGAATAAGTTTGTTTTCATTTCACAAACTCCAGCAGAAATTCTCGGGATGAGAACCTCCGACAGTACGCGGATTGGGTTCGCGGACTCTGTTCTGGTTTTTCTGATCAACAAAGTACGCATACTTTGGTTCAAGGAATAAGGACTTATACATGTATGAGTTACCTCACAATGTTTATATCCAACCATGGTTATATAATCTAAACTCTCATTTCAATCATTGAAACATTCTTAGAGGACGTTATATGATTGTTATTCACAAACCATTTTTCGTCAAAGCCATTTTCAAGTGATTGAAACTTAACATGACTTTCGTCATTAGTAAAGATGAACTTGGCCAAAGCGAAAGCTTACCAACACATATTTCGAGAAATAGATAAGCGAGATAAACTCGACTCGAAATAACAAATGTGTATAATCAAAGTCTATATAGCAAAACGACTTTTGTCTCAAGATAGGAGATAAAGTAGATAGACTTTTGAGTGATAGATAAGTTCAAGTCTCCACATACCTTTTAGTCGATGAAGTTCCACCAGTTCCTTGAGTAGTTCTTCGTCTTGTATGATGATCTCCATGGAGTTTTTGAGCTCAACTACACTTTCTATCCTAGTCCGAGACTTAGATAATAGTAGACTAGAAATCAAGACTTATAGTTTTGATCACTAACATTGACAAACATGCTTGAGATAGCAACGCATGCGAGCTCGACCGAGCAGTGCTCTAACAATCTCCCCCTTTGTCAATTTTAGTGAAAAAACTATCAATACATATGGAATACAAAATAAATAAATAAACTTTGTAGCTTCTCTTCCACATGCCTGATTTTCTTGGTTCTTCAACATTACTCGAAATCTTCGTCACTTCCAAGTACTTCAATGATCTCAAAGGTTGTAAGTTTAGTATCATCATTGTTGAAAATCCGTAGCTATAACAATGATAAAACAAGAATTCTCGATCATTGTTACCAGTGTCATAGTATTATTACACATCATCAAAGTTCAATTGTATCACAACTTCGACAACAATACTATGGTGATATGTATCACTCCCCCTTAGTCAATGCTCCATCTCACATGGAAACCACTCCCCTTACATAATGATCCGTAAACCATATGTATTTGTAGTGTGAATTACACATTAATTCTCCCCCTTTTTATCAATAAAATTGGCAAAGGTAGGAAAACTTGTGGGATCCTAATGAAATTTCCATAGAGACATTTCATGACCAAAAGTAAGCACATATCAACTTTTTAGATGCAATCATAAAGCCGAAGCTAAATGCTTTCATCAAGGAGTTTATAAAGATACAAGATAACTCATATAAAATTCCACAGCCGCACTCCCCACAAAGATTTGGCAATTAAGCACAAGTTCAATTAAGAACTCTCCCCTATAAAATGTCATTCCCGAAAGAACAACAAGAGCGACCTTACTTTCACAAGAAAAGAAGGATTTCTTTGGACATAACAAATCACATGTGAATATGAATTTGAATCCAAAAATACTCAATTAAATTAACCACAAGAAAACCCGTGATTAATTTAATCGGAAATGCTCAACATAAGAGAACTTACGGAGCCGCACAGTATATACATAAAGAATATGGATCAGGGAAGATCAATACTGCGGAATAGACAAGGATTCATTCTATTTTCCATCATTATTTGCACAATGACGTACAATAGACATAATCCTCGTAAACAAAAGTTCATCATATCTTCCATCAATACTTGCATAATGACATAATAGGCTTAAAACCTTTGTCATGTCAAAAGTTCATTCACTCTTTTATCAATACTCGCATATTGACATACGAAAGACTTAACTTTTGACAAGGTATGGTACAATTATAATTCACGGACGCAAACACACATATCCCATAACATATTGCAATATATAAAACCATAAAGATTAATACTGCAAAAATCATCTTCCAAACAACTTTTTAGAATTTAATCAAATAAACCTAAAAAATAAAGATGAAAACACTGGACATAGATATGTGTAATCACAATAATGGCTATTCCAAAAACTAGTTATTCTTCCTAAAAACACAAGGATAAAATTCTCATAAGAAGATTTACTAAACAAAGTAAAATCATAGTTCATTGAGAACCTCATACCTTTCAATGAATCCGTCAATGAAGGTATCACTGATTTCCTTTACTCTCTTGACCGTAGACACACCATGTTCGTGAGTTAGAACACTAACTTTACGATCAACAACCCGAGCAAGCTGTCTAGACTTGACACAGTCCATGATGAGCTTCTTTTGATTCCATATCAGAATATTCTGATTAGCAAGGATTCTGGCCTGACCATCTAAGAGTTGGTTTATTTGCAGTTTAAGATTCGCAAACTCGACCTTTGAATCGTTTTGAAAATGAGTTAAATTCTTGACATAATCATCAATCCAGGAGTTGTGATCCTTTCTTTCAAGCATCTTCTTTTGAACCAGCTCTTGAATTGACTCACGTCCTTGAGTGTCTTCCTCCACATCAAGATGCACTATCTCTTGAGATTTTGCAGAGTTCTCCATATATTTTTTGATAGGGATGGAGTAACACAATAAAGAGTATATATGTGTTTGTAAACAGGAGAAGGAAGCTCTTGTTTTGGAAACCCTATGAACTCACAGAAGTAGGACACGGACATTCACGGACCGTTCACAAGAGAGGGACGGATTTGAACTAAATCCAATACGAGGAAAAACACAAAGTTTGTCAATTATTTCTCAAAAATCCTTTTAGAGCCTGAGTTATAAAACAGTCTTTCATAACTTTTATTGATTGACAAAAGAAAACGACACAAAAAGACGTACAACAAATCTTGAGGCTCCCATAGTCATCATCCTTGTACATCTAAAGATAAATTCAAGGATGAGATTACCTAAGGTTAGGTAAATGAGTGAGAAGTAATCTCACTAGCAAACATGGGGAGAGGGTTGTACAGGTCCTTTGACCGTTTTACTTGTATATTCCCCTTTTTTCATTTATTATAACGTATTCCATAGGAATTAGTCATAAACTCTTTCAAAATTCCATCTGAAGGATTTTTCTGAGGACTGAGTCTAGGACCTTTAGAAATAGGTTCCAGAAAAAGGAATTTGGAGGATTTCCATTTTCTTGATCTAGACTTACCAGACTTGTTCTTATGAACACAGGGAAAGTCTTCATTAGTGGCATAAGAGTTTATACCATAATGAGGAACATACAACCTGTGATGATTTCTTGAAGAGAGATCATAAGATTTCTGGTTGTTTTGTCGGCAAGAGATTCACTGTAGATGTCCTCAGACGATTTACTCCATTGACAGTAGAAAGAAGAAAATTATGGAGATTAGAAATTTGTTTCCTCCTAGCAAAACAGTGAATAGCATAGTGATTCTTTTTCCCACAGAATGAAAACATCGTGATTGCCTTGATCCAAACCTTCATCCTTCACATGCACATTTTGCAAGTGATTCTCAGTAGGTACTTCCTTGTAGGAATTTTTCTTTACACGAGGTAAAACCTTGTGAGTATCAGGAGAAGGTGTAGAGAATGATTTAAGAGAGTTTTCCTTTTTCAAGGTGTCACACTGTTCTTGGGCAATTGTAGGGATGCAACAAGTTTCTCTTTTTCATCACGATAGTTGTTTATTTCTGATGAATGTGTATCGATCAAACGTTTTTCTCTAATTGAATCTTCCTTGACAATATCCCCAAGAATACTAATCTTTTCACGCTGTAGAGAAGTTTCCTGAAGGAGTTTTTCGATATTGTTGGAGAAGGACTCGATGATATTATAGAGTTCACGTTCTCGACCAAGAGACTTTTCAAATTTAGCAATGAGCTGAGCATGATCCTGAAAATCAATAGTCTCGGTTGAATTTTTTGAGATTCTGGTGAGCTCCTTTTCAGCTTTTGCGATAGTGTCAACGTCTCTTTAGAGGAACAGATATCAACATTTGATAGATCCTTTTTTCTACCTCGGGATTCAGAAGAATCAATGAAGGAATAATCCTTTAAGGTGACCCCAAGACATTTGACATAGTTAAAAGCTTTGGAAGGCATTTTGGTATGCTTATATGCCAGAGATGAGTTTTGTCCACATACTCAGATTTCTACAAACACAAACTGATAAGGTCTTTAGACGTGTTTGCCTGCTCTGATACCAATTGAAAAAGCGGGGGTCTAACAACCACACCTAATATTTCGATTAGCAATCTGTATGGACTAACTCTAATATACTTTCAAGAGAATCAACTAGACAGTCAGACTCGATTTTAAGAAAGATATATCAAGGAGTTAATTATCTCAATCTCTAATTCAATCTCAATCAGCAAATAGAAATCTGCGAGCCCGATTGAATATAAGAGATATAAACTTGGATGGTACCAAAGACCAATATCCAAGGATCAATCAATTTCCAATCAACAACCAAAGGTTGGATTTCATAATTGATCAATTCAACGCACAACATGTGATATTTCAATTATATAAAAAAATATAATGCGGAAAAGAAATAACACATACACCAGAAGTTTTGTTAATGAGGAAACCGCAAATGCAGAAAAACCCTGGGACCTAGTCCAGATTGAACGCCACACTGTATTAAGCCACTACAGACACTAGCCTACTACAAACTAACTTCAGTCTGGATTGTAGTTGAACCCTAATCAATCTCACACTGATTCAAGGTACAGTTGCGCTCCTTACGTCTCTGATCCCATCAGGATACTACGCACTTGATTCCCTTAGCTGATCTCACCCATAACTAAGAGTTGCTACGACCCAAAGTCGAAGACTTTAAGAGACAAATCTGTATCACACTGAAAAGTCTACGGTAATAGATAAATCTATCTCCCAGAGAAATACCTACGAGTTTTTGTTCCGTCTTTTGATAAGTTAAGGTGAACATGAACCAATTGATAAACCAGACTTATATTCCCGAAGAAAAACCTAGTATTATCAATCACCTCACAATAAACTTAATCGACTAGCGAAACAAGTTATTGTGGAATCACAAACGATAAGACGAAGTTTGTTTGTGATTACTTTTATATCTTGCCTATCGGAGAAATCAATCTCAAGCCAATCTTACGATTGTACTTAGTACGATAGAAACAACAAGATCAGATCACACAACTACAAGAAAAGTAGTATCGGTCTGGCTTCACCATCCCAATGAAGTCTTCAAGTCGTTAACCTACAGGGTCTCGGTAGAAACCTAAGGTTAAAGGAGAATCGACTCTAGCTAATACAACTAGTATCACACAGGAGGTGTGGGGATTAGGTTTCCAGTTGCTAGAGTTCTCCCTTATATAATCTTTCAAATCAGGGTTTGCAATCAATGTTAGCTTAGTAACAAAGCATTCAATATTCACCGTTAAATGAAAACCTGATTAGGTTCTAGCTAATATCTTTCAACCGTTAGATCGAAACTTAGCTTGTTACACATAAATGAAATGCACGTTTATCTAGGTTCGTGTAACCGTATCCAAACATGTACATCTAGTTGGTTCAATAGTAGTTAACCAAATGGTAGATACCAAATATAAGCATCAACACGTGGCACTTGATTAAGACATCAATAACATACAACTCTACATCAATGTACACTACAACCATTCTTTGTTAGCTTAATTATTAAGCTAGGGATATTATAGTAATTAGCTTTGTACCTCTTTCCTTTATAAAGAAAGAGATTAGGTTAGAAAAGGGGGCTTCTTCTCTTTTCATCGGTTTTTACCTCTTTCACTTGCAGAGCTCCTCATTAATGGAGACTCTTCTTACGCATAATAAAATGACTAACCCGTGGACGTAGGCCTGAGTATGCCGAACCACGTTAAATCTAATGTCAACATTTCACTATCTCTCACCTCTTTCTTCTTACATTTCATGTATCATTCCATTGATACCATTTTCACCATTAAATCAGATTTGGTTGTGCTACTGGATTTTCAGTAGTCACACTCTCAAGGCTAGCAACTCTTTCCTTCTATGTTGTTTTCTAGGAATGTTACTTTTGATGAAACCCACCTGTGTTTGGAAGTTAATCAGTAGTAGTTTGTCACTTTGTCTTGCCTAGCTAGTACAGCTTTTGACCAAAATTCTGATCTAAGAGTACTACTTACACTGCTTCTCCCTCTCTCTCTAAATCAAAAAGACGGTACATCTAATTTTGTCTAGATAAGAGTTTGGCTAACAACTTTTAAATCGGTCCAAAAGGTTTTTCGCTTTGTTTTTCTTTTCAAAACTTTCTTTCTTTTTATATGCAAGTTCAAAACTTTCAGAAAGCCACTGCAGGTATAGCTATGTTTACAACATTGTTAGTACGCATATGCAGCTAGCTGCATCACTAGTTAGGTTAAAGAATTGGTGATGGTGAAATTGCACAGAGAGATAGAGAAAGAGACTACTAGTGTTCTCTTTCAAGGTAAAAGCTATATTTAACTGACATTTGATTTTTACTATGATTAACCATCAATATGTGGTGATAGATCATTGAAGTAACTTACTATCCCATCACAGGGATTAGTGTCTTTGTCATCTCCGTATATCGATGTCAAAAAGTTATGAAACAACATCAGAAATGTACACATCTTCAATGATCTATCACCACATATTGATGGTTAATCTTATCTTTAGACCACTCGCACGGCAACACACATGCTCTCTAGTATACTAGTGTTTTTATGGTGATGATGATTGATGCATCACAAAGTGGCTCAAACTAAGGGGAAATCCGGCAATGTGTATTACGTGGCGTGTTCTATTACTGATATGATGTTTACGTAAGGCAACTTTGTGCCGGTTCCTTCTAATTGAATTTAATGACTCTATGGTGTATATATAACATTATGCCTTCATACTGGTACTACTTTGGTTGTACCTAGAACCTTTGCTAGTGTTTGTTTTGCATGCTTACGTTTTAGATAGTCGTGTCGCTCTCTAGTAATACGTGTTGCTGGTTTCTTCAAACTCTTGGTGGTACTTTCTTCCAGTTTCGGTCAAGACATTGTAGATGGCTTTGTTAAAAGAGATTAAATTGTTTGTTTTCTTGATCTAACTGTAGTATAAACAAAAGTAAATCAAAATTTAGCATCTTTAAAGTGCCAATGAACTTGTAAATTCCAAGATACATTTTGTTTCTATAAAATTACAATATAGAAACGATTTGTAGAATTGCACATTTTTTCCAAGCAAATTCCCTAAAAGACTAATAATTTTGACATCCCTAGAATATTAGCATTTTGTATCTCCATGTTAGCAGTCATGATTGTTTATTATCTTTTATTATCAACAAAAATAATAAACACTTTTCTTGATATAAAGAAAAAAAAAAGGGCCTAGAAATGTTTGGGTCAATGACATGGAAGGGATTGCTAAGATTCTAACGGATCATTTCAGTTTTATCTCTTCTTCAACTGAACCAGACACTTCCCCATATATATATATATATATATCCTTAACCCCATTCATGTTTGCATAAACAATACATACAATTAATGCTTAATGAGAACCTCTATTTAATGGCAACTGCAAGATGAAATTTAGCTTATATAAAGACAACTCTCTTTATTGATGTTTAGAAAATCTCTCAAAATTAAACACAAGTTCTAATCTTGCTCATATGATCAACCACAACTTTGGTGATCATATATATATATAACCATGAATTCCTTTTCCTAGTTCTATTACCTTATTACATGTCTTTCATTTTCTTAGAACTAGATGACTTCTAATTCCCTTAGGATTACATCAATTTCCTAATCTTGTCCTAACCAGCTTGTTAGTGACTTCTATGTTGAAGTTAATCCAACATTCTCCCCGTTAAGCTTCAACCTTACCCGTGACATATCTTGTACTCCAATCAGTTGTCTCATATCTTCAAACTTGATCCGAGCTAATGCCTTTGTCAATATGTATGCTTTCTGCTCAGTTCCTGGTATGTGTTCTACGTTAATGACCTCCTGCTCGATGCATTCTCGTAAGAAATGATACCTTTTGTGAATGTGTTTCGTCTTCCCATGAAACACTGGATTTTTAGTGAGTGCAATTGCAGACTTATTATCAATCTTGATGAGAACTTTTTCAGGTTCTCTTCCTTTGATTTCACCCAACAATTCTTGAAGCCATATTGATTGTTTAGCTGATTCTGTTGCGGCCATGAACTCAGCTTCGCATGATGACAGAGCTACTATGTCTTGCTTCTGTGAACACCATGTAATAGGTGCTTCTCCTAGATAAAATATATGACCAGTTGTACCTTTTCCATCATCTTGGTCAATATTATGACTGCTGTCACTAAACCCAACAATTCCTTTTGATCCTCCTCGACCATACTTCAATCCATAGCTGATTGTTCCTCTTAGATATCTTAATATCTGTTTTATTACATCACCATGAGACTTGCGTGGACTCTGCATATAGCGGCTTGCTACTCCCACAGAGAAAGCCAAATCTGGTCTTGTGTGTAATAAGTATCTAAGGCATCCAACATTTCTTCTATAACTTGTTGGATCAATCTCTGCTTCTTCTTGTGCCTTTGAAACTTTAAGTCCAAACTCCATTGGTATCTTCGTTGGATTACAAGTTTCAAGTCCTGCTTCTTTCAGAATTTTCCTTGCATAAGCTTCTTGTTTAATCTGAATCCCATCTACTCCTTGATGGACTTCTATGCCAAGGTAATAAGTGAGTTTTCCGAGGTCTGACATCTCAAACTTTGATGACATTTCTCTCTTGAACTCATTGATCACCTTAAGGGAGTTGCCAGTCAAAAATAGATCATCTACATAGACTGCAATCACAAGAAGCGTTCCTTTTTATTTTCTTCTGTATACTGATGTTTCTTTAGAGCACTTAACAAATCTGATTTCTCTTAAGATTTGATCTAACTTTGTATTCCAGGCTCGAGGATCTTGTCTTAGACCATATAGAGCTTTTGATAACTTATAAACCTTATGCTCTTGTCCTTTTACTTCAAAACCTTCTGGTTGTTCAACATACACATCTTCTCGCAATTCACCATGTAAGAATGCTGTCTTAACGTCTAAGTGGTGAATTTCCCATGAGTTTGATGCAGCTTCTGCTATTAAGAGACGAATTGTCTCTAGTCTAGCAACTGGTGCGAAAACTTCATCAAAGTCTATGTCGGATTCTTGAACGTATCCCTTAGCTATAAGTCTTGCCTTATATTTGTTAATAGTTCCATCAGCATTTCTTTTAACCTTGAAGATCCACTTAAGACCAATCACTTTTGCCCCACCTGGCTTATCAACTAGAAACCAAGTCTTGTTTTTGTTGATTGAAATAATTTCTTCTCTACATGATTGTGTCCATTTAGTCGAGACCTTTGCTTCTTGAAAATTCCTTGGTTCATCATTAACAGAAAGTAGCATAATCTCACATTCTTCTGCAGCTTGAAGAACATAATCCTCTAGATACTGTGGCTTTTGTATCTGTCTTGTTGATTTTCGCAGTGGAATGGGTTGAGTTATTTCATCGATCTCCTCCTCCTCTTCTTCTTCTTCTTCTTCTTCTACTTCTTCGTTATTCTCAGTGTTTTCATTATTCTCTTCTTCTTCTTGATTAACATCATTGTTTCCATTGGTATTAATGATTATGGGTCCTTTGCCTTCATCAATTACTTGACCCCATCTCATGTGAAACATTCCTGGATCCTTACTTGGTCCATCATTAGTTTCTTTCCAGTTCCAGTTTGCTTTTTCATAGAATACCACATCTCGACTCACTATTACTCTTTTCGTTGTTGGATTGAATAATATGTAAGCTTTGGATCCAGGCTCAATTCCTAGATGCACAAGAGTCTGAGATCGATCATCCAGTTTCTTAAGAGTTGCAGAATCAACTTTTGCGTATGCTTTGCAAAATGATTCACAGATCCTTGATTCATCGTTTATCTGTGGTAGCCCTCGAACCATCTTGTTCTGAGACATAGTTTTTAAGGTTCTGAAACTTATGTGTCCTAACCTTGCGTGCCACTTCCATGTCTGATCTTCCAGTCTTATATCCAGACACATTGGCCTTCCAATCATGAGACTTATCTTGTAGAGTCTATTCTGAGAGCGTGAGACTCTAACTAAAAGTCTTCCACTTGGGTCATGAACTGTTAGATATTCTCGCCGCATTCTAACATCACATCCAACTTCTGTAGCTTGTCCTAAACTTAGAATGTTGCTTTGTAAGTTTGGGATGAAGTAAATGTTTGTGACAAGCTTCTGTTCTCCGGTCTTGCTCTGAAATAGAATTTATCCTTTCCCTTCAATTTCTACAGAAGATCCATCCCCAAACTTCACTTTTCCTTTGATTTTCTCATTGAGTTCAGAAAAGTAGTGTCTCTTACCAGTCATGTGATTGCTGGCTCCATTATCTAAATACCAGATTCCTTCTTCTCCATCCTTTGATTCGTAGTTCTTTGGTATTAGTTTCCCTTCGTTTAAGAATACAACTTCGTGCATGAAAATAGCTGTATCTGCTTCCCTTGTTTCATTCTTGTTTGCTTCTTCCATCTTTTGTATTCTTTCAGGGCATACAGAGGAGAAGTGTCCTGGTTTATCACATCTGTAACAAATAATGTTTGATCTATCCTTCTTTTCTTTCCCTTGGTTTTGATCATTCTGACTTGTTGTTCTATCTTGTGAGTTAATCTTCCTCCCCTTCCTCGACCTCTGTTTACTCTACCACCTCTTCCACGACCTCTTCTTCTTGTCGCATACTTTTGTTGGTAAGAGTTTGTGTACAAGAGTTTTCCTTGAGTTTCTCCATTGTTTTCTTCATCAAGGATTCTCTCTTCATATGCTTTCAATCTTCCAATTATATCTTCATAGCTAATCTTCTTTAAATCTAAGACTTGTTCGAGAGAAGCTATGATATGAATAAACTTGGATCTTGGTAAACTATTGAGAAACTTCTTTACCAGTTTATCTTCATCAATGGATTGTCCAAGTGACGCAGCTTTTGAGGCTATCTCTGATAGCTTTCCTACAAAGCTATCAATAGTATCTGTTTCTTTCATCTTCACTCTTTCAAATTCAGACATTAAGGTTTGCAGACGGGCTTCTTTAACTCGATCAGCTCCGAGATTACGTGCCTTTATTGCATCCCAAATTTTCTTTGAAGTTTCCTGTTCACCAACTTGTAGAACAAGACATTCTGGTATTGCTTGAAAGAGTAATCCAATGGAAACATTGTTTTTATCTGGGTCAAATGTACCAGGTTCAATTGTCTCCCAAACTTTGTAGATTTTCATCAGTACCTTCATTCTCATGGCCCATACTGTGTAGTTTGTGGCATTGAGGATTGGAACTTGTATTGATGGTGGCGTGAAATCTTTTGCACGTATGATGGTGCTCTCGTCTCCCATGGATAGGTGTAGACAAGCTCTGATACCAATTAATGGCAACTGCAAGATGAAAGTTAGCTTATATAAAGACAACTCTCTTTATTGATGTTTAGAAAATCTCTCAAAACTAAACACAAGCTCTAATCTTGCTCATATGATCAACCACAACTTTGGTGATCATATATATATAGAACTATGAATTCCTTTTCCTAGTCCTATTACCTTATTACATGTCTTTCCTTTTCTTAGAACTAGATGACTTCTAATTCCCTTAGGATTACATCAATTTCCTAATCTTGTCCTAACCAGCTTGTTAGTGACTTCTATGTTGAAGTTAATCCAACACTATTATAGTTGAAATAAAATGTGTTGTTTTTGGTATGGCTCCTAATAGTTTTCCTGCTCCAGACAGGTTTCCAGCTATCTGTTTCCAAAAAACTGGGCTACTGTTGAGCCTAAAGTGGTTGAAATGAACTTGACATTTATTCTTATGAATCCTGTTTTGAGGCATGCGCAAATGTTTTGAGGCATACTTATGGTGCCAAAATAGGGTCACTAGGTAAAAAAAACCATCAGTCTGTGTCCACCTGTTTTTTATAATGGTATAATTATGCCCTTACTTACTTGGTGTTAATGATTCTGATTAGATCTTAATGTCAATGACTAATTAGCAATGTTAATGATTGATTAAAATTAAGTTATTAGTGGTAAATTGGTAGAGAAATCGTATTTGTGTGAGAGAGTTAGGGCTTTTGAGAGGAAAAAGAATAAGTGAATAAAAAAACCTGGGTTTTGAGATTTTAGTGAATAGAAGTGACCAAAATGTGTAATTCAAATCAAATTCACATGTATACTTTGTAAAAATGTTTAATTTCCACTTAGGTTGAATTCTTATCTAAATAGAATTTTAATTTACAAACTTTTTTGGATGTTCAGTGCTGGGTTCGGCTATAAAATTACTAGTCGAATCTTGTTGGTAAGAACCGTTCGGTTGATTTTTCTAAAGGCGAACCTAAGTGTATGAAAAAATTATTTGACGTTTGGCTTATTCGAACGGCAACTGTTGTTGGCTGAACTTGTAATTTGTAGTTTGGTTTTTTATAAGTTGCGACTTATAGAGTCATGTTCGGCTTATTATGATACAATCGAACTTGGTTGTGTAAAAACAAAAGCTATAGGTTCGGCTATACAACTGCATTTCCAATACGAGGGAACCTTACAAGATAAAGGTTCAGATTGCAGTTTAGATATCATATCAGACGAACCTTGCCTTGATGAGATATTTGTATAGGTTTGTCTAGTAATCTAGCTTTTCGAACTAGCCGAACATGGATTTTATCTGAAATAAATAAGGTTCGGCTGAAACTAATATATCGGATAATCAGCAGAACCTAAAGGTCTTCTTCATTATAAACTGGCTTCGACTGAAACGTGAAATTTCAATACCAGACGAATTGTTCTTCTGAAACATTAAAAAAATAAACAATGATATGAGTTCTAACATGCATATTTAAATCTCTTGTGAAACTCTCCACATGACTCATTTTATACTTGTGGTTTTAATCAATGATCAAAGACTTATGAATCACAATTGCGGATGAGAAATAAAATCAAAACGGTTTGATAATAATTAGTTTAGGTTATAAATAAAAAATGATTTTCGATCATGATTAGTTTAGGTTTACGTTTTAAATTTAGGTAAATAGTATTTAAGTAATTTAAAATAATTAAGGATTATTTAGTAATCTACCCACGACTAGGGCACTCCTTATAAACATACCCTAAATATAAAATGATTTTGTATGTTTCTTTCTTATTTTCCTAATCACAAAAGATAGTTCTCCAACATTGACTTTTGAGTTTCGAACTATTAATCTTTGTGATTTAGTCACGAATTCATTTTAAATTAATAGCTAATGGTGTTTAAACCTATTTTTGAGAAAAATTGTGTCACCTTTCTAATTTGTTTTTATCTGTAGTAGACAGATTATAGATAACATTCTAGTGGCTCAAAAGATGATTTATCTTGAAGGTAGTAAATATTTTGTATCAATATCGTATCAGCTGGGTTTTATACACCTACACAAAAGATTATATCTATTTTTATCGGCAATACATTATTAGATTTTTTTTAATATTTATTATTTATAAAACATAAAAATAATTTTAAATATTTATAGAACCATAATCGAAAATAATAATTATTATAAACTTATCTTACTCTTATAAAATAAGAGGTTGTTTATTAGAGGCATGTTTGTAAAACGATCAACAACAAAATCCAAGCACTGACAGGAATGTCTGTTAGCCAATCAACGTTACATCTATAATAACTACATCCACAATAATCATATATGGACTTACCAAAGTTAGTAAAGTTACTTTTTTGAACTAACAGTTAAAAATCCATAATCAAAAGTGAAAAAGCAGAGGTACAACAACCACACCCAGTATTTCGTTCGGCAATCTGAGAGGACTTACTCCAATATACTTTCAAGAGAATCAACTACACAGTCAGACTCAATCTTATAGAAAAGTATATAAACACTACACCAAATTTTGGGATTAGAAACAGAAATGACCCGTTACAAAAAGGGGTTGTAACGGCTGTTGCCTGTTGCAAAAGTGTGTTACATTTTTTTGTAACGGCTTTGTTGCCGTTACGAATTTTGTTTGTAACGGCTCTCGTAACAGCTGTGAGCCGTTACTAATATGCCACGTGGTAACAGCTTCGGCCGTTACGAATTTTTTTTGTAACAACGCAGTCGTAACATTCTCAAGTCGTTACTACGTGGCACATTGTAACAGCTTGCAGTCGTTACTACGTGGCAGGTTGTAACAGCTTGCAGCCGTTACGAACTTTTTTGTAACAGCAAAAAAATTACTGCCAGTCAACCTTGACCTGGTCAATATTCATTTTCTGCCGGAAATAAGCCGAAATTTCTATTACCTTGCATCACCTTTCATGTCATCCATCATCCACATTCAACAATCAATTCATATCACATTCAACAATCAATTCGCATCGCATTCAACCAATTCATGTCAAAGAAAGAACACAAATTCGTCTAAGTACAATTTTTTTTTGTTAAGTACACAAATTCTTCTAAGTACCAATTTTTTTGTTAACTGTTCTAAATTTCTAAGGGAATACATAGAAACGTATTAACTTCATACATAGAAACTTACAAAACTTCGCACTGCTTTATTCTCCAACCTTTCGATCAAAAAATGCATCATTCAAATAACGTGCGAACACAAAAAATGTATACTTAGATGTTGGAAGTAAGCAAAAACTAAAAGAGATGACACACCCAATAAACTTGAGCAGTAATGAAGTTATTGCTGCAAGGAAAGGCACCGATAATTAACTAGTTAACTGCATTTCTGGTCATACTTTTTCTTAACACATTCACTGGCCTACAGAAAAGAAAAAGATTCGATTGAAGTATAGGCATAGAAACTAGTACAAGAAAAAGATTATTGTACTGAACTGATTTAACTAGTTAATTATGGATAAGATTATTGTACTGAACTGATTTAAAAGACTCAATAACGATATTCTCTATGCCAGCATGCGAGCTTAGATCTTTTCTTCTTCCAATTTCACCCAGACATAATAAGAACATGAACAATTACTTTAAGATAAAACTGGTAAGTTGTATACTGAAAAAGCTATTACACAAGGTACATTTATGAGCTATTATAAAGGTACTTTGTATGAGTATACTAATTTGTGTTCCAAGGTCTAACTCAGAACTTGGCTTCTAAACATAAAAATCAGGGAACTTATCCATGAAAGGAAAATGACAACACTTAACATTTAGCAGGCAATGAAAATCTTACAGAATTGGTACTGCAATCATCTTTTAATCTTTTTGTAAGCATTTCTACTGTAGATCCACATTTCTGGTCACCAGCTGCAAGGTAGAGGATAGCAACACACTGAGCTACTGAATAAAGAGCCTGTTTTGCAAGCCCACCAGACTGTGGAGATGGCTTGGCACTTGAAAGAAGAGATTCTAGTAAAGCATCAAAGCTTGTGTTTGCTGAATGGACCAAGCCAGCAAAAGTACTTTGCAGGGCTTGCACAACAGAAGGAAAGTGTTTCATGAAGCGATCAACAAATGCAGGATAAAGTAACATCATAAAGTTAAGGGAACTACCTGCAAGGCATGCCCCTGCAACAATGAACTCCTGATTAAAGTTAGAGCTTGTGGAAGAACTTTGTTCCTAACAGTCAAACCAACATTGGGACTGGACTTTCTATCTGTCATCAACGTAGAACACATGACCAATGCAAGAGCCGTCATATGCAAATATGAGTCGCTGTTAACATGAAAAGCAAGGTCTCAGAACAGAAAATGCACCAACCTGTATAAGAAAGAAAAAAAAGAAAAGGATAAGATACGGAAAGGAAATGGTTTGACAACACAATAACGTCTATTATTAGTTTTATTCCTACCTTTGTCTTGACATATTTTTCACGAAGCTGCCTATTTATGGATTTAATAATTTTTGAGACTTCTTGCTTCAGCAACCACCGTAGACTGTCAAACAGAAAATAAAACAAAAAGGTTTAGCATGACTAACGTATTTAAGCAGACTACGTACCAACATGGCACAAAAAAATAAATAAAACTATCTCACTTCAAGTACGAACTAAACTATCTTTATCAAATACTAGAGTGTTTGGAAGTAAATGCTACATTCTTAAAGATCGAGAACATAGAGGGAAATTCGATACCAAAAGTGATGAAGGTATCTTTCTTGGCTATGCTTCTGATATCCGTGGTTTTCGAGTGTTTAATCTCAGAACTCAAGTCATGATGGAATCTGCTAATGTCATCATCGATGATATTAGTTATTTTCAACATGATAATCCTCCTGGTGAACTGCCTCCAACCGAGACAATTGAGAAAGTCAAAGAAATACCAGAATCAGTTGAAGTTATCCCAACTGTTGTTGATCCTGATATTTCTAGTGACTAGGAGAAGAGCACTGATCAAGCTACTCTTGACGAACAAGAGCGTGTTGATAGACGCATTTATGTGTCTAATATGTCTCTATTGTATGTATTGTTAGTGCTCAATTTTGTATTTATTGTGTTCTTTTATGTCTTTGTAGGAATTTTTAGATAAATAAGCCCTTGCGGCGAAATGGGCTCAAAAAGCAGTGTTTTACACCCCGGAGAAATGTATCGTAGGCACCCCAGAAATGTCCCGGAGGAACCCCAGAAAATTACTGTTTCAGCCCCAAAAATTACTATTTCCACCCAAATTGCTAAGGGGACACCACTGTTTGCTAAGGGGACACCATATTCACGATTCAAAAAAAATGAATTTGGCGGGAAGAAAACATGCAGACACTGTTGAAGTTTGGTCGGATTGTTGGAGGAATTCTAGCGAGATTCAATCGCTGGAAATTATTGGGTTATGCCTGTTAAGGCTAAACAGGCCGAATGCAAATGATTTTAGCGATCAAGTTGGGCTGAAATGACCGGGAGAGAAGATCAAAGTCCAAACAGGGGATAGCAATATTTTTGGAAACAGAGAGAGAATATCGAGTTCTCTGTTGGGTTTGTGGAAGATACTCGAGTAAAGAGGGAATATATGGTACCTATATCGAATCCTAGAAGATTGAAAAAACGAAATATCTGCCATTAATGCGTGAACAGAGTCCACAGGGAAAGAAACATCGAATATGGCTGTGAAGAATATTGGAAGATATTCGGGATTAAATCAAGGATATTTTGAAGGTTTGTTGGGTATAAAAGGACCCCTTGGGTTTAGTAGAGAGGCTGTCGAGAGTTGGGAGGAGAGAAGGAACGCTGCAGAATCGAGAACCATGATTTCTCTCTGCTGTTGTTGCTGCCATTGATGAAGATGAAGAACATGAAGAACGGACTATCAGAAGCAGTCGTTTATCAACAGTGAAACGACTCGCAAGCGTGGGTCGCAGCACAGTCTAAACAGTAGCAGCACTTGTCATTTATCGTTCATTCTGAGACGCTTTTTGTGCGTCGCAGATTACAGTTTACACCATTTTCTCTTCTTCTCATCATTTGTAAACCACTTTTTGAGCAATAAATAATTATTTTGAGAGCATTTATACTATGATGAGCTAATTCCCTCGTAACCAAGGCAATGGAGGAAGCTATTCACGCAACATAAATGGGTAACTATTTCATTTAATTATATAATTCACCTAATCGCTGCTTTTGCGGAGTTTTAAATTGTTTGAATGATTGTCTTAATTATTTGTTATTCAGTTTGATAGGTTATGCTTGGTTTAATCTCTTGATAATCTATGCTTAAGGTTTACAAATAATGTTTGAGAATTTGTATGATTGATAGTGAATTAAAGATAAAAGAGGACTTAAGAATTGAATAGAGTTTTGAAATATTTATCATAATTCTGCGTAGTAGTGGAATCTAGTGTCTTGGTTACCTCTCGCCCAAATTGGTAATATTTTGTATAATTATTTATTAAGTCTAAAAAAAAATTATCCTTCACAAGTCCGGGAGTTTGAACCTCATTACTACAACCACGAAAATCATTAATCAAAAATGGCGCCGCGTACGCGGACTTGTATATAGATTGATTTTTTTTATTAGGTTTATTATTTTTTTTAGAATTGTTTGTTCCTTTTTACGTTTCTTTTTGTCTTTATTTTGCAGGTTCAAAGTGAAAACTAAGGACTTGGAGAGGAAAAAGCTTAAAGCGAAAAGCGAAAAGAGAAGAAAAAAAAAGGACAATTTTAGGATTTTATTTTTAATTTTATTTTTTTTTAGAGTGTGTGAGGAAAACTGTAATTTTTTTTTTTATTTATTTTGGAATTTTGGCTTTAAACAATTGGACTTTATTTTTTTAACCCTACGGAAGGGTATTATTAAAAAAAAAAATATTATATAAACTGTGTGCAGGGAAGGACGACGATTACTATATCGTCTCGGCCCCTCGGGTTCGCACACGGCATAGGAGTCGTGGCCCGAGTCGACGACAACGGTTCATCGCCCGTATGGTACGGGAGGTAAGTCCAATCGAAACACCCGCGAATCTCCTGCAAGCGGGTTACTGTCTGCCTTAAGGTGATAATTGTTTGAGGACGAACCGGACTGTCTTTATTTTCCTAGTAAAGGGCAAGGCCTGGCCTAAACAAGATAAGAGTTCGGATTTCATCACCGTTACCTTCTTGCCCGCCTTAGGAAAATGAAACCTAACGCGAACCCAAGCTTAAAATTTGGAAT
Organism: Papaver somniferum; assembly: GCF_003573695.1. Taxonomy (NCBI): domain Eukaryota; kingdom Viridiplantae; phylum Streptophyta; class Magnoliopsida; order Ranunculales; family Papaveraceae; genus Papaver; species Papaver somniferum. Next base: position 34,448,663 of record NC_039361.1, on the reverse strand, counting down.
AGAACGAGACCGATAGGGTAACGAGCTTAATAGGAAACTCGTTCGAAAAATATTGGTTGCTCTTTAAGCACACTCCAAAGTTCATGATGGTTTCTGTGAGTTGAATGCGTGACTGCGCCGCCTTGTGATAGCGGTGAGGCCTTGGGTATCAAAGCTCCACTGAGCTTCCCTCGCCTCAATTCAACTTACTTTGACTCGGATTGATTCCAGAGGGGTTTGCTCAAATTGCAACGAATTCCCTTTCGAAAGATAGAAGCTGGTCTAGAAACAATCTAAGTGGAGCCATCATGCTTTTTGTTTGCTAGAAATCTTTAGGTTTGTTTTGGTGGAGTCGAGTCAGCCTTGTTTGTGGTTGTGTAGAATTCCCTTGCAATTAAGAATGTCGAGCTGGTATGATAGAAGCCAATACAATGAATATCGACCTGAATTTGATTATGGACATCATCCTTTTTATGACCATGTTGGGAATAGTGGTTGGGAACGCCATCCTTTGGAAGGATATGGGTCATACCCTGGTGAGCCCAATTACTATCCACACATGCATCAGTCTTACGAGCAAGAAGATTATAGTACTAGTTCTTCGTCTCTAGAGGAGACAATCAAACTATTGAAAACTAGTCCCTATTATGATCCTTCTAAACCTGTTCTTCCTCTAGAAGAGTCTCTCAAACAATTAACTGAGAATACAAATAGGTTTGTGTTAGAAATGAATAAACAAAATGCACCCATGAGTGAACCTTTTATACACAATACCATAAGGAAGCCATGTGAGTCGATTCAAAAGATTTTATTAGAGGCCCAGAACAGAACTGCTCAAGGTAGTCTTAATTTCCAATATAGTGTTTCCAATAGTACCCTTGAAAATGAGGATAGTTGTTTGCCTAATTTAGAGGACGAGGTTAGAATTGGTAACACTACTTGTTTTGATAAGGTTCGATCTTTTTCATGTTATTATAGTGATGATTATGATGAGGATAGTATTGATGAAGAACATGAAATATGTAGGCATAGTGATCAGGAATTTGTTACTCCGATTGAGCTTTATAATGATAGTGTTGTTTCTAATAAAAATCCAAATAATTTTAATAATTATTCACCTATTCAAAAGGACGAGGATTTAACTAGAGATACCACCGTTTTAGACGATGTAGTTCAATATCATTTAGCCTGCAGTATGTTGGATAATCCATTATTTGATGTGCCTATTAGTGAATCGGAGGAGGTAACTATGATTAAAACCTTAGTTTATGAGCCTTTCGCTGATAATCCTTTATATGATTGTGATGATGGTTTAGAGGAAAGAGTTTACCCTGAGAATACTGTTTTAGAATCTAGCGATTTAGAAACACTAGTCTTAGAAGATGATAAACTCGTAGAAATGAGTGAGGATGAACCCAACTTAGAAGAATCTATTGACCATTTCCAGGAATCTGATGACCTAGAAATTAGGGAAGTTGTGACTAATCTTTCTAGAGACACAGAAAACTCTAAGTTTGGGGGTGATTATCATTCTCCGTGTGTTTTAACTCTTAGTAAGTACCCTCCTGTAGGACTTGACATTTGTGCCTCAACCATCTTACAAGATTATCTTCATACACGTTTTTCTGAACCTAATGATGTCCAGAAAGAAGCTCAGTTGTTAGAAACCCATCCTCTGGTTGATGTGGTTAACCCAGGCTATGATACCAAGATTGACTTTGTTTTCCCACCAAAAACTTTTCAACCAATTGTGGGAACTTTTGATTTTAAGATGTGTCGGTTATTAAGTTTTGAGACTAAACCTAATCACTTTAGGATATTAGGGTTGACACATTTTCTTCAGGAAGACCACCTCTTTCATTGTGATCAGTTGTGTGAGTCAAATCTGATTGACTTAGAGGATCCCCAGTTATTCAGGTTGTTGTTATGTGCTTATAAGTTCTTAGTTGAGTTTTTCCAGACTCTAATACCTGAACCGGATCTTAGATTTGAGGAAATCCAACCGATGAAAACCTGTTATCTATACCCAGTTATAGAACCTGAACATGAGCCACAACTAGATGTAGTTGTCTTAAACAAGGGTATGTTTGGCATCTTTTTGGTCTGTTGCAGTTTCCTCTTCTTGTGGGTAATAATTTTTGATCCAGATGACCCACAGTTATTCCGACTACTTCTATATGATTCTATGAGGTGACTAATTCCTTCCGATGTCTGGCTGAAGACTTTAAACTTAGCACTTCTTGGGAGGTAACCCAATCTCATGCAACCCGGTAATATCCTTCCTTCACTCTTTTGCTTCAAATGGTAACTGTCTCTCCTTGTTCATGCTTTTAATGTCATCTTTAGAACATTGAGGACAATGTTAATTTTAAGTTTGGGGTATGGGAGAAACTTTTTAGTTGCAATAAATAAATTCCAGAGCCTAGAAATTTACGCCTATTAAGGATAGCACTAACCAATCTAAGTGGATGGAAACATTTTTGTTTTAGGAGTTGAGGAACCAATCTGACTAGATGGAAACATTTATAGAGTCTATTCATAAAAGCACAGAGCTCAGGTGTTAGAAATAACATGATAATTTCGCCATATCTTGTCGAGTCCTTTTCACTTTATATTTTTAGTTTTCTTTTGTTTCAAGTGATTTGGTGGGGAACACGATTCAAGTTGTTACCTTTGCTAGGGTGAAATAGAGTGACTGAGTTACCTTTTCCAAAAAAAAAAAAAAAAAAAAAAAAATTTAGACCAGACCAGTTAGACCAATCGGAATAAGTATTAACACTTGGATAGCAATATGCGTGTGTTCTCCCTGTTTCCGTCGCCTAAGCAAGCGTGGAATGCAGGACCCGTGGGAACTATCGTGTAATCTGCTGACAAGAAGCATGCGCTTGGATCCAAAAGATCTATTCATGCCGATAAGTTAAAAAAAAATGGTTATTGTTATGTGTAGTCAACTGTTGGTTCCCTTGTATTTGCCAGTTTGTTGATCTAGATTTAAGTTATTAACCACTGGTTCCCTTGTATATGCCAGTGTGTTAATATTAGTCAGACCGGTATCTCAGTCATTTAGGTTAGGTTCATCTTGGCAGAGGCCTTCAGACAGATATGGGAAACACCGTTCGCTTTTCAACCATCTACATTTTTATTTTTCCATCTTCTTAATCTTTTCATGTGATTAGTCTGACTCCGAGTATGATGTCCATCGTGAAACTATGTTAGTAGAGCTCTGTCACTTATATGAATTTTAGTATGCTTGAGTGCAAACTCGTATACAGCAATTGGAATTTTGCATCAGGGTTCTTCCTCTTAGAGTCAATAATTGTATGCCAACCAAGGATGTTCTTTAGTGCTTTCCAAGGTTCTGCGTAGATAGCTAGGGTCTGGAGTATTGGTTTTTTGTGGGTACACCTTTGATAAACCCACCCGAGATTAACTCGGTCACTTTTCAAGAATAAATTTTGCTCGAGGACTAGCAAATAATAAGTTTGGGGGTGTTGATAGACGCATTTATGTGTCTAATATGTCTCTGTTGTATGTATTGTTAGTGCTCAATTTTGTATTTATTGTGTTCTTTTATGTCTTTGTAGGAATTTTTAGATAAATAAGCCCTTGCGGCGAAATGGGCTCAAAAAGCAGTGTTTTACACCCCGGAGAAATGTATCGTAGGCACCCCAGAAATGCACCGGAAGAACCCCAGAAATGTCCCGGAGGAACCCCAGAAAATTACTGTTTCAGCCCCAAAAATTACTATTTCCACCCAAATTGCTAAGGGGACACCACTGTTTGCTAAGGGGACACCATATTCACGATTCAAAAAAAAATGAATTTGGCGGGAAGAAAACATGCAGACACTGTTGAAGTTTGGTCGGATTGTTGGAGGAATTCTAGCGAGATTCAATCGCTGGAAATTATTGGGTTATGCCTGTTAAGGCTAAACAGGCCGAATGCAAATGATTTTAGCGATCAAGTTGGGCTGAAATGACCGGGAGAGAAGATCAAAGTCCAAACAGGGGATAGCAATATTTTTGGAAACAGAGAGAGAATATCGAGTTCTCTGTTGGGTTTGTGGAAGATACTCGAGTAAAGAGGGAATATATGGTACCTATATCGAATCCTAGAAGATTGAAAAAACGAAATATCTGCCATTAATGCGTGAACAGAGTCCACAGGGAAAGAAACATCGAATATGGCTGTGAAGAATATTGGAAGATATTCGGGATTAAATCAAGGATATTTTGAAGGTTTGTTGGGTATAAAAGGACCCCTTGGGTTTAGTAGAGAGGTTGTCGAGAGTTGGGAGGAGAGAAGGAACGCTGCAGAATCGAGAACCATGATTTCTCTCTGCTGTTGTTGCTGCCATTGATGAAGATGAAGAACATGAAGAACGGACTATCAGAAGCAGTCGTTTATCAACAGTGAAACGACTCGCAAGCGTGGGTCGCAGCACAGTCTAAACAGTAGCAGCACTTGTCATTTATCGTTCATTCTGAGACGCTTTTTGTGCGTCGCAGATTACAGTTTACACCATTTTCTCTTCTTCTCATCATTTGTAAACCACTTTTTGAGCAATAAATAATTATTTTGAGAGCATTTATACTATGATGAGCTAATTCCCTCGTAACCAAGGCAATGGAGGAAGCTATTCACGCAACATAAATGGGTAACTATTTCATTTAATTATATAATTCACCTAATCGCTGCTTTTGCGGAGTTTTAAATTGTTTGAATGATTGTCTTAATTATTTGTTATTCAGTTTGATAGGTTATGCTTGGTTTAATCTCTTGATAATCTATGCTTAAGGTTTACAAATAATTTTTGAGAATTTGTATGATTGATAGTGAATTAAAGATAAAAGAGGACTTAAGAATTGAATAGAGTTTTGAAATATTTATCATAATTTTGCGCAGTAGTGGAATCTAGTGTCTTGGTTACCTCTCACCCAAATTGTAATATTTTGTATAATTATTTATTAAGTCTAAAAAAAATTATCCTTCACAAGTCCGAGAGTTTGAACCTCATTACTACAACCACGAAAATCATTAATAACGTGTCCCTCCACGACACCTCTGGGTTCAAAGGAATCATGATCCCAACAGTATTATTGGAGAAAGAGCTTCTACAGCTAAGACTAGAGGGCAACTTCAAAACATGTGTAATTTTGGTTGTTATCTGTCACAAGTAGAACCGAAAAATATTGATGAAGCTCTGAATGATCCCTTTTGGGTGAATGCAATGCATGAAGAGTTAAATCAATTTATAAGACAAGACATATGGGAACTCGTACCTTTTCCCTCCAATGTCAATATTATTGGAACAAAATGGATATTCAAGAACAAGTCTGATGAATTTGGAACAATTATCAGAAATAAAGCCAGACTTGTCGCTCAAGGATATTCACAAATTGAAGGTATCGACTTTGACGAAACCTTTGCTCCTGTGGCACTCCTTGAGTCCATTAGACTTTTATTAGCTCATGCTTGTTATCTCAAGGTTAAACTTTTCCAAATGGATATAAAATCCGCGTTCCTAAACGGAATTCTAAAGGAAGAAGTCTATGTTGCTCAACCTAAAGGATTTGAAAACCTTGATTTCCCAGATCATGTTCTTAAGCTCAAAAAGGCATTATATGGGTTAAAACAAGCACCTAGAGCCTGGTTTGAAAAACTTACCACTTCTCTTATTAGAAAAGGTTTTTCAAGAGGTGGAGCTGATAAAAATTTGTTTACCAGATGGAGTGGGAAAAATATTGTCATTGCTCAAGTCTATGTAGATGATATCATCTATGGTTCAACTTCAGAGAAGCTTGCAAAGGATTTTCAAGTTTCACTTGCTAAAGAGTTTGAAATGAGCAATGTTGGTGAGTTAAAGTTCATTTTAGGATTACAGATTCAACAACATAAGGATGGAATCTACTTATCTCAAGAAAAATATGCAAGGGATCTTGTTACAAGATTCGGTGTAGATAAGTCAAGTCCGAAACTGACACCTACGCCCACTACTGGTAAACTACACAGAGATGAGAAAGGAGTAAAAGTAGATCAAAAATTGTATCGATCTATTATTGGTAGCCTTTTATATCTTACAGCCACTAGACCTGATATTTCTTTTAGTGTTGGTTGTTGTGCTAGATTTCAGGCTAATCCAAAGGAATCTCATCTTGCAGCTGCAAAGAGGATCATACGATATGTCAATCACACTGTCGGGTATGGTCTATCTTACACTTTTGATACTAACACTGACCTTTCTGCTTATTCAGATGTTGATTGGGCAGCATGTGTAGAAAACAGAAAAAGTACATCAGAGGGTTTCTACTATGTAGGACTGAATCTTGTGGCTTGGCATAGCAAGAAACAGAATTCACAATCCCTGTCTACATGTGAAGCAGAATATATTGCAGCTGGCTCATGTTGCACTCAACTTCTTTGGATGAAACAAATGCTAGCTGATTATGGAATTGATAATGGAATAATGAAGATCTTTTGTGATAACTTTGGTGCGATTCGAATCACTGAGAATCCCGTTAAGTACTCAAGAACAAAGCACATTGATATAAGGTGCCATTTTATTCGAGATCTCTATGAAAATGGTATCATAAATATGGAATTTGTGCCTTGCGAACAATAATTGGCTGATATTCTCACCAAACCATTAGACACTGCTACTTTCAACACTTACGGCAGTCTATTGGTGTTGTCTTAGTTCATTAATTGTTTCTATGACTCTTGCCCCTGTGCTTATCTCGATATTTTGGGCAATTGAGTTTGAAACTCCATTAAGTGTTTACTTCAATTCTGCATTTGTTTCCGTAGGATTGATTTTTCTGTCAGAGTTCTTTGTGTGTTGTGTCAAAAGACATCCTTCTTTTCTTTCGAAATTAAGGTCGCTCTTGTTGTTCTTTCGGGAATGACATTTTATGGGGGAGAGTTCTTTTTGAACTTGTGCTTAATTGTCAAATCTTTGTGGGGAGTGCGGCTGTGGTATATTTTAGGGGTTATCTTGTACCTTTACAAACTCTTTGATGAATGCATTTAGTTTCGGCTTTATGATTGCATCTAAATAAGATGATATACTTTTGCTTTCTTTTGGTCAAGAAATGTCTCTTTCGAAAATTTCATTAGGATCCCGTTCTTGTATCTTTGCCAATTTTATTGACAAAAAGGGGGAGAATTAATATGTAGGTCACACTACAAATACATATGGTTTTCGGATCATTATGTAAGGGGGAGTGGTTTCCATGTGAGATGGAGTATTGACTAAGGGGGAGTGATACATGTCACCATAGTATTGTTGTTGAAGTTGAGATACAATTGAACTTTGACGCTGTGTAATGATACTATGACACTGTATAACAATGATTGAGAACTATTGTTTTCTTGTTGTTATAGCTACGGATTTTCAACAACGATGATGCTAAACTTACAACCTTTGGGATCATTGGAGTACTTGGAAGTGACAAATATTTCGAGTAATGTTGAAGATTAGACATGTGGAATAGGAGCTACAAAAGTTAATTAATTTATTTTTTGTATTTCATATGTATTAATAGTTTTGTCACTAAAATTGACAAAGGGGGAGATTGTTAGAGCATTGCTCGGTCTAACTCGCATGCGTTGTTATCTCAAGCATGTTTGTCAATGTTAGTGATCAAAACTATAAGTCTTGATTTCTATCCTACATAGCTAAAGGTCTCGGACTATGATAGAAAGTGTAGTTGAGCTCAAGACTCCATGTCAATCATCATACAAGACGAAGGACTACTCAAGGAACTGGTGGATCTTCATCGACTAAAAGGTATGTGGAGACTTGAACTTATCTGTCACTCAAAAGTCTTTCTATTCTATCTCCTACTCTTGAGACAAAAGTCGTGCTGATGTATAGACTTTCATTATACACATTTGCTATTTCAAGCCGAGTTTAACTCGCCTATCTATTTCTCGAAATATGTGTTGGTAAGCTTTCGCTTTAGCCAAATTCATCTTTACCTAGTGACGAATGTCATGTTATGTTTCAATCACTTTGAAAATTGCCCTGACAAAAAATGGTCTGTGAATAACGGCTATATGACGTCCTCTAAGAATGTTTCAATGATTGAAATGAGAGTTTAGATTACATAACCATTGGTAGAATATAAGCATTGTTGTGGAAACACATATATGTATAAGTCCTTATTCCTTGAACCAAAGTTTGCGAACTTTGTTGATCAAGAGAAACGGAATGTGGCGTGAGCCAAGTCCGCGAACTGGCGGAAGTTCTCGACCTGAAAATTTCTGTTGAAGTTTGTGAACTCCTTCCGTGAGCTTAAGTCCGCGAACCCAGTCCACGAACTTGAGCAGGTTATATCTAAAATCGGTTGTTCTTGAACTCATGTTTATATAAACTAAGGAATGCTTTTGCAAACCGTGGCTATAAAGTTCATGAACCGATTCGAGTGAATCAAACCGTTTTTGCTTCGATTGTGTCTTGTGTAGTTACATAAGTTCTAAGCAATTGAACAACTCTCTAACTAGTTCGTTTGAGTCATTTGAGCTAGTTATGGTGAAGAAGAATATGGTTGATATGAAAGTGATCATATGGCTAACCGTTTGGTTAACTGTTGTTGAACCAACAAATGTTAATGTTTGGGAACGGTTCGTAAACCCAAAATTGGACATTTCATTTGTGTGTAACAAGCTAAGTTATCGATCCAACGGTTGAGAAATATTAGCTTGAATCTAATCAGGTTTTCATCTAACGGTGAATATTGAATGCTTTGTTACCAAGCTAACATTGATTGCAAACCCTGATTTGAAAGACTATATAAAGGAGAACTCTAGCAACTGGGAAACCTAATCCCCACACCTTACGTGTGATACTAGTTGCATAGCTAGAGTCGATTCTCCTTTAACCTTTGGTTTCTTCTTCTAAAAACCGGGTTAACGATTTAAAGACTTCATTGGGATTGTAAAGCCAGACCGATACTACTTTTCTTGTAGTTGTGTGATCTGATCTTGCATCTTCTATCGTTACGAGTACGATTGTAATAATCGGCTTGAAATTTATATCTCCGATAGGCAAGATAGAAAAGTAATTACAAACACTTCGTCTCATCGTTTGTGATTCCACAATATCTTTTTCGCTGCGTCGATTAGGATTATTGTGAGGTGATTGATAATACTAGGATGTTCTTCGGCAATATAAGTCCGGTTTATAAATTGGTTTTTGTTCACCTTGATTTATCAAAAGACGGAACAAAACTCATAGGTATATTCGTGGGAGACGGATTTATCTATCACCGTAGACTTTTCTGTGTGATACAGATTTGTTTATTAAAGTCTTCGACTTTGGGTCGTAGGAACTCTTAGTTGTGGGTGAGATCAGCTAAGGGAATCAAGTACGTAGCGTCCTGCTGGGATCAGAGGCATAGGAGCATAACTGTACCTTGGATCAGTGTGAGATTGATTGGGGTTCAACTACAGTCCAGACCGAAGTTAGTTTGGAGTACGCTAGTGTCTGTAGCGACTTAATAAAGTGTATGTTCAATCTGGACTAGGTCCCGGGGTTTTTCTGCATTTGTGGTTTCCTCGTTAACAAAATTCTGGTGTCTGTGTTATTTCTTTTCTGCATTATATTTTGTTATATAATTGAAATATCACAGGCTGTGCGTTGTTCAATCAATTAGAATATCCGACCTTTTGGTTGTTGATTTAAATTGATTGGCACTTGGATATTGGTCTTTGGTACCAATCAAGTTATCTCTCTAGTATTTGATAAAGACTCGCAGATTTCTATTTTCTTGAGTATAATCAAATTGAGAGATTGAGATATAAACTCTTTGATATACTTTTTATTTAGATTGAGTCTGACTGTCTAATTGATTCTCTAGAAAGTATATTAAAGTTTGTCCATACAGATTGCTAAGCGAAATATTGGGTGTGGTTGTTGTACCCCCACTTTTCATAAGGATACCACTATCTTTACTGAACACTCTTTATAGCACAATTACAAAGACATTATGATGATGCCGACAAGCAATATGCCACAAAAGACTATTATATTACTAGCACAATATGTCCACAACAATGTTAAAAGAATTATCACCATGTCAAACACATACTCGTACTTGTTATGGTGCTAAAATGTGACAGCACAAAAGACTGGACCTAAGGAACCTCGCTCCTTAACCAACACTATTTTATACCTTAGCAATCAAGAAACTTGTAATATAAAAAGAAAACCATCCCAATCAAGAAGAAGACGCCATCATCACATCCAATCTAAGTACCAAGCGATATACAAAAAGAATAAAACTTAACAGACACCATCCTTCCAAGCAAAATATATACACTTGCCTCAATTCATTAATTTCAATTTGGCCCTTGGTGACAGTTCCAGTTTGACACAGTAGCTCAATGAATGTGTTAAATACATCCATCTGTAAAAATAAAAATAAAAAGACGGTCAAAAACAAGTCCATGAAACACATCATAGAGGCGTTGTGACCCATTAACAATCTTACCTTGACATTTTCTTTCCTTTCTTTGAACCTTTCTATCAAGGGATAATTGGCGTTTGGTACTTAGGTTTAGACAAACACTAGGCTTTGATCTAACATTTGTCCAACGTTAGGCTTTGGTACCTGAACCAGACGTTGACTCCCGTTGATTGTTTATGACCAAACTTAACTTAATTTTCTAAAATGAAAATATTGTGAAATTCTGGGTTTACAAGTATACCCCTGATTAATCCTTCTCTTTTTCATATGTATCAGTGGGCGGTGGTTTATTCACACCACAAATTCTTTCTCCACTCTTTTTCTTTGTCTGCTACATCCATCACTTCTATAATCTCCGTTGTATAATTTTTTTTTCTTTTTTTTTCGTTGAAACCCATCATGTAAATGTATGAGGATTTGGTTTACTTGGATGCGAGTGATGAAGTAAAAACTGTTTCAGAGATTTAGAACCTAGGGTTTGATTTGATGAAAGAATAAGGCAAACAGAGGTTATGTGGTTTACTATTGTTGTTGCAGAAATGATTAGGGTTCAGTTTTTAAAGAAATCATTAAGGTTCAGTTAGGGTTTTGATGTTTTGAAGAATTGGGTTTCAAATTAAAAATGAATTTAGGGTTTTGATTCTTCTTTGGGTTTCAATTTGAGCTCATACATAATCAATTTAGTAGGGGTTTCAGTTATATTCAATAGGGATTTCAGTTGAGATTCATAACGGAATCGATTATTCAATATGGGTTCAATTGAGTTTTAATATGGTTTCAGTTGAGATTTCAATATGATTACTAAATTCGAATCAAGGAAGAAGAAAAGAAATAGTTGAATCCGTGATTGGTTTTGGCTAGGGTTTGACGGAGATGAGTGGGGAAATACGGATGCAGCTTTTTACAGAGATTGAGAGAAGATTTGTTGCGGTGGAGGTCGAGATGCAGAAGGGTATTTGAAGAAATAGAAAGGAATGGGATGAATGGAGCTTGTTGCTACTGAGTTGGTGACAAATTGAGGGTTTGAAGCTGAAATTGCAGAAGATGGTGTTGTGTTCTTTATCAATTGTTCTTATGAAGGAGAATTTGAAAGAATTAACAGTGGCTGAGATTGTTGTTGCTGCTATCTAATCAAAGAGAAATTGAAATTTAAAGGTCTGATGGTGAAATCTGGTGAAGAACTTGAAAAAGAAGATGATACAACAGTCGGTAATGGAGTTGAGAAGTTGAAATTAGAGATTTAAATTTAGATACAGAAGAATTGGGGCAAGAATTGAAATGAGTTTTCTTAGATTTCGATCTTGAGGAGATTTTGCGATCATCAGTTTGATCTGGAGGCTACGGTTTGGTCAATTTAGGTGAGGAATGGTTCTACTGCTGCTACCAAGAATGAAGATTCTGATGGGTTTGGCTGGCCCGAGATTTAAATGGTGGTTGATGTGGAGTTTTTCTTGTAAATATTAAGAAAACTGAAGGGTATTATAGTAATCTGTTTAATAATTAAATTTTATATTAATTTTCTAATAATTACTAAACAGAAGTTAGAACTTAACCTAGTCATTGTAGATCAACGTCTGGTCCAGGTACCAAAGCCTAACGTCGGACAAATGTTAGACCAAAGCCTAGTGTTAGTCTAAACCTGAGTACCAAACGCCAATTATCCCTTCTATCAACTTAAGGCATGCCTGCACAGTAGTAAAGCATTAGGAGTTTTTACATCAGCAAGAGAAGTTCATATCAATGTAGTCAATATCGGCCGTATCGGCCGATATATCGGGGATATTTCGGATATCGGCCCAGAACGATACGATAAGAAGGATATCGGGGATACGATATTCGCCCGATAATATCGGCCGTATCGGTCGAATATCGGCCGTTTCGGTCAAATATCCGACGTATCGGTCGATACGAAATTTTCCTACATTTCCCGATATGAGACGGTATTGGTCATTTTCTATAAAGTTTAAGGTTAATTTTGGCGAAGAAAGTCTTCCAGATGGTAGTAGAGGTGCATGTAGCTCTCGAAGCAAGTTACTAAAGTTACTCTTTTGTTTTTTTGATAAAATTGATGTTATCTATTATATCTTATCCGAAAATGTGTGGAGAAAATGTTTAATATAAAATTATAGTCTCTAAATCTAGAACCGATATTATACCGATATTTCAACGATAATATCCCCGATATAAAATCGTACCAGTGTATCGGTCCCGGCCGAGATGAACCGATATCCGATATTAACTACATTGGTTCATGTTCATAATAACACCTTGCGCACGATTCAATCACAAAAAATCCAATTTGAACATGCATGCCAAAACACGTGGCGTAGTCTTTTAAGTTTGAGCTAGAACATCTGATATTATTAGGATAAACAGAAGTAGACAAAAATGAAATTAAGTTCATTCAATTAGTTCTGAATTTTACGTGTTCAACAATTGAATTCGGACCTATTGCAGGACATGTCATGTGTAAGAGATGCCTGCATTGGTCATCGCAGTAGCTTTGGTCAGAGGACAAGAAAGTAATTAGGTGAGCACTGACTAATGTACCTCAGAAAGAAGCTCCGGGATAAATGCCTTCAGATCACCAAGAGATAAGTCTGTCAGACAAGATAACTTGTCATCCAAATCCCAGTAATCCTCTGGCAAGACTTGCAGTCTCAAATATGACGAATGATTTAATGACTTCATATTTGTGTTTCTGAAAGATCTCTCCATCTCCTCTTTGATGACCTGTTATAATCCACAAAAGTTGCAACACAAATTACAAAGTGAGAGTGATTACTAACATTCAACATCTTTAGATAACAAAAAACATGAAGTGGAATAATGATCCGAAGACAGAAATATTCAATTCAAATGAACACTTTTTAATCAGTGCATCAAATAAAATACCCCAACCTTTGAAAATGGCATTGTGGTGGGAGTTAAACCCCATTCATGCAATTAAACCCCAACAAATAATTGTTTACCTTTCTTGGCAGTAGATTTGTCACCCACAACAGGAATGCTGTCCATCTGTGAAAGAAATTGGCAGTTAAACCCCATTCATGCAAAACCTCTACGATTCCAAAAGAACCCTAATTAAAAAGAGAAAAGTAAAATCAAACCTTCTCATAAGTAATCGAAGGAAAAGAATAAACTTCTCCTTCAAACCAAAATCTGCAAACAACAAAACCCCTAATTATTTCAAGAAGTTTAGGGTTAAACAATTAACATAAAGATATACTGAGAATAACTTTTAATTAACCAATACTGAGAATTACCCTTTAGAAATCCACGAGAATTCCAAATGGAAGAATAGCTTCTAACCAAAATATCTTCACTGATTTCTGTTGTACTCTTCTTCGATTATCACGGTAAGAAAAGAAACTATTTTATAGATCGAAGTACATGATTGTAGATCGAAGAAAGTGATGAACGGCTAAGCTTTTGTAGGTCTCTAGAAACCAGAATGAAAGAGAGTATGCAAGGTACGGCGTGAAAGAGATAGCTAGGATTTTTTTCTTCTAGTAATCGAAGAGTATCTGTTTGGGAATCAAATCTAGAGATTTGTGTTTGCTCTGTGTAGAAACAAGGAGGATGATTGTATAGAATGAAGGAGAAGAGTATCTGTTTCTTTGTTCTTTTGGGCAGAGAGATTAAGAGAAAGAAGAGAGGAAGAGAGACAATGAGGCGGACTGAAAGAGAGAAGAGATGAGTGGAAATAAAATCTAGGGTTTTATGATTGAGATGCATCTCGAGAGTGAAATGAAGGGTGGAGATATTATTTTAGGCATACACGGTGTAGATGAAAGGCTAAAAACCACGCATGTGGATAGCATATGCACAAACTACAAGTGTTACGACCCAGTATGACCAAGCGTGTGAGTGGCAAGCCTAAAAACAAACGTAACGGCCTCGCCTGTTACGAATTTTTCAAAATTTAGTAACGCCTACAGCCTGTTACAAACATTTTGTAAAGGCCTTTTGTGACGGAAATTGTAACAGCCCATAAGCCGTTACGAATTCCTGTTACGAATCCGGGAATTTGGTGTAGTGAAAAGAGGGATATCTATATTTCTCAATTCAACCTGCAATCAACAAATAGGAATTTGCGAGATCGATTGAATATAAGAGAAATAACTTGAACGGTACCAAAGACCAATGTTCAAGTGTCAATCAATTTATATCATCAACCAAAGGTTGGATTATCTAATTGATTGATCTTAACGCATAACCTGTGATATGTCAATTATATAATAAATGTAATGCGGAAAAGAAATAACACAGACATCAGAATTTTGTTAACGAGGAAAATCGCAAATGCAGAAAAACCTCGGGACCTAGTCCAGCTTTGAACACCACACTGTATTAAGTCGTTACAGACACTAGCCTATACTACCAATGAACTTCAGACTGGATTGAAGTTGAAACCTAATCAATCTCACACTGATTCAAGGTACAATTGCGCTCCTTACGTCTCTGATCCCAGCAGGATACTACGCACTTGATTCCCTTAGCTGATCTCACCCACAACCAAGAGTTGCTACGACTAGGAGTGTAAATTGGGCCGGGTCGGGCAGCCCGGCCTAATTATTAAATGGGACGGTATAGGGCGGGCAGGAACATCTCTTACCCATGAAATTAAAAGGGCTGGGCGGGCAGGACGATTTATCTGTACCATGGCCTGCCCAAGCCTGTTATGTAATTTGGGCTCGGGCGGGTAGGGCCGGGAGGGCCTTGAATATTACTTAAAATTAATATTACAAAAATATATATATTATTAAAAATAAAAAGAAAGTAATGTAATAACACAGAAGTTTTATTTAAAATTAATAATCAAATACGAGATTGAGATGGGAACAAGATAAACCAAACTTCCTCTAATTTTTCCTGAACTGAATCATCATATAAGGAAACTGCCTTAGATTGTGCTCAATATTTTCTTTATATGGTTAACAAATTTAGATTCCTATTGAGTAAAAGTTAAGAAATACATATGAGAACTATGAGGATTGACCGTATTGAATATCTGTACCAAGTACATAGAAGGATTAAAAAAGTGAAAACAGTCATTTAGGCTAAGTAAATGGATAACATTGACGGGATAATAGGGCGGGTAACATTGATGGGATAACAGGGAGGGTATTGGGTCGGGCAAGAAAATTTGACTTGTGGCTTGTGCCCGCCCTCTTATTTAAATGAGCTAGGTCGGGCTAGCCCGTAATGGGCCACGGGCACCCATGGGCTGTCATGGGACAGGGCGGACGGTACTGGGCCTTGGGCTGCCGGGCAAAATTTACACCCCTAGCTACGACCCAGTGGAAGACTTGATAAACAAATCTATCTCACACAGAAAAGTCTATTGGAATAGATAAAGCTGTCTCCCACAAAAATACCTATGAGTTTTGTTCCATCTTTTGATAAATCAAGGTGAATAGGAACCAATTGATAACCCAGACTTATATTCCCGAAGAACAGCCTAGTATTATCAATCACCTCACAATAATCTTAATCGTATGGTAGCGTAACAAGATATTGTGGAATCACAAACGATGAGACGAAGATGTTTGTGACTACTTTTAATCTTACCTATTGGAGATAAATCTCAAGAAAATCTTAGCAAAGATAATACTCAATCACGATAGAAGA
Organism: Papaver somniferum; assembly: GCF_003573695.1. Lineage (NCBI taxonomy): Eukaryota > Viridiplantae > Streptophyta > Magnoliopsida > Ranunculales > Papaveraceae > Papaver > Papaver somniferum. Next base: position 34,432,581 of record NC_039361.1, on the reverse strand, counting down.
ACTAAGATCAGAACACGCAACTACAGAGAAAATAGTTGGGTCTGGCTTCACAATCCCAATGAAGTCTTCAAGTCGTTAACCTACAAGGTTTCGTGAAAAACCTAAGGTTAAAGGAAAATCGAATCTAGCATATACAACTAGTATCACACAGGAGGTGTGGGGATTAGGTTTCCAGTTGCTAGGTGTTTATGGGTGAAAATTGTTTCTGCTGTAAAAAAGTGGGGGTACAACAACCACACCCAATATCTCGCTTAGCAATCTGTATGGACAAACTCCAATATACTTTCTAGATAATCAACTAGACAGTCAGACTCAATCTAGATAAAAAGTATATCAAAGAGTTTATATCTAAATCTGTCGATTTGATATACACTCAAGCAAATTGAAATCTGCGAGTCTTTATCAAATACTAGAGAGATAACTTGGATGGTACCAAAGACCAATATCCAAGTGTCAATGAATTTAAATCAACAACCAAAATGTCGGATATTCTAATTGATTGAACAACGCACAACCTGTGATATTTCAATTATATAACAAAATATAATGCAGAAAAGAAATAACACAGACACCAGAATTTTGTTAACGAGGAAACCGCAAACGTAGAAAAACCCCGGGACCTAGTCCAGATTGAGCATACATTGTATTAAGCCGCTACAAACACTAGCCTACTCCAAACTAACTTCGGTATGGACTGTAGTTGAACCCAAATCAATCTCACACTGATCCAAGGTACAGTTATGCTCCTACGCCTCTGATCCCAGCAGGATGCTACTTACTTGATTCCCTTAGATGATCTCACCCACAACTAAGAGTTGCTACGACCCAAAGTCGAAGACTTTAATAAACAAATCTGTATCACACAGAAAAGTCTACGGTGATAGATAAATCCGTCTCCCACGAATATACCTATGAGTTTTGTTCCGTCTTTTGATAAATCAAGGTGAACAAAAACCAATTTATAAACCGGACTTATATTGCCGAAGAACATCCTAGTATTATCAATCACCTCACAATAATCCTAATCGACGCAACGAAAAAAGATATTGTGGAATCACAAACGATGAGACGAAGTGTTTGTGATTACTTTTCCATCTTGCCTATCAGAGATATAAATCTCGAGACAATTATTACAATCGTACTCATAATGACAGAAGATGCAAGATCAGATCACACAAGTACAAGAAAAGTAGTATCGGTCTGGCTTCACAATCCCAATGAAGTCTTTAAGTCGTTAACCTGGTTTTAGAAGAGGAAACCAAAGGTTAAAGGAGAATCGACTCTAGCTATGCAACTAGTATCACACGTAAGGTGTGGGGATTAGGTTTCCCAGTTTCTAGAGTTCTCTTTTATATAGTCTTTCAAATCAGGGTTTGCAATCAATGTTAGCTTGGTAACAAAGCATTCAATATTCACCGTTAGATGAAAACCTGATTAGATTCAACCTAATATTTCTCAACCGTTGGATCGAAAACTTAGCTTGCTACACACAAATGAAATGTCCAATTTTGGGTTTACGAACCGTTCCCAAACATTAACATTTGTTGGTTCAACAATAGTTAACCAAATGGTTAGCCATATGATCACTTTCATATCAACCATATTCTTCTTCACCATAAGTAGTTCAAATGACTCAATGAACTAGTTAGAGAGTTGTTCAATTGCTTAGAACTTATGTAACTACACAAGACACAATCGAAGCAAAAACGTTTTGATTCACTCGAATCAGTTCATGAACTTTATAGCCACGGTTTGAAAAATCATTCCTTAGTTTAAATAAACATGAGTTCAAGAAAAACTGATTTTAGATATAACCTGCTCAAGTTGGCGGACTTAAGCTCACGGAAGGAGTTCACAAACTCCAGCAGAAATTCTCGGGTCGAGAACTTCCACCAGTTCGCCCGTTTCTCTTGATCAACAAAGTTCGCAAACTTTGGTTCAAGGAATAAGGACTTATACATATATGTGTTTCCACAACAATGCTTATATCCTACCGATGGTTATGTAATCTAAACTCTCATTTCAATCATTGAAACATTCTCAGAGGGCGTCATATAACCGTTATTCACATACCATTTTTTGTCAGAGCAATTTTCAAAGTGATTGAAACATAACATGACATTCGTCACTAGGTAAAGATGAATTTGGCTAAAGAGAAAGCTTACCAACACATATTTCGAGAAATATATAGGCGAGTTAAACTCGGCTCGAAATAGAAAATGTGTATAAATGAAAGTCTATACATCAGCACGACTTTTGTCTTAAGAGTAGGAGATAGAATAAATATAATTTCTATCCTAGTCCGAGACCTTTAGCTATGCAGGCTAGAAATCAAGACTTATTGTTTTGATCACTAACATTGACAAACATGCTTGAGATAGCAACGCATGCGAGTTCGACCGAGCAATGCTCTACAAATCTCCCCCTTTGTCAATATTAGTGACAAAACTATTAATACATTTTGGAATACAAAAAATAAATAAATTAACTTTTGTAGCTCCTATTCCACATGTCTAATCTTCAACATTACTCGAAATATTCGTCACTTCCAAGTGCTCCAATGATCCCAAAGGTTGTAAGTTTAGCATCATCGTTGTTGAAAATCCGTAGCTATAACAACATGAAAACAATAGTTCTCAATCATTGTTATACAGTATCATAGTATCATTACATAACATCAAAGTCCAATTGTATCACAACTTCAACAACAATACTATGGTGATATGTATCACTCCCCCTTAGTCAATACTCCATATCACATGGAAACCACTCCCCCTTACATAATGATCCGAAAACCATATGTATTTGTAGTGTGAACTACATATTAATTCTCCCTCTTTTTGTCAATAAAATTGGCAAAGGTACAAAAACGAGATCCTAATGAAATTTCCAAAAGAGACATTTCTTGACCAAAAAAAGCAAAAGTATATCATCTTATTTAGATGCAATCATAAAGCCGAAGCTAAATGCATTCATCAAGGAGTTTGTAAAGATACAAGATAACCCCTAAAATATTCCACAACAGCACTCCCCACAAAGATTTGGCAATTAAGCACTAGTTCAAAAGAACTCTCCCCCATAAAATGTCATTCCCGAAAGAACAACAAGAAAAGAAGGAGTTCTTTGGACATAAAAAATCACATACAAGTATGAATTTGAATCCAAAATATTCAATTAAACTAACCACAAGAAAACCCATGATTAATTTAATCGAAAGTGCTCAACATAAGTGAACTTTTGGAGACTCAAAATATACAATTAGATTAATCACAAGAGAACCCATAACTAATCTAATCGAAATACACAATCAAACTAATCACAAAAGTAATCAAATTAATTGGTCATGCTCTACATAAGAAAACTTACAGAGAAACAACTAAATAACCAAACAAGATGATCAATTTAGTTGAATATGATCGACATAAAGTACCTTACGGAACAACAACATAACTAATCATGAAAATAATCAACTTGGTCGTTCAATGATCAACATAAGACACTTCACGGAGTCACAGTAATACATAAAATATGATCAGGGAAGATCAATTACTGCTGAATACACAAGGATTTATTCTATTTTCCATCACTATTTGCATAACGACATTTAATAGACATAATCCTTGCAAACAAAAGATTTTAACCTATCTTCCATCAAAAATTGACAATATAGGCTTAACTTTTGTATTTGTCAAAAGTCCATTCATTCTTTTATCAACATATGAATATCGACATACGAAAGACTTTACTTTTGACAAGGTATGGGATGGTCAAGTTCACGGACGTAAACACACACATCCCATAACAATGTTGCAATATATAAAATCATAAAGATTAATACTGCAAAAATCATCTTCCAATCAAATTTACAATTTAAACCAATAAATATAAAAACATAAAGATGAAAACGTTGGACATAACTATGTGTAATCACAATAATGGCTATTCCAAACTCTAGTTATTCTTCTAATAAAAACAAGAAAAATAGAAGATTTACTAGGCAAACAAACTCCTATAGATAACATGATCTGAAAAACACTAGATCCGGTAAGAAACGAGAGATTGAACATAGACGAGCTCATCAGATGCTTTCTTCAGTTTGTTTTTCAAAAACTCAAGATTGCTTGTTGCAATTCCGAGTTGTTCACGAACGACTTCAAAATCTTGAAGAAGATTACCTACCAGTTGTGATGATGTTTGAACTGGTAGTTTGTATTCATGATCAATGGCATGAAGGCATGTTATGAAAACAGGATTCTCATGAAACTAGATAGTCTTCCCCTTCTTGACTTCATCATCTTCGTTTCCTCCATTCATTGTGCACACCGAATTGGTAAATCCCTTTGACCTTTAAGAACAGTGTAACACGGGATGACACCCAAATATATAAATAAGTTCCACAGAAAACCCTAGGAAAACTTGTACACGTTCGTGTAGGCCAAGAGTTTGTGCACTGGTGGTCACAGCCTTAAGATGCGACCAAAAGAAGAATGGATTTCGAAAGCCACGACAAATAGTTGAGAACCGACTATTTAGAGGAAGTACACGCAAACAGGAAAAAAAATTCTCATGGAAGAAAGATCATGATTATCTATAAGAGAAAGACTGGAGCGAAGCTCAACAGATTTTAAAGATCAACAACAAGAAGAGAGAACATACAACCTTGACAGCACTTCTCAAGACACATTTCTTGAGAACAATGAGCATCCTTCTTAAATTAAAAGATGGATGTTGTATTGAGCAGTCATGGAGTATTAGGATGAGCATTTTGCTCATCAATTTTGACTTCTTCTTTTTCTCCTTCAAAAGGATTTAGAGACAAATCACATGACATAGTTGAAGGAGTTTTATTAAGAGAGTAACTAGGAGTACCCGAGTCAATCGCTTTCCTTGTTTTTTTGATTCCCCGTTTGAGTCTGTTTATGCTTACCTTAAGTTCTGAGACTCGATTATTGATATGTAAGCAATCTGGAGCTGAACTCTTGAAATTGCGGCCTTCTCCAGGGGGTGACAAGAAACTTGACTTTTCTTTCTTTCTCCTATGTATTTTCCTTTTTTCAGAGTTATTTAAGAAGTCAGTTACTCTTCGACCATCCTTCCTTCTACCATTTTTCGTTTCAAAGGCACAATTAAGAAAAAACTTATCATAGTAGTTTTCTTGATTGTCGAAGGTGCCCTTTACTCCAACAATGTGAGAGACAGGTTTGATAACTTCTTTAGACATCCATACAAGCATGTTGTGAAGTTTTTCATTCCTCAAACGAATACGACATCTTTGCTCAGAATGTCCTTTATTCCCACAGTAATATCAGTTAAAGGAATTATTCTTAATCATTCTCGTGTGAGTAGATTTGGAAGAAGTAGAATCCTTATTTTTAGCCATATAACCAGCTGCGAAAGTTTTTCATATGAAGAATTATCAACAACTTTAACAAAATTGATCTTACTACTTTTTGGAGCATCCATTCCTTTATAGCCCAGACCACGTATATCACGATGTTCTTTACATGCTCCCATCATAGAAGACAATTTTGTAGAGCTAGAATTGAATCTTTTCAGACTCTCTTCCAGTGATTTCACTTTATCAAGAGCAGCTGCAAGGTCAGTCTCTAAGGATTTTTCTTTGGCAAGATGACTGAGTTCTTTGTCATCAAAACATTTTTGTTGAGAGTCATATCTTGCTTCAGCTTCTGCAAGTCTTTCTTTCAACACAAAAAGATTTCAGAGAAGATTATCACATTCAGACCTTTTTATGCATACATCTTCCTCACGATCTTTAACGAGATTTTAGGAGATTATATCCGCCATCATATCCTTTAAAGAGTTTTCTCAATTTTCTGTTTTCTTGACAAAGCAGAGTCATATACTTACTCAAACAAGTTGTTGACTTCTTTTCTTTCAAAGCATGGTCAAACAACTTGATATATTGAGAGACTTCCTCATCGATACTTTGTCCTTCTTCTGAATCACTGTCATCTGACAGTTCATCCAACTTATCATCAAGAGATTTTTCACAGTTGAATGCAGATTTAGTCAAGGAACCGGAGATAGAGTTTTTCTCAGAAGTTTCAGGACATTGAAGCTCATCCGAGAGTCTCCAAACTGATGTTGCATCATTAGAGATAGTACTCTTGTCCATAGAGTCAGACCGCTACAAACACAGACTTGTAAGGTCTTAAACGTGTTTGCCTGCTCTGATACCAATTGAAAAAGTGGGGGTACAACAACTACACCCAATATTTCGCTTGGCAATCTGTATGGAAAACTCTAATATACTTTCTAGAGAATCAACTAGACAGTCAGATTCAATCTAGATAAAAAGTATATCAAAGAGTTTATATATCAATCTCTCGATTTGATATATCCCCAAGCAAATAGAAATCTGCGAGTCTTTAACAAATACTAGAGAGATAACTTGGATGGTACCAAAGACCAATATCCAAGTGTCAATCAATTTAAATCAACAACCAAAAGGTCGTATATTCTAATTTATTGAACAACGCACAGCCTGTAATATTCCAATTATATAACAAATATAATGCGGAAAAGAAATAATACAGACACCATATTTTTTTAACGAGGAAACCGCAAATGCAGAAAAACCCCAGGACCTAGTCCAGATTGAACATACACTGTATTAAGCCGCTACAGACACTAGCCTACTCCAAACTAACTTCGGTCTGGACTGTAGTTGAACCCAAATCAATCTCACACTGATCCAAGGTACATTTATGCTCCTATGCCTCTGATCCCAGCAGGACGCTACGTACATGATTCCCTTAGATGATCTCACCGACAACTAAGATTTTCTACGACCCAAGGTCGAAGACTTTAAGAAACAAATCTGTATCACATAGAAAAGTCTACGGTGATAGATAAATCCGTCTCCCATGAATATAACTCTGAGTTTTGTTCCGTCTTTTGATAAATCAAGGTGAACATGAACCAATTGATAAACCGGACTTATATTCCCGAAGAACAGCCTAGTATTATCAATCACCTCACAATAATCCTAATCGATGCAATGAAAAAAGATATTGTGGAATCACAAACGATGAGACGAAGTGTTTGTGATTACTTTTCTATCTTGCCTATCGAAGATATAAATCTTGAGCCAATTATTACAATCGTACTCGTAATGATAGAAGATGCAAGATCAGATCACACAACTATAAGAAAAGTAGTATCGGTATGGCTTCACAATCCCAATGAAGTCTTTAAGTCGTTAACCTGGTTTTAGAATAAGAAAACAAAGGTTAAAGGAGAATCGACTCTAGTTATGCAACTAGTATCACACGTAACGTGTGGGGATTAGGTTTCCCAGTTGCTAGAGTTCTCCTTTATATAGTATTTCAAATCAGGGTTTGCAATCAATGTTAGCTTGATAACAAAGCATTCAATATTCACCGTTAGATGAAAACCTGATTAGATTCAACCTAATATTTCTCAACCGTTGGATCGAAAACTTAGCTTGTTACACACAAATGAAATGTCCAATTTTGGGTTTACGAACCGTTCCCAAACATTAACATTTGTTGGTTCAACAATAGTTAACCAAATGGTTAGCCATATGATCACTTTCATATCAACCATATTCTTCTTCACCATAACTAGTTCAAATGACTCAAACGATCTAGTTAGATAGTTGTTCAATTGCTTAGATCTTATGTAACTATACAAGACACAATCGAAGCAAAAACGGTTTGATTCGCTCGAATCATTTCATGAACTTTATAGCCACGGTTTGCAAAAGCATTCCTTAGTTTAAATAAACATGAGTTCAAGAACAACCGATTTTAGATATAACCTTCTCAAGTTCGCGGACTGGGTTCGCGGGCTTAAGCTCACGGAAGGAGTTCACAAACTCTGGCAGAAATTCTCGGGTCGAGAATTTCCGCCAGTTCGCGGACTTGGCTCACGCCACATTCCGTTTCTCTTGATCAACAAAGTACGCAAACTTTGGTTCAAGGAGTAAGGACTTATACATATATGTGTTTCCATAACAATGCTTATATCCTACCAATGGCTATGTAATATAAACTCTCATTTCAATCATTGAAACATTATCATAGGACGTCATATAGCCGTTATTCACAAACCATTTTTCGTCAGAGCAATTTTCAAAGTGATTGAAACATAACATGACATTCGTCACTAGGTAAAGATGAATTTGGCTAAAGCGAAAGCTTACTAACACATATTTCGAGAAATAGATAGGCGAGTTAAACTCGGCTCGAAATAGCAAATGTGTATAATGAAAGTCTCTACATCAGCACGACTTTTGTCTCAAGAGTAGGAGATAAAATAGATAGACTTTTGAGTGACAGATAAGTTCAAGTTTCCACATACCTTTTAGTCGATGAAGATCCATTAGTTCCTTGAGTAGTCTTTCGTCTTTCGTCTTATAGTTTTGATCACTAACATTGACAAACATGCTTGAGATAGCAACGCAAGCGAGTTCGACTGAGCAATGCTCTAACAATCTCCCCCTTTCTTAATTTTAGTGACAAAACTATTAATGCATATGGAATACAAAAAATAAATAAATTAACTTTTGTAACTCCTATTCCACATGTCTAATCTTCAACATTACTCGAAATCTTCGTCACTTCCAAGTACTCCAATGATCCCAAAGGTTGTAAGTTTAGCATCATCGTTGTTGAAAATCCGTAGCTATAACAACAAGAAAACAATAGTTCTCAATCATTGTTATACAGTGTCATAGTATCATTACACAACGTCAAAGTCCAATTATATCACGACCTCAACAACAATACTATGGTGATATGTATCACTCCCCCTTAGTCAATACTCCATCTCACATGGAAACCACTCCCCCTTACATAATGATCCGAAAACCATATGTATTTGTAGTGTGAACTACATATTAATTCTCCCCCTTTTTGTCAATAAAATTGGCAAAGATACAAGAACGGGATCCTAATGAAATTTCCGAAAGAGACATTTCTTGACCAAAAGAAAGCAAAAGCATATCATCTTATTTAGATGCAATCATAAAGCCGAAGCTAAATGCATTCATCAAGGAGTTTGTAAAGATAGAAGATAACCCCTAAAATATTCCACAGCCGCACTCCCCACAAAGATTTGGCAATTAAGCACTAGTTCAAAAGAACTCTCCCCCATAAAATGTCATTCCCGAAAGAACAACAAGAGCGACCTTAATTTCGAAAGAAAACACGGATTTCTTTGGACATAACAAATCACATACAAGTACGAATTTGAATCCAAAATATTCAATTAAACTAACCACAAGAAAACCCATTATTAATTTAATCGACAAGTGCTCAACATAAGTGAACTTATGGAGACTCAAAATATACAATTAGATTAATCACAAGAGAACCCATAATTAATCTAATCGAAATACACAATCAAACTAATCACAAAGGTAATCAAATTAATTGGTCATGCTCGACATAAGAAAACTTATAGAACAAGAAACTTGACTTTTCTTTCTTTCTACTATGTCTTTTCCTCTTTTCAGAGTTATTTAAGAAGTCAATTACTCTTCGACCATTCTTCCTTTTACCATTTTTCGTTTGAAATGCACATTGAAGAAAAGACTTATCATAGTAGTTTTCTTGATTGTCGAAAGTGCCCTTTACTCCAACAATGTGAGAGACAGGTTTGATAACTTCTTTAGACATCCATATAAGCATGTTGTGAAGGTTTTCATTCTTCAAACGAAAACGACATCTTTGCTCAAAATGTCCTTTATTCCCACAGTAATATCAGTTAAAGGAATTATTCTTAACCATTCTCGTGTGAGTAGATTTGGAAGAAGTAGAATCCTTGTTTTTAGCTATAAAACCAGCTGCGAAAGTTTTTTCACATGAAGAATTATCAACAGCTTTAACAAAATTGATCTTACTAGTTTTTGGAGCGTCTATTCGTTTATAGCCCAGACCACGTGTATCACGATGTTCTTTACATGCTCCAATCATAGAAGACAATTTTGTAGAGATAGAATTGAATCTTTTCAAACTCTCTTCCAGTGATGTCACTTTATCAAGAGCAGCTGCAAGGTCAGTCTCCAAGGATTTTTCTTTGGCAAGATGACTGAGTTCTTTGTCATCAAAACATTTTTGTTGAGAGTCATATCTTTCTTCAGCTTCTGCAAGTCTTTCTTTAAACACAAAGAGATTTCGGAGAAGATTATCACATTCAGAATTTTTTATGCGTACATCTTCCACACGATCTTTAACGATATATTTTAGGAGATTATATCCGCCATCATATGCTTTAAAGAGTTTCTCAATTTTCTGTTTTCTTGACAAAGCGGAGTCATATATACTTACTTAAGGAAGTTGTTGACTTCTTTTCTTTCAAAGCAGGGTCAAACAACTTGATATATTGAGAGATGATAGACGCATTTATGTGTCTAATTTGTCCCAATTGTATATATTGTTAGTGCTCGATTTTGTACTTATTTGGTTATTTTATGTCTTTGTAGGTATTTTTTGAGAAATAAGCTTTTGCGGCGAAATTGGCTCAAAATGTGGCATTTGAACCTCCGTAGATAACGTACCAGAATCTCCCCATAAGTATGCCAGAGACACCCCAGAAATACCCCGGAGGAACCCCGAAAAAGTGCGGAAAACATCCCAGAAAAATTACTAAAGGCACCCAAGTTTTGGTTATTTCCACCCAATAATTTTATTTCAGCCCCACTTGCTATTCGCAACCCATCAGAGGATAGGGGGCATCCTTCTTCACATTCCAAATCAACGTTTTGGCGGGAAAATGTTTCCAACGAGAACAGAATTTAGGGTTCGATTGTTAGGCTATTTTGGGAGAAATTCAATCGCCAATATCAACTAGGATGGACTCTAATGGACTTAACAGAGCTTTTATGGGCAATTTCCTCGATCCAATTGGGCTGAATCGTCGATTCCAAGCAAAACAGAGGACTGTCTTTCACGGGTCTTATGTGGAGTTGGTTTTGCGAGATACGTGCAGATAAGGGAAAGTTAGGATAGAGAATATCTTCTATGGGATATTTACTGAATCCTAAGAATAATTGTAACAACCAGGGACGCGTACATAAGCTAAAAAAGAGATTTTCTCTCAACTATTGACCGAAGAGAATAAAAAGAATATTCATAGATAAACTCGGATTTGTGGGTTTTGCTGGGTATAAAAAGGCTGGTTCGAGTCTTAGAAAATTTATCAAGAAGTTTGGGGAAGTTTAGAGACCACAGAGACGCAACAGAGAGGCTGGAAGACGAAGAACAGGAAGCTGTAGGAAAGCTTCCTGCTGCTGCTCGAAGAAGAAGAAGAAGAAGACGAAGAACAGACAGTCAGAAACCGTCGTTCTTCAACAGAGGCAACAACAGTTTGCATGTGTCGTTGTTTACAGCAGTATCGTCTTATCGTTCTTTCTTTGACGCCTTCTGTGAGTCTCAGAATCGCTGTATTATAATTTCTAACTCTTTTAATCATACTTTGAGCATCAATAATGTATTTTGAGAACATGATTAATATGAGTAGCTAAATCCCAACACTGGGATGATGGAGGAAGCCATTCTTTACGCATATGATAATTATATTTAATTCTTTTATGACTACTTGCACTTTTATTAATTGTTTTATGATTTTTCTTAATTGGTTGTTATATCGTATGATGATGTATGCTTGGTCGAAGTGCTTTTGATGCGTCATGCTAGTGATTTACAATCAATCTTCTAAATATCTACCTTGGCAAGAATAAGAGTCGATATCATTTGAGCTATAATTGTTTGGGAATAAATATATGAATTGTGTGAATGATTAATGGTGGAATCCTGAGTCCTAGTATCTCTTGATCTTGTGACATATTTTGTATATACAATTTTTTTTTTAAATCTTTTCAAGTCCGAGCAACGAACTCTTATTTACCGTATTAAAATTGTTACAACAAAATGGCGCCGCCGACGCGGACTTGTTTTTAGGTTTTTTTTTTTTTACTATTATTTGTTCCTTTTTACGTTTCTTTTTGTGTCTTTGATTTACAGGTTCGAAGTGGAATACTAAGGACTTGGGAACAAAAAGCTTAAAGCTAAAAGCTAAAAGAGAAGAAAAAAAAAGACATAATTTTTTTTTAGGATTTAATTTTTATTATTATTATTTTTTTGTATATGGCATTTATTTATTTATTTATTAGAATTTGTAAATAGGCTTTATTTTCATAATTTTTGTAATTTTTGGACTTTTTATTTGGACTTTATTCTGGACTTTTGGACATTTTTTTAACCCTACGGAAGGGTCTTATTATTAATAAAAAAAATTAAATATAAACTGTTTGCAGGGAAGGACGACGATTACAATATCGTCTCGGCCCCCCGGTTTCGTACATGACATAGGAGTCGTGGCCCGAGTCGACTTCAACGGTTCATCCCCCGTCTGGTACGGGAGGTAAGCTTTCGAAACACCCGCGAATCCCCTGTTAGCGGGTTTACTGTATTCCTTAAGGTGATTCATTGATTGAGGACGAATTTGGACTGTTTTTAAATTCCTAGTAAAGGGTAAGGACTGGCCTATACAAGATAAGGGTTCGGACTTCATCACCGCTCCCTTCTTGCCCGCCTTAGGAAAACGAAACCTAACGCGAACCCAAGCTTAAAACTTGACTAGAGCGAGACCGATAGGGTATCACGCTTATCAGGAAAAAATTTCGAAGGATATTGGTTACTTTCTTAAGCGCACCTCGAAGTTCATGATGGTTTCTGTGAGTTGAATGCGTGACTGCACTGCCTTGTGATAGCGGTGATGCCTTGGGTATCAAAGGTCCGCTGAGCTTCCCTCGCCTCAATTCAACTTACTTTGACTCGGATTGATTCCATAGGGGTTTGCTTAAATTGTAACGAATTCCCCTTCGAGAGATAGAAGCAAGTCTAGAAACAATCTAAGTGAAGCCATCATGCTTTTTGTTTGCTAGAAATCTTTAGGTTTGTTTTGGTGGAGTCGAGTCGGCCTTGTTTGTGGTTGTGTAGAATTCCCTTGCAATTAAGAATGTCGAACTGGTATGATAGAAGCCAATACAATGAGTATCGACCTGAATTTGAATATGGACATCATCAGTTTTATGACCATGGTGGGAATAGTAGTTGGGAACGCCAACCTTTTCAAGGTTATGGTTCATACCCATGGTGAGCCCAATTACTATCCACACGTGAATTGGTCTTACGAGCAAGAAAATCAGGAACACTGTAGTACTGGTTACTCGTTTTTGGAAACTAGTCCTGATTATGATATTTCTGAACCTGTTCCATCTCTAGAAGAGACCCAACAACGGATTGAAAGGACGTATAAACGTTTAGTTGCAATGAATAGTTCAAAGGAAGAGTGTACACGATATTCTGAGATGATAAACGAGAGTGGTGAACGTATAAGTGTTATGCTCAGTGAAATTCAGGCACGTCTAGAGGCAGAAAATGAACAGTTGGCTAATGCTGCTCGAAATAATCTAAATTTCCAAAATAGGGTTCTAATTCTACCCTTGATATCAATAGTGAATATTTGCCTAATTTAGAGGACGAGGCTAGAATAAAAGACACTACTTATTTAGATAAGGTTCAATCATCTTTGTACTATTATGATGATGAGGATAGTAGTAATGAAGAATCTGAAATATGTAGGCATACTGATCAGGAATCTATTAATCCAATTGAGCTTTTATAATGGTTATATTATTTCTAATTCAAATCCAAATAATTTTTATGATTATTCACCTATTCAAAAGGACGAGGATTTGATTAGGGATACCACCGTTTTAGATGATGTAGTTTTTCCTTTTGATTACGAAGCCGATAGTGGTTTAGAGGAACGGGTTTATTCCGAAAATGTTGTTTTAGAGTCCAGCGACTTAGAAACAATAGTATTAGATGAAGAAGATATACCCGTAGATATGAGTAAAGATGCACTACCTGATAATAAATTAGAAGAATCAATTGACCATTTTCAAGAATCTAATGATCCAGAAATTAGGGAGATTGTAACTAGTCTATCTAGAGACACTGAAAACTCTAAGTTTGCGGGTGATTATCACCTTCCTAGTGCCTTACCTTTAACTCTCAGAAAGTCCCTTCACTTAGGACTTGATATCTCTGCCTCGACAATTTTACAAGATTACCTTCATACTCGTTTTCCCGAACCTAATGATGTCCGGGAAGAAGTTCAGTCGTTAGAAACCCATCCTCTGGTTGATGTAGTTTGCCCAGGCTATGATCCCCAGATTGACTTTGTTTTCCCACCAAATAGTTTTCTTCCAACCGTGGGAACGTTTATATTCCAAATGTGTCGAATATTAAGTTGTGAGACTAAACCTAAATGCTTTAAGAAATTAGAATCGACACATTTGCTTAAGAATGACCACTACTCTCATTGTGGTCAATTACGTAAGTCAAATCTTATTGACTTAGAAGATCCTCAGTTATTTAGGATATTGCTCTTCTAAGATCATATTTGAGTTTTTCCAGACTCTAGGACCTAATGATTCGGATCCCACATATGAAGAAACGCAGCCAATGAAAATTTTCTATGAAGACCCTTTCATAGAACCTGAACCTGAACCACAATTAGATATAAATTTATTAATCAGGAAACTAGGTAAGGGCATGCTATTCTTGTTCATTTTCTTGGTTTACTGCGGTTTCCTTTGGTCAGCTCTATTTGGTTTTGAAGACCCACAGTTATTTCGGTTACTGTTATACGGTTCGAGTTGACTAATCCTTTCCAATGTCTGGCTGAGGAATTTAAACTTAGCACTTCTTGGGAGGTAACCCAATCTCATGCAACACGGTAATATCTTTCCTTAACTCTTTTGCTTCAAATGGTAACAGTTTCTCCTTGTTCATGCTTTTAATTTTATCTTTAGAACATTGAGGACAATGTTAGATTTAAGTTTGTGGGTATGGGAGATACTTTTTAGTTGCAGTATGAATAAATAAACTCCAGAACCTAGAAATTTATGCCTATTGAGGATTGCACTAACTAATCTAAGTGGATGGAAGCATTTTGATTGTAGGAGTTGAGGAACCAATCTGATTAGATGGCAACATCTAAAGAGTCTATTCATAAAAGCACAGAGCTCAGTTGTTAGGAATAACATGATAGTTTCACCATATCTCGTTGAGTCCTTTTCACTTCTTTTTGGATGTTGTTTTCTTTTTAAATATGTTTCTAAGTGATTTGGTGGGGCTCACGATTCAGGTTGTTACCAATGCTATGGTGAATTAGAGTGATTGAGATACCATGAAAAAAAAATAAAAAAAAAGTTATAAAAAAAAAAGTTATAAAAAAAAAGAGACCAGACCATTTGACCAAAAGGAATAAATTCAATAAAGTCGACCACTGGTACCCTTGTATATGCCAGTTGTGTTGACCTAGAGTTAGGTTATCAACCACTGGTACCCTTGTATATGCCAGTGTGTTGATATTAGTCAGACTAGTATCTCAATCCATTAGGATAGGTTCATTTTGGCAGAGGCCTTCAGAAAGATATGGGAAACACCGTTCACTTAGTAAACATCAAAACCATCTATGTTTTTCTATATCCATCTTCTTGATCTATCCATGTGATTAGTTTTGACTCCGGATATTGATGTCCATAGTGCGACTATCTTAGTAGAGCTCTGTCACTTTATATGAATTTTAGTATGCTTGAGTGCAAACTCGTGTACAACAATTGGAATTTTGCATCAGGGTACTTCTTCCTGTAGTCAATAAGTATGCCAACCAAGGAGATTCTTTAGTGCCTTCCAAGGTTCTGCGTAGATAACTAAGGTCTGGAGTACAGATTTTGTGGGTATATCTCTTGTAAGCCCTCCCGAGACTATAACTCGGCCACTAGGGACACCTAGGGGTTTAAAGGCTTATTGCATACGCTAAATGCAATCGACGATGCCTGCGACAGTGAGTTAGGATTTGATTTTGTAGTTTTGATTTGCTCAGGACTAGCAAATAATAAGTTTGGGGGTATTTGATAGACGCATTTATGTGTCTAATTTTTCCCAATTGTATATATTGTTAGTGCTCGATTTTGTACTTATTTGGTTATTTTATGTCTTTGTAGGTTTTTTTGGAGAAATAAGCTTTTGCGGCGAAATTGGCTCAAAATGTGGCATTTGAACCTCCGTAGATAACGTACCATAAGCTCCCCAGAAGTATGCCAGAGACACCCTAGAAATACCCCGGAGGAACCCCGAAAAAGTGCGGAAAACATCCCAGAAAAATTACTAAATGCACCCAAGTTTTGGTTATTTCCACCCAATAATTTTATTTCAGCCACACTTGTTGTTCGCACCCCATCAGAGGATAGGGGGCATCCTTCTTCACATTTCAAATTAACGTTTTGGCGGGAAAATGTTTCCAACGAGAACATAATTTAGGGTTCGATTGTTAGGCTATTTTGGGAGAGATTCAATCGCCAATATCAACTAGGATGGACTCTAATGGACTTAACAGAGCTTTTGTGGGCAATTTCCTCGATCCAGTTGGGCTGAATCGTCAATTCCAAGCAAAACAAAGGGCTGTCTTTCACGGGTCTTCTGTGGAGTTGGTTTTGCGAGATACGTGCAGATAAGGGAAAGTTAGGATAGAGAATATCTTCTATGGGATATTTACTGAATCCTAAGAATAATTGTAACAACCAGGGACGCGTACATAAGCTAAAAAAGAGATTTCTCTCAACTGTTGACCGAAGAGAATAAAAAGAATATTCATAGATAAACTCGGATTTGTGGGTTTTGCTGGGTATAAAAAGGCTTTTCCGAGTCTTAGAAAAGTTATCAAGAAGTTTGGGGAAGTTTAGAGACCACTGAGACGCAGCAGAGAGGCTGGAAGACGAAGTACAGGAAGCTGCAGGAAAGCTTCCTGCTGCTGCTCAAAGAAGAAGAAGAAGGCGAAGAACAGACGGTCAGAAACCGTCGTTCTTCAACAGAGGCAGCAGCAGTTTGCATGTGTCGTTGTTTACATCAGTATCGTCTTATCGTTCTTTCTTTGACGCCTTCTGTGAGTCTCAGAATCGTTGTATTATAAAGAGACTTCCTCATCGATAATTTGTCCTTCTTATGAACACTGTCATCTGACAGTTCATCCAACTTCTCATCAAGAGATTTTTACCAGTCGAATGCAGGTTCAGTCAAGGAACCGGAGATAGAGTTTTTCTCAGAAGTTTCAGGACATTGAAGCTCACCCGAGAGTCTCCGAACTTATGTTGCGTCATTATAGATAGTACTCTTGTACATAGAGTCAGATCGCTACAAACACATACTTGTAAGGTTTTAAACGTGTTTGCCTGCTCTGATACCAATTGAAAAAGTGGGGGTACAACAACCCCACCCAATAATTCGCTTAGCAATCTGTATGGACAAACTCCAATATACTTTCTAGAGAATCAACTAGACAGTCAGACTCAATCTAGATAAAAAGTATATCCAAGAGTTTATATCTCAATCTCTCGATTTGATATATACTCAAGCAAATTCAAATCTGCGAGTCTTTATCAAATACTAGAGAGATAACTTGGATGGTACCAAAGACCAATATCCAAGTGTCAATGAATTTAAATCAACAACCAAAAGGTCGGATATTCTAATTGATTGGACAACGCACAACCTGTGATATTTCAATTATATAACAAAATATAATGCAGAAAAGAAATAACACAGACACCAGAATTTTGTTAACGAGGAAACTGCAAATGTAGAAAAACCCCGGGACCTAGTCCAGATTGAGCATACACTGTATTAAGCCGCTACAAACACTAGCCTACTCCAAACTAACTTCGGTATGGACTGTAGTTGAACCCAAATCAATCTCACACTGATCCAAGGTACAGTTATGCTCCTACGCCTCTGATCCCAGCAGGATGCTACGTACTTGATTCCCTTAGATGATCTCACCCACAACTAAGAGTTGCTACGACCCAAAGTCGAAGACTTTAATAAACAAATTTGTATCACACAGAAAAGTCTACGGTGATAGATAAATCTGTCTCCCACGAATATACCTATGAGTTTTGTTCCGTCTTTTGATAAATCCAGGTGAACAAGAACCAATTTATAAACCGGACTTATATTCCAGAAGAACAGCCTAGTATTATCAATCACCTCACAATAATACTAATCGACGCAACGAAAAAAGATATTGTGGAATCACAAACGATGAGACGAAGTGTTTGTGATTACTTTTCTATCTTTCCTATCGGAGATATAAATCCCGAGCCAGAAGATGCAAGATCAGATCCCACAACTACAAGAAAAGTAGTATCGGTCTGGCTTCACAATCCCATTGAAGTCTTTAAGTCGTTAACCTGGTTTTAGAAGAAGAAACCAAAGGTTAAAGGAGAATTGACTCTAGCTATGCAACTAGTATCACACTTAAGGTGTGGGGATTAGGTTTCCCAGTTGCTAGAGTTCTCCTTTATATAGTATTTCAAATTAGGGTTTGCAACCAATATTAGATTGGTAACAAAGCATTCAATATTCACCGTTAGATGAAAACCTGATTAAATTCAACCTAATATTTCTCAACTGTTGGATCGAAAACTTAGCTTGTTACACACAAATGAAATGTCCAGTTTTGGGTTTACGAACCGTTCCCAAACATTAACATTTGTTGGTTCAACAATAGTTAACCAAATGGTTAGCCATATGATCACTTTCATATCAACCATGTTCTTCTTCACCATAACTTGTTCAAATGACTCAAATGAACTAGTTAGAGAGTTGTTCAATTGCTTAGATCTTATGTAACTACACAAGACGCAATCAAAGAAAAAAAGGTTTGATTCACTCGAATCAGTTCATGAAATTTATAGCCACGGTTTGCAAAAGCATTCCTTAGTTTAAATAAACATGAGTTCAAGAACAACCGATTTTAGATATAACCTTCTCAAGTTCGCGGACTGGGTTCGCGGACTTAAGCTCACGGAAGGAGTCACAAACTCCAGAAGAAATTCTCGGTTTGAGAACTTCCGCCAGTTCGCGGACTTGGCTCACGCCACATTCCGTTTCTCTTGATCAACAAAGTTCGCAAACTTTGGTTCAAGGAATAAGGACTTATACATATATGTGTTTCCACAACATAAGTGAACTTATGGAGACTCAAAATATACAATTAGATTAATCACAAGAGAACCCATAATTAATATAATCGAAATAGACAATCAAACTAATCACAAAAGTAATCAAATTAATTGGTCATGCTTGACATAAGAAAACTTACAGAGCAACAACTAAATAACCAAACAAAATGATCAATTTAGTTGAATATGCTCGACATAAAGTACCTTACGGAACAACAACATAGCTAATCATGAAAATAATCAACTTGGTCGTTCAATGCTCAACATAAGACACTTCACGGAGCCTCAAAGTAATACATAAAATATGGATAAGGGGAGATCAATTACTGCGGAATACACAAGGGTTCATTCTATTTTCCATCACTATTCGCATAACGACATTTAATAGACATAATCCTTGCAAACAAAAGATTTTAACCTATATTCCATAAAAAATTGACAGTATGGGCTTAACTTTTGTATTTGTCAAAAGTCCATTCATTCTTTTATCAACATATGAATATCGACATACGAAAGACTTTACTTTTGACAAGGTATGGGTCGGTCAAGTTCACAGACGTAAACACACACATCCCATAACAATGTTGCAATATATAAAATCATAAAGAATAATACTGCAAAAATCATCTTCCAAACAAATTTAGAATTTAAACCAATAAATATAAACACATGAAGATGAAAATGTTGGACATATCTATGTGTAATCACAATAATGGCTATTCCAAACTCTAGTTATTCTTCTAATAAAAACAAGAAAAATAGAAGATTTACTAGGCAAACAAACTCCTATAGAGAACATGATCTGAAAAACACTAGATCCGGTAAGCAACCATAGATTGAATATAGACGAGCTCATCAGATGCTTTCTTTAGTTCGTTTTTCAAAAACTCAAGATTCCTTGTTGCCATTCCGAGTGTTTCACAAACGACTTCAAAATCTTGAAGAAGATTACCTACCAGTTGTGATGATATTTGAACTGGTAGTTTGTTTTCATGATAAATGGCATGAAGGCATGTTATGAAAACAATATTCTCATGAAACTCGATAGTCTTCCCCTTCTTGACTTCATCATCTTCATTTCCTACATTCATTGTGCACACCAAATTGATAAATCCCTTTGACCTTTCAAAACAGTGTAACACGGGATGCCACCCAAGTATATATAAATAAGTTCCATGGAAAACCCTAGGAAAACTTTTACACGTTCGTGTAGGCAAGGAGTTTGTACACTGGTGGTCACGGCCTTAAGATGCGACCAAAACAAGAATGGAGTTCAAAAGTCACGACAAATAGTTGAGAACCAACTATTTGGAGGAAGTACACGCAAACAGGGAAAAAAAATTCTGAAGGAAAAAAGATCATGATTATCTATAAGAGAAAGACTGGAGTGAAGCTCAACAAATTTTAAAGATCAGCAATAAGAAGAGAGAACATACAACCTTGACAGCACTTCTCAAGACACACTTCTTGAGAACAATGAGCATCCTTCTTAAATTAAAAGAGGGATGCTGTATTGGGCAGTCATGGTGTATTAGGAAGAGCATTTTGATCATCAATTTTGACTTCTTCTTTTTCTCCTTCAAAAGGATTTAGAGACAAATCACATGACATAGTTGAAGGAGTTTTATTAAGAGAGGAACTAGGAGTACCTGAGTCAATCGCTTTCCATATTTTTTTTGATGCCCCGTTTGAGTCTGTTTATGCTTACCTTAAGTTCTGAGACTCGATTATTGATATGTAAGCAATCTGGAGGTGAAATCTTAAAATTGCATCCTTCTCCAAGGGGTGACAAGAAACTTGACTTTTCTTTCTTTTTACTATGTCTTTTCCGCTTTTCAGAGTTATTTAAGAAGTCAGTTATTCTTCGACCATTCTTCCTTCTACCATTTTTCGTTTCAAAGGCACAATTAATAAAAGACTTATCATAGTAGTTTTCTTGATTGTCGAAAGTTCCCTTTACTCCAACAATGTGTGAGACAGGTTTGATAACTTCTTTAGATATCCATACAAGCATGTTATGAAGTTTTTCATTCCTCAAACGAAAACGACATCTTTGCTCAGAATTTCCTTTATTCCCACAGTAATAGCAGTTAAAGGAATTATTCTTAACCGTTCTCGTGTGAGTAGATTTGGAAGAAGTAGAATCCTTGTTTTTAGCCATATAACCAGCTGTGAAAGCTTTTTCACATGAAGAATTATCAACAGCTTTAACAAAATTGATCTTACTAGTTTTTTGAGCGTCTATTCCTTTATAGCCCAGACCACGTGTATCACGATGTTATTTACATGCTCCAATCATAGAAGACAATTTTGTAGAGCTAGAATTGAATCTTTTCAGACTCTCTTCCAGTGATACTTTATCCAGATAAGCTGCAAGGTCAGTCTTCAAGGAATTTACTTTGACAAGATGACTGAGTTCTTTGTCACCAAAATATTTTTGTTGAGAGTCATATCTTGCTTCAGCTTCTGCAAGTCTTTCTTTCAATACAAAGAGATTTCGGAGAAGATTATCACATTCAGACCTTTTTATGCGTACATCTTCCTCACGATCTTTAACGATAGATTTTAGGAGATTATATCCGCCATCATATCCTTTAAAGAGTTTTCTCAATTTTCTGTTTTCTTGACAAAGCGGAGTCATATACTTACTCATGCAAGTTATTGACTTCTTTTCTTTCAAATCATGGTTAAACAACTTGATATATTGAGAGACTTCCTCATCGATAGTTTTTCCTTCTTCTGAATCACTGTGATCTGGCAGTTCATCCAACTTCTCATCAAGAGATTTTTACTAGTCGAATGCGGGTTCAGTCAAGGAACCGGAGATAGAGTTTTTCTCAGAAGTTTCAGGACATTGAATCTCACCCGAGAGTCTCCGAACTGATGTTGCGTCATTAGAGATAGTACTCTTGTCCATAGAGTCAGATCGCTACAAACACAGACTTATAAGGTCTTAAACGTGTTTGCCTGCTCTGATACCAATTGAAAAAGTGGGGGTACAACAACCACACCCAATATTTCGCTTAGCAATCTGTATGGACAGACTCCAATATACTTTCTAGAGAATCAACTAGATAGTCAGACTCAATCTATATAAAAAGTATATCAAAGAGTTTATATCTCAATCTCTCGATTTGATATATACTCAAGCAAATAGAAATCTGAGAGTCTTTATCAAATACTAGAGAGATAACTTGGATGGTCCCAAAGACCAATATCCAAGTGTCAATAAATTTAAATCAACAACCAAAAGGTCGGATATTCTAATTGATTGAACAACGCACAACCTGTGATATTTCAATTATATAACAAAATATAATGCGGAAAAAAAATAACACAGACACCATAATTTTGTTAACGAGGAAACCGCAAATGCAGAAAAACCCCGGGACCTAGTCCAGATTGAGCATACACTGTATTAAGCCGCTATAAACACTAGCCTACTCCAAACTAACTTCGGTATGGACTGTAGTTGAACCCAAATCAATCTCACACTGATCCAAGGTACAATTATGCTCCTACGCCTCTGATCCCAGCATGATGCTACGTACTTGATTCCCTTAGATTATCTCACCCACAACTAAGATTTGCTACGACCCAAAGTCGAAGACTTTAAGAAACAAATCTGTATCACACAGAAAAGTCTACGGTGATAGATAAATCCGTCTCCCAAGAATATACCTATGAGTTTTGTTCCGTCCTTTTGATAAATCAAGGTGAATAGGAACCAATTGATAAACCAGACTTATATTCCCGAAGAACAACCTAGTATTATCAATCACCTCATAATAATCCTAATTGACGCAGCGAAAAAAAATATTGTGGAATCACAAACGATGAGACGAAGTGTTTTTGATTACTTTTCTATCTTGCCATCGGAGATATAAATCTCGAGCCAATTATTACAATCGTACTCGTAATGATAGAAGATGCAAGATCAGATCACACAACTACAAGAAAATTAGTATCGGTCTGGCTTCACAATCCCAATGAAGTCTTTAAGTCGTTAACCTGGTTTTAGAAGAAGAAACCAAGGTTAAAGGAGAATCGACTCTAGATATGCAACTAGTATCACACGTAAGGTGTGGGGATTAGGTTTCCCAGTTGCTAGAGTCTCCTTTATATAGTATTTCAAATTAGGGTTTGCAACCAATATTAGATTGGTAACAAAGCATTCAATATTCACCGTTAGATGAAAACCTGATTAAATTCAACCTAATATTTCTCAACCGTTGGATCGAAAACTTAGCTTGTTACACACAAATGAAATGTCCAATTTTGGGTTTATGAACCGTTCCCAAACATTAACATTTGTTGGTTCAACAATAGTTAACCAAATGGTTAGCCATATGATCACTTTCATATCAACCATATTCTTCTTCACCATAACTAGTTCAAATGACTCAAATGAACTAGTTAGAGAGTTGTTCAATTGTTTAGATCTTATGTAACTACACAAGACGCAATCAAAGCAAAAAAGTTTTGATTTACTCGAATCAGTTCATGAACTTTATAGCCACGGTTTGCAAAAGCATTCCTTAGTTTAAATAAACATGAGTTCAAGAACAACCGATTTTAGATATAACCTTCTCAAGTTCGCGGACTGGGTTCGCGGACTTAAGCTCACGGAAGGAGTCACAAACTCTAGAAGAAATTCTCGGGTTGAGAACTTCCACCATTTCGCAGACTTGGCTCACGCCACATTCCGTTTCTCTTGATCAACAAAGTTCGCAAACTTTGGTTCAAGGAATAAGGACTTATACATATATGTGTTTCCACAACAATGCTTATATCCTACCAATGGTTATGTAATATAAACTCTCATTTCAATCATTGAAACATTCTCAGAGGACGTCATATAGCCGTTATTCACAGACCATTTTTCGTCAGAGAAATTTTCAAAGTGATTGAAATATAACATGACATTCGTCACTAGATAAAGATGAATTTGGCTAAAGAAAAAGGTTACCAACACATATTTCGAGAAATAGATAGGCGAGTTAAACTCGGCTAGAAATAGCAAATGTATATAATGAAAGTCTATACACCAGCACGACTTTTGTCTCAAGAGTAGGAGGTAGAATAGATAGACTTTTGAGTGACAGATAAGTTGAAGTCTCCACATACCTTTTAGTCGATGAAGATCCACCAGTTCCTTGAGTAGTCCTTCGTCTTGTATGATGATTTCCATGGAGTCTTGAGCTCAACTACACTTTCTATCCTAGTCCGAGACCTTTAGATATGTAGGCTAGAAATTAAGACTTATAGTTTTGATCACTAACATTGACAAACATGCTTGAGATGGCAACGCATGCGAGTTCGACCGAGCAATTCTATAACATGCTGATTTTGGTAATTTTGGGTGTGTGGATGAGAAAAGAATCTAAACCCTAAATAATGTACTGCACGTGAGTACTTTTGATTCGAGAGATCAATCTGTACAATCCTGGCCTAAACCAAGAAATGGTCGTTCTAGGCTTGCTTCGTTCACAAAGTGAAGGAGAAGGGTTGGTCTTAGGGAGGGAAGCAAAGAGAGCGTTGAGACCAGAATAGTTGATTCTGAAGATGTGGCTTGTGTTATGACTTGTATCAGAAAGTGGAACTGGCTTGTGGAATGAAAGCTATCAGTTCTTTGGTGATTTCTGGATACTGTATCATTATGAACAGAACTTGTTGTTTTGTGGTAAATAGGTGAAACCTATTTATACAAGTCATATTGAAACGTACCATGGTCTCGTAGGAAATGGAAACGATTGAGTGGTGGAAGAATAAAGTAACGTGTAACCGTCAGGCATTATGCTTGCATGATGAAGGAAGTGAATTAGTTTACACCGTTACTTTTATCACCACTAATTATCCCACTTCATGACACTTTCTTATAACGGGCATATTGTACGCCGCACGTTGTAAACCGCCAGACCAATACCCTGATGAGTATCCCCCAGTTTGTGACATGTTTGATATCTCGATTGTTTTCGTGGAAAACGTGTAGCAGGTTGCTATGTGTGGCAAGTCAAAGTCAAGAGACTTGCCGTAAAAAAATAACATGTGATGCAATTAGGCTTGCCTTGGCCGGTCGCCTAAAATTTGCCACAAGTCCGTCAGTTTGGTGGCGAACTTGAATGGTTGAGATTGCATCTCATGAAGAAGGGTAGCCGTTGATTATGGATACCTTCTGTTGGCGCCTGGTAATGTCACAGTGGCGTTTTTGGTGTATGCTAGTGACATTGCAGCATGACTGCATATATCGTGCATGTCATTGGGACGGTGATGTAAGTGGCGCCTGGCGTTGCCATGGCCATTAGTTAGTTGCCTGGAACTTGCCGCAAATCCGTCAGTTCGGTTGCGAACTTGGATGTCTGAGATCGCATCTCATGAGGAAGGGTAGCCTTTGATTATGCCCACATCTTATTGTATAGCAAAGTGGCGCCATTAGCATAGTGGCTCCTAGCGTAGCCGTGGCATAGTGGCATGCCAGTGGCGTAGCCGTGGCATAACAGCATGTCGTTGGTTGTAGCCGTGGCAGCTGTTTTGGCATATTGGTGTTAGACCCAAATATGGCTCTGGCATTGGCCTTGTTGCCACATCGATCCCAACGCTCTGGGAAACGTTATTTGGCTTGGTTGGCGTAGCAATTTTTCCCAAATTAGGGTTTGGCATGTCGAAACCCTAATTAGTGCGCGTGGCATGGCTGAAGCATGGTCGTGGCGTAGTGGTATGGCCAAAGCTAGGTTTTGGCGTCGTGGCCAAAGTTAGGGCTTGGGGCGTGGGCAAGGCTAGGGTTTGGCGTCGTGGCCAAGGTTAGGTCTTGGAGGCGTGGGCAAGGCTAGGGTTTGGCGTCGTGGTCAAAGTTAGGGCTTGGCGGCGTGGCCAAGGCTAGGGTTTGGCGCCGTGGCCAAAGTTAGGGCTTCGCGGCATGGCCAAAGCTAAAATGGTTCGTGGCATGTTTCTGCGGCAGAACGACATGTTGGGATGTGGATTAATATGTTGTTGTGGCAAGGCGCGTTTGGCTTGCCAGTTAGTATGGTGGCGCGGCAAGGTGCGTTTGGCCTTTTATGTGTGGTGGCGAGTTTAGAACCATTTGATTGGTCAAGAAAAGGGGCTGACCAAACACGAGCGGCCACACTTCTGATGTGAGTGTGGCAAGTTTAGAGCGACCTGATTGGTCGAAAAAGAGAGGGTCGGCCAAGCATGGGCGTGGTTATACCTCTAGTGTGAGTGTGGCGGCTTTAGAGCGACCTGATTGGTTGAAGGGAAACGGGCCGGCAAGTATGGGCCCAACCACAACTTATGTGCGTGTGGCGAGTTTAAGGTGATCCGATTGGTCAAGGGAAATAGGGCCGGTTGGGCATGGGGCGTGGCCAATGGAAAATGGCGCCGGTTTGGCCTAAAGCATGGCCACGCCTCCCTTTGCTGCTGTTACTATTCTTCGGCTCCTTGTTTTATGATTTTGGGTAGGATTTCGCACCTACTAATTCATGGAGGATTAATCACCTAGTTTGCCTAGGCTTAATTTCGACAAGCAAGGTCTAATATACTGCGCAAGGCGCAAAACCCTAACTTTTGCAAGTTAGTCAGGGTAATTGATTGAATTCTATGTGTTAACACAGAGTTCATTTAAGTTCATTTCCAGAGAGCAGCATGCTTTATGATTGAATACCTTATGCAAAGACCTTATCCTTGATATTTGGAAATTTTTGCTACTCTGCTGCGAGTGAACACAAATTGTCATTCCATATATCAACATTAAGGGTTCAGTCGGGGAACATAACATAGAAATCATTCAAAGAAACTTATATTAAGTGAATATGGGCAAGGCGCCCAAATATACAGAACATCTGGGATGGTTTCTGCATGCGCCAGTCTGGATAAATTTCATGTAAACATATTGAACGACTCAATAAATATGCCAATAGAGAGGTTAACACTCATGGCTTCATTTTCCTTACAGAGTGACGTCACATCAGATGCAAGGTTTTAAGATTTTAACCCTAAGCTAAAAACCACCATCAACATTAAGTCCCCTGCTTAGCTCGGAACAGTGGCATTGTTGCGGGGTAAGCATGAGATGGTGACAGAGGAGGATAGAATCGGAACAACAAGTCGTGAAGAGATTGTCAGGAAGATTTGGCTAACCTTTGTCAGGAGGAATGAAGAATTTGTGATCCTTGCATTGATGGATTCGTGTAAATTTGGCTTGGCCATGGGGTGTTGGCGTAGAGCTTTGCTTCCCGGGACGCCGGTGCCAACTTGGGCCATGGGGTTGATGCTGCCGCGGAGTGGTGATGATGGCGCGGCTAGCTTGGAGTGGCGGATAGGCACAGCTAACTTGGAGTGGAGGATGGACGCGGCTAACTTGGAGTGTCAGATGGCGCGGCTATCTTGGAGTGGCGGATGGCGCGGCTAGCTTGGAGTGGCGGATGGCTTTGGTCGTGGGGTATTGACTCCGCGGGACCAGCTGCATTCTTCTGTGCGTGGCCTTAAAAGGAAACCTTCTTCCACTCAAACTCCAAAAGTAATATGTATATAAAAGCATCGCCAATATTTTATCTTTTGTAACATTGGCTTTGTTTCCACGTCTCCGCGTTAGCAGCAAAGCATGAGGGCAGGCAAGCGCACTCCAGGTATGTGTTCCAACGTTTCTTCTCCTCTTTTTTTTTGTTCGTTCCCCTGCTGATGTAAACCCTAGCCATAGGAATTACTTCCAAAAAATATTTTTGATATGAATAACTCCTCTTCTCCAACAGTATTACATTAGGGTTAGCTATAACGTGAATAGCAACCAAACCAATTAACATGCTAGGTAATTGTTTGAGCGCAGACAACTATATTTGCTCCTCCCACAGAACCTAGTTGTTAGGGTTTCCTTTTTCCATGAGTGAAACTCCCGTGGAAAAGGCGTGATTTGGCCGAGAGCATGGCTCCCGTGGTATTGAATGGTTTCGGCCAAGAATATGTTTTTCGCGGCAGCATACATATCCCAGCAGGCATCAGTCCCCATTCTTTGGCCGTGAGTACCATGACATGCGGCCAAGGAAATTTCTCCATAGAAATTTCGTTGTTGCTCCTTGATTATTGCGTTCAACTTTGATAAAATCTTCATGCACGCTTTCTCTTCAAAGTAGTAATTTTTCTTTATTTTGCTCTGTTGTAGTTACTTTAAAAGCATAAGGAATTTTGTCAAGATGTCACCTGAAAGCAGTTCTGCCACCGCATCGAGAAGTGCTAGCAACTCCAACCCGAACACAAAGTCTGCTACGGTTACAAGGACCCATCCCAAATTCGTGGCAACTCTTATGACTGATTCAGAGAACGATGGGGATGTTCAATAAGTCACTCCAGGGCGTATAATGAGGTTTTGTCTTCACAAGAAAGAGTACTCAGCTTCTCCAATTGACTTCAAAATATGTCATAGTCCATTTCGCTCTTACGATAAGTGGATGAAATTTATGATGAGCCGCGACCACGTAAAGGCCAACTTAATTGAGGCGCAAATCATGCATGTTGTCATGGCATCTGCGGCACTTCAAATCAGATAATATATTGCAGGCTTGATTACTTTCGTCTCCAGATGGTGCCCCGGAAACTCACACGGCTATATGTAGAAGGGGTGAGATGACTATTTCCTTGGAAAGCGTAGTCGTTCTGTTGAGTCTTCCAATAATTGGGAAACTTGACGTCGTCTTGTCTGAGGAAGAAGGAGAAATGCATGCTGTTTTGGTCAAGAAAGCAACATGATATTTTCGAAAGAGTTATGAAAAAAGTGCTTCTACGACTGGTGGGTGTCTGAGTGGTTCCCTGATGAGCCGGAGTCAGATCAAGTGCTGGATGATACACTCCATGTTGCTGCATTTTTAGTTCTGTGGCTTTCTAAAGACATTTTTGATGATGGTTCTGGCAAGAAGGAGATAAGGCAGAATCTCATCAAATTTGCTATCAAACTAGCGAAAGGCATTGCTCTTCCCATCGGCAGTTTGTTTCTTGGCTCTTTGTACACTCATCTGGATTACTTTGTAGCAGATATCTATGTCTCTAATGGGTATATGAAAGTAGACTCGTATATTCACGTCGCCTTTCTTCAAGCATGGTTGTGGGAGCACTTCAAAAACTACGTTCGTAACCCGAGAACCTCGTTTCCTGATGCATATGGCGGTTCTAGGATACTATGTTGGTTGGAGAGGCGTCCAAGACCTGGTTCAAAGCTCATTGATTTTATTGAAAACGCACATGCGGTTAACTTTCGTCCTTGGGCTCCAGTCCACACCTCCATAGTTCAACCAGACACTTTTGCTTCTGTACCGAAGGTGATATTGCGTTCTGCTGACGGAAATATGAGCATTGGAGAAACTGTGTTCTTGCGAAGCTGTATGCCTGGATACGTGCCATCTTTTTTCAGAGGATCTTGTGGTGTAGTCTCTTACAACATTGGCAGGGCTGCTCGACACATGGTATTTGATCAGGGAGTCTCATTCTTCCGCCCGCTGACAGTTCCAGACGAATCGTTGCCCGCTATTCTTGATTACAACGTCTTTGCACCGGATAAAAGTCTTCTCTTCTTGCTCTCAGAACGAAAACCTGTGACAACTCCTAAATATAACATCTTCTGGCAAGATGACTTCCTCGCCATTCATCAGTTCGTGCAGGATGTTGTGACAAAGCCACGTGGAAAACCCTTCTCTGCGGTTCTAGCAAAGCATAAATTGTTGAAACAGCTTCTTTTGGGCAAGCGAAAATCCTCTAGCCCGGATGTAGACAGTCCCCAGAAAAAGGAGAAACCGTCGAAAACTCGTGCAGGTGGCTTCCAATCGGATTCGACGGCTCTTGTGACTTTCAATTCTTTCAACACGCAGGTGTGTACGATTCCCTCATTGACTTGGCCGAATTACACAAATTTTCATTTCTTCACTGACTCCCCTTTTTTTTTGACTCAGGGTCTTGACAACTCGAATATCTTTGATAGACTTGCCCACGGCCAAAAGGCGGCGCCTCTTGAGGAAGGAAACGACAAGACTGAATCTCTTGAAAAAGAATCCAAGGAGGAAGAAAGTTCGAGATCCGGTGGTGAGAGGAGCACTTCTGAATGCAATAGTGAGTCTTCTTCCAGTAGGCCCACAAATGACTCGGTGAGTTTTCCACACCCCTTTTTATTTTTTAGGCCATTTATTTATTCGGAATAAATACTCAATCGGTGTTATCACAGGAAAAGGCCATCGAAGATAAACCTGATATGGAGATTCGTCGTGATGAAGATGTGGTTTTTCCTCCAACCATGGAAGCCGTTCCTGATAAAAATCTGGAGACGGAGATTGATCATCATGAAGATTCTGCTACGTTTCAAATAACGGAAAATGCTCCCATGGCTGCAGGTGCGATTGTTGCCAAGGAATCTCTGCTGGTTGCAGAATCAGTTGCAGGCGCCACTTTCGACCCTCCATTTTTGACTCCTCATGAAGATCATGTGCTGATCGGAGGCTTCAGTGTACCATCTAAGTATGCGGAGTTGTATACCAGAATATGGGAAATGTACGGTCATATCGCAACAACCAAAAAGATCACTATCCGGTTTGAGTTGGTTAAGCGTGTGGAAGAAACATTATATTCAATTCATGATATGTACAACGTGACTGGCCATACTGTTTCCGGAGATATAATCTCGAGCTGGAAGTTTCACCGGGATATATGCGTAGGCTTTGAGTTCAATGTCTCCTGGTTCTGTGAAGGTCTTTCTGAGATCCAAAGGTTGCAGGCTAAAGCAGTTGATGGTCCTTCCGCGGATTTGATTAATCAACATGAGGCAGAAGTCGAGAAGTTTTCCCAGGAGCTGAAGCTGAAACAGGCGGCTCTTCAAAGCATGAAGGACATTTTCTCCAAGAAGAACGAGCCGTTGTTAGGCAATTTTCCTTGAATATTTTTATTTTCTGAACTTCCTTTTCTTAGTTTTTTTTTTAAAGGCAAAAGAAACGCCTAGTTTATGGTTTGGTTTTTTGGTTTTGGATTGATAGATGATTGTTTCTTATAAGAGATTTTGGATTATTTTGGAATAATGGCCCTTCGATCAATCAATATGTTAAAATCTAAATTGTGAATGTAGGTAGCAAAGTCATTCGGGAAAATTGTGAAACCGTGAATGTTGCATGAGAAAAGGAAATATATGAAATCTTGGGATGATTGGGTTATCGGCTTTCATTGCAAATGTGAAAACCCAAACAATAGCTCGTGTAAACATTGTCTGACAAAATTTACTCACTTTAGGGTCTCCCACCAAAACTGAATCTTCAGGGAGTAAATCCGAGTCTTCATGTGACTCCCTCTTTGCTGTGAGAAGTCCCCAGTCATTCTTTATTGTCTGTGGAACATCTTTATGTCGATCCACGGTAAGGAGTAGAATCTCTAGTCCCCAAACGTAATTCTCCTGGATCCATCTTTTCTTGGACGATGCGCCTCGAAGCATTGCATTTTACTGGTAGGATGATGGAATTGAGAGTTGAATTTGCAACCGAGAGATTAATCTCCCACTGCGGTCGCCAATTGTTTATGGGTGAAAATTGTTTCTGCTGCTTTTGGTAATTTTGGGTGTATGGATAAGAAACAAATCTAAACCCTAAACAATGTACTGCACGTGAGTACTTTTGATTCGAGAGATCAATCTGTACAATCCTGGCCTAAACCAAGAAATGGCCGTTCCAGGCTTGCTTCGGTCACAAAGTGAAGGAGAAGGGTTGGTCTTAGGGAGGGAAGCGAAGAGAGTATAGTTGTAGGAAATCCTACACTACACCCTTTATATGATTTCACTAACATTCAGCTCATTTTAGATTAACAATCTTAATTTTATTGATGAATCTTTGAACAATGTTACAAGAAAAGATAAAGGAATCAAGAATAACCTCTGTTCTATATTTTCTCTCTCCTATTTACTTGTTTCTTACTCAGAAAAGATCTCCCTCTTCCTTTACAACTGAACGACTATTTATAGGGAAATACATAGTGGATGACAGCTAATTTGTCCTTTATTTTCGGATATGGCTTGCGACATTCTCGCAACCTTAGAAATGTTAATCTCGCAAACTCTCTAATTTTCGTAGGACCATCACATCTTTCTCATGATTTTAGCTGACGTCGTTTATTATATCATTTCTGAAATTGTTCTGCGACGCTGTTGTGTTGTGTTGTTGATAATTTCGCTAAGATATTATTGTTGCGAGATTCTGATCCTACATCTTGCCTCTTCTCATATATTCTCTGCGAAGCAGAGAATGATGTGAGAAATGCCGCAGCTGTCCATCTCTTCATATTCTGCATTTATCACACGTATCCTTTCTTCCATCTATTTCTTGACACGTCTTCTGTAACCGCTGATTTTCAACCGCTCACGTCTTTTCGTATTAATGGTGTTTATTTCTTTGAGTAAAAAAAATCTTCTCTATATATTCTTCTTACTCTTCTTTCCATTTTCTTTTTACTTTCTCTTCTATTTTTATTCTCTCATCTCTGCAACTCTATTGTTCTTCCATAAATTCTGCCATTGTAACTTTTTCTTCTTTCTTCTTCTTTTAATCTTTTTAATTTCTTCTTCATCTCCATTCTGTTCCCTCTGTAGATCTTCACTGTTCGTAACTTTCTTCCTTTTTAACTTTTACGAATTAATCTTCCTGCTGGTGTTTTCCATGGATTCATCGAGGTTAGTTTTCTTTTTTCTTTCTTATGGGTTTTGCTGAAATTGATCTTGCTTACTGCCTTATTTGATGATGCTGCTTATGTGATTCCCATACTGTTGTTATTTCAGCAAAAAAGTCTCTAACACCAAATTTACGGTTCAGAACCCTAATATTCCCAAATTGCAGCATAAGATTGTTGTAAACAAAGGAAAGTTTGCGAATCAGAAGGTAGTAAGAAACATTATTCTTTTCTAATAACAATATTGTTTCCTCTGTTTCTTATCTGGATTGTGATTCGCAAGGTGATAAGGATGCCAACAAACCTCTCAAGAAATCTCGCCACCTTAAAACCGTTGAAACCTTTGTTCCATTCCACTTACTTATCTCTTCAAAATCTCCAGAGACATCTTCGCAAGTTAAACCATTATCTCCAATTCGTGAAAAGGTTTCCTCATATTTCATTTCTTCAACTGACCTTTCAATGATTGAAACCCCCCTTATTAATCCTTTTGTGAATGAAACTTCTTCTCCTCCTATTGATAATGTTTCTCAACCTTTTATCATTGCCAGTTCTCTATCTGAGCCTCTTCCTTTTTCGAAAGAAACCGTGGAAGGAATAGATATTGCTTTCAAAGTTTTGTCTGAGGTCCTGGATGATGGCAAGAAGTCTCTCATTGATCCTGTCAAGTCTGGTATTTGCGAAATTCTGAGTAAGTATTTTTTTCTCTGACAGAGCTGCTTCGCAAACAGCTTTGGAAAAAGAGTGTAATGCTCTTCGTTTTGAAAACCAAAAGCTCCAGAATGTTTCGCTGGATCGCGACAATCTTCGCAAGAATAATGATGAACTGAGAGGTATTATTTCCTTATTTGTGTCTTCAATTTGCCTTTCTAATGATTTTATCCTTTCCATGCCTTGAAATCCCTCTTTCGCATGTTAAGCCTTAAACCAGAAATGAATAATGGAGATATATCAATTTGAATCTGTTGTTTAAGAAGCCCGTGTTGATAAAAAGATTTTGATGGATCAATATAACCAATTAGATAACCTCTATTCATACTCTGTTGATCATATAAATGATCTTACCAATGAAAATACCCAATTAGTTCGGAGGCAATATCTCGCCTCTATTAGATAACCTCTATTAAGTAATGAAATATCTCGCCTCTCTTATTCTTTAACTAAAGATAATCTAGGGGTGGAATCTTTATCAGATGAGAATAAAACTCTATCTCAAGAGAAGCGAATTTGTTTAAATAAGATGGCGATATCTTCGCAACAACTTAGCATCCTCCAGAAAGTATGTGATGACCAAGAACAATCTCTTCGCTCTTTGAGAAATGAACTTAAAGAAGTAACAGAGTCATCTATCGCTGAAAGAGATACACTCATTCAAGGTAGAATAGCTTTAAGTGTAAAGGCGAATCAACTTAAAGAACAATATTCCAAATTAGAAGAATCTTATTCTTCTCTCGCGAAGAAAAAAGCCTTTCTTATTTATAAAGAGAAAAATATTTAGTCTCGACTTAAAGGTTTAGTTGGAGATAAATTTGATGATGCGATGGACCGTTGGGATAATAGTTGTCTGACCTTGATTCAACACCTTATTTCGCAAAAGGAAGGTAGTCATAATAGTTTGACTGCCTTAACTATCTTTTCTTTGTCATATCTTTCTGAGTTCTTCATCTTACTGAAATTTTGTATTCTACTTTTCGCAGAGACTGAGAAAAATCTTCATTCCTCCATTTCTATTTTGGAGGCTAAATACGCTAAAATTCGCAAAGAAAATGCACTACTCGTCTCTGTCCGTACTGGTTCTCGCGACCGAGCAGAAAGAAGACTTGATTATCTTGCTTACTTTAAGGATATTCAGGATAGGAATCATCAGAGAGCACTTCTTCGTCAAGTTCATCTTCGGGCTGAAGTCCTCGTAAATGATATTTTATTGTCCAAATCTCTTCCTCCTACATCAATCGAACCTTTGGAAGTAGATGATGATGAAATTCCTCGTCCTGCTGACAGTGGTTATGATTATGAAAGTGGTGGAGAGAATAGTCTTTTGGAAGATGGAGAAGAGATCCCTTCTAAGGAAGCAGCTGCTGGTGCTAATCAAGATGAAAACAAAAAATAAATCTTTTCTAAAGAAGTAACTGCTGGCGATAATCAAGGTGGCGGCGAAAAAGAAGTCCCTCTCAAAGGAATTATTGTTGGTGAAGATCAGAATCGAAATGAAGAAGAGGTTGGCGATAATGAGAACATTGGCGAAGAGCGTCCATTATCTCCTTCTACTGGAATTAATACTGAAGCATGATCTTCTTATCTAGTTCTATCTTCTTGAATTGTTTCATCGTTATTATTTCTTGCGAATAATATTCTTCAACCAACTTTAGAATTAATTTTCTCTTTTAGTATTTTGTTGGCGAGAAAGATAATGCCTCTTGTTTACTGATTCCCATACTTGCCTCTCATTATTTTTCTTGCGAGAAATGATCTGTTATGAATATTTATAAATATTTTGTTTTGTCATGTGGTCTTATTTTTCCTTCCTAATTAAAGGTCTTATTATGCCACCTCTTGTCATTGCGACAAAATCGCAGGACGTCCTTGCACTTTCATGCAAAAACCCATTGATCTTGTCTTAACTTTTTCTTTTGTATTATTGCCTCTTCAGGAATGTTGTGACAATATGATAGGCCTAAACATTCTTGCGAAAATAAAGCCCCATTACATTGCCGTCTTGCGACGAAATCGCAGGACGTTTTCGCACTTTCATGCGAAAACCCATTGATCTCGTCTTATCTTTTTCTCTAGTATTATTGCCTCTTCAGGATTGTTGCACAAATATGACAAGCCTTAATACCATTGCGAGTAAAAATCCTCATGACATTTGCGTCTTAAGACACTTATCAGCTCCCTAATGGAGGGTGCCGCCCTTATCTTCCCCCTGGTTGCCCCTTCAAGGAGGCGTACTTCTACCATAAAGGGTTAGCTCCTCCCATCCATTCTTAACAACAACCAATTGTTTTCGCAGCCTCTTATCCCTTTTACCTATAGGGTTTATGGTTACGAGACTGCACCCTAAGTGGGGTTTTCTTCGGGACGAGTGCAGTATAAGCCAAGACTTGTCAAGAATGGGAAGGTACGCTCCAGACGCCCCTGGCACTCTTGACTCAACCGTGCACCTCGGCGCCTTGATCAGATTCTGCACTCCTTAGGAGAGTCCTTATTACCTTAGTCGCCCAACCTAAGTCATATGCTTAAGCTGAGAATCCAAGGTGCCTCTCCCGGATGGGCTTTATAAATCTCCACGACTCAGGTTCCGCTGGCGGTGTAGCCTTTACCTGAGCCATGCAACAGGTACCCCCTTACATGACGTACTTTAGGTCTTACATTTGCCTCTTGCGAAATTTTATTCGCGAACTATGGTGTACGCCATAAAGATTCGCCCCTTTCTTTTATGTCATTGTTCTATAATTATCTCTGCGAAAATTTCGCACATCATGATCTTGTTTTGATATGAATAATCTCGCAACTATTCTTTCAGAATCCATAACTTCTCAAAGCTTCTTACGGATAATATCTTTTTAAGTACAATCTGTTCCATGGTCTGTCAAGTCTACGACCAACATCTCTACCTTCTGGATCCATTAATTTATAAGCTCTTGTTCCCACTATCTATTTAATGATGTAAGGTCCATCCCATTTTTTCGCTAACTTTCCACCATTTTCTCGCTGATATATTGGTGTCTCTCGCAGAACTAAATCTCCTGGTTGTAATTCTCGTACTTTGACACGTTTATTATATTCTCGGGCTAATCTTTGCTGATAATTCTCCATATGTTGTAAAGATCTTTCTCTTTTTTCTTCTAATTCATCAAGTTTTCTTAAGATCAAGCCCGCACTAAGATTTTTCTCCCAAGCTTCTCTCTTTGTTGTCGGAATAACAATTTCTGTTGGTAACACTGCTTCAACTCCGTATGTTAAACAAAAAGGTGACATTCCAGTAGCTTCTCTTCTAGTTGTATTATAATCCCATACTGCATTATGTACTTGTTCGCACCATGCTCTATGATGACCTTCTAATTTCTTCTTTAATATATCTGCAATTGTTTTGTTTGTTGCATCTGCCTGCCCAATAGCTTGTGGATACAAAGGAGTTGACTTTCCACATTTTATCTTAAATGCATTAAGTAACATTTTTATGTTCTGTCCTTCAAACTGTTTCCCATTATCAGATACCAACTGTGCAGGAATTCTGAATCTGCAAATGATATTTTCGAATATGAATGTAAAGATATCTTTGTCGCGAATATGATGTACTTCCTTCACTTCTGTCCATTTTGTGAAATAATCTGTTACGACTATTAAGTATCTTCTTTGTCCAGATCCTGGTAAAAATGGCCCCACAATATCTAAGCCCCACTTTCCAAAAGGCCACACACTGGTTGAAGATGACATGGTGCTCCAGGTGCATGTATTTTCTTTCCATGCCGCTGACAATCTTCGCAACGTCTTGATATTTGTTTTGCATCTTCGTGCATGTATGGCCAGTAATAGCCTTGCATTTTTTCTCTATGTGCCAAAGATCTTCCCCCGCTATGATTGCCAGCATCCCCACTATGTAACATTTTTATCACCTTTTCTCCTTCTTCTCGTGTCACACATCTGAGTGATGGTCCATTAAAGGATTTTCGGTATAGCAGCCCATCTCTTAATTCATAATTTGTTGCTCGGCTTTTTAACTTGTGTGCTTCCAATTTATTTCTTGGTGTTTCTCCTTTCGCCAAATATGCATGAAGTTCAATTCTCCAATCTGCGATATTGTTCGTTTGTTCTTCTTCTCCACCATCTATTATCATCACGTCCACTTCTTCTTCTTCTTTATTGATTGATGGTGACAGAAGTGTCTGTATTTTTACGCATCTCGCAGTTGGATTTGTCATCATGCTTGAAATGAAAGCAAAAGCGTCTGCGAGTCTGTTATGCTTTCTTGAAATGTGCCTCCATTTTATTTTTGGGATTTTCGCTGACAATTCTTCAACGAGCTTCTTGTATTTCTTCAAGGATGGTTCATTTGTAGTGTACTCTCCCTTTATTTGGTGAATAACTAGCTGTGAATCACTAGTGATCCTAGCATTTTCTAGTTTCATTTCTATTGCGAAATTTAAGGCATGTATCACAGCTTCATATTTCGTTTCGTTATTAGTGGATGCGAATTCCAATCTGAATGAAAAACCATCTACGCTCCTTCTGGCGAAATTAAAACAATTCCTACTCCATTTCCTTCTCCGTTTGATGATCCATCTACCAATATCTCCCATCTATTTGGTTCTGTTAATAAGTCTTTTGGATCTCCGTGTTCTTCTTCTATATCCATCATTTCTTCTCCCTCTTCATCTTCTTCTAAAGGAAA
Source organism: Papaver somniferum (assembly GCF_003573695.1). Classification (NCBI taxonomy): domain Eukaryota; kingdom Viridiplantae; phylum Streptophyta; class Magnoliopsida; order Ranunculales; family Papaveraceae; genus Papaver; species Papaver somniferum. The sequence goes on along the minus strand of NC_039361.1, from coordinate 34,394,431 downwards.
TTCTGCTAAGAAATCTGCAACAACTTGTGATTTTGGTGAAGACAAAATTTCATATTTAATATCAAAGTGGCCTACTTGTGCATTCCATCTCTCCACTCTTCCTGATCTTTTTGAATTCTTCATCACTGATTCAATTGGTACTTTTGTTAATACCTTTATTTTGTGCGCATGAAAATATATGCAGAGCTTAAATAATGCATAAACTAATGCTAAGATTAGCTTCTCAGTCTTTGAGTAATTCTTCTCGGCAGTATTAAAAGTTTTGCTAATGTAATAGGTGGGTTTTTCCACTTCTGCGTCTATTCGCAATAACACGACACTTAATGCATGCGACGTCGTCGCAAGATAGATTAATAATTCTTCTCCCGATTCTGCTTTTTGTAAAATGGATGTATTCATAAGATGCATAAACTTAAATGGATGTATATCGAAAAAAATACTTGCATTTGTCTGATGATCGCGAAATGAATCTCCCTAGCGAAGCTAAAAGTCCATTTAAGTTTTGTACATCTCTTATTGTTGCTGGTGTTGGCATGTCACGAACTGCTTGCACTTTTTCAGGATCAACCTATATTCCTTCCTTTGATACAATGTAGCCTAAAAATTTTCCCGATGCAACTCCAATGGTACACTTCTCAGGATTCAGTTTAATATCATACTGCCGCATTTGTTCAAAAATCTCCCTCAGGTCCTGTACATGGTATTTGGCTTCTTTACTCTTTACTAACATGTCGTCCACGTATACTTCTAATGTTTTGTGTATCCATTTCGCGAACACCTTATCTACCATTCTTTGGTATGTTGCTCCTGTATTTCGCAAACCAAATGGCATTTTCGTGTAACAATATAAACCTCTAGGGGAAAAAAAGCAGTATGCTCTTGATCTTCTTCAGCGAGAGGGATCTGGTTATATCCTTTGTACCCATCTAAAGAAGATACCCTATCATTTCCCGTTGTTGATTCCACCATTTGAGGAATATCTGGTAACGGGAAGCTATCTTTAGGGAAGGCTTTATTTAAATTAGTGAAATCTATGAAAATCCTTATTCCTTTCTTTTTATTTGGAACAATGTCCATGTTCGCTATCCACTCTGGGTATTTAGCTTCTCTTATAATTCCTGCATCAAGTATTTTCTGTAGTTCTTCTTCTATTTGGGAATGGTAGGTTGTTGCGATTTTTCTTATTCTTTGTTTAAATGGTCTCACATTCTTGTTAATCTCCAGCTTGTGACATGCAATTGATGGATTTATTCCCAGTATCTCGTCCATGCTCCCTGCAAAAATGTTTTTATATTCTCGCAAAAGGTTAACAGTTCTTTATTCTTCTACATCCATCTTGGTTCCAATTCTCAATATTAGAGGTTCTTCTATAGTCCCAATGTTTACTTCTTTTATTGGTTCTGCGGCAGTGTAACTGGACTTGGGTTCTCCCATTGGTGTTGGTTCTTTTATTGTTTTCACAGGTCCTTCTCCTTCTTCCGAAATTTCGCTGGGTATTCCCCTGCCTTCTTTTGCCCTTATCGTGTACACTCTAAATTCTTCTTCTTTCTTTGCCTCCTTTGCCAACTTTCTGCGAAATTGTTTCTTTTTTACTCGTCCTTCATAATGCTTTACTTAAATTTGATGACATAATTTTGCATTGTCAACATCTCCTCTGATTTCACCTATTCCATTAGGTGTGGGGAACTTAATACATTGATGCAACGTTGATACTATAGTTTTTATCGCATGTATCCGTGGTCTTCCTAGCAACATATTATATGGCGATTCCATATCCACCACGCATAGTGTCACGTGTGTTTCTATCTCTCCTAGTGGAATTCGTACCACTGTTTCTCCTTTAGGTTTTGTTGTGGATTTTCCAAAGCCATGAACAAGATATGTTGAACTGGACATTTCTTCATCTTTAAATCCCATTCCCCTGAACGCATGATAAAATATTATATCCACTGAACTTCCTGTATCGACTAAAGTTCTGTTCAATGTCCATTCTTCCGTGGATTTTGTTGTTGTCCCCTTCTCTTTTCGTGTAATTGGCACTATAATAACCAATGGAGATGTATGGTTCAAATTTTCTTTTGGTATTTCTGCCGCCATGAATGTGATTTTTTGCTTTTCCCAATCTTTCAAGGGTGATCTCTTTTCTACCGCCATAACCTTCCTTCCTTCAAAGTCTCGTTTATGTATCCTTCCTTTGATGTTTTCATGGAATTCATTAACCATTGTTTTTGTTATCATATTACACTCCAACCTTTTGTCATCTTCATTGACTCTAATCATTTTTCTTTTAATTGGTTCACTGATTTGTTTAATCACTTTCTTGATTTGAACAATCTCAACAACAATCTTCAGTCTCCTTGTTTCTAGCGCCATTATATAGTTGCAGGAAATCCTACACTACACCCCTCACAAGATTTCATTAACATTCAACTCATTTTAGATTAACAATCTTAATTTTATTGATGAATCTTTGAACAATATTACAAGAAAATATAAAGGAATCAAGAATAACCACTGCTCTAGATTTTCTCTCTCCTATTTACTTACTTCTCACTCAGAAAAGATCTCCCTCTTTTCCTTTACAACTGAGTGGCTATTTATAGGGAATTACATAGTGGATGACAGCTAATCTGTCCTTTATTTCGGATATGGCTTGCGATACTCTCGCAACCTTACAAATGTTAATCTCACAGACTCTCTAATTTTCGCAGAATCATCACATTTTTCTCATGATTTAGCTGACGTCGTTTATTATGTCATTTCTGAAATTATTCTGCGACACTATTGTGTTGTGTTGTTGATAATTTCGCTGAGGAATTATTGTTGCGAGATTCTGATCCTACACCTAACAAATTTTAGAATCACTGCACTCTCTTTGGCTGCTTCCCTTTCAACTTCAGAGTCAGACTCGCCAGTAAGGTAATCCGGGTAACACTTGTTAATGGAAGTTTGTTTCATTGGAACACCAGGTTCGTCTATATTCGAGATTGACAAATCTTTCTCTTTAATAGATTTCATAGAAACATAACTTTTGTTTCTCGTAATGCGTTTATCAGAGATAGCACTTATGTCCATATTCAGATCGCTACAAACACAGACTTATATGGTCTTTAACGTGTTTGCCTGCTCTGATACCAATTGAAAAAGCGGGGGTACAACAACCACACCCAATATTTCGTTTGCCAATCTGAGAAGACTTACTCCAATATACTTTCAAGAGAATCAACTAGACAGTCAGATTCAATTTTATAGAAAAGTATATCAAAGAGCGATATCTCTATTTCTCAATTCAACCTGCAATCAACAAATAGGAATTTGCGAGCCCGATTGAATATAAGAGAAATAACTTGAACGGTACGAAAGACCAATGTTCAAGTGTCAATCAATTTATATCAACAACCAAAGGTCGGATTATCTAATTGATTGATATTAACGCACAACCGGTGATATTTCAATTATATAACAAAATATAAGGCGGAAAAGAAATAACACAGACACCAGAATTTTGTTAAAGAGGAAAACCGCAAATGCAGAAAAACCACGGGACCTAGTCCAGCTTTGAACATTGTATTAAGCCGCTACAGACACTACTACTACCAATGAATTTCAGACTGGACTGCATTTGAACCCTAATCAATATCACACCGATTCGAGGTATAGTTGCGCTCCTTACGTCTCTGATCCCAGCAGGATATTACACACTTGATTCCCTTAGATGATCTCACCCACAACCAAGAGTTGCTACGACCCAAAGTCGAAGACTTAATACACAAATCTGTCTCACACAGAAAAGTCTATTGGAATAGATAAATCTGTCTCCCACAGAAATACCTATGAGTTTTGTTCCGTCTTTTGATAAATCAAGGTGAACAGGAACCAATTGATAACCCGGACTTATATTCCCGAAGAACATCTTAGTATTATAAATCACCTCACATAATCTTAATCGTATGGTAGTGAAACAAGATATTGTGGAATCACAAACGATGATACGAACATGTTTGTGACTACTTTTAATCTTACCTATCGGAGATCAATCTCAAGCAAATCTTAGCAAAGATAATACTCAATCACGATAGAAGAAGGAAGACAGAACATGCAACTATAGAGAAAATAGTTGGGTCTGGCTTCAAAATCCCAATGAAGTCTTCAAGTCGTTAACCTACAGGGTTTCGTGAAAAACCTAAGGTTAAAGGAGAATCGACTCTATCTTATACAACTGGTATCACACAGGAGGTGTGGGGATTAGGTTTCCGGTTGCTAGGGTTTGCAATCTAAGTTACCTTGGTAACAAAGCATTCAATATTCACTGTTAGATGAAAACCTGATTAGATTCAAGCTAATATCTTTCAACCGTTAGATCGAACTTATCTTGTTATACACAAATGAAATGTACCTTCATTTAGGTTTATGTAACCATACCTAAACGTGTACATCATGTTGGCTCAACCTTAGTTAACCAAACTTAGTTATATGAACACTCTCATATCAACCTTATTCATCTTAACCATAACTAGTTCAAATGACACAAATGAAACTAGTTAAAGAGTTATTCAATTGCTATATTCTCATAGAAGTATACAAGAACACAATTGAAGCTAAATTGGTTTGATTCACTCGAATCAATTCATGAACATTATATCCATGGTTTGCAAAGAATGCATTCCTTAATATATATATATGTATGTATTAGTTCATGAGCAAACCAATTCTAGAACTTTAACCACTCAAGTATGCAAACGGGTAGGCATACTTAAGTAGTCGGTCTGAGTTTGGGTTCGCCAATATGCGAACTGGTATGCATACCTTAGTACACTTCCAAAACCCCGTAGAAATTCCCGGACCTATACCTTACGCAAGTATGCGTGCCGGTATGTGTACTTGGTACACGGAATTTCACAACTACAAGTACGCATACGGGTATGCATACTTTAGTTCCGGTCATGGATCACATACATGCAAGAATGCACACTATGTTTATAATCTAATAGTTCTAAACTCTATTTCAATCATTGTAACTTTCTTAGAGGATGACAATATCCATTTTCACACACTATTAGCATCAAAGCAATTTTCAAGTTATTGAAATAATCATAACGAAACATTCCAAGTCTACACCAAATAATTGTATCACACAAACCATGTAAGATGTTACTCGGAAATTTTCACATGATCATCTTTTGACTTTCGTCAAGAATATATGATGAACTTGGTTGAAGCGAAATCTTACCAACACATATTTCGAGAAATATGTAAGCGAGTTAAACTCAGCTCGAAATCTTAAATGTGTATAATAGAAAACTATATCGTAACACGACTTATGCCTCAATATAGAAGATGAAGTAGAAATAGACTTTCCAAGTGATAGATGAGTTTTAGTCTCCGCATACCTTTTGTTGATGAAGTTCCACAAGCTCTCCTTAATAGTTCTTCGTCTTTAATTGATGAACGCCGTGAAGTCTAATGCTCAACTACATAATCTATCCTAGTCCGAGACATCTATAATTAGATTAGAAATCAAGACTTATACTTTTGATCACCAACATTGACAAACAAGCTTGAGATAGCAACGCTTGCGAGTTCGACCGAGCAGTGCTCTAACAAAAAGTTACAAACATTAGTGATATATTGAGTATGACATTAGTTATATTTCTATAAATCAGAATCAAAGACAAAAAAGCATTAGTGTCATACTGCCTTTAGTTACATTTCTAAAGTAGATCATCCATGAAAGCGTTTGCAGGATCAACCAAAGGATGTCCAATACCGGTATTAGCGGGTCCTCGATCTTCACAATTGAAATCAGAGTCAAGTTAATCTGTAATGGAATCAATTGGAGAGTGTATACTAGAAAACTTGTCGATTACCTCTTGTAATTGGTCCCAAACTAATAGATATTTCACTGTTTTCTTGAGCACAAGTAAACTCATTGGCTTGATGAAGCAAATCATTCAAGTTTTCAGGGTCCGGCCAATTATATTCTTCTACAACTGTATCGTTTCAAGATCTCCTAGAATTATGTCTTTGTATTTCCTCGTATCTAGGCCGCAATTTCTTGTTGTATTGAATATACACAGTGACAGATCTACACTATGAGTTCTCCCGGCTTAAGCCAGCCCTAAAGCCCAAAAAAACCTAGATTTTACAGTGGCTTTTGAGTTTGGTTCATAAATCATGCCTAAAAAATAAGCTTAAGCTAGTTAGGAAAAAGATTTTAGCCAATTAGCTTTCAAGTCAATCTCACATTCAAATTCTAGTTCATCCATTGAATATACACAGTCATTCAACTTTTATTGTAAGAAACGATTCCACCTTTTTGTATGCATCTTATTAATAAAAATACTACACATCAATGAACATTTACACTCATAAGAAGAATAATATATAAATAAAGAAATTATAAGTTTTGTAACTTCTCTTACATCTGTATCTTATCATTTGAAATTGCATTAAACTTGTTGTCCTCATTGTTATAGATTATGCTGAAAAATATGGGTAGTCAGCAATCAACCCAAGATTCAATCTCATCTAATGCTCCTGTATCTCTATCACTTTTAGGTTAATTCAATCACTTCTAGTGACGAAAACATGGACTCTTCAAAAAAAAAGTGTAAATTTAGTAGACAAAGAAAGAGTATATAATGAAATACAAGGAAGGTATATAAAGTGTGTCATGGTATAATGTCTACCCGGGTGAAAGAAAGTACGCATTGAATTGTTAAAAATCATACTTCACCTATACCAACAATTGTAGTTGCATAGCTAGGCTTAGTTTATAAGTAATGACACTAAAAATATGGAAGATCAAATACTTACATTACCGAAAGTACTCCAATTTCTCTCACACGATGAAGCACTACAAGTTTGGATCATGACCCATATCACAAATTTTTGAAGGTTCGAAACATTCATTACGCCATAGTGACCCACCAGTCATCTGTAATAAACACAAAGCAACTTAATAAGAAAAAACAGTTACCCCTAAATAATATTCCCTCCGTTCCATTATTAGTTGACCTATTTATTTTTAGATTTTGTCCCATAATAGATGACCTATATCACTAAACAAGGAGATATTTTTAAAATTATCCTTTTAATTAATTATAAGAAATATGCATAATTTGATAGGCGTGTTTATATTTGTTATGTAGGCGTTTTAAAAAAAAAATCAATGATATGAAATTTGCGAACATCCGTGGTGTAGTTTGAGAGATAAATCATTTCAATATTTCACTAGTTATTATCCATAAGGGTATAATTATAAAAAAAAATACTTACAAATTTTTTTTTCCTTTCTTGCCTTAAGAATTGTGCAAACTTGAACTAGGTCATCTAATAGTGGGACAGAGAGAGTATGCAGTAACTAGATTTTTTTGTCATCTATTTGTTGAGTAGAAAAAAAACTATAAGTTGATGTGCTATCTCATATTCTGATGGAAGCTTGCGATCCTAACTCCCCATCACTGTAAAATCTCATCTCCAGCCTTGTCATGTTACTCATCGTCTGTTATAAGCTTTTCCATAGCATTAAAAAGTATTCTCTTTATCTTCGCATACTTTGAGCTATTATCCATCTCTTCTTGTGAGATTGTATAAAAATATAGACGGGTTCAAGTACCAAGCTCCTACATGGAGAGAGTGATCTAAATGGTCCTACCATCTTTCATTAATGATATCCATGATTTTGTCCAAAATTACCTTATCTTCTTTAAATGTTATTTATAGTTGTTCTCTTTCTAATCTCATTGCTTCATATATATATATATATATATATATAACCCATGGTAGGCTTCAGCTCGATATCCATCATTCTTATAACATCTACTAGAGGTATCAACACTTTGCAAGAGAATTCATAATGCTCCCAGATTGAACTACTAGCAACAATCAATATTTTTTCCCACAACTTCCTTAGCTAAGTTACAGTTATCATTGACAAACATCATTTGCAATGTTTTTTTGTTCTTAAGAAGGCTATCAAGTTTATAATATTGGGTTAAAAATATAGTCTTTAAATACCATGCAACTCTTTCTTCCCTGTCATTTCTCTCATCAAATTAACACTTGAAAATGAGCATGGATATATGTAACAACTCTCTTACTTAATGTGGAAGCTCTTGTTATAGGAGTTAAACCATCGGGGTTAGCCCAGTTGGCCAGAAGCCTGATTCTCAAGTAGGAGGTCAGCGGATCGAGTCTCCGCTCAAGAGTTTTGGAGATCTCATGAAATACTTCTTTAATGTAATTAAAGTTTAAGTTCTTAATATATCTTCTTTCCTATTAAAAAAAAAAGTTATAGGAGTAAGCTTTCTACCAAAATCTTTCGGCATTAAGTTGACCCAGTTGGAAGCACATGGAGTCTAATATAGCTTTAGATGTTCATATTACAAGCTTCCCAGTAGCCTTATAATTAGAACAATTATCAATAATAAATTGTACAATATTACCAATCTCAATATCTGCAATCACCTCATTAACAAGCTCAACTATGTAAGATTGATCATTGCTTCGTGATGAAGCATCTACCGACTTTAAGAATACTGATCCTTTAGACAATTATTTATCATTAAGTTGATAAGATGACTCCCCACAATGGACGACTAAACCCAAATATAGTGTCCAGTTGATAGGTGTAGTGGGACGGACTATCGATCAAAATTTGATCAAAGACTAAAATCCAGACCAAATTTGGTCTGCGACCAAGACCAAACCCAAATATAGTCGGGCGTTTATATAGTCCACGCCCATAACCAGGCGGACGTATAGTCCACGTCCCACCCCAGGCGGACGTATAGTCCACGCCCCACACCAGGCGAACGTATAATGCACGCCCGTCTTTTTTTTTTTTTAATCTTTTGTGTGGGGCGGGCTTAATACCTCCGCCCCACTCTTTACAAACTTCAAATGCATGGGGCGGGCATAATACCTCCGCCCCACTTTTTTTCTTTTCTTTTTTTATTTTTTTTTCTACACCGGGCGAACGTATATTCCCCGCCCCACACCAGGCGTTGGTATATTCTACGCCCCACACCAGGCGTTGGTATAATGTCCGTCTGACCAAATTTAGTTTTTCCACCGTAGGGTCACACACCAGATTAAACCCAAAATTTGGTCTTTTTTTTCCTCTTTGGTCTTTGGTTATACTCGCACCACTGCAGTTGCTCTTATCCATCTATCCAACCATCAGACATAATAGAACGACCAAACATCTTCCAGTGTGGTCTAAACTTCTTCATTTCTTCATGATGTCTATTGAAGAGATTCATACGAATATGATTGTACGACTGCACAGAAGAGCTAACAACAAAAGATAGACAGAAAATATAAGTACAAGGATCATCTTACACTACTTCAATTTTAAATACTGTAGCACCATATAGCTATGTACGAGCATATGTGTTTAAAGGATATGAACTAAAAGCAACATGTCAACAGATGTAATGGTCTTAAACTACACAACTGTACGGACATGAACTAAGCTATGCATGGAGAATTTTTTTTTCCTAATAAACACCATTAATTCAGTAAAAGAAAAAAAAAACAAACAAACAAACAATTTGGTAAAAAAAATAAAATAATTATTGATATCACTATTATAATGACATTCAACCGGACTTGGAAGATAATGCAACACAATCAATACAGTTCATTCATGAGTTACCATTCTGTACAAAACCTCGTGTGTGCAAAACTTATATACCAAGATGGATATTTTGCTAGTATTGTAGAGTCATGATTCAGTTAGCTAAAAAGGCGTTTGGTTTTCTTTGTTGTGTCCTCGAAGTCATGTTAGATGTACTGATACAAAAATATGAACGACCCTTTTGCGGTAAAAATTGGGTAAAAGACATGTTCAATTCACTGACAATAAAAATGTAAATACCATGAGAAATATTCATACGATTATCCAAATACTCTAAAACAACACTAAATAACACATCACTTATGAGCCTCTCAAAAGGGACAGAACCATGATTTTATCAAAGGGTGGATCCATGATCTTCCTTGCAAATAAAACAGGATAATACATAGTAGGGGATTCATGTTTAATAGATAACCCATCATAAAGACGAACTGTCCGAGTCAAATGAACACGTTTTCCTACAATTTTGAAAATTCTGATCAAGATAGGAACAACGAGTAAACCGAAGATACTTGTAAAAGAGAAGTCCTTATAAAACAATGTTGGTATTAACCATGTACCCATTAATATTAATACCAAGCTAAATATGATTTCACCTAGAAAAAAAGTTAGCTCATTCCATTAAATATATATAGAACATACGTGCACGTCCATGAAATCAAAGGGCCATACAAGTGACTCAAATCAATATTTGAATAGCAAAGCAGCTGCATGAAGAACATTGCGACTGGTTGGTTAACAAAAATATGAGTGTAACTCGATGTACTCAATTCAACCATAATTTGTATACATCAACATGATATATAGTTAGGTCGAGATTACGAATTTATATGAAATAAAATAAAACTTGTGCAAGTAAATATGGAAAATATTATGCATTAGTGATGTTGTAAAAAATTTACCTGACTTCTTACTAAATAGGTTGCTAGGGTGTTCGATATGATTCCCATATCAGCTGCTCTATGGCTTGAAGCAGCAAGACGATCCTCATCTAATAAGATAGCTCTTCCTGCCAGCTTTCCATTTTTCACCATTTGAACCACTAGTGATGCTACTTCATGGGCACCAATTACACCACCCATGAATGTAGCCACTCTTGGGATAATCCCACCCTGTAAGACATAAAATATTTATTATTTTTGAAACGTGTTTATTAAATAATAATTAGTTTTTTCCTTCTTTATTTTTTATCCCATTTTTAAAAACATTCGTGAAACACAATTGGAAGAAGCAAAAGGACTCAGAATCCTCACATAATCAATCTGGAACTAGAGTTAGAGAAATTCAGAGTTCAGGATTTCGTCAAATTGAAAAAACTTGCTCCGAATTGGGTGAACCTATTCAAGCAAATTCTTCGTTCCGTCCAAGAATTCCAATACAAAGAAAAGTATTATACCAGAAACCGATTTGTTTATAAAATTTGTTATTTGTTTCTGATCATTTTTCAGGCATCAACAAGAATGGAAAGACATTGGTCATCATCTTTTGGAAGCTCGAGACATTGGGCTCTTCGTTGTAAAGTATTTCAAAGGCTAAAAATTGAGTATCCGTTGGAATTTTATCGCAAAAATATCTCTGTTGTCATTACATGGTGATGATAAAACAACAAAATGGATAAATCCTACTCCTCAAATGCTTGAGCAAAAAAATGGGTTTGAGTGATTTGATCAATTAAAACAAAGAAAGAAGAGGATGGATCACATTGAACATCAGATCAGGGATGTTCAATCAAACTGATAAGGAGATACATGCATAAAAAAAAAACAGATAAAAACGATTTTCAACAAACATCGTATGTAGGAAAACAACCGCGTATTCTTTTTCAAAACTTATTCTCAACAGCAACTCTTCTTTTTCAAAATTTATTCTCAACATCATTAGTAATAATTAATAAAAAGTAAGAAAAAAAATAATTCTCACCTCTGAATCTAACTCTTCAATTCTCATTTTTCATTCTTCTTTTGCTGAATCGTTTTTAGACAAGGAAGAAATCCTACAAGCCAAGAGATGAAGTTGTGGACAGGTTGATATGTTTGATGAACTTTACTTAGAACTTGTGATTGCCTCAGATGAAGCTCCTCCTCCATTAATTAGTTGTAAAGAAAGTATCTTCTGAACCCTCTTTCTTTATAAAACCCCCTTCTTGTTCCTTTGCTGAGACTTCTTAGTAGATAAAAAAGATATTTCTCTGACGTGCTGCTCGATGTTGTGCATCTGCAGCTCTCTTGAGCTTCTCCTTAAGGTTCTCTCCACTGTCTTTGACTCTTGTTGAAGTTACTTGTGTTTTTGATCTATGAAACCACCATTTTCAGTATAAAAGTTGTTCTTCTAGCTTGTTATTCTCTTCTTTCTTTTACTTTGTTGAAGTTACTTGTGTGTTTTTTTTTTGATCTATGAAACCACCATTTTCTGTATAAAAGTTGTTCTTCTAGCTTGTTATTCTCTTCTTTCTTTTACTTTGTTGTTTAGTTGTGTTTTTTTGATCTATGAAACCACCATTTTCAGTATAAAAATTGTTCTTCTAGCTTGTTATTCTCTTCTTTCTTTTACTGAGATCTGTATTCAGATGAAGGAAGTATTATGAACTAAAAGAGTTGCTGAGATTTGTTTTCAGATGAAGGAAGTAGAGAGGTGAACCAGAAACTAATTAAAAAACACAGAACTAGAAAGAACACAACTCTTGTAAGTTTCTCCTTAGGGTTCTCTCCACTGTCTCAGTGATGTTAGTTGTGTTTCGTTTTACTGTCTCAGTGATGTAAGTTTCTCCACTGTCATTCTTGCATTCACTTAATTAACCTAATCTTAGTTTTTCTCACGTAATGTAATTACTCGTTAATTAGTCGAGTCTACTAGTGGTTTTATGGTGATGATGATTGATGCATCACAAAGTCGCTTAAATTAAAGGGCAACCCGGCAATGTGTATTACATGGCGTGTTCTATTACTGATATGATGTTTACGTAATGCAACTTTGTCCGGTTCCTTCTAATTGAATTTAATGACTCTGTGGTGGATATATAACATTATGCCTTCATACTGGTACTACTTTGGTTGTACCTAGAACCTTTGCTAGTGTTTGTTTTGCATGCTTACGTTTTAGATAGTCGTGTCGCTCTCTAGTAATACGTGTTGCTGGTTTCTTCAAACTCTTGGTGGTACTTTCTTCCATTTTCGGTCAAGACATTGTAGATGGCTTTGTTAAAAGAGATTAAACTGTTTGTTTTCTTGATCTAACTGTAGTATAAACAAAAGTAAATCAAAATTTAGCATCTTTAAAGTGCCAATGACCTTGTAAATTCCAAGATACATTTTGTTTCTATAAAATTACAATATAGAAACAATTTGTAGAATTGCACATTTTTTCCAAGCAAATTCCCTAAAAGACTAATAATTTTGATATTCCTAGAATATTACCATTTTGTATCTCCATGTTAGCAGCCATGATTGTTTATTACTTTTTATTATCAACAAAAATAATAAACACTTTTCTTGATATAAAGAGAAAAAAAGGGCCTAGAAATGTTTGGGTCAATGACATGGGAGGGATTGCTAAGAGTCTAACGGATCATTTCAGTTTTATCTCTTCTACAACTGAACCAGACACTTCCCCATATATCCTTAACCCCATTCATGTTTGCATAAACAATACAGACAATTAATGCTTAATGAGAACCAATCCGTTGCATGAAGTCGTGCTTATCAATCTGAAGTTCCCATGCTGCAACTTTTTAATATTAATTTCATTATAATCAGAAAGGTGACTGGAATCTTTTCCATAGTGAAATTGGATTTCAAGCTGGCGGCCCCTGCAGTAAAAGAACTCGCTGTAAAGGAGACCTGTTTTATTTACGAGAAGAGCTCTCCAAGTTTTGCATACTAGTTTGAATTGTAAAATTGATTTATTGGGTAAGCGAGAAAGTATATTGTCCAAGATATCACGGTGAAGATTCTCCATGAAGATGATTGTCTAAGATATCACAATGATTTTCAAGACTTGAAATTTTGATTATTTCGAATTGAAGAAATTCTCTTTTGTTTGATTCTTTCTCCTTAGAATGCATATGCAGCTGAGAACCATGCGTGTTTATACAGAGACACCTATAGAATTGTCTACCAAAAATATCTAGATCTTTATATGGTATGTTTTGGGACGACTTCCAAAGACAACAGCTTGCTATTTTGTACTGTAGGTAGGCGGTACTACAAAAGATTGTTTCTGGAAAATGGTTTACAAATGAAGGTGGTGACATTAATGTCTCACAATGTACGGAAATGAATCAAAAACAAAAACAAATAAATAATGCGAGTTGGATCATGTAAGGGTGCTTGGGAACCAGTCGAGGGTTTGACCTGCAAACATGGGAACAAGTTGTCCTCCGTCTTCAAGAGTATAAAACTCAGGTACCTTCCATGGTTTTTTGATTAATTTGATTTTCGCTGTATTTCTTGGGAGCCCGTAAAAATCTGGCCCGTTAAAGCTGGTAAACGCTTCCAGGTGCTCAAGTGCACCAGCCTACAAATGAAATGTGGTATGATTAGAAATTTATGAATGTGTCAGGAGTTATGTCTCATGCGAAAACCGAAACATGAGAAAGATGGTATTACCTCTTCAAAGACCTTTGCATAAGCAGATAGGGCAACAGGGGAGTTGTAAATACCAGCACACCCACAAGTAGTTTCTTTCCGTTTTCTCTCATGAGGAGCACTATCAGTTCCAAGAAAAAATCTTTTATTTCCGCTTGTTACAGCTGATACAATGGCTTGTCCTGAATGAAACAACAAACTAACAAATTTATGACTAATACAGTAAAAAGGAGTCAAAATTGTTTATCAAGAGTGTGAGGGCCTACTGTGGATCTCTCTTTTTAAAACTGGAAGACAGTAATTATGTGGTTGCAATCCTCCTTGAAACAAAGCATTTCTGTTGAGAATAAGATGTTGAGGAGTCACGGTTGCAGCAACAGATCCTAGCAGATTAGATGACTCAAAAACGTTAAAATGGGGTTTTATATCAGAATTGATGAGTGACAAGGACTTCCACAAAAGAACATAAAACAAAAAATACCTTCACTACAGGATTCAACGAATCTCACGGCATCCTCAGTAGTAATATTCTCCATGACAACTTTCAAATGTGGAAGCTTCTGTATTAATGGTCTTAAAATGGTATCAATGAAGACTTTCTCACGATCAAATATGTCAACCTCTGAATTTGTAACCTCCCCATGGACCTGCATAAGATTTTATTCACTTAATGGAAACAAAGTTGACAGCAAACCGGTGATAAAAAATTACAAGTGATTTCCCAATTTACAAGAGCAGATTTGAGAGGGTTAAGACGTCGAAGTGAACTTTCCCACTAAAGACATCCAACTAACACACATCCAAAACAAAACAGTTCATTAACCAAAAAAGATAACAAAATGAGCTATGTGGTCTCAACAAATAAACAACAGATATGTTACATCTGCCTTTAACATACTAACGAGATTAATCACCAGAAACAATTTGTTAGCTAACCACCGAAAATCATGCACAAAACATATTGCACGTCCATGGACTACTCATATCAGTCATGCACATGCTCTACTGACTAAATTGTTAACAAAGTACAGGAGTAAAATTACCAGCAATGGCATATTCTGCTCAATCATCTCCTCGAGAACAGGCAAACACTTCCCGAAAAGATCTGAAACACCATCTTGAGAATTAGTAGTGGCTCCTGCAGGATACAACTTCACTGCAAAAACAACCCCGCTCTCCCCTGACAAAGGAAATCACGTATTATGTTAGGATTTCAAGACATCTAGGCAAAGCAAAAAGCGTTTCATTAAAGAATCACATAAGAAATTGATATATGGACTCACTAGCAAGCTTAATCTCATTGGGATGGGTGTTATCTGTTAGGTAAAGTGTCATAAGAGGAGTGAAATCGCTCTTTGTTGGGAGTGCTTTCAGTATGGATTCTCGATAAGAGACTGCGGCAGCGGTAGTAGTGACAGGAGGTTTCAGATTTGGCATTACAACAGCCCTCCCAAACTGATTTGCGCTGCAGGATACCAGGTTTCTTAAGTAACTTGACGAAACTAATAAAAATACAAATCATTAAAAAAAAACAGTGAAAGAGGAAATGGTTGACCTGTGTTGGACGACAGCTTCTAGGAGATCACCATCACGAAGATGAAGATGCCAATCATCAGGCTGTGTAAGTGATAATTCCATATTTACTCCCTTGATTTTTGTGGGACGCGGGCTTTCGGCCTTCTTAAAAGGGAAACTCAGTGCCTAGCATTCAACAAACATCTGCAGAGAGTCACAAAAGAGGGACAAAGAAAAACTTAAACTATTCTAGCCAATAAATATCATATGGCTGGTACGTTTAGTGGAACACCGAAGATCAATGATAGCATGGGTTAAGAAACCAGAAAAGGAGAATACTTTTTGAGCTTCTGAACAACATCAACTGTTTGAGTAAGTTGTTTAAATATCTCAATTCAATTTTGTAGTACACTAATTCTGGGCAACAGAATTCACATGGGGAACATCTGCCATACTAGATACAAGGATGAGAATGTTTAAGTCCTATTTAAATTCCATTTGCGTAGTATGGAATTTTGTTTCTTTATTTTATCAATCCAAATGATGCCAAGGGTTCATACTTCACCACTCACCGGGTTTCAACATTGCTATGGCGAAAAATATTCGAGTTCAAAACCACTGTAAGTGAAACTCATAAACATGGGCCAGAAAAATAAACAGAACAGCTCTCAATGTTCAAACAGAATAGCCTTCTTAACTAAGAGGGTGAGACCAGTGATTCCCACATATCCAAAAACTTAGCCATCCAAGAGCGCTACCCAAAAAGTGATTTATGTATTTATTCATATTATGAACTTACAGTGTTAGATGACTCACTCAAAATTTCCAACAACAACCCAGGGATTGGAAATTTAATTTGGTCCGACCAATTTAGCTAATGTCACCAGTAACATCATCTCTTATGAATTTCCAACTACTACTACTGCAATTGTGAGTTTCCCTTCCCTTATCTTAACTAGGTCTTATGGAATATCACCTACACAATACTCTATTACGGAGAAATTGTTATGATTATGAAGATGATACATTCTTGTTCAAAAACATTTACAAGAGGGTACAACTTCAATCACCATGATTCCTGTCTATCAAACCTCCCCATAAAGGGAACATAATGCACAACAACAAATCATGAACAAGAAAATTCAAGCTTTTTTATTTGACAGCAAAACCAAAAACTTATTTGGTATAATCGTTTTGGCATTTTATCAAACACCTTCACCACTATACAGTGATTATAAAACAATTGAGAGAGAGAGTTGGGAGATAGTAATTTTAGAGCAAAGTCAACTAGATACTTACAGACAAAGATCTACTCGAAATCTACAGTCAATTTTCCCTTTCCGATCTTTATTAATTAGATTGAATTGAGCTGTAGTGCTTGTTATGAATACAATTTAGATTGATGCATCACAGATTGACTAAGAAAAGCTACAGAATTTAGAGAGTGGTAGTGGCAATGGTAAGTGCGATGGAGGGAGAAAGTGACGGGATGAGAAAGAAGAACATGGGTCTGTAAAAGTGAGAAAGCATCGAATATAAATGGAAACAGTGGAAAATGATATTTATTGTTCTCTGTTTTTAGAAGTTTCCACGAAAATATTAAAGAAAATGTGTGTACCTGGAATCCAAAAGAAGCTATTCTTGAAGCTGTTAGTGCCATCGAATCTATCTGGTAAGCCTTAAAATCA
This sequence comes from Papaver somniferum, assembly GCF_003573695.1. Classification (NCBI taxonomy): domain Eukaryota; kingdom Viridiplantae; phylum Streptophyta; class Magnoliopsida; order Ranunculales; family Papaveraceae; genus Papaver; species Papaver somniferum. The sequence goes on along the minus strand of NC_039361.1, from coordinate 34,377,002 downwards.
CGAGCTCTTTCACCTCATTGCTCCTATCACCTATCTCTCTAAATCTTGATGAACGAATGATATTTGAAAAGAGAGAGATAAACCTTAAACATTATAAACCCTTTTTCCGTTTTCACGTCTTTCACCAACTCCCTCAAGGAACATAGCCCCACGTCTAAAAGGTGCTTGGGTGCATTCTAGGAAATTACTTCACCAATCACCACTTAATTAAGTTGGTTTGGGTTTTGGAGCGTTTCTAGAAGTAAAAATATTTTGTTTCACAAAATGTTGAATTGTTATGAAATTTTAGACTCCACCTATTTGCCACCCCATTTTTCCTATTTGCCACTCCCATTGATTGTCATCCCCATTTCTCCTATTTGCCACCCCCATATCTTTTTATATTTCCTAAATACTGCTCCTTTGATTTTTTGTTTATACCCAACGATGGAACCACCCAATAACTCAACCTTGAAAGTAAAACAAAACCTAAGTTACAAATCAATCTCGGGCAGGCACCGTTTTTCTCCTCCATCTCTCCCACCGATCATGATGAAGATGTGGCATGGAAGGTTCAAGATTACCATAGAGACGAGCCATCTGCCGAATTCGGAGGGAACAAGGAAGGTCCATCTCAAGCAGCGGCAAATCAAAGGGAGAGTAGCCAATAACATGGTGAAAACGAAGATATCAAACAGAGGAGAGTTCGAAGACCACCAAAACCAGTTGGAAGAGAAGCAGCAGAAGTTTGTAAGAGAGAAGAAAAATACTAACTAGATTTGTTATGTTAGTTAAGAGATTTTAACATGACAGTAGGCAAGGGTGTCTATATTTTGTTAAAGGTTAGATACTATACATGTACAACTGATCACTATCATGTTTAGTTATTGTCGAGGAGTTCTGTTTCAAAGATGGATTCAATTAACTCATATGTGGTTAACTTTAACACCGTGCACTATTAACTTTGTCTAAAGTAGAACACTGTTGTGTAGTATTTTAAAATTGAATACTAGTTCTTCCAAACGTGCACAAGATTGCACTGAACGAATCATTTTCAAGTTTAATGAACTCGTGGAAAGTTTGAATGCTCGTGGTATTTTTTTCTTCGTGAAAGTTGCGCTGGGTTTTGTATTAGCATCAATAACATGAATTACTCGATCTTGGTGTGAAGCAAACAAGAGTCTAGGATGACCTTGGAAAGTTAAAAATTAAAATAAAAAAGCTCTTGGTGTATTAGCATTAATAATACAGAAATTATCAAGATGCAGTCGTCGAATTCTGGCCGACTAAGTATGTTCATACTGTTGTAGTACAGACGAAGTAAAATTTAGGAAATCTCTAGATGTAGTCGAACGAATAACTCTGTTTGGAATGCTTGTAATCCTGACGATTAAATTTCAGGAACTTTCCCGAGTCGTCTGTATCTGGACTACTTAAATACTTTGTGGTCGTCCAGAAAATGGTGACCAGTTCAACCAAAATTTAAAAATAAAAAAAAACGAAAAAAACAGTAACGAATCAACCAAAATGAATCACTTGCTTACCACCAAACCTTCTTATGAATGTCTTTTCAGTTAAATTGACATGGTTAATCTCGTTGGATGTTTGATTCATCCAAGGTTTGGATAATTTGTCATACATTTTCAATCTCTAAAATAATGATTTATGAACTATTTGCCGAATTATAGTGTACTAACTTAATGATCAGAGTTAAAGAAATAATCAGAGTTAAAGAAATAATCAGAATTATAGTGTACTCGTTGATTTCTGACGAATTATATGATCAGAGTTAAAGAAATAATAAATATAAACATACTAATTTAATGAAAGCAAAGATTAATGGGGGATAGTTTATAGTCAAATTTAATTTGATTTTTTTGTAGGTGGTAAATAGGAAAAGTAGAATTGAAAAGTAAAGTTATTTTAGAAATTCTGATAAGAATGGCAAGTAGGAAAAATGAGGGTGGCAAATAGGTGGAGCCAAATTTTATACCCAAACCAATTTCTTGTTTTTTGACTTTTAAAATCGATTTCTTGCTTTTTTTTACTTTTAAAATCGAAAAGTTATTTCCAGATGTGTATCTAAACAGGCTATTGGGAGCACAATTACGTACTTAAAGGCAAAACAATTAATTTTTTGTGAAATGAATTCTTTTGGCCTCTGAGTACTGACTTCTGGAATTGATATTCTTTTACCTATAAGTGGTTATAGGTTTTGTTTGTAAAAAAGTTCTGCTTCAAATAAGGTCTACGTAATTAGGTTAATTGCATAGCTAAAACTGTAATCATCTACAAACTTATCTTATACCCTTGCAAGTTCAATAAGAAAGTTAAACTAAGAAATACGATATTAAAACCACAAGGCACTAGCATACATTAATATGTTAAAAAAACACTTCTTATCTTCCAATGAAAAATCAATACGAGCATCAATACTTGTTCGGGTATAATAATATACTTGTTGATGTTGTTGTTATAGCATATTTAAGGTGTTGATTTATCATTAAAGTTGTTTGTTGAGTTTTGGTTGCACGAAGAGATATCTGCTTTACTCTCCTCTAACGACTCTTTTTTCTTCTTCTCCCAATTTTCTCTCAAAAATTTCCTTTCACCTAAAAATGGTTAGTGAGTAATTACATTTACTTGTGTCAATTCCTTAGCTAGAAGGGGGGTAATGGAATGAGAGAAACTAGATGGGCAATAGTTGCAATTAAAATTCAAATATCTGTCAAAACAAAATTTTCAACTTAGTTTTTTTCTTTCTTTTTTGAAAATCCTCTTTATTGTTTGATGATGATCTAATATGATTAGTTCCTCTTACCTTTTAAACTGGCTTTTGCTTAGAAACCAGTACTGCATTTTACAAATTATGACTTTGGCTGATTGTTTAAAATTGATTTCAAAACATTTCCATACATTTGTATGAATGATACTCTCTATGTTTATTTAACTTCCTTTGGCTCCAACCTTGCCAGGATAGTCTTGGCTTCCTTCTGATTCTATTTTGAAATCTTTGAAACTAATAGGTGAGGAAAATTTCTAATAGGTGAGGAAAATTTTCTTTCTGTTTCCAGGAAATCTGATTTCCTTGAAACTTGGTAGTGTCTTTTACCCTTTCTCTTTATATTGTTATTTTGGTTAGGATATGATTTGTTTACATGGATAAATTAGATTTTTTTCCTCAAAAATTAGGTACCTTACAGAGATCTAAAACTTACTTAATTAACGATTAAAGATTTAGGAAAGATACTTAGATATGTTTTAACATTTATGAAACCAAACATAGATAACTACTCATGAGATGCTTTTCTAGAACACATAAACACTAAACAAACACTTACCATAAACATAAACACAGACATAGGAACAATAACTACATATATTAACTCATAGACTTCACACGGTAGAGCTTTCGCCTGCTACCTTGCTGAACTTAATTCTCCATTTCTTATTCCGCTTCCTCCATTTCTGTGTATTCATAGTGTCCTTTATCCCTCTTGCGTAAGTACCTTGCCTCCCTTCTGAGAACATACTCATAATCAAACCTTGGAGGCATTTCCCTAGCGTCACTAATACAATGTTAGATAAGGAAGAGATGAAACATCAAATATATCAATAAAAGATAAGATTAGAAAAATACCTTTCACATATCTTTCGATTGGTGGTTAAAATTACTAGGGGACATAATGGCGTCTCCAGAGCCCGACTCAAGTAGAAAAATAGGCATATGCGTCAAAAAAAAACTTTAGAGTGTTGGAATGGGTAAAACCAAATGCAACAGTATCTAATAAAGACAAAAATCTATGAATAAAAAAAAAAAAACTCATTATTAGATGGAACCTTAGAAACCATTTGTAGCACTCATTCGTTAATAAAACTTATAACAACATGTCATGAACATTCACTTATTAGTTAATATGATAAAAACTTGTTCCTTGATCTGTTATAGAAGTCTAAATGAGTTAAAATCATAAACGAATGGTTATTTCATCTTTCCTTCTTCACAGGTCGTCTGTGATACGGTCCCATTTGTTTATTATTACCTTTTATTACATTAGACTATATATGTCATTTTTTTTTCTTCAGATGAACAGTTACAACATCCAGATCGTAAAATATTACATCATGTTAACTATAATATATCAAGAAGAAGAACAAGATCTAAGACGGTATGTGATTTTTCGTCTCTCACCATCATGTTCGAAAAAACAACATTGATATCTCATTGAACAACAATGCTAGTATATGTTATACATCAATATTGCTTGAAATACACACGGCATGATACCAAATATTTCTTCTTATGACCTTTTATTTGATGAAGCGGAAGATACTTTTGTTTCTCAAAGTCAATTTCCTAACCAAGTAAAGCTTCAAAACTTCTTCCCAACTTTTATCCAGAGGTGGCCTCTATGTATATACCATATTCCAATAATGACGTGAAATGTTTTCTATTTCATAAGTATGTCATGCTAAATTAATAAATCTTAATGGAAATTTAATCCATAATTATAAAAATGTGAAGAATCCCTTATTACATTTTTTTGAGCAGAGCATCGGAAATGAGTCGTGTCAGGTTTGGTTACTTGTTTCTTTAGCGGGTTTTAGCCCGATAACCCAACCATTATTGTTGGAAAAGTTTTTTCTTTATTATTTTCAATCTGAAACACCTCATAATACACTATTTGATAAACCAGGAAACCTCTTTTGAATACTTTAAAATTTGACAATTCATTGACCTCTTCTTCGTAGACATCCATAGTTTACTTTATTCGTAGACTAATATCCAAACGATGGTTTTCTGTCATGATTACATTGCATTTTCTGTTAGAATTACCTTTAGATTTATCCAGATAAGATTAAGGTTGCACATGGTCCGGTACGGCACGGTTCTCTGATGGAACCGGTCCCTATACTTGGTGTTGACCGGTACCCCATTTTGAGGACCGGTACCTGTACTTGTACCTGGTGTTGTACCTGTACCTCCGGTACCAGTCCGGTACAAGATCGGTACCGAATTTTTACCCACTGCAGTTATATAATACTTCCATCTACACCTATTGATACTTAAAACAAAAAAAAAGGTCCCAAGACTCCAAATCCATTACAATGAATAATAAGTTTGATCAAGTATTAAATGTCGCAATGAAATTCACAGTTTTATTTGTATTCAACAAAATCAAGAGATAGCAAACTATTCTAATTAATTCAAATAGATAACAAAATCAAGATAACCAATTAGATCTCCCCTTTGGAGGCCATTATCTACTACCCTAGATGATGAACAACACAGATCAAACCAAAATCAAACCAACAACACAAACCCATCTCTCTCATCTTATTAACACCACATATCCATCTCTATTTGAATCAAATTTCAATTCCATACACAACCCTACCTGTCTTTCCTTCTTGACTTCAAATTCGTAGCCAAACCCTTTAAGTATTTCTTTCTCACCTTTGATTACTCATTCCTCTTAACTGCAACAACATCAATCTTCTATTGCAGCAATAAGTGAGTATCAACAAACCCCAAATCTTCATTGTTGCTTTATAATTCAACTTTTCGTCTTCTCCTAAGTTCAATTCCTGCTCATACCGAAATCAACATCTCAATCAGACAGTCAAATACAGATATCCCATAAATAGAATCACAAACCCTAACATGTGATTAGAGATGGAGAAGAAGAAGAATTGATCATAGATCTAAAATCAATTTACCAATTTAAATAGACATGCAATTAATTGAATAAACCCTAAATCAGATGAACGAATTTTTACCTTGACTTGTTGTTGCTAATTGAAGAAAAAGAAGAAAAAGAAGAAATCCAGTAACTGAATTTCTTCGTTGATGGTAATTGGTAAGTGGTGGTGATGAAGAAGTGAACCATAGATAAAAAGAGAATCGTCTGTTAAGTGAAAGAGAAGAGAAGAAGATCGAATTGAATAAAAGAGAGTGTCGATAGATAAATAGATTAGACCTAGTCTACGATTGATGGCTAAGATTATCAAATCTGGACGGCTAATAAACACCGGGTTTTTTTGGTCTGGTACCACCGGGAATTAGGTGAGAACCGGTACCTGTACTCACTCCTACACCGGTTCTAATTTTGGTTCCCGTTCCCTGTACCACCTATATCGGTACCAGTTCGGTTCCGGTATAATTTTTACGGTTCTAGTCTGGTACACCGGTTCCGGGCCGGTTCTTGTGCATCCTTAGATAAGATGCCCAATATATATTCCTTCGTATGTCTCCTTTGATATTTATTTCTTCATTTACTATTAACATCTTTTGTACGAGTGAATATGTACCATGTTTTTATTTTCGGATTAGCAGTTGCATAATCCTGATCATAAATGTTACGTCATGTTAAAAATAATTAATAAAACATACGAACAAAGGTAAAGGCAAGAGATAGTGGAAAGTGAATTGACGCGAAAACCAAAAAATATACAAATCGGGTTATAAAGTTTATTTGGAAAAGGCATGTGATAGCGTCAATATCGTCATTCTTATTGAAAATGCGGGGGTCTAAAAACCACACCTAACAATTTGTTTGGCAATCTGAGAGGACTTACTCCAATATACTTTCTAGAGAATCAACTAGACAGTCAGACTCGATCTAGAGAAAAGTATATCGAAGAGTTTAATATCTCTAACTCTTAATTAAATCTGCAATCAACAAATAGAAATCTGCGAGCCCGATTAAATATAAGATGAGTAACTTGAACGGTACCAAAGACCAATGTTCAAGTGTCAATCAATTTAGATCAACAACCCAAGGTCGGATATTCTAATTGATTGAACTTAACGCATAACCTGTGATATTTCAATTATATAACAAAATATAATGCGGAAAAGAAATAACACAGATACCAGAAGTTTTTTTAACGAGGAAATCGCAAATGCAGAAAACCCCCGGGACCTAGTCCAGTTTGAACACCACATTGTATTAAGCCGCTACAGACTCTAGCCTACTACCAATTAACTTCGGACTGGACTCTAGTTGAACCCTAATCAATCTCACACTGATTCAAGGTACAGTTATGTTTCTTACGTCTATGATCCCAGCAGGATACTACGCACTTGATTCTCTTCGTTGATCTCACCCACAACCAAGAGTTGCTACGACCCAATATCGAAGACTTGACAAACAAATCTGTCTCACACAGAAAAGTCTATAGATTGAATAAATATGTCTCCCACAGAAATACCCAATAGTTTTTGTTCCGTATTTTAATAAATCAAGGTGAACAGGAACCAATTGATAAACCGGACTTATATTCCCGAAGAACAGTCTAGTATTATCAATCACCTCACAATAATCTTAATCGACTAGCGAAACAAGATATTGTGGAATCACAAACGATGAGATGAAGATGTTTGTAATTACTTTTATCTTGCCTGTCGGAGAAATTAATCTCAAGTCAATTATTTCAATTGTACTCAATACGATAGAATCGGGTAAGATCAAAACACGCAACTACAAAGAAAATAGTTGGGTCTGGCTTCACAATACCAATGAAGTATTTCAAGTCGTTAACCTACAGGGTCTCGATAGAAACCTAAGGTTAAAGAAGAATGGACTCTAGTTTATGCAACTAGTAACACACATGAGGTGTGGGGATTAGTTTTCCCAGTTGCTAGAGTTCTCCTTTATATAGTTTTCAAATCAGGGTTTGCAGTCCAAGTTACCTTGGTAACAAAGCATTCAATATTCATCGTTAGATGAAAAACCTGATTCAACCAAGCTAATATATTTCAACTATTAGCTTGTTACACACAAATGAAATGTACCCTCATTTAGGTTTATGTAACCGTACCCAAACGTGTACACCATGTTGATTCACAAATAGTTAACTGAGGTTGGCCATATGACTACTCTCATATCAAACTTATTCATCTTAACCATAACCAGTTCCAATTACTCAAATGAAACTAGTTAAAGAGTTGTTCAATTGCTATATTCTCATAGAATTATACAAGAACACAATTGAAAAAAAATCAGTTTGATTCACTCGAATAAATCATGAACATTATAGCCACGGTTAGCAAAGATTGCATTCCTTATTATATAAATGTTTATGTTCATGTTCATAACCGATTTTAGAACTTTAACCTTCAAGTATGCAAATAGGTATGCATACTTGAAATACCCGGACTAAGATTGGGTTTCGCCAGTACACAAACGGGTACGCGAACTTTCAATCCCAATAGAAATTCTCGGACATGAACCTGTACGCCAGTACGCAAACGGGTACGCATACTTAGGTTCTCGGATTTTTCAAACCAACAGGTACGCAACGGGTGCGCATACTATGATTCCCGGACATGGATTATATATGTGCAGGAGTGCACAACATGAAATATCCAATAATGGTTAAGTGTTCTAAACTCTTATTTCAATCATTGAAACTTTCTTAGAGGATGATAATAGCCGTTTTCACACACTATTAGCATGAAAGCCATTTTCACGATATTGAAATAATCATAACGAAACATTCCAAGACTACACCAAATGATTGTGTCACACAAACCATGTAAGATGTTACTCGATAACTTTCACATGATATAAGATGAACTTGGTCGAAGCGAAAGCTTGCCAACACATATTTCGAGAAATATGTGAAATCTCAAATGTGTATATAGAAAACTATATCGTAATACGACTTATGTCTAAATATAGGAGATAGAGTAGAAATAGACTTTCCAAGTGATAGATGAGTTTAAGTCTCCATATACCTTTTATCGATGAAGTTCCACAAGCTCCCCTTAGTAGTTCTTCGTCTTCAAATGACGAACGTCGTGAAGTCTAACCTCAACTACACAATCTATGACCTAGTCCGAGACATCTATAAATAAGTTAGAAATCAAGACTTATAGTTTTGATCACTAACATTGACAAACATGCTTGAGATAGCAACGCATGCAAGTCCAACCGAGCAGTTGTCTAACACTTATAATACATACATATATATATATATATACTAGGTATCACCCCGGCCTACTGCCCGGGCTCAACCTTTTTAATCTTTTATTTGTTGTTTGGTCTGCGAGTCAGTATCCTTTCACAAAATTTTAGCTGAGTCATAGTAGTCAGGGCTTAGGCATGTGGACCCGCGATTAAGGATGGTCTATGTATTTAGATAGTATTATCATACCATAATAGCCGGGGCCTACGGTCCCGGTCGTGGATTAAAAAATCTAGGGACAAACACAGTCCAGCATTAATATTAAATTAACTATGATTTGGTTTAGTTTATAAGTTAGATGGGACTTGCAGCCTCGATATTTTGTTGGTCGGGTCTAATTAGGCGGGGCCTACAGCCCCGGCCGTGATCCCTTGCACAAACTCCAGTATGTCGTTGGTCGGATCAAATTAGTTTGGGCCTACAGCCCCAGTCGTGGTCCCTTACAAAAATTCCAGTTATTTTATTGGTTAGACCAAATTAGCTACGACCTACAGCTCCGACCATGGTCTTTTACACGTAAATTCCAGTATTTTTTGGTTGGGTCAAATTAACCATGATCATAAGCCCGATCGTGACCCCTTTGCTCTTTTGCAAGTTTATATGTGGTGCTAAGGTTATCCGTCATTAATAGAGTTAATATAGTTACGGCAAACCTAAATAAATTTTCAAAAGAACGAAATTTTTTAAAATAGGTTTTCTTTTATCGGTAATAATTGTTATGGAGTTTGCGCTTTTGTTTTCTGGAATTAGAGGTTCGGGAAGCTGAAAGGTCATCAAGCTTATGTCAGATATTTGCTTTAGAAACTTGTCGCATTAACATTGTTCACCTTTCAAGAATATAAGCTAGCCCAAGAAGGGAAAAAAAGAAACACTTGCCTTTTTATCGTGATGTGTAAGCCCTTCAGTTTACCTCTTGTTGCAAACTTGCTATAACATGTGTTTTTTTAGTGATGATTTGTCGCGTGTGGTGTAATCAATCAATGCATAGTATAGTACGCTCCTTTTGTCAGATATTTGCTTTAGAAACTTGTCGCATTAACACTGTTCACCTTTCAAGAATATAATCTAGACCAAGAAGGGAAAAAAAGAAACACTTGCCTTTTTTGTCGTGATGTGTAAGCCCTTCAGTTTACCTCTTGTTGCAAACTTGATATAACATATGTTTTTTTAGTGATGATTTGTCGCGTGTAGTGTAGTCAATCAATGCATAGTGATGATAGTGAAAGTGTTTGGAATTAAATCATGTAGGGAGAGTCTAGCAGATTAATTGTGGAAGGAAGTTTGATTTTTTTAACCTTGGCATCGTGTTCTCTTCATCTCTGTTCAAATAACCGATTTATAATAGCCTTGCGCTATGAAATTATAACTAATGAATAGACACTTGAAAACAACAAAGATCGAAGGGATGAGCGTATCGGTTGGTCTGGTGAATCGGAGATAATAAGCCTATAAACGTACAATGAGAAGAATTTAACTTTATTATAAATACCAAAAATTGGTACTGATTTTGGAAATCCAAAAATATGGCAACTACACGGATCTTATTCTAGTTTACAAAAATAAAATAAATACCAAGAATTGGTATCCAAAAATATACATGTATCCTATGGTAGTTTAGCAAAATCAGGAAACCCACCGATCGGACGGACGTCTATATAGAACATATAACGAATCGATCCGTGTCGTGGGATGACGAAATCGATGGTCGGATTTATAAGGCTACACAAACACCACTTCTTTTTATAATCTAGACATAGGCCGGGCTCAACCTTTTAGAGTTTTTTTTATTGTTTGGTCGGTTGGTCAGTATCTTCACATATTTTAGTCTGTATATCTTCCCATACAATTTTAGTCTGTATATAATAGTCGGGAGCATATTTAGTTAGTCCGGTCATACTAGAACGGTCCCGATATTTAGTTGGTCGTGTCATATTATAGCATGTTAGTTAGTCGAATCACAGTAGCATGTTTAATTAGTTGAATCATAGTAGCCGGATAAGGCCGGGGCCAACGGCCCCGGCCGTAGATTAGAAAATTTAAAGGCAAATATAATATCCGCATTAAAATTAGTCATGATTAAGTAAACTCTACAGGGTCTTCAGATTAATTTTTTTTTTTTTTTTTGTTGGCAATCTTTTTTCTTTTTTTTTGCTTCGATAAGAAGGTCGGCAATATTTGGATTACAAATGGTCACATTAAAGATAGTTCATTCTCCTGATTTTATAACTTTTGTTGTGGGTCTCCCTCTTGCCACTCTTTGGCAATGAGCGGGTGGGCGCTACAATCCAAGAAAGTCTCCAGTTAAGGAATATATGGGTACGTCTCCTGTTTTGCTATATGGGTATGCATTGTGCTTGAATGGGTGGGATGAGACCATATATATTTTCTATACTAAGTAACTACATTTATGGAAACCAACCTATATAAAGAATGTTCCATACACAAACAGTGTGGTCATTAGGAAACCACATTATTAAAGGTACCGTGACAATATATCTTAATAACTGGGGTCGTGGAATAATGTGATAAATTTCATGAATTCATTACCATGTTGGTGCAGATCTCTGGAACTGACAAATGAAAGGACCAGTGGATGCCGGTTTGTTCATTGGCTCTACTTCATTCATATGATCTAAGGCTGACGGTGTCGTGGTTGAGTGGGTTTCGGCGAGAAACTTTAAAATCCATTCCAAATGAAAGCAGCTGAGTTTGTGAATGTGATACGATGCGGGGTCATTATCAATGGAAAACGAAGCTGTCTATTTATTAATGATAGCTTGGATTTTTTTATATAGGACTCTTTAGTATCAGAATTAAGACAGTATTTTTTGGTTCCATAATTAGGACAAATTCTATTTCCGGAAACAGTGCGAAACTCACGTTTAGAAATCAAGCTATTATTAATAAATTAATGGGGCTCAAACAATATCGGGAAATTCAAGGGATCGACGGACGTCTATATAGGACATATAACGAATCGATCCGCGCCGCGGGATGACGAAATCGATGGTCGGATTTGTAAGGATACACAAACACCACTTATTTTTATAATATAGACTAGGTATCACCCCGGCCTACGGCCAGGGCTCAACCTTTTTAGAATTTTATTTATTGTTTGGTCGGCCGGTCAGTATCTTTTCATATTTTAGTCCGTCTATAATAATTGGGAGCATATTTAGTTAATCCGGTCATATCAGAATGGTCCCGATATTTAGTTGCTCGTGTCAGTTAGTTAATCGGATCACAGTAACATGTTTAATTAAACGGCTCATAGTAGCCGGATGGGGCTGGAGCCTCCGTGAATTAGAAAATTTAAAGAAAAATATAATATCCGCATTAAAATTGACGGTGATTAGGTAAAATCTATAGAGTCTTCAGATTAATATTTGATTTTATTAAGATAATATATTTATTTATTTTTTGGAAACTCGAATTTCAAAATCTTATTGACCTTTATTTTCTCGTGACTACCTGGTTTAACAATAATCAGTTTGGTAAATTAAGGATATGTAACGTATATATATGCATATAATAATCTCTGAAAAAGGGCAAGAAAATCAAGAAAAAATATCCCGCACGGAAAATATGCCAGTGCATTACCGGACAAATTAAGTTGGCGCAAGAATCTATTTTTATCTCGAAAACTTTAGAACATGTACCTTCCTTGATGAAATATTTGTCAACCGGACCATGTATCCAAGTGTCGCTTCTTCTTTTGCTCCTCATCGTGTAGTTCTTCTTCACTTTTCTTACCATAATAAATAGACTGATTTTAGGCTGAACAACATTGTTCAATTTTATCACCTTTTCGAATTTTATTTTTTTTAAATAGGCTGAACAACAACTATTTTTTATTAGAAAATCTAGGATTTTCATTAGCCGGAGAAAAACAAACGTATAGGGGAAGCAAATTCTTGTGTGTACAACTTCCCACGGACTCTCTGTTATTACTGTTATATGAAAAACAAACTTGTCTTTCAAGTTGTCTTTATGCCTCGTGCAACAACCATCTTAGGAAATTGGAAGATTAGGAAATCCAGTTATATGAGGAAAGGTAGACTCTGCGTAAAGTTTAATCGTGTTTAGGTAAGTGGTCAGGTTAGGGTAATCTTGGTCGAGCCGCTGCATAATCTATGCCGTTCAAAACTATATTTATTAAAACGGACGGACGAACAGATGGAGATCTATATAAATTAGCGGTCAAGTTAGCTTGGGCCGCGGCATAATCCACACCATCCAAAATCATATGTTAAAAACGGGATCGGACGGACGTCTATATAGAACATATAACCGATCGACCCGAACCGCAGGATGACGAAATCGATGGTCGGATTTATAAGTCTACACACAACACTTCTTTTTATAATATGGACATATATAATATATATATATACAAAATTATCATGGATTATCTTCTTTCTTTAAAGCTTTTCTTTAAGAAGTGGAGTAAAGTTTTGTGCCTCAAGGTCGGTTTCCGAAACAAAAGTATCAGAACGTCTACCCACCCTTATAATAGCTCTGATAATAATATTCGTAGTATCATGAGGTTCAATAAGTAAAATATAATATCAATCCATCGTCGTATTCCGTTTCGTCAACTATATGAGAAATACTTTCTCTAGCCTCAATGGGTTCAAAAATGAAATTGACGGTCTCTGATCTGATAGTATCATTAAAAACAATAAACCTTTCTGAGATTTAAACCCCATTATCATGGTAAACATTCAATTAAACACTAGGAAAAATAAAATATATAATGGATCGTGTAATCCAATCCTGTACAATATCCTTAAACTCATCGGGTATTTCTGAAAGAAGAGGTGATTTGAATTTAATTGAACAAAAAAAAATAAGAGAGGAAAAAAAACATTATAAAAGATAATCTCCTTTGTTAAAGGAAATCATTGATTAAACTTCATAAAATATCAAAATTATCATACATGATATAGTCCAAACAATTATCATTTTGGATGTTCCGTTGTGGGAAATAAGCTGCCTGGAAAAGGCTAATAATTTTTCTCAAGAGGGACTTCATTTTATTAACAATAATCTTAGAATTTTATAATTAGAATTATACAAAGAAATAGGTCTAAATCCAGATGGAGTAGAAGGACTATTAGTCTTGGGGATTAAAGAGAGAAAATTATGCTTCATTACCGTTTTAGAAAAAGTGATATTTTTACTTTTTCAATTTGACCTATTTTTAGGCAAAAATAAAAATGTGAAAGTATCTCTTTTCCTAAAACGGAGGTAGTAGATGTTTGAAGTCAAAAAAAATTTTAACAATCTTCCAAGCATCAGAAATAAGAAGATTTATATTCTCTTATAAAAACTGGGAAGGAAACCATGGGGCCCTGGAGCACTCTAATGATTCATTTGGTTTAAAGTATCCTTAATTTCCTGTTGAATAATAGGTCTAAGTAAATTGTTGTTCTCATCCACAGTGATACATGAGTCTATACAATTAAGGACCTTATTGTTTTTATAGGGATTAGTTCTAGTGCCTATGGAACTAAAATGAGAGAATAATAAATTTTCCAGATTATCTCTTTATTGGTTCATTGTCCATCTGAAGAGCATTAATATGATTATAATAATGTTATTATTGCTCATGAGTTAGTACACATCATGAAAAGGAAAAAGGATAAATGGGGAGTCTTGGGTCTTAAAATTGACATGTCTAAGAGCGTCCACAGTGGACGATCAAACCTATAACTATGGTCCAGAGACGAGACACAGCGGGACGGAGTAAAGACTAAAAGCCGGACCAAAACCAAATTCCAGACTATATTTGGTATGGGACCAAGACTAAAACTATATATAGTCGAGCGAACGTATAATGTTCGTTTGTCACCGGGCGGGTACATAATGTGATCATGTTAATGAGGCGTGCATATAATGTGATCTTGGTGATGGGACGGGCATATAATGTGATCCTCATGAGGCGTACATATAAAGTTCGCCTGATGGCTGATGGGGCGTGCATATAATGTGATCCTGTGATGGGGCGGGCATATAATGTGATCCTGGTGATGGGGCGGGCTTATAATGTGATCCTGGTGATGGGGCGGGCTATAATGTGATCCTGGTGTATACTTTTTCATAAGCGACCAAATTTACTCTTCCACCCTAATGTAACACCACGGACTAAACTTAAACTTGGCCGTTTTTTTTGGTCTTTGGTCTTTGGTTATGATCGCACCACTGCAGTTGCTCTAAGGCCTTTGATATGATTGACTGGTCTTTTCTTTTAGATGTTCTCAAATATTTTGGGTTTCTTAGCATTGGTTTGATTTAATTTTCCAATGTATTAATACCACCAATATCTCTATCTTGCTTAATGGCTCTTCATGTAAAGCATATAAACCTACTAGGGGTCTAAGATAGGGTGATCTAGGCCTGGCAACGGACTTCCGAAATCTACATCCGTTTCCAAAAATTCGACTTCTTATAGGATTTAATCCGATATATCAGATATCGGATATCAGAACCGGACATATTATCGGATATTTCCTCTTAAATCGTAACCCTATCGAAATCGGATGAGGATCATTCCGTTAGGTTAATATCCGACATCCAATAGCCTAGAGATGTACTCGTAATTTCTAATAAAAAGTGGCAATTAAATATATTTCTCTCTTACTCGACAGAAATACATGCCAGAATTGGCGAGTCTTTTCTCCCATGTAGTTGTTGATATCAGTAGTGTGAAGGCCCTATGTTGCCGCTGGTTCCCAAGAGGTAATCTTTTCTCTCTCACTGTAGTTACATAGCTGTGTCATATCGCCAGCAAAGATCAATATATGCACAGGTGTTCACCTGATTTTGTATACCTGTTCCCAGTCCCTTGTATGTCATTACACAATTTGAACTTTCCAAATTTCACATGCATTCTGAGATGCTAAACAGATTGAGAATCGATCAAAATGTCAAAGTTTGGTTGAAGAATTGAAGAAGCTGACTGAGGAACGTCTCGTTAAAGAAGATGCAAGTCTTATCTGATTCTTTTTTAGGCTAAGAAACTGTGATTGCCTAACCCAATTTTTGCAATCACATTGGCAAGAATCACAAAATTTGTAGGTAAAGTGATACGCAGGCCTCATATATTTCGTCAGCGGGGTTTGGATTTCCCAGACTTGTTTTATGTGATTCTCTTCTCCTATTAGATTACTGTGACATATGAAATGTGGAAGTATTTCGTAAGGTATCCAATAAAATTGTCTACATTTTTTGAAGTATCCTAATTATCGAAGAAGATGGAAAATCCAAGCAGGGGCACAAGTTAAAAATACTGTTATTTTTTTGTTTTTTTTTAAGTTTTTAGTTTTTTTCCTAGTTACCGGATTTTATCGAAAAAAAATCCAATATCCGATAACTTAACCTTAACCTTATCGAATTGGAATTTTTGGATTCCGCCGGATATTATCGGATACCGGATATCCGATAATCCTTAACCTTATCGGTACTGTCAATATCCGCCGGATATTTATCCGTTGCCACCCCTAGGTGACCCCTGTCCCCCTACATTTTCATTTTATGTATGGAAGCATTCTCCGGATATTTAATCCATGCTCTCGAATTATTCATGGTCTTAAAGTCACTAAAGAAGCTCCCAACATCAGTCATCTGCTCTTTGCAGATGACTGCCTTATTTTTGCTAAAGCTTCTCACAGAGAAGCTGACATTGTCATGAACATGATTAAGAATTTTAGTCTTTGTTCGGGTCAAGTCATTAATTTTCAAAAATCAGGTTGCTTCTTTAGTAAAAATGTTCGCCCTGAGCATGCCATTTTAATTATTAGATCTTTAAATGTCAAGAAGATCGCTCTAAATGAAAAATATTTAGGCATTCCCCTTTTTATCTCTAGATCTAAAACTGATTCATTTGACCATTTGAATGATCAGTTTGATAAAAGGGTGGCTAAGTGGACATGTAAACATATAAATCAAGCCGGTACATCTGTCTTGGTTCAACTTGTGTTAAAAGCTTCCCTCATTTATCACATGAACACTTTTACCATTCCAGACAATGTCATTAATCATATGGTGAGATCCCAGAGGGACTTCTGGTGGGGAAAATCTTGTCCTGATGGTATTAATCTTAAAAATTGGAGTAAAATCTACTCTCAAAATACTTAAACACGTCAACTTATCCCTGTTGAGCAAAACTGCATAGAATCTGATTCACATATCATATGGAGTTGTAGGTCATAATCCTAGAATGCAAATATTTTAATAACTCTCATGTTTTTCATCGTAATAATAAAAAAAAAGGGTTTTGGGTTTTCCCCCTTAAACCAATTAGTGATATGAGTTTACCCCTAACTTGTTAATAGTATCAACTTTCCCCCTAAACTCTAATTCTGGACCGAAATACCCTTACCAAGTAAAATGTTGTTTCCGGTTCCCATATGTTCTTCGGACAACTGCATTTTCTGATGTAATTTGGGATTTCACGGGTATAGATTGATGTTTAAAGCTTGTTTGTCATGTAACCAAATGTTTATAACAACAGACCTAGAGATTAGCAATTACTCATTCATAAAAGAAGGAAAATCTGTTCATTTTTGGTACACGGACTTATCTGATTTCTTTTTAGGAGAAGCTCCAATAAAACTACCTCAAGTTCTTACAGTCACGCGCATCTAAAAAATCCAGTTCTCCATCATGACCGCACAAAATGTTCTAAAAGAAAAGTTTCTCCTGGAACTAGAATTGATGGCCGACCAAGCTTTACATATTCTTGATCGACTCAACCTTCAGTTGGGTCTATCCCTTACTTCCTCACTAATCATCTGTAATTCCTTGGTTTTTAAATTGAAGTATTTTTCTTAGAAAAAAAAAGTATCACTATATCTTCATGTCGATATGTTTCCATATGAAGGGACTTCCGCTTCACATAATCAAGACAAACAAAAAGAATGATAGTTCAACTTTTTTTTTTACTTAAACATGTCATTATTTAAAAGATAATAAAGTAGTAAAACATCCAATGATATGAATGTACAAAATATAAACATTAGAGTAAGCACCAAAAAATATTGAACTCATCATATGTTCTACAACCCAAACTTGTATCATATTTTGATGCTCATATCTTTCAGTTTGAATAGTAAAGAGGCTTACTTCAACATTCTGCAGGAATGCACCAATGGATTTTAATATCGTTAGCGTTGGAAGTAAAAAAAAAAGGTACAAATTTAAGACTTGAGATCAAATTATATAAAATACTTTTAGAAAGAAAGAAAGGTCGTTGAAACAAATATAAAAGATCAACATCCTACCTAACTTCAAGGCATTGTTTAAGAATGAAAAAAATGTTTCTTATCCAACCTATTCACATATAATTTAAGATGGTTGGAATAGATAAAAAACCAAATATATACCGATAACTATTAAAGACAAAAAGTTCTAGATAGAGACTTAAACCCAACCATGATAAAAACCCAACCATTAGAGTAAACACCAAAAAAATATCAAACTCGTCATGTGTTATACAACCCAAACCTGTATCATATTTTGATGCCCATATCTTTTGGTTCGAACAATAATGAGATGCATAGATATATTCTAATATCAGTATCTTAGGAAGGAAAATAAATAAATTTAAGACTAGACATCACACTATAAAATATATTTATAGAAAGAAAGTTTGTCAAAACGAATAGTAAAATAAAAGACTAGCATCCTACTTGACTTCGAAGCGTTATTCAAGAAGGAAAAAGTATAACTTATCATCATGTTTAGCTATAACTTAAGATGGTTATCCCAGATAAAAAAACCAAATATATACCAATAACTATTAAAGACAAAAAGCTCCATATAAAGAGGTAGAACCTCTACCACGTCTTTATTACTAAAACTTTTAATGGTCCGTCATGATCGCATTTACTTTTATGTTAAACTTACCCTTGGAATTATCTTGATAAGATGAAATCACAAAAGAACGTACCCCATATATCTTTCTTCATTGGTTTTTTTTTTTTTGGAAGCATGAATTTTATTAAATTACTTAAAGGGATACGGGGGTATATGACACCCAAAGATTCATGGGTTATAATTGGAATAATATGCATTGAAACTAAAATAGAAAATAGTGGAGCAAAGCGTGAGTAGCGGTCTTCGGATCATAATTGTATCGTGGGGAGATATTGGAGTCGAAAGTCGAAAGGACTTCATTCAATGCTTTCCACAAGAAAAGATGTACTTCTGATGGATACAGCTGAGTCCAAAAGAACTTAGTTGATGGTAGGTGTGTTTGATGCTCTTGATTTAAAGTGATAGACATGCAATTACGTTCGTGTACTAAGGTTTACTGCCCGAGCTTTAGCTGTTTTTCTCCTTTGTTTTCCGTCTCGATCTGTAAGGTGATGTTTACCAGAGAAGACAGATGTTACTACTGGTAGTACAATTACTAAAAACATATTAGAGTCTAAAAATTAGAAGCAACGAGAATTATACACTCAAACTAGATTACACTAATAAAATGAAAGCAGACTATAAAACCTACATGAAAGAAATAAAACTAGTCCTAAAACAAAAGAGATAAAGTTGAGGTCTAAACAAAACTGAAAATAAAACGATGGTAAGGTGGTGAGTCCAGCGGCCTAATGTGTTGTATTTAGTCTTTGTTCCTAGATATGTATTCTTAAGAAAAAATCGTGGTTAGTCTTTGTAACACCCCGTGTTTTTTAGCATGGCGCATGCTAAAAGATGCGCCATTGCTCGAGATAAAGCTTCATCCAAAGCTTCCGTTGCATGTGAGATGCATTTGTCCATGACCAATATCCGGTTCCAAGTAAGGCACATCGCGTATGCATATTGGCTAAGGCCAATATGACATTAGTTAGAGGCTACATTGGCCAAGATCCAATCTTGCATCAAATGATGCATTAGGCCAGTTGGCTAGATGGCCTTGAATATGTACAACCAACATGGCAGGACATCGGGTGGAAAATGTACAACCAACATGGCTGGACATCGAGTTGGCAGCGGACATCCAACATGGCTGGACACCGAGCTGGTAATGTACAGCCAATATGGCTGGACACCGAGTTGGCAGCGGACAGCCAACATGAATGGACATCGGAGTTGGCATTGGTAGTGAGTATCCATCTTAGCCGGTCATTCATAAATTCATGGCAATGGCCATGAATAGTGAATCAAACATGTCAATATGCTCCCCTTTCCATACTTGTAGAAATTCCATTAAGACGTATATAGGGAGGGGTACTTGGTTGAAGGTGTATATACGGACCATGCACAAA
This sequence comes from Papaver somniferum, assembly GCF_003573695.1. Classification (NCBI taxonomy): domain Eukaryota; kingdom Viridiplantae; phylum Streptophyta; class Magnoliopsida; order Ranunculales; family Papaveraceae; genus Papaver; species Papaver somniferum. Next base: position 34,356,783 of record NC_039361.1, on the reverse strand, counting down.
GTAAGATAACCTTAGATATGTACAACCATCACGGATGGACATTGGAGTGGCTTATGGGCCAAAGACGGAAGTACAGGCATCACGTCCCTTCAACGGACCTGGCTCAGGAAATGTCCAGCCGTCATGGCCGGACATTAGAACTGACCTGTGAACCAGAATTGAATGTACATCCATCACGACCGTACATCGCTATTGGCCAGGGTCGTAAGGTGCAGCCATCACGGCCTGGGGAGTTGATGAATGATTTTTTCTCCCCCAATCTAAGTTGTAAAAATGTCTTTTAAACATATATAGAGAGGGGTAGTTGGTTGAAGGTACATATGCGGACCATGTACCAAATAAGCTTCATAACTTAGCCGGAAGAGTATAAATGATGCTTGGGACTCATTTATAGATATGTAGCCTTATCAATGGAGCGTGTTAAGCATGGGCATCACTATGCCATGCCGCGGACCAAGTATTCATCACTTGGATGCATTTTTACGGAACGACCTATACGGACTAGGCCATTACCTTTATTGCTTGGCCACGGCCTCGTAAACGAGTTGGTTTAAATTCTTGTCCCTTCGGTGATGAACTACGGTATGTGCTTGATCCCTTTAGAGTAGGGAAGGGTACGTAGGTAGCCGCAATGAGTTGCAGCATTACCGGTCCAACACTTTGTCGCTCATATCATCTAATTGGGAGATGATTGCGATATTCTGGCCTCTCATATCATCTGGCTCGGTAACTCGATGCAAGAGATGATTGTGGCCAAACTTGATGAGGCTAGTTGCATTCCGTTCCTTGGATGCTCATACTTCCTATCAAGGCGTTCGACATAGGCTAAAAACCCGAGTGTCGTAATTTAGCTCATGAGGAGTCCATTTTGATGGGAAACGGCCCAAAGATCAAGACATGTGGTCACTAGAATTTAGCCAAATTCAATCGTTTAGGGCCTCAAAAGGCCGTTTTTGCCGTATTAGGAAAGTCTTTGTTTTCCTAATAAACCCTTCGCAGAAGAAGGGTGAGTTGGAACGGTGTGGAATCTAAGTTAGCCGCATCATGCTCCACGAGCATGCTTGCAAAGGCGAATGAACGTGCATTTTCCTAGTCTTAAGGCCCGAATCGTAGCTTCATCATGGCGCATCGGGTAAGTTACGGCCTGCGGGGTAACGCGTCAAAGGCGTAATTTTCCGGTCCGTCACAGTTGGTATCATAGCAAGTTCCGAGAAAACTATAGGGACTTGTACGGGGTGGACTCATTTGCGAGTATTTTCTATCATGGAAACTTAAAGTTGGGGAGTAGGCCAACTTCTGTGTGGAAAGAGTTTGTAACTGCTGGGCCAGTTACTTTGCGAATCAAGTTGAGCTTGTATAAGTGTTGTGAGTTTGCCAGGCCTCTGTGGCACCCCGCTTACGAGCATCCGAAAGACCGTCTGGGACGGTGGGTAGACAATAGGATTGATCATCCCCACACGTTGGAACTGGCCAAGGGTGTGCGTTGTCAGGCCCGGCTAGCATCCCACTTACGAGTGGCAACCCGGTAAATCCGTCAGGGACGGTGGCTTGCATCCAACTGCACTGGCATTAGAGATTGGTCCTCACAGTGTTTAGTTAGGTTTTTCTTTGTCATTTCGATGAAATCTTCCAACCTTATGAACTTTAGGGACTTCTGAGTGCGTAGTATGGGATGCACATTCAGGATACCTGGTCGAGATATCCTCTTGGCACTGGACAATTGCGATTCTTGGTATTGTTGTGGGCACTTTTGGATTCCTGGACAGGTGCTATGGGACATGTGCTCAGAAGGTCTAAATTGTTGTTCATGACAACTTGAAGAAACCCGTGATTTCTGTGCATCTAGTATGGGACTTTTGCTCAAGAAATCCAAACCAAAGATATAATACACAATAGTTTTGTTTTTAATTTCGAGGACAAAATTCTTTTAAGGGTGTGATAATGTAACACCCCGTGTTTTTAGCATGGGCGCATGCTAAAAGATGCGTCATTTCTCGAGATGAAGCTTCATCCAAAACTTCCGTTGCATGTGAGATGCATTTGGCCCATGGCCAATATCCGGTGCCAAGTAAGGCACATCGCGTATGCATATTGGCTAAGGCCAATATGACATTAGTTGGAGGCTACATTGGCCAAGAGACAATCTTGCATCAAATGATGCATTAGGACAGTTGGATAGATGTCCTTGAATATGTACAGCCAACATGGCTGGACATCGGGTGGAAAATGTACAACCAACATGGATGGACATCGAGTTGGCAGCGGACATCCAACATGGACGGACACCAAGATGGTAATGTACAACCAACATGGCTGGACACCGAGTTGGTAGCGGACAGCCTACATGGCTGGACATCGGAGTTGACATTGGTAGTGAGCAGCCATCTTAGCCGGTCATTCAGAATTTCATGGAAATGGCCATGAATAGTGAAGCAAGCATGTCGATATGCTCCCCTTTCCATACTTGTAGAAATTCCATTAAGACATATATAGGGAGGGGTACTTGGTTGAAGGTGCATATACGGACCATGCACAAAGTAAGATAGCCTTAGAGATGTACAGCCATCACGGCTGGACATTGGAGTGGCCTATGGGACAAAGACGTAAGTACAACCATCACGGCCCTTCACGGGACCTGGCTCAGGAAATGTCCAGCCGTCATGGCCGGACATTAGACTGACCTGTGAGCCAGAATTGAATGTACAACCATCACAGTCGTACATCGATGTTGGCCAGGGTAGTAAGGTGCAGCCATCACGGCCTGGGGATTTGATGAATGATTTTTTTCTCCCCCAATCTAAGTTTTAAAAATGTCTTTTAAACATATATAGGGAGGGGTAGTTGGTTGAAGGTACATATGCGGACCACGTACCAAATAATCTTCATAGCATAGCCGGAAGAGTATAAATGATGCTTAGGCCTCATTTATAGATATGTAGCTTTACCAATGGAGCGTGTTAAGCATGGGCATCACTATGCCATGCCGCGGACCAAGTATTTATCACTTGGATGCATTTTGACGGAACGGCCTATACGGACTAGGTCATTACCTTTATTGCTTTTCCACGGCCTCGTAAACGAGTTGGTTTAAGTTCTTGTCTCTTCGGTGATGAACTATGGTTTGTGCTTGATCCCTTTAGAGTAGGGAAGGGTACGTAGGCAGCCGCAATGAGTTGCAGCATTGCCGGTCCAGCACTTTGCTCATATCATCTAATTGGGAGATGATTGCGACATTCTGGCCTCTCATATCATCTGGCTCGGTAACTCGATGCAATAGATGATTGTGGCCAAACTTGGTGAGGCTAGTTGCATTCCATTCCTTGGATGCTCATACTTCCTATCAAGGCGTTCGACATAGGCTAAAAACCCGAGTGTCGTAATTTAGTTCATGAGGAGTCCATTTTGATGGGAAACGGCCCAAAGATCAAGACATGTTGATCAATAGATCCACATGGTCACCAGAATTTAGCCAAATTCCATCGTTTAGGGCCTCAAAAGGCCGTTTTTGTCGTATTAGTCTTTGTTTCTTAATAAACCCTTCGCGTAACAAGGGTGAGTTGGAACGGTGTGGAAGCTAAGTTAGCCGCATCATGCTCCACGAGCATGCTTGCAAAGGCGAATGAACGTGCATTTGCCTAGTCTTAAGGCCCGAATCGTAACTTCATCATGGTGCATCGAGTAAGTTACTTCCTGCGGGGAAACGCGCCAAAGGCGTAATTTTCCGGTCCGTCACAGTCTTGGATTATCACTACCGTGGAGTGCTGAAGATGGTTGTGGCCGAACTTCGAGTTAAAATTCATTGATAGATATAAATAAAATATTTTTCCCATCCCAAAAAAGGTTGTGGGGATTGAAATTCCCTTTCGCAATTATCAAGAGGTACACATAAGGCTTGGTGAATGTTTGTTGTTGTAAGTCATGCGAGCTAATATCACTAATTTGAATTGTTCAAATCTCATCCAACAATGTTACTCGGACCTTTATCAAGACCAATCATAAAGAGCTTGGATTGGGGATACAATGTAACATTTTCCGCAATTGGAGCAACAACTTCATGGATGTCTCTGTAATTAAGCATTTTTCACAAAGCTAAGTGTTAGAGCACTGCTCGGTCGAGCTCGCAAACATTGCTATCTCAAGCTTGTTTGTCAAGTTTAGTTGCCAAAACTATAATTATGGATTTCTAGTCTATTTATAGCTAAGTATCAGACTAGGATAGAAAGTGTAGTTGAGCTCTGGACTCCACAGGGTTCATCATGCAAAGACAAAGAACTACTCAAGGAACTGTTGGAACTTCATCGACTAAAAAGTATGTGGAGACTTGAACTTATCTATCACTCAAAAGTATATATACTCTATCTCATATTTTGAGACAAAAGTTGTATTGCTATATAAACTTCGATTGTACACATTTGCTATTTCGAGCCGAGATTATCTCGCTTATTTATTTCTCTAAATATGTGTTGGTAAGCTTTCGCTTTGGCCAAGTTCATCTTTACAAGTGACGAAAGTCATGTTGATTATTTCAATATATTGAAAATCGCTTTGATGAAAAATAGTGTGTGAATAACCTCTATTTGACATCCTCTAAGAATGTTTCAATGATTGAAACGAGAGTTTAGAATATATAATCTTGAATGGATATAAACATTGTATGTGAACTCATACTTGTGTAAGTCCAAAATCCTTGAACTAAAGTATGCGTACTTTACTGGTTCAGGATGTCCGGAAGCTAAGTCCGCGTACCCGTACGCATACTACCAGAAGTTCACATCCCGTGAATTTCTGCTGGAGTTTGTGAACTAAAAACAAACTCAATACGGGTACTTAAGTATGCGTACCGGTATGCATACTTGAGTGGGTTATTTTCTAAAAATGGTTTGTTCGTGAACTAAGACATATATAAACTAAGGAATGCAAATTTGCAAACCGTGGCTATAATGTTCATGAATCGATTCGAGTAAATCAAAATCTTTTTTGCTTCGATTGTGTCTTATATACTTCTATGAGATATAAGCAATTGAACAACTCTCTAACTAGTTCTTTTGAGTCATTTGAACTAGTTATGGTGAAGATGAATAAGGTTGATATGAAAGTGCTCATATGGCTAACCATTGGTTAACTACTGTCGAACCAAATAGGTGTACACGTTTAGGTACGGTTACACAAACCTAAATGAACGTGCATCTCATTTGTGTATAACAAGCTAAGTTCGATCTAACGGTTGAAAGATATTAGCTTGAATCTAATCAGGTTTTCTAATAACGGTGAATATTGAATGCTTTGTTACTAAGGTAACTTAGATTGCAAACCCTGATTTAAAGAAGAACTCTAGCAACTGGGAAACCTAATCCCCACACCTGCTGTGTGATACTAGTTGTATAAGCTAAAGTCGATTCTCCTTTAACCTTAGGTTTCTACCGAGACCCTGTAGTTAACGACTTGAAGACTTCATTGGGATTGTGAAGCCAGACCCAACTATTTTCTCTGTAGTTGCGTGATTTGATCTTGTTGTTTCTATCGTGATTGAGTGCAATCGTAAGATTGGCTTGAGATTAATTTCTCCGATAGGAAAGATAAAAAAGTAGTCACAAACATCTTCGTCTCATCGTTTGTGATTCCACAATATCTTGTTTCGCTAGTCGATTAAGATTATTATGAGGTGATTGATATTTCTAGGCTGTTCTTCGGGAATATAAGTCCGGTATATCAATTGGTTCATGTTCACCATGATTTATCAAAAGACGGAACAAAACTCGTAGGTATTTCTGTGGGAGACAGATTTATCTATTCCTGTGGACTTTTCTATGTGATACAAATTTGTTTAAAAGTCTTCGACTTTGGGTCGTAGCTGTTTATGGGTGAAAACTATTTCTGCTGGTTTTGGTAATTTGGGGTGTGTGGATTAGAAATGAATCTAAACCCTAAACAAATGCACTGCACGGGAGTGCTTTTGATTCGAGAGATCAATCTGTACAATTCTGGCCTAAACCAAGAAATGGTCGTTCCAGACTTGCTTCGGTCACAAAGTGAAGGATATGGGGTTGATCTTAGGGAGGGAAGCGAAGAAGCTGTTGAGATCGTGAAGGTGTTGGTTTTTTTTGACTTGTATCAGAATACCGAATTGGCTTGCAATAATGTAAGCAAAGCTCTGTGTGTTTAAATACGTTGTATCAACACTTGGTCTCTGTCTTGTCTATTTTTTGGAAATAGGGAGGAGAACCTATTTATACAATTCATTGAGCCTAACCCTCATCTCTCGTGGGAAGTGGAGGAAGTGGAGTGATGGAGTAGTGGAGTCGTGTTAGTGTCACACGATCAGTCTTTCCCACTTCTCCCATCATTACTAACCGTCCATGTATTCCTGACACGTTTTTGTGATGGCGCGTTGCACGCTGCACGCTGTAAACCGCCAGACCAATACCCCGGTATGTATCCCCCAGTTTGTGACATGCTTGATGTCTCGATTGTGTGGATCGTGGGACCCACAGAAGGTAGCATACGGTGCTAGGTTAAATAACTAAGTTATTTGGGAAATCGATATTTATGAAATATCGTGTGTGTTCTATGCATGTAATGCATCAAATATATTCAGCAAGTATGAAGCATCGCTATTTTAAGGCTTAACGGAGTAAGTCACGATCAAGTGTCTTAAAATAATATCACGTCCGACCGTCTTCAAGTGATCGTTTGGAGGCTGCACGGGCGAGCCTTGCTTTGGCCGATCACTCTATGTGGAAGAGTGGCGGACAGTGATCATGGGGATGCTTCTTTGGTCGACTAACTCCTAGCCTGGGCTGCCTAACCAAGCTGGTAGAGTTGGACGGACGAGATGATATATGACGCTCATCTGCGACCGTTGATGAAGTTTTAGGGTTTTGAAGAGGTGCGCAAGCATCACTCTCCAGCTTGGTCGAATCCAAGCATGGGAGACGTTTTTGGCAGGACCGACCGGGCATGCGTGTAGACGGCTTGCCGGTGTACACGTCCGTTCCTCACTGTCCCATAAAAATGTGATCTAAGCCACTCAATTTTTCCGGCAAAGTTGAGTGGTTGAGATCGGTTTGCAACAAAAATCCCATGCCGCAAAGGAGTTGGAAACCGCGCGACATGCCTACTTCGGGCGCGCGTTTCGAGACTTCCGGCCATGGTTGGCCTTGGTCGATCGGTCATGCGTGTAGATGGGCCCACGGTGATCATGTTGACATGCTCGGGACCTTTTAAGTCTACATCTACACCCTCCGTCTAAGCTTGCGAAGATGGACGCTCGTGATCGATTAGCGACACATGTAACATGCCGCAAACCGTAATTAGGGTTTTGGATCGGTCGTGTGTACACGACTTCAACCTAACGGTTTATCAAGCTATGCTCCTCCTTTGGGGAGGCCGACCATGTAGGGTCCACATTGAGTCGGTGTTGAGCATGTGTGTATCTGTCCCACGGTCATAGGCTTGATCTAAGTCATCCAATCATGCAGGTGAAGTTGGATGGTCGTGATCAATTTAAGACACTAGTGGACTTTCCTGTGACCCTTAAAGCATCACGCCGACCGAACTTCGAGCAAGCATTTGCTCCTCCCTGGCTAGGTCGTGAGAAGGTCGATCAAGTAAGTTGAAAAGGGGCCCGCCGGTGTGCAGGACAACGCTTGTCCAACCGGTCATGGGAAGATCTATGCCGTCCAACCATGCAGACGAAGTTGGACGTCCCCGATCTGTTTTGAGACCGACATTGGCAGTCTTGTGCGTACAAGCTTTTCCAAGCTGCTCCACACCAGCCCAACCATCCTACTTTAGGCTGGCGTTCGATGGTTGTTTGGGAGGCGTGGTATGTATTCGACCGACCAGGGAAAAAACGGGCCTGCTGGTGGTCATTAAGGTGGTAGCCTGCTACTGCTGAGGATCGTCTAGGCTGGTTAAATCATGCGGCCAACTTGCGTGGTCGTGATTGTTTCTGAGACTGACATGGACAGCCCAGATGCTCAATCGGGCTAGTATAACACACCGATATATGTAGCATGTACGGGTATTTCGTGCATGCCTCATTATCGATACTTGGAGATTCGTGTCACTCCGCTGAGAGCAACATTCAGTCGTCATGCCGCACCAATAATGAGGGTTCTGCGGGAACAACATAGGAAATACAAGGCTAATCGCGCATTAATTAATAATGCTATAAACTCACAGGGTATATGGGATTGTTGCTACATGCTCCAACCTGAATGAATTTTGTGTATTTAATTCACAGAATACTGGGATTGTTTCCACATGCTCCATTCTAGGTGAATTAGTAAAGTGAAGAAGTATTCATCATTTATCAGTGGCTTTATCCTTTGCAGGATGTCAATGCATAAATTTGGTTTTATAATTTTAGCCCTGAACTAAAATCCACCATCAACAGTAGCAACTCTTAGTTGTGGGTGAGATCAGCTAAGGGAATCAAGTGCGTAGTATCCTGCTGGGATCAGAGACGTAAGGAGCGCAACTGTACCTTGGATCAGTGTGAGATTGATTGGGGTTCAACTACAGTCCAGACCGAAGTTAATTTGCAGTAGACTAGTGTCTGCAGCGGCTTAATACAGTGTGTGTTCAATGTGGACTAGGTCCCGGGGTTTTTCTGCATTTGCGGTTTCCTCGTTAACAAAACTTCTGGTGTCTGTGTTATTTCTTTTTCGCATTATATTTTGTTATATAATTGAAATATCACTGGTTGTGTGTTGAATCGATCAATTGGTAAATCCAACCTTTGGTTGTTGATTGAAATTGATTGATCCTTGAACATTGGTATTTGGTACCGTTCAAGTTAATTTCTCTTGTATTCAATCAGACTCGCAGATTTCTATTTGTTTGAGTAAGGATTGAATTGAGAAATTGAGATATAACTCTTTGATATACTTTTCATTAAGATTGAGTCTGACTATCTAGTTGATTCTCTTTAAAGTATATTGGAGTTAGTCCATACAGATTGCTAAGCGAAATATTGGGTGAGGTTGTTGTACCCCCAATTTTTCACTAAGAGCCAACTCATAAGTTCACCCCAGATCTTAACCTTACCAAAAACTGTATAAGCTCAAGATATGTATAAGCGTACTAACAAGCTCAAGCTAGAATTGAGATTCACAATTGAAATAAAAACAAATATTCAAAACAAAACAAACATCTTAAATCTTTAAACACAAATCAAGGTGTTGATGGTGGTTTTTAGTTCAGGGTTAAATTTGTAAAACCTTCCATTCAATGTACCGTCACTCTACAAAGAAACGGGGACATGTAAAAGTGATGACACCTCTCCACTGGAACATTTACTGAGCCGTTCGATATATTTACATGAAATTTATCCAGACTGGCGCATGTAGCAACAATCCCAGATACTCTGTAAATTTCAACAACCTGCTTATGTTATTCCCTAATATAAGACCCTCTGGGTACTTTTTCTGTGCTATGTTCCCCGACAGAACCCTTAATATCGGTATGACATGACGGATTTGTGTTCACTCGCAGCAGAGTAGCACGGATTTCCAAGTACCAAAGTTAAGGCCATTGCACAAGACGCTCAGACAGAAAGCACACTACACTCTGTAAATAAGGAATTTTGTGGCAGCACACAAAATCCAATTAATTTTGTGATAACTCACAAAAAACTCATGAACCTGACTAATTTGCAAAATTAGGGTTTTTTGCGCCCTGCGCAGCATATTAGACCCCGTTGGTCGAAATTACGCTTAAGCAACTAAGCAATTGATCCACCACGGGTTAATAGGTGCAGAGTCCTGCCCAAGATCAGAAAAAAAAGAGTAGCGGAGCCGCGGAGAAGGAGCGAAAATGAGAGGAAGCGTGGCCACACCACAGGCCAGCCGGCGCCACTTGGCCACACCCTATGTTACCTAACCGGCCCTACTCCTTTGTCGGCCAATCAGGTCGATTTAAATCCGCCACGGCGCAATGGAAGTGTGGCCACGCCCTTGCTTGCCGGCCCCCCTTTCCATCGACCAATCAGGTCGCTCTAAAAGCGCCACACGCATTTAGAATGAGGTCGGATCCATGTTACTTGTCGGCCCCCCCTTTGCATCGACCAATCAGGTCGCTCTAAAGCTGCCACACTCACACCCGAAGTGTAGCCACGCCCATGCTTGGCTGACCCTCTTTTCTGACCAATCAGGTTGCTCTAAACCTGCCACAGCTTTAAAATAGGTGGAAAGATGTCGACATACCATGTTGGCCTCCCAAAACTGGGCCAACATACTAACGGCATGCCAAACACGCCAAAAAGCATGCCAAACGGGCATGCCAAGTGCATGTGCCAAACATGCCACTTACCGCGTCAACATGCTAACGGCGTGCCAAACCTGCCAAAACGCGCCAACGCGCCATAAATAGCACCCTACGTGCTAACCTACCTCATGTTCGGGGACAACACCATGATAAGCTCAAATTAGGGTTTTCTAGTCAAAAAACACGACTCTGCATTTACCAAAACCCTAATTTTCGCAACACGAATTATGCCACTTCGGCCCCACAACATGCCACGAGCCGTGTGGGGCCCAGGAAGCCCTAGGAATGGCGCCATATCATAGCCACCCATGACAATCCTTACTCATGTGGCCGTTTCCACACTACGGCCTTGCCATAGTTCCTTTGGCATAGCTATGGCACCGTTTGCACAAAAAAAGTTTCGCCATGCCGCGGCCGCATGCCACACGCACCAATTAGGGTTTCGACATGCCAAACCCTAATTTAGACAAAGTTGCTACGCCAACCAAGTCAAATAACGTTTCCCAGAGCGTTGGGATTGATGTGGAAACGGGGCCAATGTTGCCACACCACATTTGGGTCTCACACCGATGTACCAAAGTCTAGCGGCCATGGCTACGCCATACGCTACTTCGTGCCACTGGCATGTGCTAACTGTGCCAGCCACGCCACCATGCCACAGTCATGCCGCACGTGCTAAATAGAGTTGTGATACCCCAAACCCCAATTTAGCTAAAAGTTTCCATGCCAACTGGGTCCAGTGACTCTTATGAGACCTCAAGATTAACTTAGCTACAATGCCAATGTTGCCAGAAGCCACATTTGGGTCTAACACCAATATGCCAAAACAGCTGCCACGGCTCCGCCAGGCGCCACTATGCCAATGGAGCTATTTCGCTATACAACAATATGCGGCCATAATCAATGGCCATCTTTCCCCATGAGATGCAATCTCAGCCATCCAAGTTCGCCATCGAACTGACAGACTTGTGGCAAGTTTCAGGCGACCAGCTGCCTAAATCTAGTGGCCATGGCTACGCCAGCGCCACTTGCATCACCGTGCCACTGGCATGCACGAGCCATGCCAACCATGCCACATTTCCACTGGCGTACACCAAAACACCACCGCGCCATTACCAGGCGCCAACACAAGGTAGCCGTAATCAACGGCTACCCTCCTTCACGAGATGCGATCTCAGCCATCGAAGTTCACCACCGAACTGACAAACCTGTGGAAAGTTTTAGGCGACCATCCAAAACGATCCTAATAGCATTGCATGCTATTTTCCTGCGGTAAGTCCATTGACTTTGACTTTCCACACGTAGCAAAGTGTTACATGTTTTCCACGAAAACACTCGAGACATTAAACATGTCACAAACTGGGGGATGCTCATCAGGGTATTGGTCTGGCGGTTTATAACGTGCGGCGTGCAATGCGCCCGTTACAAGAAAGTGTCATGAAGCAGGATAATTAGTGGTGGTAAAAAGTAACGGTGTAAACAAATCCACTTCCTTCATCATGGAATCATAATGACTGACGGTTACACGTTACTCTATTCTTCCACCACTCAATCGTTTTCACTTCCTATGAGACCAGGGTATGTTTCAATATGACTTGTATAAATAGGCTTCACCTATTTTCACCAAACAACAAGTTTTGGTCAGAGAAAAACATAGTATCCAGAAATCACGAAAGAACAGATATGTTTCATTCCACAAGCCAGTTCCACTTTCTGATACAAGTCATAAAACGAGCCACACCTTCAGAATCAACTATTCTTGTCTCAACATTCTCTTCACTTCCCTCCCTAAGACCAACCCTTCTCCTTCACTTTATGACCGAAGCAAGCCTGAAACGACCATTTCTTGGTTTAGGCCAGGATTGTACAGATTAATCTCTCGAATCAAAAGTATTCCCGTGCAGTGCATTGTTTAGGGTTTAGATTTGTTTCTCACCCACACACCCAAAATTACCAAAACCAGCAGAAACAATTTTCATCCATAAAAAATTGGCGACCACAGTGGGAGATTAATCTCTCGGTTGCAATTCTAATTTTAAAAAAGATGGTCGGTCTTAGAACAGATTCCACAAATCCAAGTTCCGTTCAGAACCTAGCGAATGGCGACATCCCTCTTCCCAACGCTATACCTAATGGTGTAGCCGATGAAGAAATCCCAAGATTGGTCGAGTTGGCACGAGTCCACGAGATCCACACAAGGAACATAGACCTGATGAAGGAAGCAATACACAACATACTCAGTTTTCTTGTCAGATTAACGTCAGATTGTAGCGGCTCACCTGTACCAGAAATTCTAGCGCTGGGGACTGATGCCCTGGATGATCGTCCTCAGACCAACATTTTTACCACCAACCAGAGGCCGGTGGACCATGAAGCAGCCTCTTTGGTAGAAAGTTTATGTGAACTTATACACCTTTCAAAGGATCAGCGAGCAGAGACGTTTGCTGCAATCAAATAGCCCTAGACGCACGCTTGACTCCTTCACAACCAGAAACTTCAAGAATCTCAGGGATGGCACAAAATGTTGAATCTTTGTCTGAAGTCTGTGCCCCGCCAACGACGATGCAGACAAAGTATGTGGACGTATCCAACAAGAGCAAAAGGGAATGACCAACACCAAGCATGATCAACACCCGCGGCACCGCAAACTCTACCACCAATACCAGCGGCGTAGGAAACATTCCCTCAGGCGTTACATCTCCAATCACCATAGCCAGAGCCGCTGCCGCCACCCTTGACATTTCTTCAAATGTGACACCTCCAACCATCACCAGAGCCGCTGCTACTCCATCACCAGGACGAGAGACTGGAGGAGCCAGAGGAAGCCGATCCCATATTACCATTGTTGATTTGATGGAAAGACATGAAGTTCTTGCTAGAGATCAGACGGACATGGCTTCGACTCAGAAGGAGGTGCTTATTTTCCTCAAGACACTAACGGAGCGGCTACCACGGGAATCACGCCAACCAGATCCAATGAGGAACACCTTTAATACTCATGGCGTCGATGCCTCAGCATGCCGCACCTTTGTAGATGAAGAGGCTCGTGTTGCTCCTGAACGCCCAGTAGAAAAGAATCAGCAACCCAATTTCATCACACGTGAAGATTAGGAACGACTTCTCCAAAATCGAGACAAAGAAAATCAGCAACCCTCCTGAGTTCACAGAGACCCTCTTCACGTCAGGAGATGCATGATTTCTTGGGACTCCGTCCACAAAATCGTGCAGTCTATGATGAAACATTTATGTGAGATTATGTATTTCTCCAAGGTGCAGCGTCAAGTCATATCTACAGCCCTTAACCACACTGTATCAGGAAAGCAGTTGTTTTCAGCCAGCGAAGCCGTACCCAAACCCCAACCTCTCTTAGAAAGCACGATTGATAGATGGAACTGGGACTCCTAACCACTGTTCACTTGAAGTATGCCGAGTTTGACAACACATTTATTGACGCGGCCTCCAACTTCAACATTGTAATCGTCAAGACTCTAGTTGCAAGGGAAAATCAAATAGAAGAAGCGTATTCTTTCCCATGAGGAGAAAAACACGACTTGCCGTCCAACACTATTTTTGTGCCAGTATTACCATATGCCATATCGTATCAACTCGTTTTTCGAAGTCAAGGGTTAATGGCACCCTCACTGGAGTTCTTTCCAGGTGCCGCTTCAATGTTCTATCCAGAAGTTGCTCCGCTTCAACGTTGGCTCCAGCAGCCGCTCCGCTCCAACGTTCTCTCCATAAGCTGCTCTAGGATCCATAGCCGAAGCCAAAGTGTCAACATCCTCTCCCAGATCCGAAGCCGAAGCTTCGGCGTTCTGCTCCATAAGCTTCAACGTCCTCCCCAGGACCGAAACCGCTTCAACCCATCCTTCCTTCTAAGGTTCGTGCCCGTAGCCACCACACTCCCCCCTGTCATGGATCATGATCGCAGCCAGCCAAGGTTCATAGTTGTGGCCACCTTTTGTTTCATCCCATCAAAGACCTGGGGACTTTTGTTCTTCTATCAACCCGTCATCATCCTGATGTCATCACTAACGCCTGATGCTGCTCACTCATGGGGGAGCCTAAAATACCCAAAGCCCAATCATGCGTGAAGGACATGCCAAGCGGAAACAGAGTTAAGTAACTATCCTTAAATTAAATGTTTTATATATATTAGGCATATTCAATAAATTTTAAATATCTTATTGTTGAGACGTCCAAATTCCTCAACACTCACCACTGTGTTGCCAGGCATGCTGCCTCAATACATCCTTCCTCTTAGTGTTGAGACGTGCAAATTCCTCAACACCATTATTGTGTTTCTAGGCATTCTTCCTCAACACACCCTTCTCTTGGTGTTGAGACGTACAAATTCCTCAACACCACTGTTGTGTTGCTAGGCATGCTTCCTCAACACACACACCCTTGGTGTTTTCAGACGTGCAAATTCCTCAACACCACTATTGTGTTGCCAGGCATGCTGCCTCAACACATCCTCCTTTTAGTGTTGAGACGTACAAATTCCTCAACACTCACCGCTGTGTTTCCAGGCATGCTGCCTCAACACATCCTTTCTCTTAGTGTTGAGACGTGAAAATTCCTCAACACTCACCACTGTGTTTCCAGGCATGTTGCCTCAACACATACTTCATCTTAGTGTTGAGATGTGCAAATTCCTCAACACTCACCACTGTGTTGCCAGGCATGCTGCCTCAACACATCCTTCCTCTTAGTGTTTAGACGTGAAAATTCCTCAACAGTCACCACAGTGTTGCCAGGAATGCTGCCTCAACACATCCTTCCTCTTAGTGTTGAGACGTGCAAATTCCTCAACACTCAGTGCTGTGTTGCCAGGCATGTTTCCTCAACACATCCTCCTTTTAGTGTTGAGACGTACAAATTCCTCTACACCCACCACTGTCTTGCAAGGCATACTGCCTTAACACATCCTTCCTCTCAGTATTGAGACGTGCAAATTCCTCAACACCCACTACTCTGTTGTCAGGCATGCTGCCTCAACGCATCCTTTCTCTTGGTGTTGAGACGTTCAAATTCCTCAACACCCACCACTGTGTTGCAAGGCATACTGCCTTAACACATCCTTCCTCTTAGTGTTGATACGTGTAAATTCCTCAACACTCACTACTGTGTTGTCATGACCTCAATACATTATAGTGCTGACGGCTCTACCACCTCAACGCTCATCTTTGTATTCAAGGATCGTTGCACTAACACCACATGACACCAGTACTCCGTGGCCAAGACAGAAGCGCGCCAACCCAAAGATTGCAGACTGCTCATGCCTCTTGCCAAAGGTCAATCGAATTTTCCTGGTAATCTTCTCATGTCTTGCCTTTTCGATTTTGTATCCTTGTCTGTCACCATCTCATGCTTATCCCGTAACAATGCCACTGTTACGTGCTAAGCAGGGGACTTAATGTTGATGGTGGTTTATAGTTCAGGGTTAAATTTGTAAAACCTTGCATTCAATGTACCGTCACTCTGCAAAGAAACGTAGCCATATAAAAGTGATGAGTGTCCACCTCTCCACTGGTACATTTACTGAGCCGTTCGATATATTTACATGAAATTTATCCAGACCGGCGCATGTAGCAACAATCCCAGATACTCTGTAAATTTCAACACCCTGCTTATGTTATTCCCTAATATAAGACCCTCTGGGTACTTTTAATGTGCTATGTTCCCCGACAGAACCCTTAATATCGGTACGACATGGCGTATTTGTGTTCACTCCCAGCAGAGTAGCACGGATTTCCAAGTACCAAAGTTAAGGCCATTGCACAAGACGCTCAGACAGAAAGCACACTGCACTCTGTAAAAAGGAATTTTGTGGCAGCACACAAAATCCAATTAATTGTGTGATAACTCACAGAAAACTCATGAACCTAACTAATTTGCAAAATTAGGGTTTTTTGCGCCCTTCGCAGTATATTAGACCCCGTTGGTCGAAATTACGCTTAAGCAATTGATCCACCGCGAATTAATAGGTGTTGAGTCCTGCCCAAGATCAGAAAACAAAGAGTAGCGGAGCCGCGGAGAATGAGCGAAAATGAGAGGAAGCGTGGCCACACCACAGGCCAACGGACGCCACTTGTCCACACCTCATGTTACCTAACCGGCCCTACTCCTTTGTCAGCCAATCAGGTCGATTTAAATCCGCCACGACGCACTGGAAGTGTGGCCACGCCCTTGCTTGTCGGCCCCCTTTCCATTGACCAATCAGGTTTCTCTAAAAGCGCCACATGCATTTAGAATGAGGCCGCCCCCATGTTGCTTCCCCCCCTTTTCATCGACCAATCAGGTCGCTCTAAAGCCGCCACACTCACACCAGAAATGTAGCCACACCCATGCTTGGCCGACCCTCTTTTCTGACCAATCAGGTTTCTCTAAACCTACCAAAGTTTTAAAAGAGGTGTCAAGATGTCGCCATACCATGTTGGCCTCCCAAAACCGTGCCAACATACTAACGACATGCCAAACACGCCAAAAAGCATGCCAATCGCACATGCCAAACGGGGATGCCAAGTGCACGTGCCAAACATGCCACTTACAACGTCAACATGCTAACGACATGCCAAACCTGCCAAAACGCGCCATAAATAACACCCTACGTGCTAACCTACCCCATGTTCAGGGCCAACACCTTGATAATTTCAAATTAGGGTTTTCTAGTCAAAAAGAACAACTTTGCATTAACCAAAACCCTAATTTTCGCAACACGAATTATGCCACTTCAGCCCCACAACATGCCACGAGCCGTGTGGGGCCCATGAAGCCCTAGGAATGGCGCCATATCATAGCCACCCACAACAATCCTTACTCATGTGGCCGTTTCCACATTACGACCTTGCCATAGTTCCTTTGGCATAGCTATGGCACCGTTTGCACAAAAAAAGTGTCGCCATGCCGCGGCTGCATGCCACGCGCACCAATTAGGGTTTCGACATACCAAACCCTAATTTAGGCAAAGTTGTTACGCCAACCAAGCCAAATAACGTTTCCCAGAGCGTTAGGATTGATGTGGCAACATGGACAATGTTGCCACACCATATTTGGGTCTAACACCGATGTGCAAAAGTCTAGCGGCCATGGCTACGCCAGACGCTACTTCGTTCCACTGGCATGTGCTAAATTTGCCATCCACGCCATCATGCCACAGTCATGCCGCACGTGCTAAATAGAGTTGCGATACTCCAAACCCCCAATTTAGATAAAAGTTGCCATGCAAACTGGGTCCAGTGACTCTTCTGAGACCTCAAGTTTAACTTAGCTACAGGGCCAATGTTGCCAGAAGCCATATTTGGGTCTAACACCAATATGCCAAAACAGCTGCCACGGCTATGCCACTGGCATGCCGCTATGCCATGGCTCCGCCAGGCGCCACTTCGCTATACAAGAATATGCGGCCATAATCAATGGCCATCCTTCCCCATGAGATGCAATCTCAGCCATCCAAGTTCGCCACCGAACTGACAGACTTGTGACAAGTTTCAGGCGACCAGCTGCCTAAATCTAGTGGCCATGGCTACGCCAGGCGCCACTGGCATGCATGAGCCATGCCATCCATGCCACATTGTCACTGGCGTACACCAAAACACCACCGCGCCATTACCAGGCGCCAACACAAGGTATCCATAATCAACGACCACCCTCCTTCATGAGATGCGATCTCAGCCATCGAAGTTCACCACCGAACTGACAAACCTGTGGCAAGTTTTAGGAGACCAGCCAAAACGAGCCTAATAGCATTGCATGCTATTTTCCTGCGGTAAGTCCCTTGACTTTGACTTTCCATACGTAGCAAAGTGCTACATGTTTTCCATGAAAACACTCGAGACATCAAACATGTCACAAACTGGGGGATGCTCATCAGGGTATTGGTCTGGCGGTTTATAACGTGCGGCGTGCAATGCGCCCGTTACAAGAAAGTGTCATGAAGAAGGATAATTAGTGGTGGTAAAAAGTAACGGTGTAAACAAATCCACTTCCTTCATCATGGAATCATAATGACTGACGGTTACACGTTACTCTATTCTTCCACCACTCAATCGTTTTCACTTCCTATGAGACCAGGGTATGTTTCAATATGACTTGTATAAATAGGCTTCACCTATTTTCACCAAACAACGAGTTTTGGTCAGAGAAAAACATAGTATCCAGAAATCACGAAAGAACAGATATGTTTCATTCCACAAGCCAGTTCCACTTTCTGATACAAGTCATAAAACGAGCCACACCTTCAGAATCAACTATTCTTGTCTCAACATTCTCTTCACTTCCCTCCCTAAGACCAACCCTTCTCCTTCACTTTATGACCGAAGCAAGCCTGAAACGACCATTTCTTGGTTTAGGCCAGGATTGTACAGATTAATCTCTCGAATCAAAAGTATTCCCGTGCAGTGCATTGTTTAGGGTTTAGATTTGTTTCTCACCCACACACCCAAAATTACCAAAACCAGCAGAAACAGTTTTCATCCACAAACACAAGGCATGCCTCAAAAAGATTAAGATAACGTCTTCCAAAAATTGAAAAGAAACTGATAGAAGCTCATCCAAATTCGAAAACCAACATATAAAAACCAATCAATTTGATGAAACAAATCAACAAATGGTAAGGGTATGTGAATACCAATTCTCATGTTTACCTGACTTGAGAAGGGGCGAGAAAAAACATTATCAACAGATTAGAGGCTAAAGATGATTAATTGAGGAGAACAACCATAATAAAAGAATACTTATGCACAATTACAACGCATTAACAATTAGAGATGACAAAAACCTATCTATGAAGAGATTGAAATACATAGATCTAGGAACTAATTGGTTAATCTAGCAGCATCAGGCCGGAAAATCGCCAGATTAGCTAATAATTGTTGTCATGGAGATTGGGGTTAAGAAGCGCGACTCGGGTTTTGTCTCCGAACAGAGAGAAAGAGAGAGGAGTTTCGTTGTTTTTTTTACTATTAATTTTTTTGCATAAAAGTGTTAGACCATCGCTCGGTCAAACTCACAAGTTTTGGTATTCAAGCTTATTGTTAATGTTAGTTGCAAAAAGGTATACTTTGACTTATAGTCTACTAAAGTTACTCTTAAGATAGGATTAGAGGATGGTAGTTGAGTATCAGAATCCACTGAATAACCCTTGACGATTGAAGACTAAAGAAGAAAGAAGACATCTGCAAGGATTTCATGAAAAAAGGTATGTGAAGACTAACTATCCTATTTACTCATTATTTATACCATTTGATCTACCAAGACAATGTCGTGTGGCTTTAGTATAATTGATGAGTTGCAAAGAAGAAGTCTTGAGTTCAAGCTTGTACTTGATTAATCTCGAAACATAAATTCAAGCAATGGATATTCAGATGCTTATCACTTTTGAGGTTGAGAACAATTTATTGTTCAAAAAACTATATCTGGGATATAAATCTAAAACATTCAAGTAATACAAACTGATTTTTCAGTTTGCGAACTGGTAGAAAGTTTGGTGTTCTTGGAACTCCAAATTTGTGTTTGTTCACAAACTGATTTATCAGTTCATGAACAATACACTTTTAGGTATGTTCCTGAACTGATCTGAATTTTTCCTTTGTTCAGAAATTGATTTTTCAGTTGGCGAACAGAACATTCCTGGGTAATATTCCTAAACACCTTAATTTTGTTCTCATACACAGACTAATTTAACAGTTTTCGAACTAGAGACTTTCAAAGTTGTTTATATACATTTCAAATATAATGAATACAATCTAATTTTTCAGTTTGTGAACTGGCATGTTTTTAGGTGTTACTCAACTCCAATTTTGTTGAATGGTTCACGAGCTTTATGGGTTTATTCTTGTGGATAAATTTTGTGCACGGTTCTAGAACGATAATTACATTTGTGCAAAATTTCTTTGTAACTCCAGGCAAAATTCTCATATGCTTACATGGTTTTCATTATTAGAATCAAAATATTGAGAAGTTAAGTTTTCTTGGAATCAAAGTAATTCGTAAATAAAGAAACTAGTTCACGAACTTTGTTCTCAAGAAACTATTGCTTAAACTTTAAGCAACCTAGCATAATTCATCATTATAAATAGATGACTCTCTATAACCTAAAATATCAATCATGGCACGTTTTGTCATAGTTGGGGATAGTGTATTCCTCTAATTACCTAGGTATCTCATAGAAACTGTATTTTATTATAAAGTTTGAAGTCTCAATGGATTCATGAATCCCGGTCAGACTTTATTTTATAGTTCTTGATATCTGGAATCTTATCTTGATCATCATAGTTCTTGTCTATTTTAAGGTTTGCTTCTTATTTTATATGGGCATTCATAAGATATTCATATTGTTAGATCATTGCTCGGTTGAACCCACCAAGCGTTGGTATGTAAAGTTTGGTTGTCATATTTAGTTCCAAAACTCAAGTCGCTTGATAGGTAAACTAGAGACAACTTTGTTAGGTTAGACTAGGAACGGTAAAAATATTGAGACTTTCTCTAGTTACTCACAAAGATATGAAGATGCATTAAATACAACAAAGACAACATCCTTCAGCTTGAGGTTAATGACTACATACTTGACTTGTTCCATCTCAATCTTTGTTATTTCAAGTCTTTATTCATTGAAAACATAACATACAAAGTTTATTTATGTATCTCTAGTATTGGTGACTTGATTATTTCTTTATCATCAAAGTGTTAAGGAAGCATATACTAGTTTTTTTACACAACTTTGGTATATTGGATTACAAAGTATATATTAGCAATTTAGACTTCGTAGATTCGACATAACACTAATTGAAAACTTGGTGTTTATTAGTGTGTTAAACTTTCAGATTGATTTCATACCTCGAAGACTATGTTTAATTATATGAGATTAAGGAAGTAGCCATACGAAACTTATTTCATAGTTGAAAGGAATCAAAGGATCTATACTATGACCGATTTCTTAAACAAGGTTCTCTAGTACGACCGATCGCTTACCAAAGATCTCAACTAGGACCGGTCCCAAGGATATCTACTAAGACCGATCCTAAGTTATGTTTTTAACCTAAAAAAATCTCTAGCAACACAAATCTTGA
This sequence comes from Papaver somniferum, assembly GCF_003573695.1. NCBI lineage: Eukaryota > Viridiplantae > Streptophyta > Magnoliopsida > Ranunculales > Papaveraceae > Papaver > Papaver somniferum. The sequence continues at coordinate 34,335,442 of NC_039361.1, read as the reverse complement.
TTTAACCTAAAAATAAGTTTTTTGGTTTGCCTATTACTTTAGGGTTTGCATAGATATCGAAAAATGTATTTGGTTAAAAAGAAAAGTTCACAAGATATCAATATAATATATTTGAACAAATACTAAGCTCTTATTATCTAATGTTTAAGTATTTTTCTTGATGCTTAAGCCGAGGTCCTCTAATCAAAATATTCTAAATATCATTTTGATATTCAGAATCTCTTTTTTTCCATGAGAAATATGTTGCATTATCTTTAGTTTTTCTAAGAATGCAATCAACAACATTAACATGGGTTAGAATATCCTTCCATAATCATCATACTTCATAACTAAGTTTATGAGATCTCAAGTGATGGAATCAAATGGAAGATTATATCTTGAAGTAGTTACTCCCAAACTATAATGAGGGAGATTGTTTTCATAAACTTGTTTTATCTCACTCCTTCCACCTCCACCATCAGCCTCATTTATTCCTCTTGAGGTACTTGACTGCTGGAGAAACCAAACTCAGACAAGGTCATTTTATCTAGACTCAAGCAAGTATGTGTACAATTTATGGTGAGGATTAAGATTTGAATCGGGTTTAAGGTTTTAGTCTCTGAGTCTGTGGGATTTCGATCCTGAGTGAAATGATATGAAATTAAACATAAATACTATGTATATGCCTATTTACATGTTTGTGACTCTCTGAGTCTACCCTCTGAGGAATCGGTCCACCATCTGGGCCTGGGCCTGAACCAGAATGGCTAGCCTTTTGGTCTGTTCCTAGATCGATCTGCAGTACATACATACATGTTACATGTATATGAAAAAGTAGGCATAAATAAGCTTGTTGTCACAAAAATAATACATGCCGTCTTTAATATTAAAGGTTGAACCGTAAGACTCACCGTGCAAAACAACAGAAAGAGTAGTATAATCAGGGAGACAACATATACAATCAAATTATGAGGATGTAGGGTGAAGAAGTTCAATATACATATGTAGTAACATGTAGATAGACCATATACAATGCCCATATCATATTTTTTTTTCCAAATATAAGGAAGATTGTTGCCGTCAATGCAATTAAAAATGCGCCGAACCACAAAAGCACACGAACACTTATAGCGATATCGAGAACAATGGATATATTCATGATATAATTGGAGAAGTACCATGGTTGAATAATTTTCCAACCACATTATTCTTCAATTCAACCACTGCCCTATGAATAAAAAAGTTAGAACAATTGTGATGTTGGTACCCCAATCCTCCACGTATACTATCAATGATGAATGACAAGATAAGCCAAGCGAGGAAGATTCTCAGGAAACTGTTCATGTTTTTTAGTCTTGGGCTTACACTTTTCTCATGATCACCAACACCAAAAGGATATGATTCGAATGTGATGTACATGAATTCATTACCTTTAGAAAAGGGCGATGAAGAAGGAAAAACTGCTCATCACCTTTAGAAAAGCTTGTGTGGCACCACTGTTGCAAAATTAACAAACAAGACCCCAACGTTGTTCAATCGAGCCCGTATCATCTCCCATGGTACATACCCTCATATTCTTATAAACAATATGGGGTAGATTCCCCGTAATTCTTCAATATCAAATGGATGGATGTGGCTAGACATATGCAAAAACATGTCACAAAACTGTATTATAATATGACCACAAACTATATGCGATTGTCACGTAGCCTTAACTAAAAGCCGTCGGTGTTCACAAACTCTATATTGAAGTTTGAAAGGGAGATTGTTCCGTAAACTCGTTACTAGATATAGTGAATATCCACGATGGGAGAAACAACTCAAGATAATGGACTATGTTTTGGGATTCACGTCAGTAGGCCAGATTGGTTATAGGTCTAGAGATGATGAAAGAACTGAGTAAGTGTTTACTTGGTCTCAACTATGGGAAGTTGTGGTACTCGATTTGTATAACACTTGATTCTGAGAGTATTCAAAACTAAACTAGTTCCCGAGGTTTTTCTGCCAGGCAATTTTCCTCGTTAACAAAATCTTATGCGTCGTGCCGTTACTTTAATTTATGCATTATAATTATATATTTTTATACTTATAACTAAGTTAAAAACTATTTGGTGAAGCATTTAAATTTTGTTTACCGTGCGAGGCAAATCTCGTTTTAGCTTCGGTCGGGACTGAGATACTGGGACAATTTTATCTCGAGAGATTTTCGGTGAAATCTCGTGTCCCTATATATATGTTAAATATTTTGCACATATATGTGTATATAGATATAAAGAAATAACGTCAACTTTTAAGAAACGTAAAAAAAAATAAAAAATTCGAGTTTTTAGGGATTGGATTTAGCTTTTTTTTTTTTAATTAAATTTGCATATGTTAAACTTATCTGGGCAGAATCCCAGCCATTTCTCAATGGATCTAGACTGTGTCAGGGAGTTTTTCGGTCAAATCTCGTCTCGTGCGAAACCACAAGTTTGGGCCATATCTTAGCCATCTCGGCCGAGGTTGACTGCACGGGGTTCAAACTTCAACCACTAATCTTCGAACCACTGTAGCAGAGTAGACTTGGTTGGATTAACGTTTTTAATGCTGTCATCGAAAATACTACTTAACCCGATGGATTTTGCACCTGGATTGCCGAAATTTTCCTTCACTTAAGAGATACAGTGAGTTGAGCTTTAGCACCCGAGCTTGGGAGTTGGCGCTACTTCCAGACTGTTTTAGTCTTCTCTTCTGAAATAGAATTTCTATTACAAACATTTTTTCAGTTTGTAAACCCTAACAAAATTCATGGCATCGGGTAAGATTTGTCACTCAATTTCTTCCAGATTCAATGGGAATTGAAAATTCTCTAACCTAGTTTTGATCTCTGTCTCTGTTAAATCTCATTTTTTCAAACTGAAATTTTGTTTTACATTTTTCATTTACAGTTGCCCTTGAAGAACAGCAAGAAAAACTAAGAAGATTAGTAGATGATTGGAGATTACAAAGCAATCTATTGTTAAACAACTTAGCAAAAGATCCATATAGATCGTCGTCAACATTTGATGCATGTAGTTCAAAATATGATCCAATTCGTGTATTTGCTGAGCCATTGGAGCATTCTAGTCTTTCAACACTTCTTGAATCGGATAATGTTGCAGTTTCGAAGTTTGTTGCGGTGCTTTCTTATGATTGCAGCGAAATTTCCAGACTCAGTCGATACGTATGTTTTTCTCAACATTGACTTGATTTTCTGCTCTTTCAGTGCGGTTTTGATTCTGAAATTGTTGGAACTGCGCTGTAGTAGGTTTTTACTTGATTAGTAATTGCAGTAGGACTCAAATTTTAGGAAATGCTAAAAACTAGTATAAAACCGATAAACGTTTGCTATTTTGTTTTTCAAACGGAGTCTCTATCGTTCTCGATATACACTTCAGTTTCTGCTGATATAACGCAAGGAAGTAAGATTTATTTTCTTCCACAGTTAGTAAATGCCAGAACTATGTTTTTCTAATGCTGGTTATTGAGTAAGTTGTTTCTTCTGATGAAAAACAAGATGAGTGCTTTAAGCTGCTGGGTTTAGTTTCATAACTGTTGAAATGCTGCATGGTCAGTAAGACGATAATAGTTTCTTTTAATGCTTGTAGGCCAGAAGAAATATTTATAGACAACTTTCTTTGTTTGGTCATGGATCAATTCCCCAAGAAATGCTATTGGAGGGAGAGCCACAGAAGGCCTTTGGTCACGCGTTACCATTGTTCATGGAGCTATCAGACATTACTCGTAGGATGAGTGCCGTGATGTGCAATTTGCTCCAGCAGCTGGATTTCATATACTCTCTGCAAGACAAGAATGGTACACCATGCAAATCTTTTAAGAACATTACACTTGTAACCGCCTTTACTTCCCTCGGTGATGGTCTGGCGATGTTTCTTATTTTGGATGAAGTATTGGCAAACAATGACCACATTAAGAACTATTTATCTCTTTTCACAAGGTATACTTTGACTTCCCGTGGATTGTTGTAGACATCTTTTAAAACCTGTTTTCACAACCTAGTAAAAGTTTGAAACTTATGCCTATTTGCTTACTGATCATTTTAAGACCGCATCTTTTTATTGAGTTGGCAATATCCTTTGGGTAATGTTGTATGATAGAACCACAATTTTGAAGTAATATTGCGCGTGTGTCCAATGTAGCTTATACCTGGAGAACTTGGGATGAGTTTGTTGTAAATGATCTTTGTACAAATTCTTGTTACTTTTGTTTGTGACTCAGTTTCTAAGAATCATATTTTACTCTAGTATGTTGAATAAGGTAAAACTTGAAGTTGACAACCTTGGGATTGCGGCGGGGGATCTGGACTGCCTAGATCAAGTACTTAGTCATCTAGGAAGACTTTTGGGGTTTGGGCTGTTTAAGGTAAAATACTGACTTTTCTTTTATGCATGAGCTTTAGTATCCATTTTCCAATATTTCGTTTCTTCCAATTTTATTAGTTTCTCAGCATTGTGTTAACCTTAAAGGTATAAGATAGTTCGCTTCTGGTTTCAGCGTTTATTGCGTGAGGAATCGTCATGGAATGAAATTCTGCAGAAGGTCAACCATAACAGAAAATTCCTTGATGCATGTACTTCATGTATTCACGATGGTTTATTAGCAATCATTCCACGGCTCGGTAAGTATTAAGTAGTTGCTTTGAAGTTTCTTCTTTTCTTTTCATCGCAGACTGAAGAGTCAGTAATTTGTGTGGCACAGATACGTGGAAGGAGTCTCTTTTGGATCGTAAGGAGATTCTCCATTACGTGGCTCTACTTTTATTTGGTACTTATGCTACAGGTATGGATCTCTACATGTTCTGGTCATAATTATCTGTTTTTTGTTTTTGCCACAACTGCTTCCTAGTTTCTTCTAAGTCTCATCCTAGATTATTTTTATTCACTAACTAAATTGGGACAAAGCCTGGTGCTGAATCTCATCCTTTTTTTCCAGTTGATGATTTTATGCATCTGTTACTTTCAGCTCAAATGCCGGAGAAAAGATTAGGGAAGGTCATAAAGGAGATGCTTCAAGTGGTCCCTGTAATTTATTGTGAAGGTGGTTTTAGATTTATACTCTTGGACTTGTTGAGAAGTCAGTTTATTCCACCGCTATCAGCATGGCCTATATTGAGAGATGCTACAACCGAATCTGCTACTGTCAAGAATAAATATCTTATACATCTAAATGAGATGTATTCTAGGTATGCTTGGATGCTCCTTCAATATGTTTTATTTTATACTGAAATTTAGACTCATCGTATCTTGTTAAGATGTTTATAAAATTATATACACACATTTCTTTTGCATAGAGTTAATTATCATATGGAAGAGGCGAAGAGTAATGTTCTCACATTTGGCAATCATATCCTAGTATCCTATGAATGTTCTATAAAACGAAAGCAATCATTATTTTGTTTTTTCTTCCAGGTTTTTGTTAGTTGCTTACTTCGCATACACATTCTTCATGAGAAAGCTCATTTGACAAGTATTTGTTTGAATGCTAGTCATTTTGTGGATTTGGCAGTCTGATAAATTAAGCATTGCCCGATGTATAGCCATGACCTGTTTTCCCGATTTTAATTTTGTAGATTTTTTTTTTAACTGCACCAGTATGTGTTCCAGAAACATTTGAATACCATAAGAAATGTTAACTGATTTACCTTTCAGGGACTGGCAGCCGATGAAAAATGCATTAGCTTGTTGGGTTGCATCCTTTCAGTCAACTATATATCAAATGGTAGTTGATGAATTGCTTTATCTTCTTAGACCTTTCTGACTTACTAAGTCTGGGGTATTGAGTCGCCTGTTTACTGTGGGTGTAGGTCGAGTTGTCAAAGGTTGAGGCATGCCTAACACTTCACTTCAAACAGATTATTCAGGTAAAAAGTAGAAGTTAAATTAGAGCTGTATTTTGGCTAATCGCATGGGTAGTTACTCATCCATTAACAGATTATTTAGGTAAAAAGGTAGAGTTAATTTAGAGCTGTATTCTTTATATTAGTGTCATATATCAGAATATTGCGAATTTATATGACCTCACGTCATTTTAAAAGTGAAATTTTGAACACATGATTCTAGTTCCCATCTGAGCCAAGATTGACAGTCAAGGTTGTAAGGCAAGAAATAGACAAGTATTTTGTGCGACCCACCAAAATTATAATCATCCAGGGGTGGAAGGACGGTCTCATCACCACTTAGATCGTCCACAGTTAACATTCGCCCGTTTTGAAACCTCTTAGGCCTTAAAAAGGTTAGTTTGGCATATATATCAGTAGACAGCTCATAAATCACCCCCGGTTCATCTTCATGTGGGAGCCACAAATATGTCCCGAAAGTTCGTTCTTGTTCTGGGGAATATGCCTTGTGTATCTCATGTATGATGTATGTCGGAGTTGAACATCAGCTTGGAGACTTATTCAAGTGTACTAATCCAGTGCAGGGAATACTTCTGGCGAATAGAATGCAAATGATGGTCACGTCGATGTTGGATCTTCATATGCTACTTCAGGTATGCTAAACATGCTTATTCAGTGTCTTTATTCATTTTCGTTAGCTCGAAGTGGTCAGTGATAAATTAAGCTTTTAATTTCCCATGGTGGTATGTCTTGATGAGTAAAGGGCAATGAAAGATGTACCTGGTCTCCGATTTTGCTTGCTACTTTTGTAAATTTATAAGGTTAAAAGATTGATTTTCCAGCAAGTATATTTGAGTACCATGCTCTACCTTACAGAAAATAAAGGCAGGAGTTGAGCCAATGTGAATGCAGAAAATAAATTGTTTTCCTTTGTATTGGTAAAAGACTATACATAGTGCATACCAAAGCTGTCCTTACAGATGTTCAGTTAGTAGTTAGTATTTGAAAAAAACTTAATCAGTGGCAGCTAGTTCTCATAGGTTCTACTTGACACAATTGTTTAAGGCGTATTTTCTATATTAGCAGCTGTCTGGATTCCTTTTGGTACTATAAAATGATAAATATTTGAATCCAATGGATCAGGTGATAGATTTGTGTTTGGGACCCCATCATCAGTAAGTCATTTTTTATGTTATGAGTTTTATTTACTTGTGTTAGCTATGCCATAGAATCACCAGAACAGTGTATACTGAAATTAAAGGTCATTTTTCCTTTGCATCACCAATTTGTGATCTTTAATCAGTTAAGTTTCTTTGTAGGCACTTTTCTTATTGTCTATTACACTGTTAGTTTCTCTTGTGATTACTAATATTGAGTCGTTTGTATTTTTGGTTTTCTCCTTTTAAAAACTCTAGAAAATTTGCAGGTTCCTATCAGGAGAGAAAGATTGATGTCTCTCTGCCACATTGTAGTTTTAATCAAGGTAAGACAACAATATTGCTATTTTCAATTGGAGGACCTGTTGTGGTTACGTCTTGTATGTAATGTAGTCTGTTTGATATAGGTTGTTGAGAGCACATTCAGAAAGAAGGAACTAGATATCATCCAAACTCTTCCACATATGATAAATCTTATCCAGGAGGAGATAGAGCAGTTACTCCTACTAGTAAAGGTATATATGTTTATCTGCTCTTGGGCGTTAGCGTGTGATGTTGCACACTTCCATGTTTTATAACGTTAATTTGGAAGTGCATCTTTTGATATTAATCGTTGTTTGTAGGAAAAGCTGCTGTCAGAAATTTCTAGAGGAAGTCAAGCGGGCAAGATTAAAATTTTAAGCTCTTTAACACGTAAGCATATATTTGGGCTTCATCATTCTCCCTTTCGGGAAGTTAAGACTTTTGACCTTTAAATGAAAAGAAACTTGCTTACACAAGAATAAATATATCATATAGAAGCTATTAATTATTCAAAAATATTCTCAGCAATAAATTTCTGTAATATGAATAACTGATGCTCGTTTCAGGAGTGCAAAAAAATAAATAAAAAAAATACTCATCAAGTGCTAATTACCCATGCATTCATGTACTCTCCATCATTCTTGTATGTCATTCTTTCTGTGTTTGTAGACAACCTTTATGTCTTTTGGTTGAGTATTGATGAGTTGACTAATAGAAATAAATAGTCCAGAACAATATTCGTTGATTTTAATCAAAAAGCAATTTGGCGACAATCTTGGAGCTTTTCATGTACTGGAGGAGTTTGCATGAGTTGGATTTTTTGAGGAATATTAGTCTATTTGTAATTTGTAATTTTGTATACCCACTTGAGCTGATTCAGTGCAAGATTCTTTCTTTACCTTGTTATCATTCTTTGATTTTGTGAAGTTATATTTCTATGCAAGAATATAGGGTATCTTTTGTGGTATTTTGATCTTAAACTCCTCTGGATGTAGGTGGTAGAGATACAGACACAAGGCTGACAGATGCACTTTCTTTGGTAAAGACACATATGTTACCACCATCTTGTATATGACTCTTTATATAAATCTGTGCTTGAATTAAGCTTTGCTTTGTTCTAAAACATCCCCTCAGTTTTCCTTTGGTACACGATCTTTGTTTAATAGTTTATAATTTCTTTTATCTCTATTTCATACAACATCTGATCTCTGAAACACAAAAATTGGACAGTTTCATGGTATAGGAGTTAGCCTTTTCAGGCAATTCTAGGCATCAGGACCTTGTTGAAATATATGATCAGTTTGAAAGCTTGATGCTTTTTCTGATAGTCTTTGCAAAACGTCTTGACCATTTTTATAGGTGCTGATATCATTGCGTATGCTGGAAGGAGGGGGTAGCGGTGAAAGGCTTTGCATACTTTCTACAGCCCTGGATGTCCTCCAAAGCATTGTACTGGTTAGTTAGTGGACAAAACTTGCATTCTGTAATTATCATCCATTTTACCATGAGAATGCTACTGTTCCCCTGCCCTTAGCTTTCAACTGCATTTGTTGCAAACTGATCCTGCATTTGGGCTTGCACACTTGAATGTGGATGTGTGGGACAGTCGTAATAATTCTTATTCTCTCATGTTTCACCCATGGATCCTGATTTTATGGATATATTTGCTCACTGAACCAGGGTTATCTGGACATTGACTACTCACGAATCAAGAAGCTCATATCCAAGGTTGAACTTGTTGCTAAATTTCAAAGAATATTGGAGGACGTTGCAGAATGCAGCTTCTTGTACTGGAGAGAGGAATTAATAGGAACTTGGTTTTCCATGGTTTATATGGATGTAAACAAGCTCTCATGGCTGCAGTAAGTCGACAAGAAACCGATTATGCTATATCATCTATACTAATAGACATCTAGAACTTACTTTGACGTTTAAAAGGAATCAACATATCCTATATTTAAGTGAATGTTGCTGTATAGTGTAATAAGTTTTCGATTTTCAGGTACCTTCTTGATGCATTTTGTGATGGATTGAGGCTTCTCAAACATGGTCATGTAGGAAAGTCGGTCATTCATTCACTGGAGGAAAAAATAGAGAGTGCAGTTAAAAATGTGTGTGAGTTTAACTGCTGAATTCGCTATACTTGTATGCATTCGTTTCAATTAGCATTGGCTTTCTTTGGTTTCAACCCTTAGTTGAGATATGTCATCCTGTAGTGGTATGGAGATAACTGGGGTGTTTTTGGTGGGTATAATCTCCTCGCCAGTGACCACCCTCGAAATATCCATCCCGATCTGCACTTGTTATTCCATCAAAAGGTGTTTGAAGTGAAATAATGAAAATGTTGAGCTATTTATGGATTATTTTTGACCAACTTTGTTGGGGGTGAGTGATTTAACACCCTCATGTTCATATAAGCGTGTGCATGCGTCCACAGAAACATTTTAGGGATAGCGTTATACAAGGATCCTTCCTTCTATTTATAATTCTGTCACGATATAAGTTCTTTTTCTGGGAAAAAGATTCTGCTACTGTATTCCTTTAATTGATGGCATATTCTGCTCATCCTAAAAGTGTCTGCTTTGATCACAGGATATTATTGCACCTCTTTGTAAAGATATCGAGACTGATCTCCGGCTTCATGTTCATTCTACCCACTTAAAGGAATCTGTGCCTGTAAACCCACGAAAGGTAATCAAGTTTTGCTGACTGAAGACATCAGTCTCCCCTTTTTCTCATTTTTTTCTTCTTGTTTTGGGTGAGTGCCTCCTCTTATCTACTGCTGTTGTAATATGGTACTGTTGTGGATTTTTGCACCAGACTGGCGTACGGAATCTTTCTTGCTACATACAGCTGAAGCCTCTGCGGCTACCAATGAAGTCTATTCATATTAAGTTACATGTGGAGAGTTACTTGAATTCTGCCTTCCACAAATACACAGCCATGTCACCTAATGATTGGAAGGTAAATATCATCCTCCTTTAAATTGTACAAAGTATTACTCCATGTACCTTGCTATTGGATGCTTCTAGATGCATGCAACTTTGCAAGAGATGATTGTTGCCATGTGCTAGAACCTGTTTACACTTGAACTATTGTAATATCTGGCGTGGGGACGGTTGTGGGTTTGAGCTGATTCTGACATGTTTTACTCCAGATATACTTGGATATGAGACAACTAGCCGGATTGAAGTATGGGCTTGTATTAAATGAGATTCATCTACCGGAGCATTCGTTGGAGACTGATTTTGATGTGTCTTGTATTATGCAAAATCTTGAAGAGTTTGCTGCTACATACTCGTATAACATGAGTAATCAGGTGAGATATTGGTAGCTTGCATCTGTTTCAGAGGATGTTGTACAAGGATTAAGTATGCAAAGAAGGTCTAATTGAGTTACAATTATTTTCTCTTTTTAGGCTTTCATAAGGAAGGCTTCCAGCAATCATGGTCGAAAGGCCTCTAGTGTTTTTGGAACGGACAATGTTGTCTCTTCAATAACTACCCATGGTTTTGGAATGATCTCTGCAGCATTAAACTCTGTGCGCAATTATGTAACTCAGAAGATTATAGCTCTGCCGGAGTTCCTTCAAGAAAATTTTGTCAATTCTATTTCACGGAAGGGTATCAACGTCTTGAAGGTATGTGATTTCTCGTGTAGGAGAAAACATGTCAACAATATCCACTGTAGTATATAATAGAGGGCCTCCCTTTAAAGTTATTAATCATTCTTATGCAAAAGCCTGGGATTCTTGATATACTTGCCTACTTTTGTAGTTGGCATCGAGTTAGCTCTAAATATACCAACTAGGGAACATTTAACTAGGTGTAGGTGGCGAATAATAGATAGTCTCTCAAGAGTATTTATCTAATCACTAGATGTGACAATGCTCTTCTCCTCCTTTATTCGGCAGCTTATTTATGCATAAATACATGGTTGTACAATGTACGATAACTATTCATGTCGGTGGTCACATTTCTGCGTGAAATAGTCTGTCATTCACTGTACTATAAATTGTTGCACAATAACAATTTGAATGTTTTTTTTTTTTTTTTTTTCGTATTGAAGATCAGCAAAAAAACTACAATTGGTTATCCTTCAGTACAAGGGGATAGGTACGATGTGGCTATGAAGCTGCCATTTGGGGATGATGAGTTACGGCTTTTGGAACAGATACGCTGTACCATCACCTATATTGGTAATGTGTTAGGGTTGGTGCGGGTCCTGCAAGCAGGGTGTTTGCGTTATGCCTACAGTGAATCTCGGTATGAATATGACACAAACTTCACAAATGGATTTATCTTGTGCTAGCAATTGATTCGTATTTGATCTAGCAAAAAGGAACAAAGAAGCAATTATGTTTCACGAACTCAATAAGACTTTCTAACTTGTAGGTTTTTATGCAAACCGGCAAGTATTACAAGTTACAACGAAGAATTTCAAAAGCTTGGCTCAATAGATGGAATGGTCACAGCCGCCAAAATAATGGACACAGCAGTAGAAATTACACATCAAGCTGAAGCGCATGTGAATTTTTTTTCTTCTCTTCTTACTACAGTTTCAAAGGTAATTTTGATTCTTGTTCATGTCATATATGAGTCTTAGTTGCTAAACCTCAGAATATTTCAGTGGTTAATCTGTGAAGAGTTTAACTCCATTCTATTACTACTTTTGTCTTCTAAATGAATTAATAGTATTGGTACCTATTCATTTGTATGTAGGGACTTCAGAGCAGTGAGAAAATGCCTCTCAAGGATTTCTATCTTATAATTCCACCCCTTATAATCTACTCATTAGATTTCAAAATCAATAGCAAGGATAAAATAATGAGGAGGGGCCTTGATATAGTAAACCAAATAATTATGGATGATGGGTTCATGATGGGTGTTGCATTTGTTCTCAAGGTATGTTCCTCAAACTTTTTTCTTACCTCTTCTGTTAGCAAGCTGATTTTCCTCTATCGTTATAGTTGGTGAAAATTATGCGAAAGAAAACGGGTGATTTAAAAGCTAAATTTGCTTCTGATGCCATGTTTTTAATAATTGATAATGGTTGGCAATTATTCTGATAAAATATGCACAGGAGTTTCGTAGGCTAGTGTTAACGTTCCCAAATATCTATATTGCAGGTCACAGAACAAGAAAAGGCACTAGATGGGCTTCACTGGTTTGCCAACATGAGTGAGCACTTAGATCAGCAGTTGCTGTCTCTGGAGGGAAGTAAAGATACAGAGCAACATACGGGCAACAGTGGTCTTACCCAATTAAAGATATGGGGCAAAACAGGTTCACCAATTTCAACAGAAACAAAAAAGGTTTGATAAACATCTCCTTTTACTCGTCAACAACTAATATTTTTTCCCGATTTTGCTGAGTAAAGGTTTTACTCGGGTATCCTAGAATCCTTATTTTGTTCAAACGGACCTTCTAGTTCCTACAATCATCTACGTCTTCCTCATTTAGTTTATCACCTGGCTTGATTACTAACATCCTACCCCATATAACTGGGTTTGCAGGTCATTGATAAAATCAAGAATTACCAAAATGAGTTGGAGCTTGTTCACTGTAGTCTTGATATCGCGCAGACAATCATCATTTGTAACTAGGGGAATACTTTAAGCTGATGTAGTTATTGTTGTTTAATTGTATCCCTTTCTTTTAGTTGTAAAAACATTTTCATGCCAAAAGTGCTTCCTCACTTAACTATACATATACCCTTTCTCATACTGAAAGGTTAAAGCTTAGCTGAAAATTCCATTATTGGAACAACAATAGTCATTCCAGCTTATTTTCAAATCTCACAAGGTTACATTCCACCTGGTTAATTGCTGCTCACTTTTGTTCAGCAACCTCCTAACGAACTCCAAAGAGGGGGTTAGTAAGAAAAAAAATAAATGTCTGATCCCAGGTTCGAACCGGGGACCTTTAGCGTGTGAGGCAAACGTGATAACCAACTACACCAACCAGACCTGTCCTTAAAAGGCTCGCATTTCTATTTAATTATCTAATAAAGCATCTATTATCTTTTCGGGCAGAATTTTTACCTAATAAACCAGTTTATTGGCGCACCTCTCTCCTCTCTAAACTTCCCTCCCCAGTTAAGCTGCTGCAGCTCTAGAAAGGAAACGAAATCCAACAGGTCTGCTTGTCTTTTCTCATTTCATCTCTGCTCAAAGCCAATATGAATTCCTAGGTTTTTACGGATTAATAATATGCTGCTAAAAAATTGCTTAACAAATTCTTAGTATTAACTGAAGGCTTCGAAATTGAAGAGTAATGTGCAAAACTGATTTTGATTGTATATCTTGTATGTGCGTCCACTTTGTAGGAACCAATAATAGGTTATATACAATTAGAACCGATTCACATGTTCGAAATCATTTAGGTTTAATCAGTGTTTTTTGTTGGTTTTATGAGGAAATGTGATTTAGGGTTTATGGTTTAATGTATTGATTTTGATGTGACATAATTTTTATTGTCTTTTCAGTTCAGAAGAATGGAAGTGGTTGCGGGAGCAGCAGAAGGTGAAGGAGGATGTATGCCTGTGAGGATATTTGTGGGAGGATTGGGTTTAAGTGTTACTGCTCAAGATATGGAGAAGACGTTCTCGTCTCTGGGCTCGATTAATGGAGTTGAGATTGTTAGGACTAGTGGTCGTAGCTTTGCTTACATGGATTTCCAACCTAATTCTTCTAAAGCGCTTAATAAGCTCTTTAGCATGGTTAGTCTCGCTCACCTTTCTTGCGCTTTTGATTTCTTTTTTCTTCTGTAGATTTTGTTTGGTTATTGAAGTAAATAGGTATTCATGTTTTTATGTGAACCAACTTCGTGTGTTTGAATCCGTATTTTGAATTCTTGATATGAACAATTAGGAACCTATTCATGCCAGAAGTAATATGTCCTGCATGTCGTATTTTAATTTTAGAAGGTACACACGAATGAAGAACATAGTTCAGGAACGAAAGAAAAAGCAAAATAAATAGAGATAAAGAACTGTCTGTCTGGCTTTGCTGGCTCTGTTGTACCCATTGTGTATTTCTCATCGAGCTTGGTGTTGGGCCTGTCTTATCATATTCACACGAAAGTAGAGAAAGAAGAAGAACTTATAACATGAATGGAGTAACTTTTGCAATTAAGAAAAATCACTTTCTGTAACTTGTGCTTAGACTGATAAGATGGAGTTCAAATGAAAAGTTAAAAAACCTTCCGTTAGTGATGAAGTCTGAAAATAAACTAAATTGAAGTTATTGGCTTGACATAGTGCAACTTAGTACAACTGATATTGTTTTCCAATTATAGCAAGATGCATAAATCTCAGTCATTTAACATGTTCATGTTTATGGCGTTGCTAGTCAATTTGATGGCATATAAGCAATGTTCCAAAATGCGGAACGCTCTCCTAGCAAAGCTTAAAGCTGCTGAAAAGCATTATGATATAATAAGTAAAAACTTATAAATCTCAACACAATAAAGGCAAACTAAGAGGTTCTCAACATACTTGCAGTGCACATACACTGATGATTTTCCATTCAGAACTCGAATTTCTTTTTCTATTGCAATAAGTTTTGTAGCCTGAATTGATGTCTGTAATCTGTAAATTTACTGAAAGTAGAGGGGAAATATGAACTGATAACAAAAATGGAGTAACTTTTGCAATTAAGGAGGTACAATTTGTGTAACGTAGTACAACTGATGTTGTTTTCTAACCTGTTCATGTTTATGGAGTTGGTTTACTTAGTTTATTTCACCATGTTAATGATGAAATAGGAGAGTCAATTCGATGGCATGTAAGATTGAAATGGACTTTATTTTTTCTTTCTTGCAATTAATTTTGTAACTTGAATTGATGTCTGTAATTTGTAAATTGAAGCTTAATTTGCTTTAGAGTGAAATAGTAGGAGTTTTGGACTCGAATATTATATATCTATACTCTTTCTGTCAAGTTCATGAGTTAACTTAGTAAAACCCACTGGCTTTGTACACTAAAGTTTAGGCTGGAAATACTTTGGGCCTCTCATCAAGCGGAGAGATACGAGAGAATGTCTAAAGACTCCATATTGATCTGTGAGTTCGTACTCGATGAGAATTGTTGGAAGCTGATTGCCCTTGTGACTTACACCTGAACTTATCCATAAAACTTTGTCTGTTTAAATGGAGTAAAAAGGAAAATTTTGATATAGGGATGTGTTGATTTGTACTGCTGTGTTTCTTGGAGTTCTCTCTGTGAATTTTCATGCTTTATGAAGTTTTATTTCCTCGCATGATCTGTTACCAAAGCCACATAGTCTACCCACGACCCACTTACAAAATTTTGACTCTATAATGCTCATATGGCTAATCCTTTGATTTTCTGTAAAAATAAGCATTTTCACTTTTAACTGTATGATATTTGCTAGTAATCTTTCAAACATATTCAGTTAAGCATGTGGTTTTGTCTTTTTCATGGTCAGTGTTCAATTTATGTTTACTGCAGTCTTGTAAGTAAATACTGCATTAGAATAATTGCATCTTTACACTCATTTTATCCCAGAATTTTCTCATAGAGTAACCTAATTAGCAAAATATTGTTTAGGGGTATTTGGTGTTAAAAATGGAACCTATGCTGTGTTTTCTAATTTGATCTCAAAATCTGGTGCACGTTTCGATTCCTTGGCATGGCATCTAATAAGTTTAAACTCATGTGATTCACATTTGAAAAGCTGAAGAATATTAAATCACTGTTATTTTCATTTCAAAGTTGGTTTTACATATTTTGTTGAAGTGTTGAGTTGTGGACTTGTAAAACCATTGCAGGGCTATTTAACTCTTCTATAAATTTGGGAGTCTAACAAGTCATGTGCAAAGCCCCTGCTTACTCGAATCCTCAACATATGTCTCTTCAGAAATAGTGAGAGAGGCTCGTTCATATATGATCCCAAACCAGTAGGACTATCAATTTTGTTGCAAAACCAGCTCACTACACCGATCCATAGTTTCCGCAGAGACATGCTTTCGTCCAATTTCACTTTTAGAGACTTCAACTTTGCTTTCTCATGGTTACTTTTAACATGGATAGTTGCTATTTGATTTTCTTTGATTTTCTTAACCCTGTCCTCTAGCGCCTTTAGGCTTGTGCATTGCGTGGTGTACAACATGTGATGTACAACAAGAGGTGCTCTACATATCTTATTGGGAATTACTATTAATGTCTGGCAATGGTTGATCCTGCTAATAGGAATATAAGTCGTTTGTAAGAAGGGCCACTGGTGCTAAAGTTTGGGTAGATATTCTTGGGAAAAGAATGTAGGATGGACAATTCCTTTATTTGTCTAGTTTTAGCTCATTCATGATCTAAGGAAGTTTCAGATCAATTTTATTGCTGCAGTTTTATTCATGATAGAAAAACGAACACATTCAAAGCTTCCTTAAAATTCTGTAGCATAATGCTTGGGAGGTTAATGACATATCTTTTTTCTGTATCATATAATCATGCAGTATAATGGCTGTGTCTGGAAAGGAGGGCGTTTGAAGCTTGAGAAAGCTAAAGAGCATTATCTTGTTCGTTTGAAACGAGAGTGGGATGAAGAGGCACAAATTGCAAATGAAGCACTTAAGGTCAAGGAAGAAGAGCCTGTTGTTGAGAAAAAAATCGAGCAATCAGAAAAGTTAAAATCATTGACGCAAGAGGCGATGCAACTCAATATCTACATTCCTCGGTTCAGGAAGGTACTGACTATCGTATAGGCTCTTTCTGAGTCCTGCCATATATTTGTATACACACACATTTCAATTTCTTTACTCTCAAAATTAAAATGATGTGAAGCAATGCATGCATTCTAAAAAACGTTAACCATCTATGCAGGTCAAGCCATTGCCTTTTCGTGGATCAGGCAAGCATAAGTACAGTTTCCAACGTATTGAGGTTCCACCACTCCCAATCCATTTTTGCGACTGTGAGGAGCATTGTCGTCCTGTCGAAACTACGAAGAAGGAACATGTTAATGCGCTTGAAATGGAAACAGACTCCGGTGTAGCAGATGAAGAAGAGTTAGATATGATGAGATCCGTGTTGGACAAAATTTTGAGGAGGGAAAACAGTTCAGGAGTTGCTTCTCGCGGAACAGAAATTATTAAAGAAGCTGATGAGTCCACCCAACCAAATGATGGTCTTCAGCATGGTGATAATGAAGTGGTTGGTGAAGAGGGAGGTGCAGATGACCTTGTGATCAACATCGTGAGCGGTGAAAATGGTAGATTTCCATTGATAGGGAGTCAGGGTCGTAGGACAATTTCAACTGATAAGGTATCTCATTGATACGTTTTGTGCACTTAATTTATTGAGGTATGCTATGGGTAACAAGTATAAAATTCTGTCTGTTGCACTGTATTTTGAATTCCAGGAATCAAACTTCAGAAAGCGCCAGTTATCTGTTGATGCTCCAACGTCAAAGAAGCCCATTGTTCAGAAAAGGAAAAACACCGAACCTTTTGATTCTCCAGATCACACTGCTAATAAGAAGGCTCGTTTAGTTCTTGGAGAGGAATCAAACCAAGATGTATTCTCACCCACTGTGTCCAAAAAGAAAGGGAGCGAAACTGAAGCAAAGGGTGTTGCAAAAGCAGCAAAACATTCAACTCCTGAACAGAAATCAAATACCCAGTCGTCGGCAAAAGGTTTCTCATGGACACAAAAATCTCCATGGAAAAAAATGGTTGGTGAGACTTCTGACATGGCATTCAGCATTTCACACATTTTACCAGAGACTACCACAGGCAATTTGTCACCTATATCCAACCATTTGGATGCTGAAAACCCAACTAGCAGCCGAAAGAAAAACAAAGTGAAGAAGCCAAAAACTAAATCTACAGAGAAGGTTTCAAAAGACTTGGAGCTTGGGATAGATACACAAGAAAATCTCACTAAGGAGCGTCCTGCAATTATACCCTTCCAAATTATGTCAGGAGATTCAGAGGAGCATGGAGAAGGCAAACCTACTGACCCAGAGGCAGACATTCAGCAATCTCTAAGAAAATCTTCAGTGGACAGGGCAGATGATTTGCCACTTAAGAAGAAAGGGATCACACAAGACGAGTACACTACAGCAAGTGCCACCACTGATGTTCCATTGAAAATCCTTCCAGAAGATTCAGAGCTCCTTGAAGACTCCAAGCCTACTGAGATAAAAACAGTTGTTAATCAATCAAGAGGTCCATCATGGACACAAAAGTCTTCATGGAAAAATTTAGTTGGTGAGACGAGCAACAGTACATTCAGTCTCACCCACATTTTCCAGAGCATTGCTTCTACTCCAGAAAAAGCACAAGAAGCAAACAGTTTAGGCACTGCAAGCTCCAGTGATGTTAAACCAGCAAGTAATTTTTTTGGTCAGGGTTGGAAATTTAATGAAATTTCAAAGGACGGAAACCAGAAAGACAAGGTCAATGAAGCCAGTAGTTCCCAAGTGTCCAAGTCAGAGTGTGAAGGTGGAACTTTAGCTGGTTCAAAGGGTGTATTCGATTTGTTTAGGAAGAACTTGGAGAATGATAATGAAGTTGGGAAACCAAATAAAAAAGTGGTGGAGAATGCTGTAGCTGCCAATGTTTCCCCCTTCATGAGGTCTGAGGCTTCACAGAAGGAGTATTTGAAATTAAAAAAATCTCTTAGTGGATCCAAGAAAAGAAAGAAAGGAGAAGAAAACTGAAGCTCTTGCAGTTGACTGGAAGTAAAAGTAGGTAATGCTTTTGAAGTCATTTATCCCTGTCGGAGCCGTCTTATGGACTAGGCCAGCTAGGCTGTTGCCTAGAGCCTCAGATTATTGGGTCCCAAACTTTGTAATTTTTCTTACAGTTTTTTTTCTTTTTTTTTCCTCGGCTTTTTGCTTCTAACAGTCGAAAAACAACTTCTTAAATGGTTAGAGGGTGTTTTCCATAAGTAGAAGTCAGTTTTCCATAAATAGAAGTCAAAAAGTTAATTTTTCTTTCTAAAAAGTCAGTTTTAATTTTTACTCCCAAAAATCATTATAACATGTTTGAATATCACTTAAAAAACTATTTTTATACTTCTGAAACTAGAAATTAGTATGCATAAATATAATTTCAGAATGACTTTTAAAACAAAAATTTATAACAATTTATAATTTGTGAAGCAAAATAGTTTTGCGTCTAATTTCTTGAAATCGAAAAACACGAATTGTGCTTGGTTTTTTACTTGTAACTTTTTGGGACAGTGGAAGCATTTCGGGCTGGCATCCAAAAGTCCAAACACGGCTACTTTTCGAGTCTTGAAAGAAGGCCCAGTGTTATCATCGTTAAATAAAAAAATATGTACGGTATAACACCCCACACAGACGACGCATCTCCTGATTGTTTTCTTATTTCTCATCCTTCACCAGCAAAACTAAACCTAATTTGATTCAACTGAAGTTTTCTACAAAGGGTTTTTCTCTATCTCACTAATCTTTCAGAGATTTCAGAGTGATAACATTGATTGGTTTGAGCTCTTTCTACAATCAAGGTATTGAAACTCTTCACTCGATTCTCTTTGATTTAATCTTGTTTGATTCTTCGTTTTCTTTTGTTTTTCCATTCTAGGGTTTGCTATACTAAGAACTGTTTTATAAACTTAGTTATTAATTCGTATCTAATAAGAATAATAATATTCTCGCAGTTTCCCTTTGAATTGTCAATTTCGGTTTACCTAGTTTGATCAAACAATTCCTGACTTAAGCTGTATTCATTAGTAGCAGGAGAGATCTTGAATAAACTTAAAAAAAGTTTGATTTCCTTAGAGATGCATACAATGTGTTTGTTGTTAATTCATAGACAGATTTTATTGTTATTATGATTTTAGATTCTGGAAACAATTTAAGACTGAGTAAATTGACCTTGGAAATGAACCGAGGTGTGGGTATTGCCGTATGATTCACCTGTCGTGTACCGTTTCTATAACGGATTCCCTTAGATTTTGGAAGTCACCACCCCGGTCTTCATTTGGTTGATGGTGTTAAGTGTAATAATGAAACATCTTCTTTGCTGATAGTCACCTGCAAAAAATTTAAACCGAGATACCATTATAACATGAATTGCAAGACAAGACATTCTACTTTTATTTCAATTTCACTCATATGGGATATTTGTGAACCATTTACGAAACACGGAACTCTTTGTTTTATTGACACCAGCTAACAGACACAAGCGGTGTTTTCTCTAATGACTTCTCTTGTGTGTTCAGCTTAAAGGTTCTACAATCTCGGCTGGCAAAATGGTGAATTCAACCAAAGGACAGTTCATCACATGGTAAATTGCATTAGACAATATTGATTCTTCTTTGTGTGCTTAGTTTGATTGATTACATTTTCTGTTAACCTTCACTACTCAATTATCAACCATCTACACATTACTAGGAGAAACTAAGAATTTTAACTTTATGTTGTCTATTACTGAATATCTGTTTTCAATGTAGTGACATACCTATGGCACAATTCATCGTCAACATGAACTCTACACTCCCTGCTTCACAAAAATTCATAATTCATGTTCTGGACAACACCCACTTATTTGTACAACCCCATGCCGCTGAAATGATCAGGAGCGCGATATCTGAATTCCGAGATAAAATCTCCTACGAGAAGCCGGCCTGATTTTGAAGTATGGTTTTTGCAAGGTTATAAGCTATTAGTTCGTACTTTTATGTGAACAACTTCTTGCTAAAAGAGCTTGTATGTAGTTATTTTGGTTCTTGGCATGTGTTCTCTCATGTTTTTCCTGAAGTAGCCAACTCACCTGATGTTATCTTTTGTAATTTTTTTTGGAATATTTGGCATGAAAGAAAATCTCTTGTTTTCAGTAGTATATCCAAAACTTTAGAGAATAGAATTGTGTTGCAGTGCTCCCTGAACGACATTTTCAAGCAGAGGTGTTGAATAAAATTTTAACATTCTCTTTCAAAACAAACAAAAAAGAAGCTCACCTGATGGTTGATAAACCTTAAACCACCTAGGATTTCTTTGTGTGTTTTTGGTAATTCAGAGCACATCGACACAGGCATACATACTGGTCAGATTAGTGTGTTTCTGACTAGTATCGGAAGACTGCTCATCAGAAAAATGCTAGCAATAACAGCAGAACATCAAATAACAGCCATTCAAGGCATTCAGCAGCTTCATGCCGAGACAGACTTCCAATCTCTCGCGCATACTGCAGGAGTCACCATCCTTTTTTGCATCAGCTTCTGCTGAATTTTTAGCAGAATGATACCGGCAGTCGATCAAACTAAGCTAACTGGCTAGTGGCTGCGGTTATTGCTAAAAAAAATAAGAACCCAAGCCCAGTCCTTCAGTTTCAATGTATAAAGCCATAATTAACCTTAAATTTACTCATATTTACGAAAAGATCTCTCTCTTTTGAATAAAACAAATATCTTCTTAAACCCTAAATCTCTTATTCGTCTCTCCTCCTTCATCATCTCTGAGGTAAAACACACACAATAAAATCCTTACAAAACCCTAGTTTTGTTTTTCAAACGTTTCTCTACAAATTGCAAAAACTTAACTTCGATTCTTGTTTTCATCTTGCAGACCTCCCATCTCGAATCATCACATCATAAGGTAAACTTCGAAATATGACCTAATAATGTTGCCTCTGCTAGTATTTTTACAGTTTTATTCTCTTCTCTTTCACCGTTTCGTCTTCTTAATTTCAATATCTTTCCTCCGGTAACCCCATCGATTCAAAAGAAGAACAAAAAATTGAGTTTTTATCTTCTGGTACTGTTTTAATTAGGGCTTGACTTACTGATTTATGTGATTGTGTTGAGATTTATATGCAGCAGCCATGAAAATGTCAGGTTTCTATTCAAGTTTATGCAGTTTTTACAAGATTTCGGGTGGATGTAGTTATAGTCTTTAGTTATCAATCACTTAAAACTCCTAAATTTAGGTCATAGTGCCCTGTGTTCAGAAAGAGCTACTAATATGAATTCTTCAATTATCTATGTACTTGTCGTTGAAAAATGTTCTAATCTGTTTGCAGGTAGACTTGTTAATTGATTGAAATGGGCACTTTGAAAAGAAAACATTCAAAGCAACACAAGGAAGAAGTTGAGGAAATGGGCACCTTGAGTGAAGTATCTGAGCCTGAGCAATCTGATCCAGAATCTGAATCAGAATCAGAAGATGAGGAGGGAGCTATAAAATTAGCCGTACCTTCAAAAACTTATATATTCAACAGAGAAGGTTTGCAAGAGCAACTTGAGGATATAAGCTGGCCGGAAAACGTAGATTGGATCCATAAGCTTACAGTTGATATCGATCAAGATGAGGGGGTGGATGTTAATGATGATTTAGCACGTGAATTATCTTTCTACAACCAGGCGTTGGAGGGAACAAGACAAGCCTTTGAGAAGCTTCAAAAGAGAAATCTTCCATTCCTCAGGCCTGCTGATTATTATGCAGAGATGGTCAAAACAGATTCCCACATGGTGAAGGTGAAGGGTCGGCTCTTGGAGGAGAAGAAACGGATCGAGGAAGCTGATGAGAGAAGAAAAGCAAGAGATGCTAAGAAAATGTCGAAAGAAGTACAGGCAGAAAAGCTTAAAGAGAGAGCCAAGCAAAAGAAGGATGATTTTGAAAATGTTAAGAAGTGGCGAAAACAAAGGCAGCAAAGTGGATTTGAGAAAGGAGGCGATGATGAAGATATGGGTCTTTCATTTGAAGATGGGAAAACATTTGACAGAAATAAAAAGAAGAGACCTGGGGTTCGTCCAGGAGATAGGTCAGGTGGGTTGGGAAACAAAGGCAACTTTAAGGGAAAGAAGGGTGGCGATAATAAAAAGAAAAGCAGCAAGGAGCGCAGGGATTCAAAGTTTGGGTTTGGAGGGAAGAAAGGGATGAAGAAACAAAATACTGCTGATTCTACAAATGATTTTGGTGGATTCAATAAAGGTGATTCTTCAGGAAACAAGAGGAGGAGGAAGTTTTAAGTGAGCGTTGTTCTTTCCAATGCTATCCTGCAGCAGTTGATTCTGGCGAGTTCTTGAAACTTAAAACTATTGCACTTCTTTTATTGATAGTTCCGAGTTACTTGTTAAATTTTCAGTTTTTAGTGACCTGTTTTTGTTAAGTAATCCTATAGCTGTTTTGTATTTGGTTATCAACAACGGTTTACTCATGGTTTATAACAATTATGACTGGTATCATCAACCGACTTTGTGTTTGATTGCGAACAAGCCAAAATTTTCATTACCTCTGAAATCTTGAACGAGAGCCAATTTGATTTGATTTCCTGAGTTCTGAACTTTGGATATCTGTCTCTGTTAGTTCTTCTGATTACTATTTTACTCTTTTCTGATTGATTTAGGTATTTTTATTTTAACTCATTTTCATCTATCTACATTTATTAGTCAGATTGTATTTTTATCTCTGTCTATGACGTGGTTAGCTCCTTTGCTACTGTAGTCATATTGAGGATTTGATGGATTCTGTTGATGAAGGGCTTCGGTATTTATCGTAATTGACGTAGCTTATGTTTCAGTGGTAGTGGTCAAATTTTGGAAGTTGATTTGGGGATTCTACTAGGCAATAGTTAGAATTGTAGGCAACGATCAGTTACAAACCTTTATATGACTTCAGTTGTGAACTTGATTGAGAGGAAAATTTTAACCTTGTGTGCTAGGCAGCAGTTTGTCCTTGTCAACACCAACTACATTTGCTCACAAGATTCTGAAAGATTTGCTTGCAGTTGGTAATCTTGATTCTGCACATTAATTCATAATTGCTTATTGTGTAAAGTTAAGGAGCTACTGTGAAGTGGATGTGGGAAAATGGTGATTCAAGACTTTAGTGTTGGTCATTAAACTTGGCACTTACTGGCTTCTTTTGTAACACTATCAGTTAAAGGCTAGCCGTTAAGAGAGTTCTCGACTTTGATGATTCTTTTTTTCCTTGGAAAGACTTTGATGATTGAAGGCTCTTATTTACGAAGAATCTTAAGGAGACGAAGACTTTTATTCTCTCTAAATTCTCTTAGGTTTAAAAAATCAATCTGCACAATTTGTGTTCTTTGTTTTATAATTATAAGCTATCTTATTGGCAGGCTTACGCTGCAGAACTGGTGCACTGGAAAATCTGGACGGCAGGCTTCTGCTGTGAAACTTTATTTATTCTCTATCCATGTTGCAGTTCTGTTTAATCCAATTTTTAAGCATAGCATCAGCAAGCTTAAGTAGTTCTTGAACATTCTTCTGTGTGTACAATTTTTACTTCTTAGTTTGAGATTATATTTTTTTGATTGCTGAACATGTATATGCTGTTTCACTTGGAAGCAATATTAGTGTTTATGGATGGGAGTCCAAGGTCTCGCTCAGGAAGCTGCATCCTAATATCTTTGGATGATCATTCTTCCTACCTATAGCTTACCGATGGAAAAGTTACTAAATGCCGGATTTGTTTGATTTGCACTATATTTCAGTTAATGTTCGTCCTTGTTAATTCGGATATCTGTACTTTTGCCATTCTATAGGTATTAGGCAGTTGTTTCATTCCCATTTGTTCCTTTCCTTTTCTATATATGTTTCCGGGGAAGGGATTTCTCATTTTCTCTTCTGTTCTTCATCCTTGTTCTTGATTGATGTGCACACACATTGTCTGCTGTGCAACCGGGTTTTCTTGGTTAATCCGCCAGTAAATTCGATTCAAGTTTAGCTCCATAATAATCATTATAAAAAGTACTTTGTTTTTAGGCTCTTTTAGTAAAGCTGTTGTTTGAGCTACGAAATGAGAAAGCTGCTAATGAAGCCCATTACTGTAGGATTCTTCTTTTGGTTTGATAATTATGATGCTTTCCCCGACCCCGAGTACAATTGTTGTTGGTGCTTGTTGTAAATGATTTAGCTGCATCACTGGCCCCTCGTTCACTGTCCTCTTCTAGTGCAGCAACCCAGTAGTTCTCTCTCTCTTGGTAAGACTGGGATTAGACAACACCTAAGCTGTATAATCTTTTTCTTCAAAAGAAAAGACATACAGTCCATTGATTCTTTTCAAGTCTTTTTGGACATGTTTTCCTTTTGTTCTTTTTATAGATTTAGATATGTTCTTTACACAATTACAAAATGCTTGATCATTGTTCTGTACTGACCTAAGAACATCTCAACAATAAGTCTTGGAAGTTGGAACCTCAACAACTATAAGTCTATGTAACATGTTCTTGTTCAAAACAGTTACATGGAGTATATCATTAAAAGTTTTGCAAGTGTTTGCAGGGAAGCGGATACGGATTCATTGAGCCATTGGGGTATCCACCTAATGACAGGACCATCAATAACTGATGTCAATTATGTAGAAATGGACGTGTGAAAGGTATTAGGACCCCAGGTTATTATTCGCAATGGCTTAAAAAAGGCCAGGTTTATAGGGTGAGAAATGGCATTAAATAAGTTGTTGAGATATCAAACGACTATCATAAAGAAACTCATGGGGACAGCAACAACTACCATAGGTCCATAACAAACTAGTGTAATTGTGCTTACTTCAGAGTACTACTTAACTTCAAGAGTGATGGAAATCATAGGAAAAATTGTCCCATATTACACTAACCAAAATGTGTATACAACAGATGGGAGACTACAAGTGAAATAGATCAGAGTAGCAAATTGGACAGTAATTATCAAGAAAAATGAAAGACAACGAAAGAGGAGGTGGAGAGAAAAGGATAAACGTTCCTTTACTAGAAGAATATTCATCACCGGAGACTACACTGCAAATATCTCATCATAATGAAATACGAGATGATTTACTGTGTAGAGTTTGGATTGAATCAAAGAAGTTATGGCATATTGTTGGTCCAACTATCTTTAGCCGCATAGCTTCTTATTCAATGTTCATTATTACCCAAGCTTCTGCTGGTCATCTGGGTAACCTTGAGCTTGCTGCAATTGCCCTTTCCACCACTGTCATTGTTGGTTTTTGCTTCGGCTTATTGGTACATGACATTCTTCATCTTTTTCACTTACTTTCTGATAAACTCTGGCTTACTATACAATTCTTTTGATTTTTTGTGTTGTTAAATCAGTTAGGAATGGCAAGTGCACTAGAGACATTATGCGGCCAAGCATACGGAGCTAAACAATACCATATGTTAGGGATTTACATGCAGCGTTCATGTGTTGTTTTCACTATCTGTGCAGTCTTACTTCTACCACTCTACATATTCACTACAACAATTCTTAAACTCCTAGGACAACCAGATGATATAGCTGAGCTAGCAGGCTTAGTGACAATTTGGTTAATTCCGCTGCATTTTGCCTTAGCTTTACAATTCCCTTTACAAAGATTTCTCCAGAGCCAACTTAAGACACCAATAACTGCTTGGGTATGTTTGGGTGCCCTACTGTCTCATACTTTCCTAAACTGGTTAGTCGTTCACAAACTTGGATTTGGTGTTATTGGAGTTGCGGCTTTGTCAAATGTTTCATGGTGGGCTATAGTTCTGGGATTGTTTTCTTATATTGTTGGTGGTGGTTGTCCCGAAACTTGGACTGGTTTTTCTATGGAAGCTTTTTCTGATCTTTGGGCGTTTTTCAAACTCTCGGTGGCTTCCGGTATCATGTTATGGTATATTGTATAATCTCTCTTTCTCTGACTCTTTTTTGCACAACTTGTAGATTTTTCTTGTTGAGTTTTGTTGTGCATGGCTAAATTTGATGGTTCGTGGCAAATGTACAGTTTAGAGAATTGGTACTACAGAATACTGGTTTTGGTGACTGGGAACTTGATCAACGCTACGGTTGCCGTCTCTGCTCTGACAGTCTGGTGTGCATTCTTCTTATGCTTTGATTCTGATTAGGAATTAATGGCATCAGATTTTTGTTTGTGAATATGATATTGGATGGTTTTCACAGTATGAGCATAAATGGATTGGAGATGATGATTCCACTTGCTTTCTTCGCTGCAACTGGGTAATTGACCATTTGAATCAGATGAGTGAGCAACATGGTAGTCAACAGATACAGTCAATCCTGTCCTAAATGCTTCTAATTTTGTGCCTTATGTTGTTTACCCATCAGAGTAAGGGTTGCAAACGAGCTTGGAGCAGGGAATGGGAAAGCTGCAAAATTTGCTTCCAAAGTTTCAGCAATTACATCTTTAATAATAGGGATATTCTTTTGTTCCTTGATAATGATTTTTCATGAGAAGTTGGCAATCATTTACACCACGAGTGACGTTGTCCTCCAAGCTGTTGACAACCTTGCAATCCTCTTGGCCTTCACCATTCTCCTCAACAGCATTCAACCTGTTCTCTCGGGTACGCTCCGCTTAGATTTTGCATCCATCTTTACATCATGGATTTTCAGTTAGAATATTGTTGACGTCATTTTATCAGGGGTAGCCGTTGGCTCAGGAATGGCAAGCCTCGGTAGCATACATTAACATTGGCTGCTATTATATCATCGGACTTCCACTTGGAGCTTGCCTTGGATGGGTTTTCCATCTTGGTGTTAGAGTATGTATCACTTTTTCTTTATTACCTCCCTACTACATCACCAATACTGAATGTTACTGCAAGTCCAATTTTTTGTTAAGAATTTCTCTTCAAGCTGATCAAACTAAATGCGAAAACTTGCAGGGTATATGGAGTGAGATGATAGGCGGTACCGCAATTCAAACATTGATATTGATCATAATCACTAGTAGATGTGATTGGGATATGCAGGTAAATCCTTATTTCATGATTATACTGTTTCTAGTTTCCTATCATTCTCTTACTTTTTACATTTTTCTTGATCTATTCTTGAATTTGAAGGCCCAAAATGCAAGCTCGCGGATGAATAGGTTGTCAAATTCATCAGGCAAACCATGAAAGCAGTGTTGCTGATTGAGATCAACTAGACCACCGCATTTGATGGTAGGCCACTATCTAAGGCTAAGGTCCCCTTAATTGGAGCAATTTTTATTGTACTTTTGAAGGTATTATTGGTATCATATATGGCAAACAACAATTATGAGAGGATCTCACTTTGTCAATCACTGTAACGTAATAAGCTGCAGCATCATTGCATAAATGATTTCTGTGTCTTCTGTTCTGCTTTCTTTGCAAATTCATTTTCTTGGAAATTATCAGAAAAAAATTGCACAAAAGAGATTTTGCATACTGTTAAGTTCAATAAGTGTACTAACAAATTGTTTATTTTTTCTGACTCAAGGTGACTTGTCTAAATCTGACTAATCTCACTTTAACTGGAAAAATTACTAGTAGTATAATTATACTAGAAAACTTTTAAATCCATGAAGAAATTACTAGTAGTAGAATTATACAACCTCCACTTGAAAAGAGGTACTATCACTTTTTCATTTTAGTCTAAAAATAGGCCAACTTGAAAAGGTGATAGTAATTTTTTTTCAGAAACGGAGGGAGTACTAGAGAACTTTTAAATCCAGTCGGAGTCGGACACAAAATTATATCTGAACATTCATGGTGTAGTACAGGTTTCAGTTCGAACAGTTTGATGTCATATTAGCCCTAAATCATGCTCCATATTTTGGGGCTTTCCAAAGCTTGAATGCAATCTCCTGCAGAAACCGATCCGCTGGTATGGCGAGATTCCCTCCTTTCTGCATGATAAAAGGAACCATCAGACTGTTTAGATATGCTAGATCAGTAAAAAAAAAAAAACAAACAAAAAAATGATAAAAAGAAAACAAAACGTCACTATTCAAATTTACTATGAGCAGAAAGAAACTTATGTCACATCAGTAGAAAATTAATCAAATGCAGGATTTAGATGCTTTTCGTTTGACAATTAAGAACAAGACAGACTAGGAAAAGCTGGAACAACAAGAAATTCATCATACAATTTTTCTAAGACTACGACAAAACTAATGTCAATGCTAAATTGCTAATAATCTAGAAAAGGGTCGGAACCTATGCACGGCTAAGGACGGGAGTTTCCGCCTACACCTTGTCTTTCTGTGGCCAGCCATATCTAGTATGTCCTTTTGACAGTGGAACAGAGAAGTTCACATGTTCTCAGACTCCATAAATTAAAAGAACGCATAGACTAGGCAAAACTACTCAAGCGAAGTCCCTCTTATGGCAGTGACAAAGTTGACAAGCTTCAGCAGTATCCAATCCATCCATAAGGCATGGCTTCTGCCAGTTACTAGCGAAATATCCTCATTAAGTTGACCAGGACTCCATCACTCAGCTGCGACGTTTGACAGGACACTAGCAACCCAATTCCTATTTATATGTATACTCACAGTAACTCAAATGCTGAAACGATTCAATAACAAAAACACTCCTAACAAAAAGAAGTTCAGACGTGGTTGATTTACCTAATTATTTACTAAACCTGATAGATAGCAACCAAAATGACCACATCAATTTTTTTCGGGATCTCTAATCCGATCTTCTCTCCGTGTTACCTATCCCCATAGAAATGAAAAGAAAGATATAACATAATCATAAACCTAACCTCCTTAATATCTTGGAAAGAAAATTTCTCAGCCATATCTTTCCGGGTGACAGCTTCCTGCCATTGGGTGATTAGCATCGGAGAATGGTGCCTGCAGAGCAAAAGTTAGCTTGACATATGGTACAAACCTTCATAGCAGTTCGGCACACAAACAAATAAATAAATAACAGATAGAAAAATTGCACAATTATTACTCATAGCTTACAACAGAAGTACAATAAATGCTCAAGTGTATCTTATGCTTACCTTATGTTATTCAATAAATTAGCTCCCTTCATGGTGTAACTTTGACGAGGGAAAAGCAAGGAAAGATTTGAGTTTTCTTTTAGTGAGTTCAACTGTAATAAACTGCTATCTTCATCATCTACTGAAGCTCCATAGCTCATGACTACAGATAAGTGTAAACGGGAAGCGATTTCTGATCCAGGTTGTGCTATTTGCAATATCCCACCAACCAACGAATTGATATATTCTACCTCATTTCCCACACCCTCTTCTTTGACGACATTCACCTTCTCACTGCATCCAAGATGCACAAACACTAAATCAAACTCGCTTGTTTCTAATGTCTCACCTCCATGAAAGCCTAGCAATTTTAGCAACTCACAGGCTAGTGGTTCATCAAAAGAAGGTTTGTCCTTAGTCAAGTTGTCAAATTCTAATACAGTGAAACCAAGATATCTTCCAAAAGACTTCACATTTGAATTTGTGGATACAATAGCAGCTTTCAACCCCATAAACCTACAATTTGATAAACGTGGATACTAGTATAAGAAATACACAAATACTAAAATATGACCCTTTCTTAAAAAGAATCTTAAGGAGCAATACCTGTCTGACATGGTAGACACCGAGGACTCCTTTGAGCATTCTGATGTAACAAAACTTCCTCCTTTCTGAAAATGAAGATAAGTCAATTTACTCCATAAATAACATCAAACCATTGAGAGACAAGACAAGAAGAATGATGGCACACCAGTAACTTAGAAAAAATTACCTTCATTTGGTAAGCATCAAAAGCATCTAATAGTTGCGCCAATTCTCTAACCACTCTCTCATCCTCACTTTAATACTAGCAATACATGTTATTCTAAATATGTTACTGTATTATCCACGTGAAAGCTTCTTACACATGATTGGTAAATAAATAGTAAAATTTCCTTTTCCCTTTAAAGAACTACTCAATGATGAAAATTACGATATTGCAACATAACAAGGAGTTCATAATCTAGAAAGCAATAGAAGAGCTCATCATAAGGAAACAATTGAGAATGGCTAATCTAACTTCGACTAATTCCCAATATTATTAGTCTTGAATAAAGTGTGCACTACCATGGTACGGAAACATAAGCAATCTTCTTTCCACAATCTTCCTGCAAACGACATGGTACAGGACCACAGGTGTTTGAATTTGAAATCCATCACGAAAACTGCTGACCCAATGAGTACAAGCTCTGAGTTAGTTATTCAGAATGGGCTATACTGTTTAAATTTTATAAGTAGAAGGGGAATGTCCCACTTATAAACTCGTTCCCGCTTATCTATAAAATTTCCAAACTCTAAAAGAAATATGTAGCTTCCATAATAAACTGAGTTGGGCAGCAGGATGTAAAGTTGACCTGAACTTGATGCAAAAACAAAGAAGCCCAGCTCTCATCATCGAAGAGGTACATTGGATCACCACGTACTTTGTCAACTAGCTCTAAGAGCAAGTTTTGCTCATTTTCAGAACTATAATCTCAAACTCAAATTGAAGAGATTGGGCTATCAATGGTTATTCAGATAAAACAACTCCCTACCAAAGTGCACATACTAACCTATTCTATATTTTCGGACCATGGGTGTAAATTTTTAGAACACGTGGTGTCTACATACAAGAGAATATCTACCTGTGCAACATTATAGATGAATCTATTACTGACCATCTCCTTGTTCATTGTTGAACATCAACATAAATATGGAACCAATTTTTGCCCAGCTTTAAGGTTTAACGGGTCAAGCCCTCACTCAATCGGCAAGATGGTTACAGAATAAGGTGTGCCAAAACTTCAGTCTTTTTTCAACAGTTGATCTATTAATCCTTACGCTGTTATATGGATCAAAAGTTCAAAACTAAGAAAAGAAGAACTAAATTTAAGATTTTGATAGTAACCCATTAATCAATTAGACGAAAAATTACAAAACCCATTTCTAAGAAACCTCTAAGTTTAGTAATTGATGAAAAAATGAAGAAGATAGAATTTTTCGTCTAATTGATTAATGAAGAAGATAAAAATGAACCTACCTGCATTAGGGGATTGAGCGAGAGATAAGAATCCAGAGCAACCTCGAGAAACGAGATGATGAAGATGAACGTGTGATGATGAGATATGCTTAACACATCCATCACCATATATTATCAGACTTCTACTTGATTTGTCCGCCATTTTTTCTTCTAAAAAACAAGAAGAAGAGTGCGTAAGCTGATATTACTTCGGTGATTTAGGGGTGTATATGTAGTGATCATACATTCCACTACAACGGGTTCTCAGAAACAACTCGAATCTCTGATTAGAAGTGATGAATATGGTGAAATTAGAGGGTTAACAGATGAAATTTGTACAGCAGAATATCTCGACAGATACGATGTTGCGCATATGTCGTATGTATCTCCGGCCAAACAACCGTAGAATTTCTCTAGCCACACAGATGGCCCAACTCATTGACTTAAAAATCTTGATATTACTTTTCTGTACCCCGTGCTGTAACTTTTGCCTATCAGCCAACTACCAAAACGTATGATTAACAGTGGAGAAATGTTTGAAAGAACTTGCTTAGTTGCTTCAATTTATTAGTAATTTTTAAAGACTTCTTTGGCACAGTTGACCTGCCATAAAATGAAGACCCCTATATAAATGACCTTATTATGTCCCTCTCAGTCAATCTCAAAGCATCAATCTCTTTCTCTCAACATTATGTTGGATTCTACACTTGAGCTCATCACTCTTGCTTCTTCAAATTCTCATCTCAGCATCTTTATTGTAAGTAATTTGATCATAATTGTTCTCCTTATCAATGGAAGTATGAAAACATGCGACGGTGATGATAATTCAACCTCATCCGAACACCAAACCATGGTTCGCAAGGTCTCAAGCATTAACACAAAGATAACAGACGAGAAATATAAACTCGAGAAAGCGGGAAGAAATTCATCATCATTGTTGGAATTGGATGGCCGTACGGCACATACCAAAAAGTGTTTAGGGGAGGATAAGCTAGTTCCTGGTGACCAGAGTGACAGTGGTAATTGGTAAAAGTGATTAATCGACATTGTCTCGAGCATTAACATGCAGATAACAGATGAGAAGAAATCCGAAAATGGAGAAAAAGAATCATCATTGACGTCGAAATTGGATGACCAAATCGTTCATGTCAAGAAGTGTCTAGGTGAAAATAAGCAAGTTACTGACTACCACCGCGATAATGAATACATTGACACTAAAATCATTGACATTGATTTTGAATGTGAAGATATAAATGAAGATGAAGATGAACTTAGGAGAAGAGCTGAAGAATTCATCGAGAAGATTAATAAAAAATGGAAACAAGAGAAGTTAGCTACATTAAATTTTAATTTACCACTAATTTGATGCTTTGCCCAACATTTTTGTTTTGTTTTTCCCGATTTTTTTTTTCCTTTTTTCCTAATGAGAATCACAGGGTTTTGTTAGCTTACTCACCTGTGTAATGATGGGCAGGATCCGATGACATTATTAAAATGAAATTATCTTGATAACATAAAAGGTAGCGGATTTGAAGCTAATATTTTGTGGATATGTTCTTTTAACAAATCTCTAAATTCCTACCAAAAATGAGTGCATTGCAAAATAACGATCTTCACTGTCTACCAATCATAATTTCAATGGTTAAAAATTAGTTGATTTTAACGGCTGATTTTTAAAGTAGTAAATGATGGTGTTATATGTCTCGGACTAGTCATGTAAAAGTTTTGTAAAAGAAACATATTCCAAGAATATTAACTTCAAACTTGTTACCGCTTAAGTTTTATTAAAAAAAAAAAGGTTTCCAAAGTGTAAAATAATGTCACAATTACAGCGTGCATGAATCCTCCCCCCATAATATATATATATAATCGCAAAAGCATGAGAAAACACTGGGGGTAACAAAATACACCACCAACTTTTTCTTAGTCAATCTGTATGGACAAACTTAAACACAATTCCGAGAGTTCAACTTAATTAATCTCAATCAAGGAATAGTATCTAGAGTTGTATCTCTTTCTCTCACAATCAGAAATTTTACAGAGACTAGTCCGTGAACCTGAATCTCGTGTGGGAGTACTTGGGTGACTCCAAATATCAATTTCCAAGTAATCAATCAAGTCGTCTACTTTGATTGATTTTACGTATTACATGTGATATTTCAATTATAAAGATAAACAATATAATACGGAAAAGAAATAACACAGGCACCAGAAGTTTTGTTAATGAGGAAACCGCAAATGCAGAAAAATCCCGGGACCTAGTCCAGATTGAACGTCAAACTATATTAAACCGCTACAGACACCAGCCTACTACCAATTAACTTCGAACTGGAATGTAGTTGAGATCAAATTAAATCCTCACAACAATTCAGTTACAGTCGTGTTCCTTATGCCTCTTGAATCTCAGCAGGACTCCGCGCAAATGATTCCCTTAGATGACGTCCTTTACAGCTTAAGAGTTGCTTCAACTCAATTGAAGACTTTAAACCGATCTGCCTCCCACATATAAGCCTATACGTGTGATTTCCTTTTTGATCGTAGATCAAGGTGAGACTGGAAATCGATAGAAATAGACAAACTCTAGCTAACCTCAAAATCTGGACTTATGCAACCCGAAATGCAACCTAGATTATTTTGATGATTTCTATCTATCTTGATTTCACCTCACAAGTATTAAACTTGTGGAATCAATAAAGTCTGAGACAAAGAGAATTTTGATGATTTCTATCTATCTTGATTGATGGAGCAAGCTCAACAATCAAACAATATCAGGATACTCGATCTATCAAGATAAACAAACTGGACCTAGCTTCACTAATCCCTATGAAGTCTTTTTAGTCGCTAAACCCTAGAAGGTTTTTAGGAAGAGGACGACTCTAGTTTTACAACTATGACACACAAAGAAGTAGTGTCAGGATTCAAAGATCCCAGTTGTTTGAGGTTCCCCTTTTATAGACATTCAAAGCATAGGTTTCTTTAGGTTTAAGCTAAGATAGCTTTGGAACCAAACAAACAATATCTACCATTAGATTAATTTTTAAATCTGATTAACATAACAAGATATACACTTCGGTTAGGATAAACCGTAATCGAACAGTGTACAAAGGACCACGCTCATGAATGGTTAGTCGAAACTAGACAACTGAACTATAAGCTTGAGCATTTTCATAAACACTTGAGACTTTAACTTGAGTCACAATTATATGATCAAATATGTCTATAATGTTTTTAGAGATTATTTAAATGCTAATTATCTCGGAGAAATAATTTTATGTGCATATGAATTTAATCGACATTTTAAGTAGATGTACAAGGTACAAACACTCAACATGTTCGTGAACAATTATGTCAAAGTACGTGTACCGGTATGTATACCTTATAACATGACCGAGTTCCGGAGTTCACAAAACTTTTTCGGTACGTGTACTAGTATGTATACCTTATGACATGACCGAGTTCCGGAGTTCACAAAACTTTTCAGGTACGTGTACTGATATGAATACCTTAAGATAATAACCAGTTCCGGAGTTCACAGAACTTTTATGGTGTGTGTACCGGTTTGGATACCAAATCGGTTCCGGAACCAACAGTTCTTTTCTAGTACGCGTACTGGTTTGCGTACTGGTTCGGGTTTACGAGTTCACAGATTTTTAAGGTGTGCATACGGGTGTGCGTACTAAAAGTTGTTTCTCGACATATAACCACTCCGTTACGTGTACTGAGTACATGTACTACGACTTCATACTTGTAACAGTTTTCCCAGTTTGTAAGACTGGTGTGTATACTGTCTTGTATCCGAAAATAATAGTAGTTCTATATTTCTCTCTAAATCGATACGAAACATTCTCAAATAACATCAATGACACATATCACTGTTCCAGGCTATTTTCGAATGATAATTCTTGTATCACTATTTAGATTACGAACAATAAATTATTTTTAAACGAAATTCATCCAGTATGCAATGTTCATTAAGCTAAGTCATATTTCGAGGACTAATAACAAGATAAACTTGACTCGAAATTCTTGATATGCTTACGATAGTCTAATTAGTTATGCGACAACGTCTCATAGATAGAAAGATGAATATAACTTGAGAAATAGGTGGTTCAGTCTTCACTTACCTTTTGTTGAAGAAGTTATCCAAAAGCTTCGGTTAATCTTCGCCTTCAAACGGTAGAATGTAATGATGACTGCCGTGATGTCCGTTTCTCAACTACATCTTCTATCCTAATCTGATACTTAACCAATTTTATACTAAAAATCAAGATAATGTTTTGAAAACAAAATTTTACAACAAGCTTGAGATAGCAACACTTGTGAGTTCTACCGAGCAATTCTCTAACAACATGATTTATTTCTGGATTGGAATCCCCATTAAGTTTGGTATCCGTTTTATAAATCCAGGCAAAAGGGGTTCGATTTTTAAACAATAAAATCTTAAAATTATGCATGTTCGATATAAGTACTGTATAACGAATGGTTAAACGTATTTTAGATAGGTATCATGATGTTGTATA
This sequence comes from Papaver somniferum, assembly GCF_003573695.1. Classification (NCBI taxonomy): domain Eukaryota; kingdom Viridiplantae; phylum Streptophyta; class Magnoliopsida; order Ranunculales; family Papaveraceae; genus Papaver; species Papaver somniferum. The sequence goes on along the minus strand of NC_039361.1, from coordinate 34,298,899 downwards.
TATACTGATCAAACTCAGTGATTTAGATGTTGATCAGACATGCATTTGGCGATCGGACGATATACAACCTATCTAACGGTATTCTACACTCATTTTCTACATCGGTTGCATGTCGTAAAGGTATTGTTCCATGGCACTCAAAATAGGAACCACAGTGTGCCCAAAAAAGTTCATTATTTCATATCTAAGTCTTAGATGCAAGACACATAGTGATGTATGAATCCAGTAAATGTGCAACACTGTCAAACTCCATGTAATAAACATTTTAGGAGATTCGGTGGACAGTATAACTGTGACGTGATCATATAACCAAGTACTATCTTCAATCATGAAAAGAATGGTATGCTTAGATAGTTACTTTTTTCAACTGTGCTAATATGGTTACACATTTTCTTGTGGAGAAAAAAATCCATATAAGACAAACATATGCATAACCTATTAATTGGTACACGCCCTAGAAAATTGGTACTACCATTAGCGTCCATGTACTTTTTGGGTATTTAAGATATTCCCACCAAAGTGTCTTTCTTATTGGTTTAGCTTAGCGCTATAGCCTCCATGACCATGTATATGAGTATATCTCCATCAAAAATAATATTGATCTTAAAAAATATAGGCTCAAAGGTTGTGAAATATGGTAATAGTCTCATGAATATAATTAGTGCAGATTATTATAATGTTATGCGAACACTATATTACAATCCAATTAATGATGTAATTTGAATATTACTACTGATGAAGTTGATGAATAGCAAAAATTTATGTTTGTAACTATAAATATTGCATTTTCAATCGAATCCTGTTAGCACCTTTGGTGTGGGTCTGGCTTCAAATAATTTAAGGTAACATAAACATTGCATTATCAATAAGATCAGTATGCACTTTACTAGTGCAAATTTGTGATATGTCGTTTTTATTTAAATCATCGCGAACAAAATCACTTGATTTAGGTGTTTTTAAAAACTTGTTAACTAACCTTTTAGATACGACAATCCTATGTAACCTGGTACGTAACGAACTGTGACATTTGTCCTGAAACTTTCTTCATCAATAAAAGTAATCTTCATTTATGGCCAACAACTTCAACAATCTTCATATCAAGAAATCAAAGATCAGTTCTTTCTTATTTGAATATTAATTTGAATTAAAATCAAGCACCAAAAATTTATATTCCGATTAATGACACTGTCGTACAGTAGTAAAGTTATTAGGTGATGATAACAATGACTTGCGTTTGAAACTTGTTAGCAACAAAAAATTTATGATCAATTTTTTACATGTACATTCTGCATCACCATCAACGATTGAGTCTATAAAATATAAAGCTTTTAAACTAAGAAAATATGAGTAGATAACAATATTCCATATCAAGTAGACATTATAATAAAATAAAACAAAGTATCAAATTCGACATTATGTATCGTTTCAACGATTAAGTCCGTAGTAAGCATAGATTTTTCAGACTGAGAATATTTTTTAATACTCAAATAACAAGTCCTTCCAATTCGGTTATGAAGTTATACCTATTTTATTTTATTCCATTTATGTAAGAGCACACGAAACCTAAACTACATACCGCATAAACTGATGCAAAAAAAATATGAATCTTTACAGGGGGATCCCATGATAACTCCTCTATGCACAAGGGCTGTAATTCCTTTCGGTTGCTTCAATTTACCTTAACCTTATCATTTTTTAATTTTGCATATTAACGGTAATATTAAATGGAATAAGGGACAATTTTAAAAATAAATAGACACATGGAAACTAAGAAAATATAAGATATGAAAGATGAAAGATAATGTTTTCAGAGCGTCATTGATATTTCTTTCTGACATGCCAATAAGACTCACCCCCAAACTTACTGTGTTCATTGCCAACTGCAGTTTGATTGACTCATGTCGTTTTTCCAATGCAATCCACATACCATTTACCATTGATTATATTTAATTCTTGAAGTTGAAATAGAAAGAAGTTTTTTCAAGATACTTAAATACATTGTAATTACAATCATTCATGCAATTGATAATGTAGGAGTGAAAATTGTAGAAAGTGTAATTGCAAATTAGAAAGTTTGGAAGTTTAACAACAACAAAATATATACATATCTCATATTAAACAGTTGCAGTATATTACCAGGTTTGAAAAAACAAAATTATACTTGGAATGATGAGATTCAAAGTCAACCTGAATTATGTGTGCAAGCTCGTATGTTGGATTTGTTCGTATAATCACTACAACGAAACATACGTTTAGTGACAAAATTTTACGTGACCAATAAAATTTTGTCTACAAATCTAGTGTTTAGGGAGGAATATTTTTTTGGTCACCATAAATATACTTTTCGCGACAAGCGGTAAACTTAGTCTTTGAAGTTGTCACTGAAAATTTTTGTGACCAAATATAGTGACCGATCTTGTCTCCGTCTCTAAATATATTTTTTTGTGACCAAATATAGTGACCAATCCTGTCTCAGTCTCTAAATATTTCTTTGTGACGAATTATTTCGGTCACGAAATTGATTTCTAACCACAAATGTAAAATATAGTCTCCAAACATCTTATTGCCAACAATTAGGGACTTTTGTCCCTGAATATACTCTATGCTGACAAAACTAGTTTGTTACCGAAATAATTGCATGTCAAATAAGGATTTTGCCACTAGAGTCATTAGTATCCAAACAAATTCTAGTCGCAAAAGGATTATTTTCTACTGACGAAAAAAAGTTGGTCCTCGAAAATGTTATTGCCGACAACGTGTAACTTTTGTCCCAATATCTATTTATGCTGACAAAAAAAAAATCATATAAATCAATACGAAGCAAATCTGAAATTTTACCGTTGATCCAAATATTGGGTGACCACTAGTTCAATCGTTCACTGAAAGAAGGAGAAAGAGATAATAAAGAATAAAATCAGACGAATTGGTGCAAGTTTCCACCGATCTCCAACTCTGCTTGTCAGAACTACCAAGAAACAACTGTACATGGAGAAAAAAAGATCATCTGAATCGACTAGTTCTGATAGTTAAATAGACTATATGACTGCTGCAGCAGTAAGCGAAGAAATTAAAGCTAGCCAAAAAAAAATATTAAGCTGATTAGCAACAACGCTGAGTTCTAAAGAGAAACATAAATAAGAGATTGCACTTTTACGATCATGGTGATGACGTTGGTGCTGATCATTTTCCACCAAATACCTGGAGCAAACATGATCCTGAAGATTTTGTTGAGCAAAGTAGAACGCGGTGACTCCAGCCAAGACATCTCTAGACATTCAAGGTTTGGCCTGGGCTTAATCATCTTTAACTGGCCTTTTCTGTGGGAACTGATGAATTAATTTTGGCCCTTGCAGATCAACTTGCGGATTTGAACTATTGTCCGAGCCTTGTTCTCTGACCATCTACTAGCTCATAAATGTTTATAAGCTCATAATTCGGCTTTCTTTAATTTTACTATATTTATTCTGGAGCACACAAGATTAAACTCAAGCTACTAATAATCCGAACACAAGATTCAGTCTCAATTCTGACTACGTTGAGAAAGTTCATTCCAGAGTAAACTGCCACTCTGTAAATAAAAAATGATATTCATCAATGGAACTGTTAAGTGTTGAAAATAGGAAGAAAGCTATAGAGGCAAGATGATGCAGTACCAACAAATAATTTCATCTGGTTATCAACTTAAGAGCCAATGTCATGTCAGATGCATAATATGACCGGGAGATCCATACACAACTTTAAGCTATATAGCATACATCAAGTTATAAAGTCAACAATTCCTCCACAACCCTAAATTTGAAGATTAATAAACTTCACATTCTGAAACAGAAAGTATTCGACTCCAAAGTGTGCTTTATCATGCTATTGCCTATTTGTTTTATAATATACAAGGAATGCCATAAAGGTGATGGTAATGGAGTGGGAATATTAACTGATGGATCCAGCATTGATCCAAGTGTGTCATAATTGATATTGTCATCTAGTTTGAAGATTACATAGCATTCTAAAATCCCCAAAAAGCCAACCATACATCTTAATATCTGATTAACGTTTGTGTTGTCTTGTAAGCAAATATCACAAACAGAAAAAAGTTGGTTTAAAGGAAACAAGCAGGATTTATTTGTTTCTGTACTCAAGGGAATGAAGCATAACTTTCACCATAGCCACATCATATATTTCTTATTAGATGCATCATTATACATCCTGATGATACTCATTTGTGTGTTGTCTTAACTTGGTGTTCATGTTTCCAATAGGGGTGAAAAATCAATAACCATTAATAAAATGAAATAAACCGACGTACCTTCCGGAGTGTGTCATTTGGGTTTATGTATAAATAAACCCCGACAGTCAGCTCGGAAGTAATCATCTGGGAATTCTTTACCCAACTTGAGTGGTGTTTATGGGTGAAAATCGTTTCTGCCGATTTTGGTAATTTCGGTAGGTGAGTGAGAAAAGAATATAAACCCTAAACAAATGTATTGTACGGGAGTACTTTAGATTCGAGAGATCAATCTGTACAACTCCGGCCTAAACCAAGAAATGGACGTTCCGGATTTGCTTCGGTCACAAAGAGGAGGAGAATGGCTGGTTTAGGGAGGGAAGCGAAAATAGTGTTGAGACCAGAACAGTTCTGGAAGAGTAGTACTTGACTTGTATCAGAAGGTGAAAGCTTTGGGAAAGCTAGCAAAATTGCCTTTTTGAGTGTTGTATTTCTCCTTGACCAAATAAAACTTGTGTCTTGGTGGAAATAGGTAAGACCTATTTATACAAGTCTAAGTGAAACGTACTTTGGCCTCGTAAGAAAAAGAAACGGATGAGTTAAATGGGAAGAGGTGGTAACGCCTGGTATTGATGGAATTTGATGGAATTGATGTTCCCTAGTGAAAGAGAGTTTCACCATTACTTCCTGCATTTACTAAACGTTTTATTCTTAATACACTGTCTTGAAACGGGCATCTGTGTATGCCGCACGCTGTAAACCGCCAAACCAAAACCCTAAAGAGCATCCCCCAGTTTGTGACATGTATTGATGTCTCGAGTGTTTTCGTGGAAAACGTGTAGCATGTCGCTGGTGTTTGATAAGTTTAACTTGAGAGACGTGCCGGCTCAGTGGCGACCTTCGACAGTCGAGATTTTGCATCTTAAGAGGAATCGTGGCCTTTGCTGTAGGCGCAACATTTCAAAGTGCAAGGGTTGCACGACATGTGACAATGGCTTGTGTGGAATGCCTTGGCTGTAGGTTGCACATCGGGTGCAAGTGGTAATGCCAAAATGCAAGTGTTGCATGGCATGTGCCGATGGCGCGCGTAGTGGCTTTTGGCCCTAGGTTTGCACGGCTTGGCATGCTAGGTTGCAAGGGTCGCTTAGCATGTGCCAATGGCGCGTGTGGCGGCTTGGCCCTAGGTTTGCACGGCTTGGCATGCTAGGTTTCAATCGTTGCTTGGCATATGCCAATGGCGCGTGTGGCTGCTTGGCCCTAGGTTTGCACGGCTTGGCATGCTAGGTTGCAAGTGTTCCTTGGCATGTGCCAACGACGCTTATGGCGGCTTGGCCCCTAGGTTTGCACAGCTTAGCATGCTAGGTTGCAATCTTTGCTTGGCATGTGCCACTGGCGTGTGTGGCGGCTTGGCCCATAGGTTTGCACGGCTTGGCATGCTAGGTTGCAAGCGTTGCTTGGCATGTACCAATGGCGCATGTGGCGGCTTGGAAGGGAAGCGTTTGGAAGGGAGGCACTTTGGAAGGGAAACACTTGCAAGGGAAGCGCTTGCGGTTTCGGATTTGACACGCCGAAACCCTAATTAGCGCCCTTTACTAGAATTGCTGTAGAATCCGCGTACGGACTCGGATGTTGACGGTCTGCACCTTTATCAGACATAAAACAAAATTCTCCATCTCCATTCGAGAGAATATTTAGATTTTGAGCTTGATTAGGGGGCTAAAACGTCCCGACAGTAAAATCAGGAAGAATTCGGAAGGGGTGGCAATATGGCCAAGGTTAGATTTTGGTTGTACGAATGGCATGATATGCCTTTGGCGTGCAAGAGTGCGTGGTATGTGCGTTTGGCACATGTGGCATGGTTGGCATGCCTTGGCACGCGAAGATTGCGCGGTATGTGCGTTTGGCACATGTGGCATGGTTGACATGCCTTGGTGTGGAGACGTGGCTGGCATGTCTGGCATGCTGCTGGCACGGTGGTGTGGCTGGCATGTGTGGCATGTTGCTGGCACGGTGGTGCGGCTAGGATGTCTGGCATGCTGCTGGCACGGTGGTGCGGCTGGCATGTCTGGCATGCTGCTGGCACAGTGGTGCGGGAATTAGGATTTGGTATATAGAAATCCTAATTTAGCGTTAAAAAAGGTACCCCGGTAATTTTTGTGTAAGCGCGTTAAATGCTCTAATAAATGTGTTAGTGTCACCGGTGACGTCATGCTATAGTGAGGTTTTACGGTTCTACCCCTGGTCCTAAAACCACCATCAACATTAACTCCCCTGCTTAGCTTGTAACATGGGCTTTGTTGCGAGGTAAGCATAAGATGGTGACAGACGAAGATAGAACTGAGACAGTAAGTCATGAAAGAGGGCCGTGGATATTTGTCTGACCTTTTTCGGGATGTAAGTAGAATCCGCAATCCTTGCACGAATCCCAGTATGACTAGGTGTCTTTGGGGTCAGGCTTTGGGACGCGAGGCGGAACTGCTAGCATATACTTGGCATGAAAGGGATTTGTCAGCATCAATGGGCTAAGAATGGGTGTGGGCCGCTTGGCAAAGCATGGCGTCGGCGAGGGCAGCGCGGCAAGGGGAAACGCAGGTTGCCGGCAAGGCTCTGACATGGTCCACTGGTAAGGCGTTGGCATGGAAAGCGTGGATTGTCCTGGATGGCGCGGAGCGTTGGCATTGGATGGGATTAGCATGAAAGGCGCGGGGTGTTGCAAAAGCTGACGTGGAGCGTTGGCAAGACTGGCACTGGAAAGGAAAGCGGGGATGTCTTGAGAGTAGCAAGGCTTTCTCTTGTGGGCCCGATCGCCTTTCTTCATGCGCGGCTTTAACAGGGAATTCTTTCCTTATTCAAAAATCTTTTTCGAGAGGTAGGTAGCATCCGCAATCCTCTCATCTGGTAGCTTTGCGCAAATCCCGGTATGATTGGGTGTCTTCAGGGCTAGGCTTTGGAACGCGAGGCGGAGCTGCTAGCAAGGACTTGGCATGAAGGGGACCCATTAGCACTGACGGGCATGAAAGGGGTGTGGGCCGCTCTGTAAAGCGCTTGGCAAGGCATGGCGCTGGTAAGGGAAGCGCTTTGGAAGGAAACACTTGCAAGGGAAGCGCTTGCGGTTTAGGGTTTGACACGCCGCAACCCTGATTAGCGCCCTTTTCTAGAATCGTTGTAGAATCCGAGTACGGACTCGGATTTTGACGGTCCGCCCCTTTATCGGACACAAAACAGAATTCTCTATCTTCCCAATCGGGAATATTTAGGTTTCGAGCTCTCTTAGGAGGTGAAAACGACCCGACAGTGAAAATCAGGAAGAAGTCAGGAGGGATGTTGCGGGCCCGGGGTGGCATAGTCGCGCGCCAGTCATCTATTCCCGTTCATGGAGCAAGAAGGAATCTTCATTCTCTTCAAAGTCTAAAAACTCTGTTCGCATGGAAAGAGGCATCGACCCTCTTCTGTTTTCTGCTGCTCGTCCGGGTCCGTGCTTTCGTTCGCAGTGTCTCTCCAGTGGATTCCAAAATTTACCAAACTCCATTGCATTCTTGGGATGGATGGATGAAACATACGCTCGACAGCGATCATGTCAGGGATAACCTTGGAGGTTGCGGTTGCGTTGTCGGTCCATCCTTGACTTTAGGTTGTTCAGTGTCTGGACCTTCCGATCAGGACGATGATATGCCGTGGATGATTGTATGGTAGAAATCTCCCGAAGCCACAGGATGAAATAGATGAGTTGGGAGACATTCTGTTGCCGATGTGCTGCTATCAAATCTTCAAGTACTTTGTACCAAGAGACATCCTTTGAACCAGCTTCTGAATCTTGGACTGTCATATGGAATAGGATGCGGTGAGCAGTCCCCAGTTATCTTCTTGTTAAATCCGATGACATGGCCGAATATGTGAATGTATCCTTGTGATGTGCTTTTGGAGTCTTCGATGCACATGTACGGCTTCATGTTGAGAAATTCTTGCGGATCGTAAAACTTCGGCAGCGATGATGTTGAAATCAGACATAACCAGGTTGAGGGGAGTGAAAGCGTCCCATGCTGGTAGTCCCCATGTATAACTTACTTTCATTGCATCGCCTTGAATCCACGTCCACGGGATTTGATGCAAGCTTATTGTACTCTTCTAGATGTGATGCCGGAATGCTCCAAATATCACATGGATGAAATATTATTTGATGGTCCTCGGGATGGACTGTGATGATCAGTGCCCAGTCGCGCTCTTCTTTAGTTTCTGAAGTTGTTTCCTCTGGGCAGGCTTGGGATCCGTCGCGGCCTCGTAGAGTGTCGAAGGCGTCTTCTATACAGAGAGGTGATGATATTCTTGCGCTGCACCCTTGAAGAGTAGATGACCTTGTTGTGGCTATGGCCTTTTTGGTTGAATGTGTCTTACGAGCTTTGACAATGAAGGGATTTCGTATATATCCTCAGTCCCCAAGTATGGTTTACATGTTTCCATCTTTGTAGTGATTGCTGCTGTGGTGAAGCTTTGGATGATATCAACAAATGAGCGGCAACAGTTCTTGGTAGCAGATGTAGTCAGAGGAGACTACATTATCGTGGTAACAAGGTAGGTTGGCTGGAATTGTACGGGCATCCATGGAAGTAAATGGATTGGCTGGATGTGTTAGCGAGCAAACTATCCATGATCACGAGTTTTGGCGAGATGGATTAAAAGGCGGCCATGACTATGAATAATGGCTGGCTGTGATCATGATCCCTGACATGGGGAGCACGGTGGTACGATCCTTTGCAGGAAGAAGCGGCGTTGAAGCAACTTTAGTTCTTGGAGAGGATGTTGAAACTTAGGAAGCCAAACGCTGAAGTTTTGGCTTCGGATCCTGGAACAGTTTTTGGAAAGAACGCTGAAGCGGAGCGGCTGTTGGAGCGAATGTTAAAGCGGAGCGGCTGCTGAAGCGAACATTGAAGCGGAGCTGCTGGAGAGGCTGGATCAATCAGTATGTTGTAAGGCTGGACGTACTTCAAGCGGACAGTGATTAGGAGTCTCCAGTTTCATCTATCAATCGTTCTCTCCAAGGGAGGTTGGGATTTGAGGACGATTTCTCTGGTTGGAAAAGGCTGCTTCCCTGATACGGTACGGTCGAGGGATGCAAATATGTCTTGATGTTGTTCCTTGGGAAACATAGAATCTCATATAAATGTTTCATCACGGACTGTACAGTTTTGTGGTCGAAGTCCCTAGAAATCATGCGTCTCTTGACAAGAAGAGAGTCTTCCTGAACTCAGGGGGTTTGATGATTTTCTTTGCTTCGATTTTGGAGAAGTCATTCCTGATTTTTACGTGTGATGAAATCGGATTGATGATTCCCTACGGGGCATTCAAGTGCAACGCTAGAAGGATGTAAGCTGCTAGCGCTGGGAAGATGTAAGCTGCTGTACAGATCCAAGCTGCTGTAAAGATGCAAGCTGGAAGTGCAAGTGTGACGCTGGAAGGACGCAATTTGTCAGCGCGCTGGAAAAGATGCAAGTTGTCGGCGCTGGAAAGATGTAAATTGCCGGTATCGGAAGGACGCAAGCTGTCAGCGCTGGAAGATGCAAATTGCCAGTGCTGGAAGGACGCAAGATGTCAGCGCGCTGGAAAAGATGCAAGTTGTTGTCCCTGGAAAGATGCAAGTTGTTAGCGCTGCATCTTGTTGGAACGAGCGCTGGCTTGACATGGACGCTGGCTTGGCATGGCGTTGGCTTGGCGTGGGCGCTTGTTCCGGCGTGGGCGCTGTCTTGGCGTGGCGCGGTAGCAATAAAGTGCGCCAGCATATTCCAGGTATGTACTCCAGCGTTTCTTGTGTTGGAACCCTAGCCATAAGTACGCCTCCCATAAACCTGTAGAAATATTGTTCTTCTCTTCGAACATTACCGTGGTAGCGTCAGCTACCTCATGAATAGTGACTGGTAATCGTTATGATGCAAAGTAGGTACACATGGGCATGCAACTGATTCCATGAAAACTGGGCGTTAGGGTTTCTCTGAGATCCAAGGTTGCAGGCCAAGGCGACCAAAGGTCCTTCTGCGGACGTGGTAAAACAACAAGAGGCGAAGGTTGGAAGGCTGTCCAAAGAGTTGGAGCTGAAACAGGCGGTCCTCCAAATGACGAAGGATGTATTCTTCGAGAAGAGCAAACCACTGTTGAATGGCTTCCTTTGGATGCACTTCTGTCTTCTGAAATTCTTTTTTTCTTGAAAGGAAAATGAAACACCTGGCTTATGGTTTTGATTTTCTGGATTTCTGGGTTGATAGACAAGTGTTACCTATGAGGGTTTTGGGTTATTATTCGGGATGAACCGTTTTAGGATGATGCCGTTTTTTGGTCATGATTGTAAATGATACGAACATCCCAGGGAAGATATGAAATCGTGAACATTGCGTGTTGGTAGATGACATGGGATGAAACATAACATGGCTATTGGTTTTGTCATTCTCGTGAAAACTTGAAATTGTAAACCATATATTCTGTCTAGGAAAGACTTACTTGGTTTCCCGGATCTCCTGATGAAAAGGGGATCCTCCGTGTGTAAGATCGAGTTTTGTGGGAAGCACCGTCGCGATTGTGGGAAGTCCCCAGTCGTTTTGAGTCACTTGATGACTGGATCATTTGATTTCGGTTTCTGTGAAGTCCCCAGCCGTCTCTTGCGGTCTGCGACTGGTAACCAGGTTGTCTGGTAGTCGAGTTGTGGATCCCTGAACAGATCGCTTGCTTCTGCCGTCCTGATGTCTGGATCGAAGTATGAGATCGAGTATTGAAAACTGACATTGTAACCGAAAGATCAATCTCCCACTGTGGTCTCCAATTGTTTATGGGTGAAAATCGTTTTTGCCGATTTTGGTAATTTCGGTAGGTGAGTGAGAAACAAATCTAAACCCTAAACAAATGTACTGCACGGGAGTACTTTAGATTCGAGAGATCAATCTGTACAACTCCGGCCTAAACCAAGAAATGGTCGTTCCGGATTTGCTTCGGTCACAAAGAGGAGGAGAAGGGCTGGTTTAGGGAGGAAAGCGAAGAGCGTGTTGAGACCAGAACAGTTCTGGAAGAGTAGTACTTGACTTGTATCAGAAGGTGAAAGCTTTGGGTAAGCTAGCATAGTTTCCTTTATGAGTGTTGTATTTCTTCTTGACCAAAAAAAACTTGTGTCTTGGTGGAAATAGGTAAGACCTATTTATACAAGTCTAAGTGAAACGTACTCTGGCCTCGTAAGAAAAAGAAACATATGAGTTAAATAGGAAGAGGTGGTAACGCCTGGTATTGATGGAATTTGATGGAATTGATGTTCCATAGTGAAAGAGAGTTTCACCATACTTCCTGCATTTACTAACCATTTTATTCTTAATACACTGTCTTGAAACGGGAATCTGCGTATGCCGCATGCTGTAAACCGCCAAACCAAAACCCTAAAGAGCATCCCCCAGTTTGTGACATGTATTGATGTCTCGAGTATTTTCGTGGAAAACGTGTAGCATGTCCCTGGTGTTTGATAAGTTGAGCTTGAGAGACGTGCCGGCTTAGTGGCGACCTTCGACGGTCGAGATTTTGCATCTTAAGAGGAATCGTGTCCTTTGATATAGGCGCGGCATGCCAAAGTGCAAGGGCTGCACGACATGCGCCAATGGCTTGTGTGGAATGCCTTGGCTGTAGGTTGCACATCAGGTGCAAGTGGTAATGCCAAAATGCAAGTGTTGCATGGCATGTGCCGATGGCGCGCGTATCGGCTTTTTGCCCTAGGTTTGCACGTCTTGGCATGCTAGGTTGCAAGGGTCGCTTGGCATGTGCCAATAGCGCGTGTGGAGGCTTGGCCCTAGGTTTGCACGTCTTGGCATGCTATCTTGCAAGCGTTGCTTGGCATGTACCAATGGCGCGTGTGGCGGCTTAGCCCTAGATTTGCACGGCTTGGCATGCTAGGTTGCAAGCGTTGCTTGGCATGTGCCAATGGCGCGTGTGGCGGCTTGACCCCTAGGTTTGCACGAATTGGCATGCTAGGTTGCAAGCGTTGCTTGGCATGTGCCAATGTCGCGTGTGGCGGCTTGGAAGGGAAACGCTTGCAAGGGAAGCGCTTGCGGTTTAGGGTTTGACACGCCGAAACCCTAATTAGCGCCCTTTACTAGAATCGCTGTAGAATCCGCGTACTCACTCGGATTTTGACAGTTTGCCGCTTTATCGGACACAAAACAGAATTCTCCATCTCCTCACCCGGGAATATTTAGGTTTTGAGCTTGTTTAGGGGGCTAAAACTGCCCGACAGTAAAATCAGGAAGAATTCGGAAGGGGTGGCAGTATGGCCAAGGTTAGATTTTGGTTGTACGGCTGGCATGGTATGCCTTTGGCGTGCAAAGAGTGCATGGTATGTGCGTTTGGCACATGTGGCATGGTTGGCATGCCTTGACGCGCGAAGATTGCGCGGTATGTGCGTTTGACACATGTGGCATGGTTGACATGCCTTGGTGTGGAGACGTGGCTGGCATGTCTGGCATGCTGCTGGCACGGTGGTGCGGCTGGCATGTGTGACATGCTGCTGACACGGTGGTGCGGCTGGGTTGTCTGGCATGCTGCTGGCACGGTGGTGCGGCTCGCTTGTGTGGCATGCTGCTGGCACGGTGGTGCGGATGGCATGACTGGCATGCTGCTGGCACGGTGGTGCGGCTGGCATGTCTGGCATGCTGCTGGCACAGTGGTGCGGGAATTAGGGTTAAAAAAGGTACCCCGGTAATTTTTGTGTTAAAAAAGGTACCTTAAAAAAGGTACCTTAATGTCTGTCTATCGAGACCCTAATTTAGCGTTTAAAAAGGTATCCCGGTAATTTTTGTGTAAGCGCGTTAAATGCTCTAATAAATGTGTTAGTGTCACTGGTGACGTCATGCTATACGTGAGATTTTACGATTTTACCCCTGGTCCTAAAACCACCATCAACAAGTGGATCTAAAGCTGGCAAGATGTCGGGGAGCATGATAGTGCAATGTATAAACAGCCCCGAAGAATCTGCAACATGAAAAAAGGGTTTTTAGTTCAACTAAAGCAAGCAAGAAAAAAGGAAAAGAAGGAAACCAGATTTAAAATACATTTTTTCCCTTTTTGCAATCAAAGAGGCGTCACAAAGAGAAGGGTACGAACGAGTTAGTCCTAACGTGAGTATAACATTAAGCCATTGTTGAAATAGCTGCAGTACACTACTCATGGATTGAGTTCGGATTTAAATGGGGAACCTAATTTTTGAAATAGCTGAGGAACATTACTCATGGATTGAGTTCGGACTGAAATGGGGAACCCAACAACAAGGGATCCAGTTGCACTAGTAAAACAAACTGAGAAGTGAATACAACTGAGTTCAATGCATCAGTAATCATCCAAATGCATCAGTGCCTTAGGAGAGGATCCATTGGGATTTAGCACATACTGAAATTCATTTTCAAGCTTTAACTTAGAAAATATTATTAGAAAATAACGGCTCCACAAGGGTTTAGGAGAAACGTATAAGGTATGGAGATATTCATCCGCCCAACAACTGAATTATAAAAAATTAACCATCCTATTTAGTTAACAACCTTCACTTAGTTTTATCGAAGATGGCTAAACTCCTAAATATACGGCAGTGTAAAGTCCGGATGTACTGAAGTTTGGATTGGTGCAACCGTGCAAAATACCATGCGTAGAAATTTAAAGTGAATGCATCAATAATAACAAAAATCAGTACCTAAAAATCACTTTGTAGCTGATCAAGCATGGTGACAAAAATAGAATCTTCGGAGATGAGGAATTTTGTCTTCGAAAATTCTTTCTAAGACAAGAAATTTGGTCAATAATAAAATATTTAGAGACGAACAAGTTAGTCTTCAAAATTTGATACTCAAGGGCTATTGATTTTGTCTCCAATTAAATTAATTAGAGATATTTTTTTTTTGTTTCAGATAATTACCATTAAAGACAATTTAAATTGACACAAAATTTTCGCTTTTGAAACAATTCTATTAGTCTAAAATAGTTATCATTAAAGACAAACTAAATTGACACGAAATTTTTGTTTTTGAGACAATTTTATTGGTCTTAAATAGTTATCATTAAAGACAAATTAATTTGTCTTGGAACTTACATTTTTGCGACAAAAATCTTGCTCGCTAAAAAATGTTTTTTGGTGTCGAATGTTTTCGTCATTAAAATAACTTTCACATACAATTTTATTTAGTTGGTGAAAGAGACTTTTGTTGAAAATAATTTTTTAGTTATTAATTAATTTTTCTCGTGACTATTCGTATATTTGTCGCGATATACTTTCCCAGACGGGGTATTCGAGGCAACTTCGTGACAAAAAAAAATCTTCTCAGAAAATATTTCAAGACAAAAAAAGGGGATTTCTTGACAAATTTTTTTGACACTAAACCACCGTTTTCTTGTAGTGAATAATCAAATTTTCTAGTAAGTGAAATGTTGTACCATAAGGACCGATAATATTTTCTCTGCTCTCCATCTATGATGTAAATATGCCGCACATATACTTTGAGTATGTATTTTTCAGTCATACTGGTTTTACAACTTTTAATTACCTATCAGAAATTACCGTACTAGCCCATGTTACTTTATTTAAAGTTATTTTTTTGTACGTTTTCTCGCAATATATTTTCTCGTTTCGACGTTTTTTTTGACTCATACTCTATCTTTTCCTTTTCGATTTAGATCGTTAACAATTTTAGCCTTTTTATCGACATTAAAACTCACCCAAGATATTTTTTTAATTATCATTGGTACATCATCACTGGCAATGCTTCTTAATATTTTTTGTATTAGCTTCGTATATCCAAATAGCGAGTATATATATCATTCAAACATGGTATTCATCAACATAACACATAAAAACTCAAACACGTCTTATTTAAACTTCTACTAATTAAGATAGGAAGAATGGATTATCCAAGCATTTTTATTATTTAAGTACTTAGAGCAGAGTATTGAGTAGGCAAAAAAATAAAAATAAAATAAAATGATCAACATATATAGCCTTAGAGAGAGAAATATTTTTTTCCTGAATGTTCGATCCCTTATGTTATAACAATACTTCCAGTCTAGTATAATCTTGGAATTGCGTTTTGATAAAATGCTTACAGTGAAATTCTATTTTTGTTGTTTTTTATATGATATGTGCATGTTAGAAGATTTTTCCTCGAAGTTGAAGGGGGTCTCATGTCCCTATTAAAGAAAATGCTTAGAGTTGAAAACATAAATGTCAACTGGCATAGTATCTAGTTTTGTAGAACATCTTCAGACCGCTGAAAGAGTTGATCGAGGATATGGGTGTGGATGGCCTAATATCCAAATGTTATGCTCATATTTTCTAATGCAAAATGAAGACAAGGAAACAATTTTTGATGGTTTAGGATTTGTTCATGATATATAAACAAATGAATCAAATGGTCATTTCGAAAGACTTATAAGTACATGAATACAAATTTGTCTCATCCTATTTCTTTTCTTTTTTATGAAAAGTAAAAAAATTATAATTCATCAAAATTTTGATAAGATTTAGTTAAGTCAAAAGTACGGAAGAGTTAGAGAAAAGTAACTTCAAATGAGATGACAGAGGGTAGCACGGTAAGTTTAGGATAAACAGTTAAAACCTTTAAAACCAAAACTATTTTTATTATTACGATTTGTTAAGACTAATACACGTCATTTAGAGAAGGAGGGTCACATACTTAGAGTATGTGGTTCATTCTCATCATTATCGAAGCGCTTTCAAAATATATATATATAAAAGTCAAAACACCAATAAAACACATATCTAATAAGAAAAAGATAAAACATCAAATATATTAGTAAAAAATCGGTTGGATAAATATACCTTTCACATATCCCTCTATCTTTGGTTAAAATTATTTGAAGATATTAGGGCGTTCCAAAACCCGACTCAAGTAAGAAAAAATAATAATTTGTCATTACCTTTTCTCCGTTCTCGTTATTCATCCGATCTGCTCATGCAGACTTCCTAGTATCAGACTAGCCATTTTCGTATTAACTATATGAGCAACAACTTCTCTGGTCTCAAAGGGACTCAAAAAAGAAACTGTGAGTCTCTAACCTTATTGTGTTGTAAAAAACAGTAATACATTCTAAGATTCAAACCCAATTTTTATGGAAAATTGTCGATCAAACACTATGAAATATCAGAAACGTCTTAAGCCATGTGATCCAAACTCGCATCACATCCTTGGAGATGTCTTTACATAAGAAGTCACATCTCATTCCGATATCATTCTAAAATCTGAACCTCTTCGTTGAAGGAAAATATTTGATCAAATATTCAAAACATAAAAATCGTCTTAAGCGATACAATCGGTGTAATTGTATCTTCTAGACGATATGTTTATGCACAAAGGGGACTTCCCTTCCATATTGTAATCAAGACAAAAAAGTAGAATGATTTTTCAACTATTTCTAAATCAAGCGTATGCCATCATCTAAAGAGATAAGAAAGTAAGAGAATATTTTTCCATGTACAAAAGGAAAATAGTAGAACAAATACCAAATTGAGTCATATTTTGATACCCAGATATTTTGTTTCGGATAATGATAATAAGGCATTCAAATAATTTCGTAGGATGCACCAAAGAGTACTAATATTAATTCCATGAGAAAAAAATAAAGAAAGTTCGTTGAAATGAATAATAAATGAAAAAAAAAGAGGGTACCAAATACACCACAAATTTTACAGTCGATGGGATTGGGAACCTATGCAGTACCTCTAACAATTAAAAGGATACGAAACATTTAGTGCAGAAAAGTAATTAAAAGCACACAAACAAGAATTTGTTAGCGAGAAACTGCAAAGCAGGAAAACCCTGGGACACGGTCCAGAACTAGAGCACAACATTGTATTAAGACGCTACAGACATTAGCCCACTATCAGACTTCGGACTGAAATAAAGTTAAAACCGAATCAATCTTACAAACATTTCAGCTTCAATTTAGATCCTTTACGTCTCTTGTCTTGCAAGACCCTACACAACACGATTCCCCTAGTAGATGTCCTTTACAGGCCTGGGAGCTGCTTAAACCTAAGTGAGACTTTTATGACTATTCTGCCTCTAATAGAAAGCCTAATTTATTCCCTTTGAATATATTTCAATCAAGGTCTAAAAATATGTCTGCAATAAAACAAGACCAGCAAACCTCAAGGATGCGAAACACTTACACTCTTATCAAAGAGAAGCCTAGATCACTAGCACCCTACACGAACAATCCAAACAAATAAAACCAGAAGTGATTTAGATATTCCATCTTGTAGAATCACAAAGTCTAAGACAAACAGAACTTTGTGATTTTTATATATCAAGTTCCTGATCTAAAGTTCCGAAACTTAAAAGATCAATAAGAACAACATCCGTATAACAAGAACTATCAGGTAAAATATTAGTTTGGTCGGGCTTCACGAATATCATAGTGGAGTATTTCAAAGTCGTAACCTAATACAGTAAGTATCTCCATAGGAAACCTAGGTTTTAGAGGACGACTTTACCCTGTAACTAGGACAAAGAAGTGCCAGGATTAATTTTCTAGTGTGCATGGAGTTTTCTATTTATGTGGATGAGCAATGCTAAGAAAAGAAGGTTTCTGAACTAGTTTTCCTGTTTACGAATTTCTTTGTGTTCAAGCAAGCTAAACTTCTCCATATAGATTGTGCATGAAAGCGTATGGGAATTTTGCTTCGAATTACAAAGAAAATGTGCGCAATAGTGATGCACCAAGTGGTTTTCAAAAGAGTCATGGTTAAGTAGTTTAGGAACCGTCAAGCATAAGTAGAGTAATTATCACAAGACCGAATCAGTTTGTGAACTGTCAAAACAGTTTGTGAACCCCGAAGTCGTCTCATAACTCATGAAACATTTTGATTTGAGCAAGTTCGCTAATTCTATGAAAAATTTGTGTTCTTGGAAATAAAAGGCGTACAAGAAACATTCAAAATTATTTGGTTCGTGAACTGTCAAAATATTGTGTGTACCTTTAAATTAAATAGTATCCAATACTATCCCAAAATCGATTAGTTCGCAAACTGAGCAGTTCAGTTCGTGTATGCGAGTTAATTGAGATAAAATATCAAGTCTTTATATTTATACGTCCAAGTTCGTGAACTGGTAAACAACATTGTGAACTTTAAGAACTAATTTGACTCACTCCTTAGCTAGCACTCTTTTTTACAATTGATCATCATTATACTAAAGTCATACGACATATCTCAGTAGATAGAATGGTAGATAATATGAGTAAATATAATAGTCAGTCTTCACATACCTTTTTTGATGAAGTTCCTTTGACAACGTCTTCAGTCTTTAATCTTCAAGGTCGGTTGGTGAATTTTGATACTCAACTACCATGCTTTAATCCTAGTACACGACTGACTTTAGTAGACTATAAATCAAGATAAAGTTTTGATAAAATAAAATTAACACCAAGCTTGACATACCAAAACTTGTGAGTTTGACCGAGCGATGCTCAAAAAATCTCCCCCTTCATCAATTTAATGACAAAACTATTAATTACACATCGATAAACAAAAGATAAATTTTCAGCTCCATCTCCATAATGCATCTTGATTTAATAAATCTTTAACAATCTTAAATTCTTTGTACTTCAAGTTCTTCTTTGGTTATGCATGTGTTCGTTCACACCTTGTTGTTGAAGATCCGTAGCTTATAACAACTTATGAGAATACTCAAGTTAGAGCATTTAGAATGAATAACCAATCTACTCAATGGTTGTTATACCAGTGCATAATAACGTCACCTTCTTCAAAATCCATGTCGGTGCCATTACAGTATAGTGATAAAGTCACTGGGTGATGATACCAGTGACCTGAGTTCGCTGAGTTCGAAACTCGCTAGCACCAAATTCTTCACCGATCAAAAAAAAATTCTTCGAAATCCATTGTACCAAGACTTTGAAGCAATATTATGGTGATATGTTCTACGCTACTTGTCTCTTTTTGCCAGATTTGGGGTTCACCTTCGGCCAAGTAATTCACTTACCTTTAGACATTGCTTAGTAAAGCCATATGTCTTAGTACGCCTTAAGAGAATATCAGGACGACATAGCCATTCCAACTTTTTTCGATGATATCACTAAGTTTCACAACTTAGTACTTCATCTAGGAGAGGTTGTTTACAGGTACTGTCCTCACCTAAAGATTCCACAACCGCACTCCCCATAAGGATATAACATTTAAGCATAAGATCAGCTTGAACTCTCCCCTATTTATGCTTTCCTCAAAGAGAACGACAAAAACAACCGTATACAAGAGAAGGATTTTCCTCGGACATTAACAAATATAAATTTGTATCCATATCATATGACTTAATCATCAATCAAAAAAAAAAAGAAAAATTGAACTCCACTGAGAGAATTTTTTTTTTAGGAAAATCATCAGAAAGCAAACAATGTACATGAATATACTTAATAAAGAAGACAAATATTGGAACCAAAATCATTTATGATTACTAAAATTCTAACTGTACTTTTATAAAGTTAGGAAAACATAGTTCATAACATTATGATTTGTTATGCAAATTGAGAGATAATTTGCTCATAACATTTTAAGTTTAAATATAAACATCATAATAAGAAGAATTCTTATTAGAGTGTACTGAGGCATCACTTGCTTTATATATATATACCCATAGATCTTGTTCTCGTCTCTTACTTAGGAGTTAGATAGGCATGAAGAAATTCTTATAAACATGTTGATACCCACAACAAGTCATTACATTTTGGAATTTTTGATGATGTGGTCGCACCTTGTAATAAGAACCGGTGCATAAAAGACAATTTTAACAACATTATTGCCATAGAACCAAATGATCAGCCGGTTACATAACCTAATGATTTTGGAGACATCTTTTTTTGAAGTAAAAGCTCAACAAGAACAAAGATGAACATTGTTGTCTTCCTTTAAAATGATGAAACATATGCAAGGTAAACCTTAGAAAAATTTCAAATGTCGCGAGAGAAGAAAGTGAATCAACCCAGAATGAGTAGTTCTACATTGGAACCTAAGCCATATTGCCCCTTTTTTATTAGATACGGGGCAATAGTACATTTTCATTTAATGGGAAAGAACAACACTAATAGATTTCCGAAGATATTGAAAAGTTCCGATATCTAGGGTTTTTTTGAGAATATCCGCAAATTGTTATTCCGAACGCGCATGTTCAAGTTGTGTGCAAATTGTTGAAAAGTTACGATATCTAGTAGATAAATATCTTCCCAATCAATTGGGTGATGCCTTAGTAAGGTTTGTGCAGATTTAAAAGAGTGGAATAAGGATCAAACCCTTCGAGGAATCCAAGTGGTGTATATAAGGAAGACATATAGAATAGGTGAATGCGTAATGGTTTTATTAGGTTTGAAAAAGGAGGTATGGTTGTAGGAAGGTTGAGAGTGTCTAGGGAGAGGGTGGGGGTTAAACTATGAGCGGTGGAGTTTGGAGGGGTGGAAATACATGGGTAGGTGGGTTCATCGGGTTGTGATTTAAAATTTTCTTCCATTATTTTCATTTCTTATTGCACCTTACCAAGAGTACATGACCACTCTTTAAGATATGCAAAACGTTTATCCATCTCTTCGTCCAACTCCATTTTTAGATTAATCATCAACACTTGTATCTTAGTTTTTAGGTTTTATTTTAAAGCGATCGTCAAGTCTTTAATATTTTTATCAACCAGGCTAGTGGAGGTTCTCAATCAAGGCTCTGATACCATTTAATGTAACCGAACAGAAGCTTAAAAGTTTGGACCAAAAACCTAACATATATTGGAAACTACTGTGAAACCAATAGACTCACAGAAGCAATAGTAAAATTAGAGAATAATAATTAAGAAAATAACTTTCGTAAATCAAATGATAACGTTGGATGTCGAATTCTACAATATATACTAGGCCATCTTATATAAGCTTTACCATTTTCTAAGAAGCATTCTAACTAGAAAAATAAAATCAAACTAAACTAGAAAACCAATTATAATTGGAATAAGGAAATCTTAAATTAAGAAACAAATTAGAAAGAGGTTTGACTCATGTCAAACATGGATAACTTGATTAACTAGATGCGCTACATGCAATAACATAAGCTAAAAGGTACAATTACTTATAGCATGGTCGGATACCAAAAGTAGAAATGTTACTACTTCTCCAGAAAGTAAACGTCAATCCCAGAAATTAAAAACAAAATGATCACAAAAATGAATTTTTTCTGTTGACAAACTAACTTTTGACTTTTCGTCTTAACTAAGTCGAAAAATAACTTGTCAAACTTTTTTTTTTGTTTTTTCTTGATGATATTTAAATTAGATTAATAAGGTGTTGGGAACTTGTCAAAATATATCCAAAAACCTTGTTCATGGACGTCGCCAAAGATACTCTTTCTAATTTCAACAATGACTAGGCACAACATTTCTTATATCCTTAAGTATGTTTTTCAGCTGATACATCAACCATACAACTGAACATCTGCATATTGGTAAAATGTATGTTGAAATCCCCAAAAGTTTTATAGCCGGATATTCTTCAACCTCACATCGATTTAAGTTACATTCAGGTCAAAATTAGATAGTCTTGGATTCTTTGATGCGATGGGTCATGGGACGAGTTTTTGTATTTCCTTTGAGCTCCTTCTTGATTTCTTGGACCACCAATAAATACACAACCTTTGACCCTTTTTATTTATAGACCAAAAAACTCCTCTGGCCTAGTTAAAACGACCAAGAACTTCTTTTATCCTGTCCTCAACATTTTTTGGACGTAATGGGAACCAAAACAACAGTTCTCCCGATCTAAGGACCCCCCTCAATCCCCCATGAAAGGTACATGTGATTTTTTCATAGATAAAGGACAAAAATTGACTGACCGTTGACACTTGACTTTGACTGTCGACTCTGTTTTTTTTCTTCTCTTGAACCATCTTCTACGCCACGACTATTTTCTCAGCCAGAGAAATGTATGATTGAAAATGATCTTGAATTAATATTTACAGTGAAATGAAACTTGTCAAATAAAAAAACATCAAACAAAATCTTTAAATATACACCAACTTTGATTTTTGTATGCTTTCACACTTCTATCTACTTTTATGCTTCAATTTATTAATTCTTCTTTTTAACACAAACCCAAAAGAGCTTCTTTGGTACAGTTGGTCTTCTTCTTCCCTCAAAAGAAGTTTTCTTTATAAATGCGAACTTTCCAACTTTCTTTATCAATCCCGAAAAAAACATCCATCTCTTTCTCTCAAATATTCTTAAGCGCCGATATGTTGAATTCTACACTTGAGCTGATCACTCTTGCATCTTCAAATTCTCATCTCATTTTTATTATAAGTAATTTGATCATAATTGTTCTCCTTATCAATGGAAGTATGAAAACAGGTGATGGTGATGATACTAATTATTCAAGTTCATCCGAACACGAAACCGTGGTTCGCAAGGTTTCAAGCATTAACATTCAAATAAAGGGCGAGGAGAATAAGAAGAAACCCGTGAAAGGAGGAAAAGAATCATCATTGTCGCCGGAATTGGATGGACTTACGGTCCATACCGAAAAGTTTCCAGGCGAAAATAAGCATGTTTGCGGTGATCACAGTGACAAAGAATACATTGCTACTAAAATCATTGACATTGATTTTGAATGTGAAGATCAAAACGAAGATGAACTTAGAAAAAGAGCAGAAGAATTTATTGAGAAGACTAACAAGAGATGGAAACAGGAGAAATTAGCTACATTAATTTCTAATTGAGAACAAGTAATTTGATGCTTTGCCCAAAAATTTTGTGTGTTTTTTTTTCCCGGCTTTTTTTTTACTTCCTGGTTTTGAGATTTGTACATTTTAGGTGACCGGTTTAGCTCAATGGCAACTGTTGTATTCTTAATAACAATTGTATTAGAGTTTTTTTTTCTTTTAACTCATCCATGTTTTTCGCCTTTTCAAGCCTCAGGACTACAATGGCATAGTAAAAATAAGAGATCAAGATGAAGGCAGAACCGTGCTAGGGTGCAAGCATATTTGATACACACACCTAACATGGGTAAATGTTTAAAAGGCCTGCACGAGCACTGTACCATTGTTTATGAACGCAGACAAATTCTTTAGAGAAATTGGGTCAATTGCCCAAATATTATTAAAACATGGTTCTCGTAGACGAGTAAAAATTAGTATAGATGAAATGCACCAAAAAGATAGTAAGGATGAAACTGGATTCATCATGGCTTAAACTTAAAAAATAGCGAGGGTGAAATTAGCTATAACCTGATGTAAATTAAAAATAAGAAAAAATATTTGAAAATGAGTAGGATGAAACAAACTGTTTATATCCTGACTATTTTTACATTCTCGTCCATTTAAACAGTATCACATTTTACATATCTTTTTCACACCAAAGATTGTCGTTATTGAGTTAATTGACCAATTTTGTGAATTCTTTACGGATAAAAAAAAAAGAGAAAAAGATGACCAGGCGGAAAAATTGCAAAGACTCTTACCTTTCTTCTCTACTCTCCTCCCGACCTTGGTAGTAGTTTTCCGTCCATTATAGGAATTCTCTTGGCGTTGTCGAGTGACGAGACAATAATGCGGCACTAGAAAATTAAAAATGGTTGGATAGCAAACTTGGAATTCGAATCATTTTGACAGCAAATTTGATTACCAAAACTGGTATAGGTTTGGCAACACATTAATATGCATGTATGTTTCTAATTTTCTATAAAAAAAAAGGACAATACAAGTACAGTATTAATGTACTAATCCCCTGCAAATTACATTAGAGTTTCTTATTAGTGTACTAATCCCATTTACCAACAAAAAAAAAAAAAAATCGTCTAGTCTAGTCCCATTCTAGTTTGGAAAATTTCTGGTGGTGGGTGGCATCCAATGCTTTGAGGCAGTCAAAGTAGTCTGTTGGGCCCGGAGACTTCTTCCCCGCGGTCCATTCTTTTCTTGCACTGAAAATGACTCGTACAAAAGCTGAACTATATTCTATTCTACTACACTTGGACCCTTTGCTCTTTAAAGCTCCCTTATAAATGACCTTTCCAAACTTCCATTCTCTATCACTACCCATCTCAACTAACTCTCCCCATTACAAACTTGCTCCTGCTCTCAACATTCTTAAGAACCAAGATGTTGGATTCTACATTTGAGCTCATCACTCTTGCTTCATCAAATTCCCATCTCATCTTTATTATGAGCAATTTGATCATAATTGTTCTTCTAATCAGTGGTTTAAAAACGGGGGATGATGATAATGGTTCAACTTCGTCAAATCGTGAAACCATTGATCGTCAATGCTCAATCATTAACATCGATATCACAGATGAGAATAATAAGAAGAAACAAGAAAATGAAAACATCCAAGAAATTTCGCCAGTGGATGATGATGATGCCGAAAAAATACTGGGAGAAAGTAAGCAACTTCCTCCTGGCAACCATATGAAGGTCGAAAATGAAGATGGTAACAGTAGTGACTACTTCATTGATGCCAAAATCATTGACATTGATTACGAAGATGAAGATGAACTTAGGAGAAGAGCAGAGGAATTTATTGAGAAGATCAATCAAAGATGGAAACAAGAGAAATTAGCTACACTAATTTGAAGAGTTCTTTGTTTAATTTCTGTTTTTTTTCCTTCCTGGTTTTGAGGATTGTTGGTGCTCAATTTAGCTCATTGGCAACTGTTATATAATTGCACTAGGATTTCTTTTTCCAGATCACTGAACATTTTTTTTGCTTTTTCGCTCGATGGTTAACATTAATATAGGATATATGTTTCCAATTTTCTATATTATGAATCAAAGATTTCAAAAACCCTCTAACATTATTTCCAATTTTTGCAAGGCTGTATGGGTTTAACCGAAACCTTTATAACTTTAACATTATTTCCTTCTAGAACCACCTTTTGCTGCTCTAGACACATGAGTCCATTTGATTGCTTCTAAGTTTTAACCGCATTTTGATTTGTCGGCCCCCAGCAGCTTTCTCCACTTTGAGCCCCTGTAACAACCCCATTCTATAGCTTGGAGCATTTCTGGTGGTGGTGGAGGTTGGTGGCCAATCAAAATAGTCTCCTGGGCCCGGAGACTTCATCCCTGTGGTCGTCTATACTCCTGAACTGATACATATTCTCCTACTAGACTTGGACTCTTGACTCCTTGATTCAACTGTGTAAAGGTTAGATGAGGATTTTTCTAATCCAGTTGTCTAATGAAAAATGTATGATTGAAACTATTTGAATAAATTAAGAAAAAGATCGAAACTTTTCGAATAAAATATCACACCAACTGTTACCTTTCACACTACTCTACTCGTTTTAATTTATAAAATTTCCCTGAAAAAGCTTCTTTGATACACTTCTTTCCTAAACTCAAACCCTTTATAAATGGCCATTTCAAACTTCCATCTCCATCAATCTCCCAAACCAAACATCTTTCTCTTCTTCTCAACCAACCAATATGTTGGATTCAACATTTGAGCTCATCACTCTTGCTTCTTCAAATTCTCATCTCAGCATCTTTATTATTAGTAATTTCATCGTAATGGTTCTCCTTATTAATGGTTTGAAATCAGGTGACACTGATTCAACTTCATCCCAACACGAAGTCTCAAGCATTAACATACAAACAACGGAGAAGAAACCCGGGAAAGGAGTAAAAGGATCACCACCATCGTTGGAATTGGATGACCATACGGTACATACCAAGATTCATTTGACCGGAGATGATTCAATTTGGTCGGATCAGAAATGCGTTGTTCATAATGTCTCAAGCGTTAAAATAGAAATCACAGATGACAAACCCCAGAAACTAGGAAATGAAAATGTGCGAATTCTTGATGACCAGATTGATAATAGTGACCGCATTGATGCCAAAATCATTGACATTGATCGCGAAGATGAAGATGAAGATGAACTTAGAAGAAGAGCAGAGGAATTTATTGATAAGATCAATAAAAGATGGAAACAAGAGAAATTGGCTACATTAAGCAGCTCAAACAGATTATGTTCAGTAATTTGATTGATTTTATCATCCAAAAGTTTTTTTTTTGTTTATCTGAATTGTAGAATTAGGTGAGCTCAATGACTACTGACCGTATGTATAAATTATTACTGAACTATTATCCACGACTTTTCACCTCAAATTGTACCTTAAAATTGAATTTCATATGTTGAGCGAGCCACATAACTGAAAATGGCAAAGAAATAAAAAAATCGATCAAGGCAGCGTCTCGAAAACTAGTGAATCCGACCAAAAAAGATTTTGAATTATTTTGACAGCAAATTTGATGATTGAAACTGATATTAAGAACAGCAGATCAATGCATTGATACATATGTCCGAGTATCGAAAACTACACGTGCCTTTTATATCGATTTCCATTTTCTATGTTATCCATCCCGATAAGAGAGATCCTCCGTACCAAACACCAAAAAAAAAATCATCCAAGAACAGCGGTACAGTGTGTAAACAAGCAGAAAGAAATGCTGATTCCGGCGGGCGTAGCTATATCTCATGATGGAACCATTCCGTTTCGACAAAAGACGACCAACTGTATGTAGGCCAGAAGTATGAGAATGAGACGCAACTTTTCCAAATTATATCATTTTCCTTATTGGAAGGGTCCAAAATGTAAAATTGGTGGTGTAATTTACAATGCTGCTAATTGGAGCACCAGTTTGTTTGGAGGTCTATCCATTAGTATATGTCATGCAATTCATGTATGGAATATCCCAAGCAAACTGGTTCCCCATTCGTAACCATGTTGGTCTCTGTTAAGAATTTATGTGGCAATTAGTTTTTTTCTTCTTTTGATTAACAGTTTCCATGCACTAGTTGTAAATAAAAACCTTGACACTGTTGATGATTGAGTCTAAAGACTTATATCTTCCATTGAACAGACTATAATTCGTTTCAATTGAAACTGCCCACCATATTATAAAAGGATAAATGTACTAGATTCTTTTCCTAATAGTCTTCACATCACATTTCTTCCTCCTCCATTCCCAAATAGTATTCCTAACACAACCGTGAAACACCCATTGCAGGTTGTAATAATTTAAAAAAATAATGCCACACTGACCTTGTAGTTCCACGGTGCAGGAAAATATGCTGATTTGATTCAGCTGCCTTTTTGCAAAGTAAACACCCATTAACCACAAATGAATTCCCGTAAGAGTTTAGTGTTGGAGCTGCATTGTAACACAATGTCTATACGAAAAAGATAATATTTTGTGATATTTTTGGATTCTACATGGATTTATATGGGAACATGATCAAACCCTCGTCGTCAAAATTAGTTTGGACCTGAGGCTCCCAGAAACATTTTACCACTTTTAAGAACCCATTTTTAGGGTGAGAGAGCTAGATATACAAGAGAGCACGTGGTGCCTTTCTTGACTATATACCCACATTGGAGCTGGCAGCAACTGCTATGGTAGAGAATTGCTCTCATATCCGGTAGGGAGCTAAGCGATAAATATTAGTGGAAACTAAATTTCCGTCCAAATAACTTTTGGGTCCACCAGTTAGCCTCTGTATTTCTCATTTTAGGGACTTTGGTGGAAATTGAGTTTTCGTCTCAGTTTCCGGGTAGTCAACTAAGGGTCACAATGGTGGCATTTTTGTCTTAGCTAAAAACCCTAGTTATAGTAAAGCCTAGGTGCACAATTATCCTTGCTCTAAGAAATCATGTAATTAATATCTTGTTTGTTTATCCGTGACTCATCCGAATAAAATCATCCGATTCATTTGGACCTGACTCAATATGTTTGTTAGGGATATTTTCATACATGACTCAAATGAATCTGAGTCAGGGGTTAGGTCTGAGTTAGAAGTCGAGTCAGATCTTGTTCAAAATAGAAAACAAATGATCTGACTCGCGACGAGTGGGGGATGAACTCAAAACCAAATCGCGAGTCAGACGCAAACAAACATGGTATAAGTGGTGGTCTTAGAGTGACTCCCACAATGTATATTTTGTTCTCCTAAGCAAACTCTGCATTGCATTAACTCTTTTTTAATGACATGTCTCTAGTTACAAAACCCAGTTTTCAGCTAACTAGGAATGTAGCCATTCCTAAATGGCTGCCACCTGATCTGGATTTTGTTAAAGTTAACATTGATGCTTTCTTTTGCCATTTAACTACGACCGGAGGATATGGACTAATATTTAGAAATTTTGCAGGTGCACATGTATCCTCAAGGAGTTTTGTCTTCAATGGAGCTGCTGGATCAGAACATCTGGAATGCTTAGATGTGCTAGAGTCTATCAAGATGGCTTCAGAGTTAAAATTTCAAAAAATTGTCATTGAAACATATTACCTATCATTAGTTCAAGCAAATAAAAGGAAAGATGCAGATATTCCATGGGAGCACAACGGATTAGTCGAGGACATATTATTTCTTTTAGAATCTTTTGTAAGTACGCACGTAGACAGATTAGTTAATAAGTGCACAGATGAATTGGGAAAATTTACCCGTAAGGAAGGTATCTCAAGCACATGGCTGAATTATCCTCCAACATTCTTATTCAACTTTATCAAGCACGATAGTGCTTAAGTAATCTATTTTTGTTTTGCATAAAAAAAAATCCTATTCAGCCTCAAACTCTTTTTCCTCTCAGCCCCGATAATATGATTCTTTTGAATCTTATCACACGCATATGTCTAATGAAAAATGTATGATTGAAACTATTGGAATAAATTACAACAAAATAAAGAAAATTATGCAACTTTTCCAATAAAAATATATACCAACTACCTTTCACACTACTCTACTCGTTTTATGCTTTAATTTATTAATTTTATAAAATTTCCTCTCAAAATACCAAACCAAAACAAAAAAGCTTCTTTGATACACTTCTTCTAAGTTTCTTCCCTAAACCGAACTCCTCTATAAACGACCATTTTAAACCTCGTCTCTATCTTCTTCTTTTTTTAAGCATACCTTATATAGATACCAAAATACGAACCGCCACGTGGACGAAGGGAAGACACGAGAATCCTGCCGAAAGATCTTGTACCGTGCCCCGAAAATCCTCGTTTGTGACTTGTCAAATCAAGTCAGAGTCACCATTATTGACTAATCGACGAAGTAAAAGTAATCTGCGAGATAATATCTCATGACGAAGTAACCCACTAGGAAAATATGAACTACGAAGGATCAATGGAGTACCTTACAAGATACCAACCACGAAGCATAGATGGACGAAATAAGCTAACTTGGATAAAAAAGATAATATTCAAAGTAAGTAAATTATCGGGCAAGAAAGGTGGTAGGATTTTAAGAGTGTAAAATAAGAGCAAGAAAGAAGCCTACTTGTTATACCTGCAAGTGCACAGGGTCTGTTGTAGTAGATGTGTGCAAGTCAGGGTCGAACCACAGAGACTAGGTGTGTGTGATTGAAGGTTTCCTATCTAAGCTAGATCTCTAAGTGTAGCAGTGGAAGTGAGCTAATGAAACAAAGGCAATTAGCCTAAGGCAGTGAAGTGACAGCAAAGAAGTAAAGGGAATCAAATAAAAACAAGAAACAATAAAGGAAAGAGGGATTTTGGGTGAAGACTAGGGATTAGATTCCACCATTTCACCTAGACTAAGTTATCCTAGTTCCACATAAATCTTGTCCCTTGTATAGTTATCAGTAAGCTTCTTGGCTCAACTGACTAACTAGATGGCAGTGGAGGTTCTATGCCTGCTGCTCATCAAAGGGTTGGGTTAGAAAGGAAGCTAACGGCACTAAGATAATTCTAATCCTAGTAGTAGTTGGGGCTCTCACACTGCAACTACCCACAGAGAAGCCACTTAGGTGTTTTAACAACCTAAAGGATGTTCTAATCACAACTAAAGTATTCATCCTAAGTACTAATTGTCTGATTTAGAGTACAACTAGTCAGAGGATTCATAACAGACAATTAAGCATGAGCTGTAGCACAATCACATGGTGGTGTTCTAACTACAATGCATACATGATATGCACTGTGAGAGCAAAATGTAAAGTGCTTTGATCAAGACTATCCTAAACATTTCAAGCACAACAAGAATTATGTTTATAACTGAATGAAACTTAGCAATGGCTCAAAGGGTTTCCTCATCACCCTAGTTAAGAGCTTAGAACATGGAAATTACACTTGAAACAACATTGCATTCAAACAAAACATGAACTGAAGATAACACAGTTGAGGAACTGGCTAGTCCAGTCCTCTTGGGTGAATCTCTGGCTAACCCAGGCATGGTTTCTACAACACCCATAACATCAATTTATAGTTTTTACAAAACCCTAAATTTCTACAAACCCTAATTTGAAAATCCCTAAATTTTTGAATTGAAAATTACCCACTGATTTTGATCTGATTTTGTCTCTGACCCAGGTTTTCTTCTTGTCTTCTGCTTCATCTGATGCGCTTCTTGTCGTCTCTGAAATACTAGCTCGAGATGTTTTACAAATCCCACACCCTAGGGTTCAGAGAAAGAGGTGCGGGTTTTGTAAAATGTCTAGGCTAGTAGAGGGATGGGTTTTGGGGGAAGGACTGAGCTGATGGAGGTGGTGGCAGTGATAGAAATGGTTGCGGCAGAGGAGACAGTGGATGAGGTGGTGTTGCAGACGAGAAGAGAGTTTTGCAGAGAATTTGGGAAGAAGAGAGGGGAAGAGATCGATGAAAATGGGATTAGGGTTCGTTTGGTTGAGGGTGTAGGTTTCTGATGCTAGGGTGTGAGGCGGGTGTATCAAAGGTTGATGTTCAGCAAAGCGAAAGCGTAGGATGAAAAGGTGATGGAATGATCCAACGGCGCGATAGGAGCGACCGTTGGATGATGAGATACAACAAAACTGACGGCTTCAGATGGAGTTAGGTACTATAGTGTTTGACAAGAGCTTCGGAGTTTGATGCACAATGATGAGGCGACCGTTGGATGATGAGATGGATCAATCTGACGGCTCTCATGGGAATGGGTATGGATAATGGAAATGGATTTGGGTAAGGGTTTTGGGTCTTGGGTATGCCAAGCCCATATCTTCTTTAAGAACGATTCTTCCTCTTCAAGCCCACTTCTAGTTGATCCGGCTCTTGCAAACATCATTCTTCGCTTCCTTATAGCGGGAGTCTTTGCCGTTCCTTTGCTCTTTTCGCTCCGTGAGATAACCAGGCTTTATTTAGTACCTAAAAATGCAAAATTAATTAAGAAAAGTATTTATTCTTGAAAACAACGAAAACACAGAATATGGGATAAAATGTAGAATTAATGCACAAAATATGAGTTAAATGCCAAGAAAAATATATAGAAATATGCACTTTTTAGCACTCATCAAATACCCCCAAACCTGAATTTTACTTGTCCTCAAGTAAAACAAAACTAAGGAAATCCTACCTATACCACTGTCGCTGGTCTCTCGAATGCATTTAGCGTATGCAATAAGCCTTTTAAACCACTAAGTGTCCCTAGTGGACGAGTGAAGTCTCGTGAAGGTTTGCTTAGAACGTACCTACAAAATTCTAGGACAAAATATAAGCTCATATTCCATCAAGTGTGACATGTGCAAAACAGTTTAAGCTCACAGCAAAATGGAGATGTCAATCTAGCTATCAAAGGCACAATCCTAGCACTGATAACAACTAAAGACACGTGATAAGAGTGTAAAGTGTATCTACACATGTGTAAAGAAAGATCGGATGTTATGACTACTAATCACCAAGAGATAATTTCTCAGGCTAAGAACCGAGGTCGGAATCTAGCTAGCTGTCCGGACTTTACGAGAATTGTGAATGAGTTGGAGGTATTTCACAATTACTCGCGTTGTACATCAATGGCATACACCCTTCCTTACTTATTACAATAAAACAATAAAAGATGACTCTTTACATGACTCTTATTTACATTGACTACTCTCTTTTATTTTTGGAACAAGAGAGGATGGAATTGATAAATACTTGATTTTTTTTTCTGAATATATACATCTTTTTATTTTTTTTTATTTTTTTTTGATATTTGATTTTTTTCGACATGGTAACACTTTTGATACATAGACAAAAAGAAACAAAAAATTACATGAAACTTTGCAAGAGGTAGCCCTTTTTGATGCACCCAGTTAAATTCGATGGTTGTCTTTCTTAATGTAACCTCCACCTTCTATCCCAACCAACCAAAGAACAAGCTAGTCAAGTTTCGTTCAATATTCTAAAGTGATTGGCAATCGTGACTTCCGATAGAACACCTCAAGGATGAGGCTATACATGTATTGGTAGATCGTGCGCGTGCAAGTTTCTTATCACTATGTGAATTGTGCTAGAATCAGGGGTGCCTAAATATCTAGACTAAGAATCCTAATAATTACATATTTGCACAAGAGTCAACATTTCAAGGTAAATGAGCTCCATTTTTATGTTTTTTTTTTTTCAATTTTTTTTTGATTTTTTTGATTTTTTTCAAAAAGGAAAAGTTCAATTTTTTTAATATAGCATGAGTTCTTGTTTTCAATTATGGCATATTATCATGGTATCTACTTTATACCCCCAAACCTAAACTAAACATTGTCCTCAATGTTTCAAAAGATGAATAAAAAGAATTATAATACAACATATGAATAGGATCATGTTGAGTAGAGAAAAAGGAAAGAGAATACCCGGATGTCGGTGAAAGCAAGATTAGAACTCCGTTATTCAAGGAAAAAATCCAACATATTTCAGCCGAGATCATATTGGATTAGCAAAATATATACAAAAGGAAAAAAAGGGTTTTTAAAATTTTTATCTATTGGATTATATACAAAAAATTCACCATACACTAACAATCTAAAGAGTTGAGGATCAACCCAAAAGACGAAGTGTAGACATTTCAACAGCTTCACACAATAATAATATGATAGGCATGCAAGTGAAGCTGTGAAACAAAATGAGCTACCCCCAAACCTGGATTTTTCAACAGATAAAATTTTGGATACAAAATCTCGCAGTTTTGGGGGTTCATCATGCACAAGGTCTAGCTCGAAATGAACTTTGCTAGGGACGGGCAAACATTCTAATTCCAACTGTGGCTCCTCAAAGATATTATACTTAGATGCAAAATAGTCCAAAATGACTTGGGAAGCACACAGTTTCAAACCTAGGTTGGGAATTTTCAGAAAAGTTGGTTTGACAATATCGGTACAAACCAAATCTAGGTTGGGTGGAAGGCCATTAGATTGTGACTCAGGCAGGACGATAGGCACATCATTATTAATCAAATCAATATCTCCTAAGTCTTCTACAAGTGTCACAACATGCTCACATTCATCAAATAAATTAGAAGCCCACAATCAGAATCAACATCATCAACAGATTTATTCTCATGCATCGGCAAATCAGGAGAAATATCACAATGTGACCTAGGTGGAGAATCAGACACATCAAATATATTTTCATGCATAATAACATTAGTGTCTACAGAAGATTCAACTATTCTTATGTCATGCTCATCTTCACAGAATAATTGTACGAATCCCATGTCAATATCAAAATCATATGAATTACAATGAGTATTAGAAAAAACAACATTCATGAAGGTCGAGGGCGAGAAGCCATATGTTATTGAACCAACAGGTTCCACAATTTTTTCATGTTCTTCTAACATATCATCATAATCAGCATAATCATCATCATGGTAGCATGCATATTGGTCCTCATTAACAGTGGTGGTGTCATTAATCGATTCATGCTCCTCTAAATTAGGTTCATATTCAACATCATTTACATGAATGGGACTAGACACTTCATTAGGGACAACATACATTTCCTCATGAATTTCCTCCTTTTGTAGGTGAAGCAAAATCTGATCTAAACATGCCTGAATTCGTGATGTAGATCTATCGAAGTTTTGCTCACTGAGTGCTTCTATGGTGGAGTCTAAATTCATGGGAGTACAAAATTCTTCATGTTCAAATTGTGGTGATTGGTACATGTGTGCATGGTCATTAGGGTTTATAAAAGATTGATCGCAACCCTCAAAGGTTTGATTTTGGTCCCAATGACTACCAGCCTAACAATTTATGGGCATTTCATACCTTGGATTTTCTCTAGATTGCCTAAAATTATGCAAAATATGACAATTCTCAACAGGGTGGTCTAAACTACCACATGCGGGACATGCATAGATTTCAGGTTGCCTAAGAAAATTAGATGTGACAGATTCCTCATGTGATTGCATTTCTAAAGATGCGATTCGAGCTTCTAATTGATCCACAAGAGATGATTGTGTGAGTGAGGCACTAGCAAAATGTTCATTTTCACGTTGTGGCGAATGATGCATGTGTGAATAGTTATTAGGGTTCATGTATTGAGGCTCGAGACTTTGAAAATGTCCATAATAATTCCTATAACTATTGACATCATGGTCTATGGGAGGCTCATGACGTGAAGTATGTCCATACACAAGTTCTCTAAGGGATTTGTTGTATTCCGCAACTGTAGACCAAGATCTAGACATAATTGGGCTCAAAAGCTAAGTAACTATGTTACAAAGCCCAAAATTTGGTTTTTAATGGATTTGGATTTTTGGGAAAAATTTGGTTTTTATGGGTAACATTTGGTTTTGTCGGGTTTGAAAAAGAAATTTGGTTTTTAATGGGTTTTAGAAAATTTGGACTTAATGGGAAAAGAAAACACTTTGGTTTATTGGGTTTTGAAAACTTTGGTTTTACGGGATAAAAGGCCAAGCCCGCTGTTGGGTTTTGGAAAAATTGTTGTGAAACAGAGCCCAACTTTCGGCCTAGAGTTTGAGTACACGGCCCACTAACGACTTCAGCAAGCCCAGAAACTAACGAATCCCAGCTGAGTTGGTAGGTTCAGTTAAACTTGTTTAGGTTGTTTGTTGGGTTTTTGAAACCCAAAATTTTGATAGGGACAATCCCACAGTTAAGCTCAAATACAAACCCAAAAGTTAACTTAAATTACAAGCCCAACAAAAAAATGGAAAAAATTATTACAAGCCCACAAATTAAAAATGGAAGCCCACATGTTGGGTTCTCTTAATGGGTTTAGGCTTACTTGCTTAAGCACAACCCAGCTTCTCTGTTTTTAGTTGCACAACCCAGTTGGGCCTTGTTCTTTTCCTTAGCTTGTGTAGCCCAGTTGTGTTTTGATCTAGCTACATCAGCAGCAGACAACAACACCAGATCAACTCAGCAACAGCAACAGGCTTGGCCTGGCAGGAAACAACAGCATCACCAGGTCAGTTTGTGGCTCTCACAGCAAGGTCACAGCAACAACAGCAGGGGCAACAACTTCAGCAACAACAGCTGTTGGCAGCAGCACCACAGGCAGCAGCAGGTAAAGCAGCAACAGGTCCTTGACAAGCAACATGTCAGTTGGAGAAGGCACCTGTTACTCAACAGAGTTATCAGTTAAGAGCAAGCTACAAAGAACAGGAAAATTATACTAGATGCTATACTAAATGCTCATGCAGGAATGCAATGCAAAGATGAATATGCAAGTTATGATGCTGGAATGTAAGCAAGAAAACAACTTCAACACAGCACCAGTCCCCGGCAGCGGCGCCAAAAACTTGGTAGGCTTTTAAGAGTGTAAAATAAGAGCAAGAAAGAAGCCTACTTGTTATACCTGCAAGTGCACAGGGTCTGTTGTAGTAGATGTGTGCAAGTCAGGGTCGAACCACAGAGACTAGGTGTGTGTGATTGAAGGTTTCCTAGCTAAGCTAGATCTCTAAGTGTAGCAGTGGCAGTGAGATAATGAAACAAAGGCAATGAGCCTAAGGCACTGAAGTGACAACAAAGAAGTAAAGGGAATCAAATAAAAACAAGAAACAGTAAAGGAAAGAGGGATTTTGGGTGAAGACTAGGGATTAGATTCCACCATTTCACCTAGACTAAGTTATCCTAGTTCCACATAAATCTTGTCCCTTGTATAGTTATCTGTCAGCTTCTTGGCTCAACTGACTAACTAGATGGCAGTGGAGGTTCTATACCTGCTGCTCATCAAAGGGTTGGGTTAGAAAGGAAGCTAAAGGAACTAAGATAATTCTAATCCTAGTAGTAGTTGGGGCTCTCACACTGCAACTACCCACAGAGAAGCCACTTAGGTGTTTTAACAACCTAAAGGATGTTCTAATCACAACTAAAGTATTCATCCTAAGTACTAATTGTCTGATTTAGAGTACAACTAGTCAGAGGATTCATAACAGACAATTAAGCATGAGCTGTAGCACAATCACATGGTGGTGTTCTAACTACAATGCGTACATGATATGCACTGTGAGAGTAAAATGTAAAGTGCTTTGATTAAGACTATCCTAAACATTTCAAGCACAACAAGAATTATGTTTATAACTGAATGAAACTTAGCAATGGCTCAAAGGGTTTCCTCATCACCCTAGTTAAGAGCTTAGAACATGGAAATTACACTTGAAACAACATTGCATTCAAACAAAACATGAACTGAAGATAACACAGTTGAGGAACTGGATAGTCCAGTCCTCTTGGGTGAAGCTCTGGCTAACCCAGCCATGGTTTCTACAACACCCATAACATCAATTTATAGTTTTTACAAAACCCTAAATTTCTACAAACCCTAATTTGAAAATCCCTAAATTTTTGAATTGAAAAATACCCACTGATTTTGATCTGATTTTGTCTCTGACCCAGGTTTTCTTCTTGTCTTCTGCTTCATCTGATGCGCTTCTTGTCGTCTCTGAAATACTAGCTCGAGATGTTTTACAAATCCCACACCCTAGGGTTCAGAGAAAGAGGTGCGAGTTTTGTAAAATGTCTAGGCTAGTAGAGGGATGGGTTTTGGGGGAAGGACTGAGCTGATGGAGGTGGTGGCAGTGATAGAAATGGTTGCGGCAGAGGAGACAGTGGATGAGGTGGTGTTGCAGACGAGAAGAGAGTTTTGCAGAGAATTTGGGAAGAAGAGAGGGGAAGAGATCGATGGAAATGGGATTAGGGTTCGTTTGGTTGAGGGTGTAGGTTTCTGATGCTAGGGTGTGAGGCGGGTGTATCAAAGGTTGATGTTCAGCAAAGCGAAAGCGTAGGATGAAAAGGTGATGGAATGATCCAACGGCGCGATAGGAGCGACCGTTGGATGATGAGATACAACAAAACTGACGGCTTCAGATGGAGTTAGGTACTATAGTGTTTGACAAGAGCTTCGGAGTTTGATGCACAATGATGAGGCGACCGTTGGATGATGAGATGGATCCAATCTGACGGCTCTCATGGAAATGGGTATGGATAATGGAAATGGATTTGGGTAAGGGTTTTGGGTATGCCAAGCCCATATCTTCTTTAAGAACAATTCTTCCTCTTCAAGCCCACTTCTAGTTGATCCGGCTCTTGCAAACATCATTCTTCGCTTCCTCATAGCGGGAGTCTTTGCCGTTCCTTTGCTCTTTTCGCTCCGTGAGATAACCAGGCTTTATTTAGTACCTAAAAATGCAAAATTAATTAAGAAAAGTATTTATTCTTGAAAACAACGAAAACACAGAATATGGGATAAAATGTAGAATTAATGCACAAAATATGAGTTAAATGCCAAGAAAAATATATAGAAATATGCACATTTTAGCACTCACCAAAAGGAGACAGATGTCCCGATAAACCCATGTGAAGGTAGCGAAAGAAGGGGAAAAACTTTATGAAAAAGGGTCGTGGCGAAGTATAAAGAACCTCTGTGAGAACGTCATGAAGTAAAATGAGTTGTGCCCTATTAGGGTTAGCTGACCTATAAATAGAGGTCCTTGGGCAATGAATAGGGGATCGG
Source organism: Papaver somniferum (assembly GCF_003573695.1). Lineage (NCBI taxonomy): Eukaryota > Viridiplantae > Streptophyta > Magnoliopsida > Ranunculales > Papaveraceae > Papaver > Papaver somniferum. Next base: position 34,260,907 of record NC_039361.1, on the reverse strand, counting down.
ATTTTGGAGAAAGGGAGAGCTTAGCTTAGAGAGTGAGACTAGGGTTTTCTTGTATTCAAGAACTTGTATTTGTTTCGTTGATTAATTCATCAATAAAGATTTTCTAGTTTATACTACTTAATATGTCCTAGATCTTGGTTACTTTCATTTTGGGTGTACTACTGGATTTCCAGTAGTTACATTTTGGCGTCCAGAAACAGGGAACTTATATTGGGGATTCATCCTCGTCTAAGAGTTTGAGAGAAAGTAAAACCATTTTGAGATCGTAATAGATTGAGATCCAGGCGAGTTGATTTGTGCATAAAGTTCCGTAGATTTGACAACTTATTCGTGTCTGAGATCTAAGATCCGGAAGAGAAAGTTGGTGAGGCGGCATGCGGAAAATCAGATTCAATAAGGATCGAACGATGGAAGGAAAAGTAAGACAAGCGAAACCCCTAACGGTGGTGAGAAGGAGCAAGCGGTTGGAGGCCCGGAAGGAAGGAGAGAAAGGAGAGGCGTCTATAGCAGACGAAAGACGAGAAGTCATAAGGCAACGAAAAGGCGAGCCGAACGTAGAAGATGATTCCATGATGGAACCTGTTTGAACCGTGAAAGCCGGGGATATTACGGAAGGGAAAACGAATCGAAAAGAGGTGGATAAGAACGCTGGTAATAAGGACATGATACCGAAAGAACCAAGTAAGACACTCCATCGAGAGAAGAGGCGAGTAAATCACCAGTCGGGAAAGGAAAGTAGGAACGGAAAAACGAGGCAGTCAGGCGAAACGAGAAGAATGCAAACATGGCAGCAAAATTAAGGTAGGAATCTCGCAAGAAGAGGACGCTAATTCGGAAGCGATAATAGCTTCGTCTCGGAAAAGGACCCTATATCGGGAGGAAAGTACTTATGAAGATTACGAGGAAGAGGTCGAACGAGGAATGCAGAAAAGAAGGCTGCTGGAAGGATATGACCGGGAAAGAGACCTAAGGAGGCTGCTAGTGGAGGCGAGAGATGAAAATCATAAGCTAAGATACGAAGAAGAAAGGAGGCGCGAGGATGAAAGCAAATGCAAGGGGCGAGAAAGAGACATTGACGAATCAGTAAGAGGGATTATGGACCACGAAATCTTACATGAGCTACGAAGATTGAGAACTCAGATGGGGAATTCGCAAAAGCAAGATAGGTCGCAATGAATGGAGGAGAAAGTCATGTTGACCGCTAAGATTCATGCAGGGATGAAGGAAACGTCGGTAGGAGAGCTGAGGTGGGTTGACCGAAAGAAGGAAAAGTCATTGCAAAAGGATCGAAATCCGCAAAGTGATAAAGCCGAAGGACACCAGCCGAAGAACATAAAGCCAACGAAGCAGGGATTAAACGCATGGACAGAGTTAGAGCTCCCAAAGCTTAACGCAACCGTGGAAAGGATATGGGAGGAAGTGATACTGACTGAGGAAATCCCGACGCCACCAAATTTGGTAAGAGAACTAGCTCCTAGGAATAAGAGTCACGAGTTCTGCAGATATCATAGTTTTCACGGACATCATACAAACAACTGCAGGAGCGTCAGGAAGATCTTACTTCACCTCATGGAACAAGGAAAACTCGCACATTACGTAGAGGACCGGGAATTACCACCACTGCCACGGGATTATTATTATAGGGACCTGACAGAGCAGCACCAAGTCAAAGCAAACCAGGGAGGGAAGTCGTTTGGCTGCAATTTGTAGCACATTCGAAGGAAGATTTCCCCAACTTACAGGATAACTGATGAGTGCTAAAAAGTGCATATTTCTATATATTTTTCTTGGCATTTAACTCATCTTTTGTGCATTAATTCTACATTTCATCTTATATTCTGTATTTTCATTGTTTTCAAAAATAAATATTTTTATTAATTAATTTTGTATTTTTAGGTTCTAAATAAAGTTTGGATGGAATTACGGAGCGAAAAGAGCAGAAAAGTGGTGGAAGCCGATAGGAATCACGCAAGGAAGCCCTCGAATGTTGTGCACAAGACCAAAAGGCTAGAAATGGGCTTAACAAGGAAGAATTGTTCTTAAAGAAGATATGGGATTGGCATACCTAAGGCCCAAAACCCCTACCCAAACCCATTTCCAATATCCATACCCGTCTCCTTCGTCAGCCGTCAGATTGGATCACATCTGAATCCAATGGTCGCAGCATCGCCAATACATCAAATTCTGAAGCTCCTGTCTAACACTACAACACCTAACTCCATCTTGAGCCGTCAGTTTCGTTGTATCAGGCATCCGACGGTCGATACCAGCCTCTTCACTTGTAGTCATTAGATCAATCTATCATTTCCGCATCCCACGGCTCAGCTTCGCGAATCATCGAGACTTGATGCAACCGCTCAACACCCAAACACCTATACCCGCAGAACCAAACACACCCCTATCCCTAATTCCATCGACTCCACCTCCATCTTCTCCACTCCGTCTGCAACAGACTCACCTTCACCACCAACTCCGCCAACTCCACTGCCTCAACCACCACAATCAACCACCAAAAGCCATCATGGCTATCCCTCACCGAAACCCATCATTCCCCTAAACTTCTAGCCATCTATTCTCTCGATTTCTTCCCTGATTTCTCTCTGAAACCCTAGGTAAGAAATCAATAGAATAGGTCGAGTTAAAAACGCAATTGGAAGGCATGGAGAGGAGCAGGAGAGTCAGAGAAGAAATGGGTCGACCTTCTTGAGTGATTTGTCACGTCAAATTAGGTAAAGTCGAACCCTAATTTCAACTGTGTAATTTGGGGATTTGGGTATTTTCTCTGTAAACCCTAATTGATTAATTTGGGTATAAATATGGGTTGTGGATGTTGTGTTGAAGATATGCCTGGGCTAGCCAGTGCTTCACCCAAGAGGACTGGAATAGCCAGTGCCTCAAGGGTTAGTTCTTAGTTTAAATTATTTTGTAAATTTCAATTGTATTTGTCCCATCCATGCTCTGATCTTGTTGTGCTTGAACTGTCTAGGATTGAATATACTTTTAGGTTGTTAAAACACTAAGCAAGATTCTCTGCGGGTAGTTGCAGTGTGAGAGCCCCAACTACTACTAGGATTAGATTCATATTAGTGTTCTTAGTAATCTTTCTAGACCAACCCTTAGATGAACAGCCGGCTTTGAACCGCAATTGTCATCTAGTTAATCAGTGAGCCTAGAAGCTCACTGATAACTAACAAGGGATAAGAACATAGTTGGAGGACTTAGCTTAGGTGAAGAGGGGAATTCAAGCCCTAGTTTCCAAAACTCACTTTCATCCACAAATCCATAACTGTTTAGTTTGTTCAATATTTGCTGTTTCATGTCCTGTTAGTGTCTTGTTTAATTCTGTTAGTTTTCATATCCTTGTTTAGTTAGTTCACTGCTTAGAGAATTAGCTTAGGAAACTTCAACTTACACACACAAGTCTCTGTGGATCGACTCGCACTTGCACACACTACATCACGACACCGTGCACTTGCGGTTATAACATGTAGGCTTCTTATTCTCTTATTTTACACACATTCCCAAGCCTACCAAGTTTTTGGCGCCGTTGCCGGGGACTGGTGCTGTGTAGTTGAAAAAAAAAATTGTGCTCTTGCTTTTCTGTTTTCAAATTTAGCTGTAATTTAGTTTAGTTTAGTATAACTGTTTGTATCTTAGTGTAACTGTTTTAGCTGTAACTTAACTTAGCTATATTAGTGTAACTGTCTTTACCTGTAACTTAGCTGTAACTTTAGCATGTAACTGTAGTTCTGCATCTCCTGCATCTGCATACCTGCATCATCTGCATTTTAGCTGTAACTTAGTCCTGCATTCATCTTGAATTTGCATCTGTGTCTGCCATCATAACTTGCATTCCTGCATCCTTGATCTGCAGCCTTACTGCATCTGTAGCATTGCCCTGTGGCTTTGCTCATTGCACCTGTAGCCTAGCACCTGTAGCCTCATAAACCATGCATCTACAGCTGCAAACTGCACTGCTTTATGCAGTTTTCCATTTTTCCCTGCCTTTTCTGTGTACTGATCACACACAACGAGTGTCAGGTAGTTGGTGTTGCTGCTTACTGTCTGCTGTGTTGATGCTGAGGTGCTAAGCTGAGTTTGTGCTGCTGTTGTAGTTGGTGCTTCTGTTGTTGCCTACTTCTGCTGTTGTGTTACTGTTACCTGCTGAACTTTTTCTACAACCATCCTCTGGTGCTACTGCTGTTTTCCTCTTCTGCTGCTGGTGCTGCTATGCTGCTGCTGCTCTGTGCTGCTGGAAAAGAACCAAGCCCAACTGGGCTGTGCAACTGCAATTACTGAGTAGCTGGGTTGTGCTAACTAGTAAGCCTAAACCCATCAGTAAACCCAATTTTTGGGCTTGTAATTTTAAGACTGAATGCTGGGCTTGTAGTTTAACTAAACTGTGGGCCTGTATTTAAGCTGAAATGTGGGCTTATTTTGTTTCTGAACTGTGGGTTTCAACCCTGAAATTTGAATTTCTGAACTCTGGGCTTGACCCAAATTAAAATTGGAAAAACAATTTTTAAGCCCAACTGGGGCTCGAATTTTGGCTATTCTGTTAGCCTAAAACCAAACTAAAACTGAACTTCTGGGCTCCTGAACCCAAACAGTTGGACCTCTTATTTTTCAAAACCTTTTGCTGGGCTCAATTCAAACTAATTCGTTGGGCTTCACTTCACACAAGTTGTGCGATGTGCATTCTTCGACCAATGTGGGCTTGCTCCCGATTTTAAAACCAAATTTTTCTTTTCAGAACCCATTAAAAACCAAATGTTTTTCTCCCATAAAAACCAAAGTTTTCCAAATGTTTCCCTAAAAACCAATTTTTTTTTCCCATCAAAACCAAATGTCTTCCGACAAAATCAAATTTTTCCCAAAAAGTCCAATCCCATTAAAAACCAAATTTTCTTGTATAGAATCTAGTAGATAGTTTCTTAGTTAAATCTTTTGTTTCTTTTGTACATATTTTGCTAATCCAATGTGACTCTTAACTGAAATATGTTGGATTTTTGCCTTGAATAACGGAGTTCTAATTTTGCTTTCGCCGTCAAATCGGGTATTCTCTTCCCTTTTTCTCTACTCAGCATAATCCTCTTCGTATGTTATAATTCTTTTCACATTTTTAAACATTGAGGACAATGTTTAGTTTAGGTTTGGGGGTATGGTATAAATACCACGATCACATGCTATAAGCGAAAAACATAACTCTTTCTTTTTAAAAAAATCAAAAAAAAAAGATTAAAAAATTGAAAAAAACATAAAAATGGAGCTCATTTACCTTGAAATGTTGACTCTTGTGCATGTATGTAAGCATAAGGATTCTTAGTCTAGATATTTAGGCACCCTGATTCTAGCACAATTCACATAGTGATAAGAAACTTGCACGTGCACGATCTACCAATACATGTATAGCCTCATCCTTGAGGTGTTCTATCGAAAGTCACGATTGCCAATCACTTTAGAATACTGAACGAAACTTGACTAGCTTGTTCTTTGGTTGGTTTGGATAGAAGGTGGAGGTTACATTAAGAAAAACAACCATCGAATTTAACTGGGTGCATCAAAAAGGGCTACCTCTTGCTAAGAGTCATGTAATTTTTTGTTTCCTTTTGTATATGTATCAAAAGTGTTACCATGTTAAAAAAAATGATGTATATTCAGAAAAAAGAAAAAATGTCAGAAAAAAAAAATACAAAAAAATTAAGTATTTATCAAATTCCATTTGTGTCATGTAAAGAAAATAGTTCTCTCTTGTCCAAATATAAAAGAGAGTAGTCAATGTAAATAAGAGTCATTTTTTGTTTTAGTAAGCAAGGAAGGGTGTACGCCATTGATGTACAACTCGAGAAATTGTGAAATACCTCCAACTCATTCACAATTCTCGTAAAGTCCGGACAACTAGCTAGATTTCGACCTCGGTTCTTATCCTGAGAAACTATCTCTTGGTGATTAGTAGTCATAACATCCGATCTTTCGTTACACATGTGTAGATATACTTTACACTCTTATCACATGTCTTTAGTTGTTATCAGTGCTAGGATTGTGCCTTTGACAGCTAGATTGACATATCCATTTTGCTGTGAGCTTAAACTGTCTTGCACATGTCACAATTGATGGAATCTGAGCTTATATTTTGTCCTAGAACTTTGTAGGTACGTTCTAAGCAAACCTTCACGAGACTTCACTCGTCCACTAGGGACACTTAGTGGTTTAAAAGGATTATTGCATTCGCTAAATGCAATCGAGAGACCAGCGACAGTGGTATAGGTAGGATTTCCTTAGTTTTGTCAAGTAAAATTCAGGTTTGGGGGTACTTGATGAGTGCTAAAAGTGCATATTTCTATATATTTTTCTTGGCATTTAACTCATCTTTTGTGCATTAATTCTACATTTCATCCCATATTCTGTATTTTCATTGTTTTCAAGAATAAATATTTTTATTAATTAATTTTGTATTTTTAGGTTCTAAATAAAGTTTGGATGGAATTACGGAGCGAAAAGAGCAGAAAAGTGGTGGAAGCCGATAGGAATCACGCAAGGAAGCCCTCGAATGTTGTGCACAAGACCAAAAGGCTAGAAATGGGCTTAACAAGGAAGAATTGTTCTTAAAGAAGATATGGGCTTGGCATACCCAAGGCCCAAAACCCTTACCCAAACCCATTTCCAATATCCATACCCGTCTCCTTCGTCAGCCGTCAGATTGGATCACATCTGAATCCAATGGTCGCAGCATCGCCAGTACATCAAAGTCTGAAGCTCCTGTCTAACACTACAACACCTGAGCCGTCAGTTTTGTTGTATCAGGCATCCGACGGTCGATACCAACCTCTTCACTTGTAGCCGTTAGATCAATCTATCATTTCCGCATCCCACGGCTCAGCTTCGCGAATCATCGATACTTGATGCAACCGCTCAACACCCAAACACCTATACCCGCAGAACCAAACACACCCCTATCCCTAATTCCATCAACTCCACCTCCATCTTCTCCACTCCGTCTGCAACAGCCTCACCTTCACCACCAACTCCGCCAACTCCACTGCCTCAACCACCACAATCAACCACCAAAAGCCATCATGGCTATCCCTCACCGAAACCCATCATTCCCCTAAACTTCTATCCATCTATTCTCTCGATTTCTTCCATGATTTATCTCTGAAACCCTAGGTAAGAAATCAATAGAATATGTCGAGTTAGAAACGCAATTGGAAGGCATGGAGAGGAGCAGGAGAGTCAGAGAAGAAATGGGTCGACCTTCTTGAGTGATTTGTCACGTCAAATTAGGTAAAGTCGAACCCTAATTTCAACTGTGTAATTTGGGGATTTGGGGATTTTCTCTGTAAACCCTAATTGATTAATTTGGGTATAAATATGGGTTGTGGGTGTTGTATTGAAGATATGCCTGGGCTAGCCAGTGCTTCACCCAAGAGGACTGGAATAGCCAGTGCCTCAAGGGTTAGTTCTTAGTTTAAATTATTTTGTAAATTTCAATTGTATTTGTCCCATCCATGCTCTGATCTTGTTGTGCTTGAACTGTCTAGGATTGAATATCCTTTTAGGTTGTTAAGACACTAAGCAAGCTTCTCTGCGGGTAGTTGCAGTGTGAGAGCCCAAACTAATACTAGGATTAGATTCATCTTAGTGTTCTTAGTAATCTTTCTAGACCAACCCTTAGATGAACAGCCGGCTTTGAACCACAACTGTCATCTAGTTAATCAGTGAGCCTAGAAGCTCACTGATAACTAACAAGGGATAAGAACATAGTTGGAGGACTTAGCTTAGGTGAAGAGGGTAATTCAATCCTTAGTTTCCAAAACTCACTTTCATCCAAAAATCCATCACTGTTTAGTTTGTTCAATATTTGCTGTTTCATGTCCTGTTAGTGTCTTGTTTAATTCTGTTAGTTTTCATATCCTTGTTTAGTTAGTTCACTGCTTAGAGAATTAGCTTAGGAAACTTCAACTCACACCCTAGTCCCTGTGGATTCGACCCGTATTTGCACAAGCTACAATCGACACCGTGCACTTGCGGTTAACAAGTAGGCTTCCTCTTTGCTCTTATTTTCTTACATCCTTAAAAGCCTACCAATAACGTTCTCTCAAGTATATACAAGGTGGACTATGAAGGGAACGAGATACTGTCGGTGGAAAAGAAATATCCGCTAGGGGAATGGCAACAAAAAGACATATCATTTTAAGCACATGATGCACCAGAAGGAGGAATTCAACATATGGATTCATTGGTCATCACCTTAAACATTTGTAAACACTCGTTAGGACAAGAAAACCTACAAAGTAAAGGAAGAGAGTGGGATGTGGACAAGGTCTTGGTAGACATGGGGAGTTCAGTAGATGTCCTCTTCTATCATGCGTTCAAAGCCATGGGGTACGAGGATTCTGACATGATACCTTCGACATATACACTATACGGATTCAATGGGGTGGCGACGAAACCAAAAGGCGAGATACGTGTGAGGTACTTCGTAGGAGAATTAGAGACAACAATTACCGTTTGCGTGGTGGACGTGGAGTCACCTATAATGCTCTCATGGGAAGACCGTGGATCCATGGGATAAAAGGAGTCGCATCAACTTACCATCAATTGTTGCGATTTCCCATGCCCAGTGGGATTGGAGAAATACGTGGAAATAGCGTGGACGCGGAGGAATGCAACAAGAAGGACATTGAGAATTACGAAGGGAGATTGAAAAGGAAGAAGAAACAAAATAGGAAAATACTTGAGTCGAAAAAGGAGGAAGAGCTAAGGGTATACATGGCAAGAGCTAAAGAAGGGTGGGCAATACCCAGCGAGATACCCGAAGAGGAGGGAAAGCCTGCGAAACCAGTAAAGAAACCAACTCCACTAGGAGAACCAGTCTTGAACTTTTCCGCGGTGGAACCAACAAAGGATATAAACTTGGGGAGTGACGATGAACCCAAGATCCTAAAAATTGGGACGAAAATGGAATAAGAAGAAGAAGCGAGGTTAGTGGAATTGCTAAAAGAATATGGTGACATATTTGTGTGGAGCATGGATGAGATGCCGGGAATTGATCCACGAGTGGCGTGTCATATACTGGAGATAGACCCGACAATCAAGCCGATAAGACAACGAATAAGGAATATCGCAACGACTTATCATGAGCAAATTGATAAGGAACTTCGGAAGATGATGGATGCAGGAATCATAAGGCCAGCGAAGTATCCATATTGGATTGCGAACATGGTAATCATTCCCAAAAAGAACAATGGTATAAGAATATGTATTGATTTTAGCGACCTGAATACCGCATGCCCCAAAGATAGCTTTCCCTTGCCAAACATCCCACAGATGGTAGAATCGGCATCTGGATACAAAAGGTTGTCGTCCATGGATGGATACTGCGGATACAATCAAATACCGTTGTCCGAGGAAGACCAGGAACACACAACTTTCTTTGCTCCCAGAAGGCTATATTGTTACACAAGAATGCCATTTGGACTAAAAAACGCAGGAGCAACTTACCAACAGATGGTGGAGAAAATATTCGCAAAATGGGTACACACGAAGTTGAAAGTTTGTGTAGATGACGTGCTTGTTAAAACAAAGGATTCAGGGGACCATGTGGAAGATTTGAGAGAAATCTTCATACATATGAGGAAATACAAAATGAAGGTAAATCCAATAAAATGCATCTTTGGGGTCGAATCGGGAAGTTCTTGGGCCACATAGTTTCGCAAAAAGTAATAGAAGTTGATCCAGCAAAGGTCCAAGCCATATTAGAAATTCCCTCACCCGCCACCATCAAGGATGTGCAGAAATTAAACGGACAGTTGGCAGCATTGGGAAGGTTTATCTCACGGTCATCGGATAAATGTAAACACTTCTTTGACATTTTGAAGAAGGGGGAAAAGTTTGCATGGAATCAAGAGTGTGAAGAGGCGTTAAAGGGCATAAAGGAGCACCTGATTAAATTGTCAATCTTACAGAAACCAGAACTCGGGGAGGAGTTGTTGCTTTGTCTTGTGGCAACATCAAATGCCCTTAGTGCAGTTCTACTTCGGAACGACGAGGGGGTAGAAAAGCCAATCTTTTACGTTAGCAAAACCTTCAACTCCGCGGAGAGGAATTACCCAAAAATTGAAAAATTGATACTGACGTTGTTTTATACATCACAAAAGTTACAGACTTATTTCCAAACCCACAAGATTAAAGTCCTTACAAGAATCCCCATAGAATCAGTCTTGAAGAATTCGAAGAGAGTCGGAAGAGTAGAGAGATGAAATACCCAGATTGATCAGTTTGGGCTAAAGCATGAAGTACAAACTTCTACGAAGTCACACATAATCGCAGATTTTCTCGCCGAATTTCCCTTGGAAGAAGACGAGGGCATAGGGGAAATGATGGATGTAGACGAAAGTCGGCCAGACCCTAAGGATTTACTACAGGAGAGTCATCCCAGGAGGTGGGAAATATTCGTCGACAGAGCCTCAAACAGTTGTGGAGGAGGTGTAGGATAGTATTCACTTCGCCCACAGGGACCAGGATAGTGTTCTGCTTTCGGCTGTAGTACAAAGCAACAAATAACGAGACTGAGTACGAAGCAGTAATACAAGCTTTAAGGATTGCGATAGAAATGGGGTTAGACGAAGTACGAATTACCAGTGACTCGCAGCTAGTGGTTCGTCAAATCGAAGGAAGATATAATGCAGTTGATCCGGTTATGCAAAGGTACCAACAACTTGTGAAAGAACATTCAATGTATACAAAGCATTATTTGGAGAAACATAGGCCGAGACAATAACATACATGCAGACGCCCTTTCTTTTATAGCCTCAATGATTGAGGATCCAAAAATCGGGCATATGATGATTGAGCAGTTAATGCAACCCTCAGTAAGAAGAGAGGAAAGGGAGCCCAAGGTGATGATCATAGAAGAAGGGGATATGGAAATAAGAAATGATGATTGGAGAGCCACCATATATAACTATTTGATGAAAGAAGATCTCCCGCGAGATACACAAGAGGCAAATAAAATTAAAAGTAAGTCCACTAATTACGAGGTGCGCGAAGGAATCTTGTACATGAGATCGTACTTAGGTCCGACGATGAGATGCTTGTCGCGGAAAGAGGGGATACAAATCATGAAATCAATTCACTATGGGGACACTGGTAACCATAGCGGAACCAAGTCACTAGCTCTCAAAACCAAGACACAAGGGTACTTTTTTCCATACATGCACAAAGACGTGAAAGATATCTCCACGAGGTGTGAAACATGCCAGAGATTTGGGAAAAGGATACATGATCCATCCACGATCTTAAACTCTGTGTTGAGTGTATGTCCCTTCGCCATGTGGGGAATAGATATCGTAGGACCATTTATAACCGGAGCAAAGGAGGTATCTGATAGTAGTGACAGATTATTTCACGAAATGGGTGGAGGCCAAAGCCTTGCAGCACACGCGAGATGGCGACGTGTATGATTTCGTTCTTGAGCACATTATTTGTAGATTTGGGATACCAGTATTGATCGTTTCGGACAATGGGAAGCAATTCAAAGTAGAGAACGTAAGAATGTTATTCAACGCATTTAAGATTTTATCCGGGAAGTCGACTTCGTTATACCCGCAGAGCAACAGGCAAGCGGAGGATACAAACAAGACACTAGCAACCACATTGAAGAAAAAGCTGGAAGGTCATCATAAGGGATGATGTGAACAGATCCCAAATGTGTTATGGTCATATAGAACCACTAGGCGAGATGCAACGGGAATGTCACCCTTTTGTTTGACATATGGAGCTGAGGCGGTGCTGCCTGCCGAATTCATCCTTCCAACCACGAGAAGAGAAGCATGTGAGAAAGGGCTAAACTCGGATTTGATCCTAGCAAAGTTAGACGACCTTGAGGAAAACATAGAAATTGCGCTACAACATATGACAAATTACCATCAGAGACTGTCAAGGGAGTATAACAAAAGGGTAAAACCCCGAAGTTTCATACCCGGAGAGCTTGTGCTACGAGAAATACCCCCATATCAAAGGGGATCAGGAGGAAAGCTAGAGCCTACGTGGGAAGGCCCTTATATCGTGAAAAGGGTAGTTGGCAATGGGGCGTACGAGTTGGCGGATTGCGAAGGAAAGGACAACGACGAAGAGGGGAAGATAATATATGGCGAGGTCGAAACGCAAGATCGGAAACTAGATCATCTCTGGAATCCTGTGTATATCAAGAAATATTACCCGTAAATGTAAGTTATGATGCTGAAAAGGCAATAAATGTGTAGTTGAATGGAGTTTATTAATAAAATATCTCTTCAACGACCAACTTATATATGAGCAAGATCTTTTAAATTAGCGAACAAAACTCACGAGATAACCAAAGAGAAATAATACCTCACATTAGGAGGCAAATAAAGCTCACGGAATAAACAGTTTCTAGGGGAACTTAAAACCTTCGATAGGAAGGCTGAGAATCCACGACATGCACCCTACTTCGCATGAAATTGCAAGAGGCAAGACCTAACGCATGTCGTGAACAACTCTCAGAGAGATAAGCTAGGGGAAATGATAAGACCTATCTGCTGAGGGTCCCTTTTATGATGGCCTTCAGTAAGGGGTGCAGAGATATGACCAAGGCGCCGACGTATTCGGTTGAGCTGCGGGTGCCTGGGACGTCTGGAGCGTTACCGGCCATGTCTGTATGGAAATTTTTGGCTACGATGCACTCGATCCCAAAGAAACCTCATTTAGGGTGTGACTTCGTAACCCCAAGCCATATCGGCGAAGGTGATAAGAAGTCGCGAAAAAAACTAAATGTCGTAATAACTGGATGGGAGGAGACCAACATGCATGTTAGGGTTAACCTCCTTGAAGGGGCAATCAGGGGGAATATAAAGGGATGGAACCCTCCAGATTAGGGAGTTGTGTGACCAAAAAAGACGGCAATGTCAGGGGGTTAATGTTCATGGGAACAGCTATGCCCATCGCATTGTCGCGGAGAAGAATAAAAATAAATGTTAAGACGAGGTAGATGGATTATTATTTGCAAGGATAATAAGCGCCTGATACTTCGTCGAATTAAGATCCTTCAAAAAGGATGAGGCATAATAAGACCATAACTAGGAGGCACAATAAGACCTCGTAGAGCCACAAGGAAAACACAAAGTGAAAATGAAATTTGACTCTGTCTTGATCAGCTAATGCTCAACAAGAACAAGAGGCAAGTATATACTTTTATATTTTATGTTCTTATTTAGCATTATCCTCACAAGATTCAGCGTCTCTCCAAAGTATATACTTGGTACAAAGGTCAATATTGAGAAGGCAAAGGCACGAGATGGAGGAAAGTACATTATTTATGAACAGGAGGTGAACATCGTAGGGGCAAAGGAATGAGGTAGAGGCAAATACAAAGGCGAGACAAAGGCAAGTACATTATTTACACATAAACAGGATATACAAACATTCTGCCCCCCAAGCTTGGGAGATCCCAGTCAAGATAAAGTTAAAAGGTTACAACATTAGCAAAATACAAAATCAAAGAAGGTCATGCATCCTTAATCATCATCATCTTCATGATTCTCGTCGGTTTCTGTATCCTCGTCGGTAGAAATTGGCTCATTGATATCAGAATCATCATCTTCACGATTCTCGTCGGTTTCTGTATCCTTGTCAGTAGGAGTCAGTTCATTAACGGTAGAAATCGGCTCCTTGACAGCGGGTTCAGGCTCATCATCAGAAAATACTTCAAGATCCAGAGAGACACGAGGAATGCCTTGAGAATCACAAAAATCGTTAAAGAGTCTAACCTTCCCGTTCTGAGCATTTCTGCGAAGTCGCTTCGTAATTAGGGTTGCATCCTTCACCATCTGATCAAGATCTTCTTACAGATATCGAACATCCTCTTGAAGAGCGGAGACCTTGTCAGAAAGATTGTTTTTATCGCAGGATAGGAGAGAGACTTGATCCTTAAACCCTTTCTCAGATCCTGAGAAGGTAAAGGAATCAAACAGGTAAGTAACTTTCGAGAATAAGGTGACGCCCAAATGGATAAGAAAGAGAACTCACGGCGAAGCTCATACAAAATTTTCCTCTCCTTCGCGAGTTGTTTCTCGAGTTGGAGGATATGAGCACTTGACTTCTTCATCAGTTCCCGAGACTCCCGAAGCTCCACGAGATGGGCCGTGCTACGATTTTGTTCCTAAAAGATGAAAGACACCCTTGAGAATTCCGCAAAGTATTACATGGTAAATTCAGGTCAACTTATAAAGCTCGCCAAGCCCATTATGGTGGAATGATGCTGCAGAGAGAGGTTCAAAGAGGCATTCAGAATAAAAAATTGGTCTTCGGCCAAGAAATCGTCAAAACTGAAGAAGACCAAGGACTCAGTAGCTGCAGATCTTAGGGAGGGATTTCCATGAGTTGCGACAAAAATCTCTCTTAAGAATTTCATGTCAGGAAGATACTCCGGATCCTCCGCTTCGTTAGCCTTCTGGCCGCCTTTAGACGAAGTGGGTTCAGTTGAAGGAGTAGCTAAGTTGCTAGACTGCTGATGACGAGGAGGATCAAGTTGATATATATTTAATGAGGAAGAAGAGACTTGGGTCAAGCCGTCTACATCCGAGGCATGACGACGACGCTGTGGGCGAGATGTGGGAGAACCGTCCTGAAATCCGCGAAGTTAAGGGACGATGCGAGGAAAAGAAAGCAAAGTTAAGAAAGAAAGAGATACCTGGGCAGTGGCAGAAGGAACCCCGGAACCTTGGCATTTCCTCAAATTCTTGGCAGGACCATCCGTTGCTTTAGGCTCACTCTCCTGAAAAATGAAAAGTTAGAAATTGACGAGGATAACAACCAAAAGAGGGGCCACGAGATACAAACCTGTGTTTGAACTAGTTTCCTAGAGCGGTTTTTTAGCATACTAGGAGGGGGAAGCAGATACTGAAACAGGGACAAAGACGTTAGGGAACGATATAAGTAAAAGGCATGGAATCCAAAGGAAAATCAGACTGACCTCGTTGGGCATCTTATTCCTGCGAAGTCGGCCAGGATCATATGTTGCGAGGTGGGCATGCTCAGGGAGAGGACCAGTACGAATGGTTCTGTTCTCGTCGAAAATCCACACCAGAGGACCCTCGGCTACCAAAGGAAACATCATCCAATCCTCGTCATTAGATAGACGAAGATACGTGTTTCGCTTCGTACCAGTAGGATCAACATCCAAAAGAAGGGCCTTAGACTGGTCAACCAAAGGTTTGCGAGAAAGCTTGACGCCCCACTCCTGATAGGCTCTAGTGGTCTTATCCTTGCCAACATAATTCGCAGAGAAAGAATCAATGTTATAATTTTCAGAAACGAAGTCTTGCACCAAGAGTGGAATCTGGGAAGGACCGCCATTAGACCTTTTGACGAATTGATTAGCAAGACGAATAGCGTTTCCACACAATTGATAAAGACCTCGCTGAAGCTTAACTAGGATTTCATAAAAAAGAGGGTTCTTTGGATCATACATGGGAAAAGAAAGGCCCGCTTTCAGTTGACCGACGGTGGTCAACATCTTTGTATAAGTCCAAGATCCCATCTGAACCCATCGATAATTTAGTTCCATGGATTTGGTTGCGGTAATTGTGGGAGAAACAATGGAATCAATCGTAGGAGATAGAGAAATGCCCAACTTCTCAAGGTCTACTTTAAATTCCTCATAAATCGTAGATGTAGTAGGATTGGGGACTTTCTTAGGAGCCATTGAAGGATAATGAAACAATACCTAAACTTACAGAAGGAAGAAAAGAGAAGAGAAGAGAAGAAGGTAAAGTTTAAAAGGTTTGAAAAGGTGGGGTATTTATATGGATGACTGGTCAAACCAGGCTACCCACGATCGAAGAATATGAACCGGTGATTAGAGGTTACACGAGGAAAGGGACCACGTGGAGAGCACTGATAAGGATGAGTAAAGGTTATTTAACTTCAGACAGTTCTTATTCCCCTCTCAACACGATCGAGCAGAATAAGAAAAGGCAAAATGTAGATACCAAAATACGAACCGCCACGTGGACGAAGGGAAGACACGAGAATCCTGCCGAAAGATCTTGTACCGTGCCCCGAAAGTCCTCATTGTGACTTGTCAAATCAAGTCAGAGTCACCATTATTGACTAATCGACGAAGTAAAAGTAATCTGCGAGATAATATCTCATGACGAAGTAATCCACTAGAAGAATATGAACTACGAAGGATCAGTGGAGTACCTTACAAGATACCAATCACGAAGTATAGATGGGGGAAATAAGCTAACTTAGCTAAAAAGATAATCTGCGAAGTAAGTAAATTATCGGGCAAGAAAGGAGACAGTTGTCCCGACAAACCCATGTGAAGGTAGCGAAAGAAGGGGAAAAACTTTATGAAAAAGGGTCGGGGCGAAGTATAAAGCACCTCCGCGAGAACGTCACGAAGTAATATGAGTTGTGCCCTATTAGGGTTAGCTGGCCTATAAATAGAGGTACTTGGGAAATGAATAGGGGATCGAATTTTGGAGAAATGGAGAGCTTAGCTTAGAGAGTGAGACTAGGGTTTCCTTGTATTCAAGAACTTGTATTTGTTTCTTTAATTAATTCATCAATAAAGATTTTCTAGTTTATACTACTTAATATGCCCTAGATCTTGGTTACTTTCCTTTTGGGTATACTACTGGATTTCCAGTAGTTACACCTCGTCTCTATCTCAGTCACAAAAAACTCTCTCTTCTTCTCTACATTCTCCTTAACCAATATGTTGAATTCTACACTTGAGCTGATCACTCTTGTTACTTCAAATTCTCATCTCAGCATTTTTCTTGTAAGTAACTTGATCAAAATTGTCCTTTTTTTTCAAATCAAGTGATGGTGGTGACAGTGATTCAACTTCGTTCGAACAAGAAACCGTGGTCCGCAAGGTCTCAAGCATTAACATACAAATAACGGATGATCAGAATAAGAATATTCCCGAGAAAGGAGTAAAAGAATCACCACCATCGTTGGAATTGGATGACCATACGGTCCATTCCAAGAGTCATTTGACAGGAGATGATTCACCTTGGTCGGATCAAAAATGCGTTGTTCACAAGGTTTAAATTTAGGAGTTGTTTGTCTAGCGTGAATGACTTATACAATATAGTGGTTAATGACAACCCTCAAGCAATAGTCCTTCTTCAGATTTATGGTTTTTCTTCTCCATTTCAATTTAATTTCAAGCACGGGGATCAAGGATTAAGTGAAGCTATCTATGAGAGGTGGTGGAAGATGACTAAAACCTTTCATTTCCGTGAGTTTGAGATAAGTTTGACCTCTCTGGATTTCTTTGAATCAGAGGAAGTAAGGCAATCCTAGAACTTCCCAATGACACACTCACGTCTGCAGATTATGCATCTATGGATGATAGGTATTTTCGGGGTGTGTTATATCATTTGCAAGTTAGAAAAACCCTTGGCTTGGATCATGGAATTTATGAATCAAAGACAAGTACGATACGTATCTCTCACCTGGCTAATTACGTAAATATAGGAAATCGGCGAAAAATAAATTCCGGTTAACAACACCGGGATTGCCGAGGAATTGACTAGAATGTTCTTGCTTTGGTGTATCAACGCTTTTTTGTTTGCAGACTGTAGTGGCAAAGTTGATAAACGTTGGTGTCTAGTGTTGGATAATTTGGATCAGGTTGGGACTTATGATTAGGGTACTCCCTCTTTGGGTAATTTGTACAAACGTCTCGGTGAGTGAAGTTCGTGCAAGAATTCAGATATGGATGGGATATGGATGATCTTAGAATTCTGACACTATTTTTATTTCCATAACTATCAGCCGGTGTTGAAGGAGAACTTAAGAAACGATCATCTAGATTGTCACCATGATATTTTTCTATTTACTGAGTCGAACCTTTGGGATAGGGGGAAGATAGATCTTCACAAATATTCAGTGATTGATGCTCGACGCCAGATTGACATGAGGATGGGTGGTGTGGTTATTTGGAACCCCTGGTTCAATGGTGTACACCAACACACAGAAGAACTTCAAATCGCACTTAAGATGTTTAAAAGGAGAATTGTTTTCAAGGATATAGTTAAGGGAACAAGAGTTTCTGCTTATCTGGATGAGAGATGTATGAGGCAGGTGCAAGGGGAAATAGTTATTCCATGCAACCCTCCTGGTTTGGATTCGGTAATTGAAGATGATGTGCTTGAGGTTGGTATTATGTCCCGAAAGATATGTATTCCCGGTTCTGTAAAAGTAAGAGCGTCAGAGCTTTAAAACAGAAACAACGCATGTGATGATCTCGGGGTGGGCCACACCGGTGTTCCTCGGAGTTTGATGCCTCAATGCCCACCTCCTACCATGTCATCTCAGTCATATACATATGGCCTAACCGGACAATCCATGACACAACTGCCACACATACAACGGGACATGCCTTTCTGCAAAAATTCTTTTGAAGATCTAGTTCCAGTCCCAAGGCCACCGACAAATCCATACGTTTTTTCAAATATCAATGCCACACTGGTTAGTCGTTTTATATTTTATTATCATTTGAATATTATCTCTTTGTAATTGCTGGTAACTAATGTATTTTTTGTTAATTATTTTTGTTATTTGCAGGAAGAGGTATCACACTTTGCCGGAGAGGCTTACTAGTGCCTCCAAGCTACCACACATCAAGTGTTTGATGAGTCCCATCGTCGTGAACTATATAACACCCCCCCAACCAACCAACACATCATTATTTCCAAATATCTGTTAGTATCTTCATCTCGAGTCTAGAAGAACATACATTTGTGAGCACTTATAATTAAGGTGGATCCTGACAGGAAACACAACATCGTCGTCAAACGTCAGGTAGGAGAATCCTCTACCCAACAAGAATATTAGATGTCGTTCGGTGTTGAAAGTAACGTTCAGGTGCAACCCCATATGAAAATGGCCCAAAACTCCCAAAACTCCAGTGATTTCTTAGGGTTGAGTTTAGGTGAAAGTTTTCAAGGTAGTCCCATGGCCCAATTTTGCAGTAACCATATGTGTGGTAAAAATGATCTATTTACTGATATAGATGAATCTACAAGATCAACAGTCAAGTTTGGAAACAATACTATTGTTCTAGTCATGGGAAAAGGAAGAATAGGTATCATACTTAAGAATGGTACAATAACTTACGTAATGGATGTATTTTATGTACCTGGTCTTCATCAAAACTTATTAAGTATGGGACAACTTTCAGAGAGATGTTATTCTATGAACATCTTTAATGGTATCTACACCATTCATGATCAAAGAAGAAAAATGATTACTAGAATGCAAATGACTAAGAACATATTATTTCCTTTGAATATTCATTTTTTATAGTACTTCAGGTGATTAAGATTCATGGTTATGGCACAAAAGATTTGGTCATGTGAATTTTAACAGTTTTCAAACCTTGGCAAAGAAAGAGATGGTGCCAGGCTTACCTTTTATTAAAATTACTGAAGCAAGGTGTGAAGATTGCATCTCTGGAAAACAGTATAGAGATCCTTTCCATATAGGAAAATTAAGCAAGTATAGCAGAAAAGGCAATAGAACTAGTTCATAGTGATTTATGTGGTCCCGTTGAAGCTTCCCGCGCTGGCAATAGATATTTCATCACCTCCATATATGATTTTAGTAAGAAGTCATGGGTATATTTATTAAAGGATAAGACTGAAGCATTTAATGCTTTCAAGAGTTTTAAGGGATATGCTGAGAATCAAAGTGGAGAGAAAATTAAATTATTACGAACTGATAGAGGAACAGAACATATTGTTGTAAACAGTTTCATGAACGATTGTGGTATTCAACATCAGCTAACTGCAAGATATACACCACAACAGAATCGTGTAGCTGAAAGGAAAAATAGAAGGGAAATTTAATGTTTGGTACCCGATAAATGTCCAACTCATTGCTTTGGTACCCAAAATTTGGAAAGTCTTCCAGTATAGAAATCCTAGCTGAAAGATTCAAGACAATGCTTCCAAAGATGATAACAGATAATGAAGGTGCAATCCTAAAAGACAAGCAAATTCTTGATGATATTCTAATGGCTGATGAAATGATAGACTCAAGATTGCAGAGTAAAACAACCTAGACTTTATGCAATTTAGACATTCAAATGGATTTTGAAACATCAGTATCTACGAATCTTAATTTCAACCGTTAAGGACCAGTGACTAGGTGGCTTGTCAAGTGGGTGGCCTTCCAACAGAAGATGCAACTTGGGTTGACGCAGAAGGCCCGCTACCCCGATTTCAACGCATGAGGTCAGTAGGGGGAGGCTTTGTTACACCCAACGCAACATTGCCCATTCAAGTAGCCCAATATCATTAGTCAAGCCCATATCATGTATGTGTATCATCCCACTGTATTTTTTCTTTAGTATTGCTATTGGTTGCAGAATATCCTTATGGTCACGTGCTGGTCTCGTGTCTATCAGCAAGTGTTGCCCTAAAAGATTGCAGGTTAGGAATGAGCATTGCGCCGTTTCAATGAAAAACAACTTTCCTTTTTTGTTATGTTATTTCAAAGGACTTAACACTTGGAGCTTTGAAGAGGTACTCAAGTGCTTGAACTTGAATGAGAAAGAAAGAGAAGCTCTCCGTAGGGAGGTCCCCCAGAACCCAAATGACATGGGATATGGCCTTTGAACGACCGATATTCAAAGGAATAGATGATCATTTTATACATCTCGAATTGTTTTTATTTTTTTTGTAGGAATGTAGAGTCTTATAAGAAGAACATATCATCAAACTATTACACTTAAATTCATCGTCGTTCGGATTTTGCGGAACAAACTACGCTAATCTTGTCCGATCTTGTCCATGGATCCTACCTCTATTTTAAATCTTATCTCACGCATATGTCTAATGAAAAATGTATGACTGAAACTATTCGAATAAATTACAATAGAAGTTAAGGAAATGATGCAACTTTTCCAATAAAAATATACACCAACTGTTACCTTTCACACTACTCTACTCGTTCTACGCTTTAATTTATTAATTTTCTAAAATTTCCTCTCAAAATACCAAACCAAAACAAAGGAGCTTCTTTGATACACTTCTTCTAAGTTTCTTCCGCAAACCAAACTCCTTTATAGTGACCATTTTGAACCTCGTCTCTATCATTTAATCCCAAACATCTTTCTCAATCACAACAAACCCTCTCTTCCTCTCTACATTCTCCTTAACCAATATGTTGGATTCTACATTTGAGCTCATCACTCTTGCTACTTCAAATTCTCATCTCAGCATCTTGTTTTTCAGTAATTTGATCATAATTGTCCTCCTTATTCATGGTTTTAAATCAAGTGATGGCGGTGACACTGATTCAACTTCGTCCGAACACGAAACCGTGGTCCGCAAGGTCTCAAGCATTAACATACAAATAACCGATGATGAGAATACGAAGATTCCCGGGAAAGGAGTAAAAGGATCACCACCATCGTTGGAATTGGATGACCATACGGTACATACCAAGAGCAATTTGACCGGAGATGATTCAACTTGGTCGGATCAGAAATGCGTTGTTCATAATGTCTCAAGCGTTAAAATAGAAATCACAGATGACAAACCCCAGAAACTAGGAAATGAAAATGTGCGAATTCTTGATGACCAGATTGATAATAGTGACCGCATTGATGCCAAAATCATTGACATTGATCGCGAAGATGAAGATGAAGATGAACTTAGAAGAAGAGCAGAGGAATTTATTGATAAGATCAATAAAAGATGGAAACAAGAGAAATTGGCTACATTAAGCAGCTCAAACAGATTATGTTCAGTAATTTGATTGATTTTATCATCCAAAAGTTTTTTTTTTGTTTATCTGAATTGTAGAATTAGGTGAGCTCAATGACTACTGACCGTATGTATAAAAGACATTTCATTGTATTGGAATCCAATCAAATCTTCGCCTTTTTGCCTCAATACAGTCAGTGTGCCTTGAAATTGAATTTGATATGTTAAAGCGACAAGATTGAAAATGGCAAACAAATAAAAAATCGATCGAAAGGTCCGGCTGGAAAACTAGTGAATCCGACCAAAAAAGATTGTGAGTTATTTTGACAGCAAATCTGATGATTGCAAACTGATACAGCAAGATCAATGCATAGATATATACATGTCCGAGTATCGAAAACTGCACGTGCCTTTTATATCGAATTCCATTATCTATGTCATCCATCCAGATAAGAAAGATATCCTTTGCATCAATGTGACCGCAAAAAACGTACTTGATCATGAACAAATTGGTAGGCCGGCATACTTGGGTAGTACACCGGGAAGTGGGCTCTTACCAACCAGAACCCTAGTTAGCAATTCGGGATTCGGCAAACGTACGGAACGGCAAACGTACGAGTATTATACGGTTTTGTAAAATTCAGATTCAGTCCAAAATTCGGTCAACGGGACGTGATTCGTCAGTACTTCGGAACGGCATACGTACGTGTATAATTCGATTTATAAATGTGAGTTCGGCTCTGAAAATTCGGTATCTATATATAACAAATAATTTGTATTTATAAGGTCATAGACTAATTTTTATGCATATGTGTGAGTTATTTAAAGAAAAAATAAACTTAATATGATGATATTAATAATATATACAACATTAGTTATCCAAGAGGACGTCGTATGGTGGTTTAGATGTTTGGTTAGTGAGTTTGAGATCTCTCACCTTCAAATCTCTTCAGTCGTTTTTGTTTCATTAAAATTACAACACGTCTAATATTCGGTCGTGTATGCTCGGAAGGCAGTAAAGCCCAAAAAATGGAGTCTTTGAAAAGTAAAAGCTAAAGAATTTATGGCGAATTAAGCGGACGTATCATTCGGAATACGTAAAATTCGTGAACGGTTCGCGAATAATCCGGGAATGCCACATAATACGCGACTTGGGTTCGGAGTTCTAAACGTACGCGAATAAGACGGTAAAATTCGTGATACGGAAAAATTCGCGAATGATTCGCGAATCATTCGCGAACTTACTAACTAGGACCAGAACAGTATTCTTTCCAACCGGCCGTTATATACAAGTATACAATGATGTCTTATAAAATCCTGCCAACTAATATTTGTTGGGAAAATTGGCACCCCGAGCACAGCGGAAATCAAGATCACAAAGGGCAATTGGTGATTTGAACCGAACATGGGAGAAATAATAAGAAAGAGACAGAAGATAAAGAAGAACACAACCACAACACAAGATATACGTGGTTCACCTTTACAGGTTACATCCACGGCCAACACCACCAAAAGAACTTCCATTAAATCAAAGACCATTACATGCTCTTTCCGCAACCCAAGACAAGACCAAAGAGTTAACAAGACATACAGGAGAACACCATCGAAGAAACCATAGGAACCAATTCTCTAACCATTCCTCGAACCTCCTCATGTCTTCTCTTTTACACCGTCTTCATAACTGCTAGTAACAGAGGAGAAACATGAAAACACTAGAAACTAGGTTTAGGGCAAAGCCCCAAACCCTAAACACTAGACCACCAAAATCCTCTCTCTATAAGTTTTTCTCCAACACCGATATTGACCTTTACGGGTAGCACACGACCCTCCCAAACAAAGAGACCAAAATCCTAAGCACAAAGATTTACCACTCTTCTAGGTTAAATGTCTAACAACCTACAATTCTAGTCATATTTATAGAGAACACAAACTTGGCCACCAAGTATTAGTCTCCTATTCGGAAACTACACTCTTTCCTAAGTTCTATCAAACCTAGATTAGGAAATCCACCTCAATGTGGAAGCGGACTTAAACTAGGAAACCCACGGTTTTCCTAACAATCTCCACCTCGGATCATACTATGAAGCATGAGACGATCACAAGAAATCACCTTCGTCTTCCACCAGAGTTATTCACCATCGCTATATACCCGTAGAATTACTTTTGAAGATCAAACCCGAACTTCCTTCTTCTTAGAACCATCTCTTCAATCAAAACACCATGACGTTGATAAAAGTTTTCAAACCATCTTCTACATGAAGAAACACTTGTGAAATTGACCACGTTTCACAAACATCTGTAGATGGTGGATTTTCGACAAAGGCTAAATTCGCAAACTCATAATTATACGAAGCTCTGATTCAGCAATCAGACGTGAGTATCGAGACACGGGTCTCTCATCGAATTCTCAACGGAGAGTACCTTCTCTCAAAGTACATGTGAATATGTAGTCTCACGACTGGACAACAGCATATCTCATGAATAATGAATACTTTCAGTGATTATTTATATATAGTATCACGAGATGGACGGCTCCTAGACAGCTTGCTCTGCTAGTTTAGAGCGATAACGTCTTCAGAAACAAACAATGAGTTTACCCTGACTATATAAAGGATATGACTTACCGAAAAGCTCGTATCAGGATAATTAATGCTCCTAGACAGCTTGCTCTGCTAGTATAGAGCCACAAAGTTAATTATTCCTAATTACAATCGCTCTTATTCCATGGTCGAATCCACGACTGGTCCCATGGAATGGCAATAACAATTGTTCTGATTCTATGATCGAATCCACGACTTGATCTCATAGAATAGCAATAACTATATTATCTCATTACTCCGATTTCATGATCGAATCCACAACTGGTCTCATAATTGGTAATAGATAAATCTTAATTACTCTGTTTCCATGGTCGAATCTACGATCCCATGGAATGGTAATGCTCACTTTATTATTCTGAATTCGTAGTCGAATCCTCAGCTGATCATATGAATTAATAATAAACATCTTATTACCCAGTTTTGTGGATTATTCTCCACTGGATTCCACAATTAGTAATAAATAATCAACAACTGGACGTCTGAGCTACCTCTAAGTAAGCCCCGATTCAAATGGTGAAGGTGTATTCAACGACGACACACTAACAGTCCCCGCACGAACGAGTACTTCAAAAATACAACGAAACGATGAACCTATGCAAAATAGAGAAGAAAATAATAAATAATTAAAAATATTGACCAGGGTGCTGGGAGCACGGACACACGACCGACCGACCATGTCGTGGTCAATCCCACGCCAGTTTTATATTTTTAATGCATTTTTATTATTTTCCATGATTTGATGAAAATTCTCTAATTTTATCAAATCTCCTTCGTCTCGAGGAAACTCCTCGGTTTCATGGTACTTCCATAAATCCATAAAAAATAATATAAAATTAAGGAAAGGAGTGTGGGGCGTGACCATTAGCCAACCGGCCATGCCTTGGTCCCAACCGGTCCCACACCCCACGGTTCCTTATTATTTTATTGTTATTATTATTTCTCTAATTTCATGAAAAACTCCTTGATTTTATGGTATTTTTGCACAAATCATCAAATAATAATAAAATATAAATTATGAAACCTTGTGGGACCCGGCCTTGGCCGGCCGACCATGCCCTAGCCGGTCCCACATGCCCCTTTGTTTTATTATTTTATTATTAGCTTTCCTTGAATTCATCAAATTCCTTGATTTCATGGTATTTTTCTCGAATTAGGAAAAATTCCCTCAATTCATCAAAAATACATAAAAAATACACAAAAATTAGGGAAACTCATGGGACCGGGTCCAAGCCGGCCGGCCATGCCTCCCACGGTCCCACACACCCTTGTTTTTATTATTTTAATATTTTTTGCTTCCCTGAACTCATGAAAATCCTTCAATTCATGGAAACTCCCTGAATTCATCAAATTTCTCAAAATTCATGAATTTTTCATAAAATCATCAAAATATTATAAAATTAAGAAAAAGGCACCACGGGACCGTGGTCACTACCGGCCGACCATGCCTTGACCACGGCGGTCCCACGCCTCCTCATTCCTTATTTTATAATTATTTTTCATCATCTCATGGTGTTTTCCTCAGTTTCGTCGAAACACTAATTTTGGCATACTTTCTCGAACGGATGCTCAATTGCACGCCAGAAAATATCAAAATTCTCAGGACTGAGACGCGGACCCCTTGGGGACACGAGCACTCTATCTTGACCGACAAAGATTGGCTCTTTGGCTCGCGGAAGCCGGTCCCATCAATTTTCACAGTTTTGACCTAATTTGCACAATTGCTCGTATTAGGTCCAAAACTCTTCCAAACATTTTGGATTTTCATGAAGTAATCGTCAGGCGGTCACGTGACAACCCAGGGCCGGTTTCATGACTCCATGGTCGGTCCCTCGCCTCGTCATAATTAATTAGTTTTTCTCTCCTAAGGCTCAGACGAGCATTTTTGAATAAATGATTAAGCCAGCATTTAATCATTCTTCCACCAACAAATCGTCAACTCTTCAGGAGTTCTTTGTATTCGCTCACGTGAGCATATGGAAACTACATGGTTGATCCACGGTCCCATGTAGTCGCTCCCTCCTTCGTCCCATGATTAAACTTCTGACGAATCATGAATCGATCATCAATTGATCAAATTAGGGTTTCTGAATCCAAGGATCATCATTCCAGATTCCAACCTTAATAATTTTACGACGACCTCATGGTCATTAATTTTATTAATTATGCTCGGTTCAACGACCAGTATTCTAATTAATATTTTTGGTACGCTGCCAATAATCCATCAGATGAGCAACACATGCTTAGACGATTAAATATTCCACAATTCATCACATGAGCAACACTTGCTCAGATGATAAATATTTTCTCAAACCAAGGAATATTGGTTCAACAATCAATTCAACGATCCATCGAATGAGCAATACTTGCTCACTTTATCGTAAGAATTATACCTCTGTCTCATGACATGTTCAATCATAAGTTTCAGAACATCATGTTCGACACTCAGCAACTACATGGACTCATCGTCCCATCAAACCACGTAGTCATCAATTGACTAACAAACCACGAGATATCAATCGTGTCACTTGGGGGATATCACTTAGGGTTTTGGTCTGGCGGCCTACGACACGTGTGTTCAAATACACGATGGAATGTGAGCAAGTCGTGCAATCAGTTGAAGGAATTCACGAGGTAGTGGGTGGAAAATCAACCAAGTCTTCACATGTTGAGCAACTGGTTTCAAACACGATCTCCACTTCCCCACTCCTTGATTCCATAAACTGTCACACTTCATGGAATCATGGTGTCTAAAATTCCAGCAATGTAAATAAGTCTATGAATCATGATCAGCATCATCAGTATCATCAATCTTACGTCTCATCGACAACACGAGATCATAAACTCATCAATTGAGCAACTACTCTCAATTGAGCAATTTCAATCACTCAGAGCTTATCGTATCAGGAATTCACACACCCACAATCTTTGATTACCATTGATTCCATACATTTCTCAGCTTCCCTCCTACAGATCAACCCATCCTCTTTTGTGACCGAATTTACTCTAGAACGGCCATTGTCTTGATTTAGGCCAGAGTACTACAGATTGATCTCTCGAATCTAAAGCACCCCGTTTACAGCGGTGCATCTGTGTGAGGTTTAACATTTCGCTCGGTTCGAGGAGTCTCCTCCGCACGGTCGTCTCCTCAATTCCTTAAAAACCAGCTAATCGTTTTTCCCAATCTACAACACCATGAAAATATCTAATCACCATCAACTAATCATTGCACAGAATCCACCATTGATCATCAAGAGAACCATCCAGAAGAATTACCATTAGCTCCACCTAACCAGTAAGCTAACAACATATTGAACTCTAACCCAGAAAGGAAGAGTTAAATTCAATATCATACTCCAACACATGTCATGATTACCGTGTATCTGAAACAAACCATCAGACACCTCCATCGTGATTAAAAGGATTCAACCTTTGAGAGATTCCCAAAGCTATCACCAATCTGACATAATTTTTACCACCATCACACCCAACATAGTTGCTCAGAATATATACCGTGTGAATGCCCATATTAACGTGGTACATGCTTCCGAGATCGGGCACATTCTTGATATTACGTGCAAGCCATCAAGAATACTTTAACATAGAATTAAGAACATAAATCTATAACATCTCGTGCATAACTTCGAAACGTTGCTTGACTTGCTTCTACATGAGACCTCACATCCCATCCTTTCTTCAAACTTTATAACCCATTCTTTATAGTGTATGGTTACTAACACTCTCAAGAAGTAAATATGTATTCCACCTCATTCAATCTTATTTTGCATCCTATACTACATCATAAAACCAAACGAAGAACATAAACTTTTACCAAGTTGAACCTCCGATTTGCAAATCACATCACAAAACCATCTTTGTGTAAATACTGGTTGAAACATTATCTTGAAAACATATCTCTACACCCGAACAATAAACCATCGCCCAACTCCAGGTTCAATCACACCAGCAGATCCTTGGCTCTGATACCAATTGTTGGGAAAATTGGCACCCCGAGCGCAGCGGAAATCAAGATCACGAAGGGCAATTGGTGATTTGAACCGAACATGGGAGAAATAATAAGAAAGAGACAGAAGATAAAGAAGAACACAACCACAACACAAGATATACGTGGTTCACCTTTACAGGCTACATCCACAGCCAACACCACCAGAAAAACTTCCATTAAATTAAAGACCATTACATGCTCATTCCGCAACCCAAGACATACCGGAGAACACCATCGAAGAAACCATAGGAACCAATTCTCTAACCATTCCTCGAACCGCCTCATGTCTTCTCTTTTACACCGTCTTCATAGATGCTGGTAACAAAGGAGAAACATGGAAACACCAGAAACTAGGTTTAGGGCAAAGCCCCAAACCCTAAATGATAGACACATTTTTGTGTCTAATTTGTCCTCAATATTCTGTATTGTTAGTACTCGATTTCGTACTTATTATGGTGTTTTATGTTTTTGTAGATGTTTTTGGAAAAATAAGCTGCGACAAAATTGGCTCGAAAAGTGGTGTTTTACACCCCATGGTAAAGTACTAAAGGCACCCATGAAATGTGTTAGAGGCACCTCAGAAATGCGCTGAAGGAATCCCAGAAAAATTACTATTTACGCCCAAAAATACTATTTGCACCCCATGGCAAGTGATAAAGGGACACCCATATAGTATTAGGGGGAGGACAATTTCTTCCCAAAATTCAAAAATGAAAAAAGGCGGGAAAAATGGCAGCAACAATGGCAGAGTTTTCGATCGGATTTTGGAGGAGTTTTTGTGTGATTCAATCGCTGAAACTTCATGGGTAGTTGTGATATGTCCTGACAAAGCTATTATGGGTGTTTGTTTCGATCGAATTTGGATGAAAAATCCGTGAGAAGAAAACAGGGCAGCACGTACACGGAAGAAAATATTCACGGGATTACAACGAGTTAGACGTGTGCTGCTCGTGTTTGGAAGAACCTAACCACTATTTGGAGTGTGAAGAAGTTAAATATGGGAATATGAAAGCTTCAGAACGCGTGAAAATCAATATCAGTGATAAAAATGAAAAGAAAATATCCCGAGTAAATGAAGATTATTTGGAGTTAATGGAGGAAATTCAATATCGCAATCACGTATAAATATGTTCACAAGGTATCATAGAACAGGTGTCGAGAGTCTGGGGGGATGAGGAGAGCCAGAGAAGAAGAAATTCGAGTTTTCCCAAACTCGTTTTCTGATGCTGCTGCTGCTGATGAATATGAGGAACACGAAGAACAAACTCGCCAGGACAGTCGTTTTCCAACAGTGAGAACGACACACAGGCGTGGGTCGTAGAGATACTGCATCTGTGACCATTACTATTTATCGTTTATTCTGTGACGCCTTTTGTGCGTCGCAGATTACAGTTTCACACCATTTTCTCTTTTTCTCTCCATTGTAAACATCATTTGAGCTATAAATAAATCTTTTGAGCGTGTTTTCATCATGATGAGCTAAACCCAACGCTGGGACGACGGAGGAAACCAAAATTCATCATGCGGTAAATTCATTTAATTCTTTATTTGACTATTTGCATTGAATTAAAATTAAAAAAAAAAAGATTTTTCTTAATTAATTGTCATTTCGTTTGATGGTTTATGCTTAGGATTAATTCTTTTGATATGCCATGCTTAAGATTTACAATTAATATTTTAAGAATCTATCTTAGGAAAAAAAATAGAGTCAAAATACTTGTTGAATGAGCTATAATGGTTTAGGATAAATAGGTGAATCGCATGAATTTGAATATTTGGTGGAATCCTAGTCCCAGTACCTCTCGCCCACTTTGTTAACATTATTTGTATATTTATTGTTATTAAATTTAAAAATCGAACCTTCACAAGTCTTGAACGAACTTTACTACTACAACAACTTTGAAATCACATCAAATTTTTGGCGCCGCTGACGCGGATTTGTGCTTAGGTAGAATTTTTAGGTTTTTTTTATTTCATTTATTCTTTTTACGTTTCTTTGGGTGTGTCTTTGTATTACAGGTTTGAAGTTGGATACTAAAGACTTGGAATCAAAGCTTAAAGCTAAAAGAGAAGGAAAAAGACAAAGTAAAAAAAAAGAGCGAAAGAAAAAATTAAAAAAAAAAAGAGAATTTTTTTTTAGAGACCTTCCATTTTTTGTAATTATTATTATTATTATTTTTTTTTATTTCTTTTCTTTTGCCCTTTATTTGGACTTTGGACTTGGACAATTTTTTTTTAAACCCTAAGGAAGGGTACATTAAATATAACATTGTTTGCAGGGAAGGACGACGATT
This sequence comes from Papaver somniferum, assembly GCF_003573695.1. NCBI lineage: Eukaryota > Viridiplantae > Streptophyta > Magnoliopsida > Ranunculales > Papaveraceae > Papaver > Papaver somniferum. The sequence continues at coordinate 34,230,255 of NC_039361.1, read as the reverse complement.
ACAATATCGTCTCGGCCCCTCGGATTCGCACATGACATAGGAGTCGTGGCCCGAGTCGACTTCAGCGGTTCTGCGCCCGTCTGGTACGGGAGGTAAGCTTTCGAAACATCCGCGAATCCCCTGTCAGCGGGTTTATTGTATGCCTTAAGGTGAATATATGCTGAGGATTTGAATACGGTTGTTTTAATTTCCTAGTAAAGGGCAAGGCCTGGCCAAATTAAGATAAGGACTCGGATTTCATCACCATTTCCTTCTTGCCCGCCTTAGGAAAACGAAACCAAACGTGAACCTAAGCTTAAAATTTTGACTAGAACGAGACCTATAGGGTAACGAGCTTAATAGGAAAGTCGTTCGAAAAATATTGGTTACTCTTTTGAGCATACTTTAAAGTTCATGATGGTTTCTGCGAGTTGAATGCGTGACTGCGCCGCCTTATAATACCGGTGACACCTTGGGTATCAAAGCTCTTCGCAGCTTCCCTCGTCTCAATTCAACTTGCTTAAACTCGGATTGATTCCAGAGAGGTTTGCTCAGATTGTAACGAATTCCTTTTTGAAAGATTAGAAGTTGGTCTAGAAACAATCTAAGTGGAGCCATCATGTTTTTTGTTTGCTAGAAATCTTTAGGTTTGTTTTGGTGGAGTCAGCCTGCTGTGTGCTTGCTTAGAACCCCCCTTCCTTTAGGATTTTTTTTTTCTAGTGTATGCCCGAAAGGGCTTGGAAAAGAAATACTTTTGGTCGTTTGATTAGTGACGAGCCTTGAAGTTCTTCTTGTGAAAGCGGGGAGCTCGAAGACTCTTCTTTTGAGAGCCCTGTTTTTGGAAACTTTATTTTTGAGAATCTGTCACTTCATGAGGAAAGTACCCCTAGTACTTCTGTTGTGCCAGTGATGGCAACTTTGAAAGATTACATGTTCCCTACTAGGTCTACCCGAGCCTCTTGCATTAAATTTCCAGCCATTACATCTAATTTCGAGATAAAACCTAGTATTCTTCAGATGATCCCTATATTCTTAGGGAAAGATGATGAGAACCCTTATTTTCATATTAGGGACTTTGAAGAAATTTGCGGGACAATTAGAATAAAAAACCTTACTGATGAAGTCTTGAAACTTAAGATGTTTCCCTTTTCCTTGAGAGATAAAGCCAAGACCTGGATGAACAACCTACCATCCGAATCCATTGAAACATGGCAGGAACTTGTTTCTGCTTTCTATATGAAATTCTACCCTAAGCATAAAACTGCAGCTGTTAGGCAGAAAATTAGTTCCAGTGTGCAACAAGAGAGAGAGTCTCTTTATAGGTTTTTAGAGAGATTCAATGATCTCCTATCCCAGTGCCCTCACCATAGATTTGATAAGATGAAACAAGTAGAAATTGTGTATGATGGTTTAGACTATTCGACCAAAACCATGGTCGAGTCTATGTGCGCTGGTGAATTCACTAGTAAAAATGCCGATGATGCTTTTACCTTCTTAGGAGTTATTGCTCAAAAATCCCAACAGTGGGAGTCTTGTGTTGAACCCCCTAAAAGACTCTTGGTCAATAGAAGTAGCACCAATGTGGTAGATACAAGCTTCGGGTCAGATGCTAAGTTTGATGCTTTGTCTAGAAGGTTAGAAGCTTTGGAATTGAATCAGCCTAAACGTATGTCTCTTGTTGAAACTGATGATTGGATTAGAGCCTCTCAAGTCTCTAGTTGTGGAGTAGAACCAAATAACTCTTTTTGGGAAGGTCATGTTGGTGAAGAGCAAACCCACGCTGTCTATAACAATGCTAGGTTCGAGAACCGTCAGAAGTTTGACCCATACTCAGAGACCTACAACCCTGGTTGGAGAAACCATCCTAATTTTTCTTGGTCCAAAGGCCAGAATCAAGGTCAGCCTAGTAATACTCATCCTCCCCCAGTTTTTGGTTATACTCAGAACCCTTCAGGTCAAACCCAGTTTCAGAACACTTCTGAGAAAAATATCTCTACCTTAGAAGAAGCTCTTACTATGTTAGTAAAGAACCATGATATGTTATCATCTAACAACCTTAGCTTTCAACAAGAAACCATGCATAACCATAAGGATAATTCCCAGACTCTTGCTAAATTAGAACCTCAAGTCGGCCAAATAGCTAAGTATTTAAGTGAGAGAGAAGAAGGTAAGTTTCCTAGTCAAACTCAATCCAATCCTAGGGGGGTCCATCAAATATATTTAGTTGGTGAGGAATCATCAAACCATGTGAACTCGATAAAAACCCCCAGGAGAGGTAAAACAGTAGACAATAAGGTAGCCATGCCTAGTGAACATACTGTAGTTCCACCCTCTATTTCCCAAGAGGAACCTGGTGTGAAAATGGGGAGCACACAAAACACTTGCAAGTATACAAGGCCAAGATTTATAGTATAGGGATGAGTAGGGGTTTGTCCACAGGGAGTGGGAGCATACAAGAAGTCTTCCTAGCTAAAGTTTACAGTGAGCTAAGGGCAGTAACTATGGTGACAGTGACAAGTTTCTAGAGTGGTAGTGAAACAAAGGCAGCAGCCTAAGGCAACGGTATTGAGCAATCAGTGACAGAAAAGGAGAAAGATGTAGAATTGTGTGAAGTTACTAAGGAAATTGAATCCACCTTGTGCCCTAATCAAGCAATGCAATCTAGGTTGAGTTGGAAATCCTATGCATACATCTAGAATGAGATGAAAATCAGCTTGCTCACTGATATGCCCCTAGCATTGACTGTCTTTTGACAGCACAATCAATCACAGGCATGCCAGAGCACTGAGTACTTCCCATTGCTCAAGCAAACAGGCATTAAGAAAACTACCCTAACCATGCATCATCTAACAGTGCACTAGGCTTCATCAGAGCCTTAGTTGCAGTGAATTAGCTCATGCTAGACATGAGTATAACAACAGCATTCATCCAACAAACTAAATTAAAATGCAACATGCATACAGGTTACACACAATCAACTGTTGTTAAAATAGAAATTGGAAACATGAAAATTGATTCAAAATATTGTTCACTGGCTAGCCCAGAGAGCTTTTCTACCACACCCATAACATCAATTTATAGTTTGTTACAACACCCTAAATTTCTACAAACCCTAAATTGAAAATCCCCAAATTTGCAAACCCTAATTTTTAAATTCCAAATTAAACTCACTGATTTCTGAATTTGTCTCCCCTATGCTCGACCCATGCTTTTTCTGACCTTCCTGCTCCTCTCTCATGCTTCAATTTCTGTCTCTAACCTCACCTATTTCATCAACTTCTAAACTAGGGTTGTCGGGTTGAGAAGTTGATGTAATAGATGGCTAGAGAAGAAGGGGACGTGATGGTGGTATCTGCTACGGTCGGGGAAGAGGTGATGGTGGTGGAGAAGGCGAGGTAGCGACAGTTTGCAGAGACAGGGCATGGAGGTGGTGGTGGTTCTGCAACTGATTTTGGGAGAAGGGGAAGAAGCTCGACTGTTTTGGGAGAAAGGAAGTGTTTGTTTGGGTATAGGGTATCGGGTTCTACGGTGTGAAGCGGGGATAGCGCGGTTTGATGATCTGCGACAAGGAGCGATGGATGGGAAGATGGTAGGTGGATCCAACGGCGATACGGATGTAAGCGTGGAGCGACCGTCGGATGACGGGATGTAGCAAAACGAACGACCCAAGATGGATATGGGCGTTGCGATGTAAAGCGAGGGCTTCGGAGTTTGATGTGCGATGATGGAGCGACCGTAGGATGCTGAGATGCTTCGATCTGACGGCTGAAATCCGAGACGGGCTTGGATAGTGGAAATGTGTTTGAGTAAGGGTTTTGGGCCTTGGGTATGCCAAGCCCATATCTTCTTTAAGGACAATTCTTCTTCTTCAAGCCCACTTCTAGCCTTTTGGTCTTGTGCACACCATTCTTCGCGGCTTCCTTGTGTAATTCCTCCCGGCTTTTCACTACTTTTCTGCTCTTTTCCGCTCTGCTATTCATCCAAACTTTATTTATTACCTAAGAATGCAAAATTAAGTAAGAAAAATATTTATTCTTGAAAACAATGAAAATACAGAATATGGGATAAAATGTAGAATTAATGCACAAAAGATGAGTTAAATGCCAACAAAAGGGATAAATATATACAATATTTGGCACTCATCAAATACCCCCAAACCTGAATTTTACTTGTCCTCAAGTAAAACAAAACTAAGGAAATCCTACCTATACCACTGTCGCTGGTCTCTCGAATGCATTTAGCGTATGCACTAAGCCTTTTAAACCACTAAGTGTCCCTAGTGGACGAGTTAAAGTCTCGTGAAGGTTTGCTTATAACGTACCTACAAAGTTCTAGGTCAAAATATAAGCTCATATTCCATCAAATGTGACATGTGCAAAACAGTTTAAGCTCACAGCAAAATGGAGATGTCAATCTAGCTATCGAAGGCACAATCCTAGCACTGATAACAAAAAAAGACATGTGATAAGAGTGTAAAGTGTATCTACACATGTGTAAAGAAAGATCTGAAGTTATGACTACTAATCACCAAGAGATAGTTTCTCAGGCTAAGAACCAAGGTCGAAATCTAGCTAGCTGTCCGGACTTTACGAGAATTGTGAATGAGTTGGAGGTATTTCACAATTACTCGCGTTGTACATCAATGGCATACACCCTCCTTGCTTATTACAAACAACAAAATGACTATTTACATGACTCTTATTTACATTGACTATTCTCTTTTTATTTTTGGAACAAGAGATGATGGAATTGATAAATACTTGATTTTTTTGTATTTTTCTGATATATTTTTCTCTCTTTTTTTTTTTCTGAATATATACATCGTTTTTTTTTTTTTTTTTTTTTTTTTTTTTTTTTTTTTAAAATGGAAACACTTTTGATACATATACAAAAGGAAACAAAAATTACATGACACTTTGCAAGAGGTAGCCCTTTTTGATGCACCCAGTTAAATTCGATGGTTGTCTTTCTTAATGTAACCTCCACCTTCTATCCCAACCAACCAAAGAACAAGCTAGTCAAGTTTCGTTCAGTATTCTAAAGTGATTGGCAATCGTAACTTCCTATCAAACACCTTGAAGATCGAGGCCATACATGTATTGGTAGATCGTGCGCGTGCAAATTTCTTATCACTATGTGAATTGTGCTAGAATCAGGGTGCCTAAATATCTAGACTAAGACTCCTAATAATTACATATTTGCACAAGAGTCAACATTTCAAGGTAAATGAGCTCCATTTTTATGATTTTTTTTTTTTTTTTAATTTTTTATTTTGATTTTTCAATTTTTTTTTTGGAATTTTTCAATTTTTTCAAAAAGATGGAGTTTTGTTTTCAATTATGGCATATTATCGTGGTATCTACTCTATACCCCCAAACCTAAACTAAACATTGTCCTCAATGTTTCAAAATATGGAAAGAATTATAAAACAATATATGAAGAGGAACATGCTGAGTAGAGTAAAAGGAGAGAGAATACCCGATTGTACGGCGAAAGCTCGATTAAAACTCCGTTATCCAAGGCAAAACTCCAACATATTCGGAGTCACAATGGATGAGCACAAAATATATACAAAAGGAAATTTAACTAACACATTATCTACAAGAAAATTTGGTTTTTAATGGGATTGGACTTTTTGGGAAAAATTTGGTTTTGTCGGGAGACATTTGGTTTTGATGGGAAAAAGAAAAATTTTGGTTTTTAGGGAAACATTTGGAAAACTTTTTGGTTATTTAGGGAAAGAGTGGACCAGTTTAGTCCACATAGACCGGGTCCTCCAGGTTGGTTGTTTCAATGTCGGGTGGAATGGTTCAAGGAATGGCTAATCTCTGCCCGTTGACTTTGAAAACGTTCTTGTTGGAAACATCCTCCAGCTCTACAGCTCCATGAGGAAAACTGTGCGTACTAGGTACGGACCCTTCCATCTGGAACGCAGTTTTCCCGGAAAAAGATGTAATCGGGAGTCATACAGCAAAACTTTCTGACCAGGAGTGAAGGATTTGCGCAGAATACGCTTATCATGAAACATCTTCATCTTCTGCTTATATAACTTGGCACTATCATAAGCCTCATTTCTCAATTCTTCCAACTCGTTGAGTTGAAGTTTCCTTTGAATTCCAGCTTCGTCCAGAGAGAAGTTCAGCTCTTTGATTGCCCAGTAGGCACGATGTTCTAATTCCACAGGTAGATGGCACGGCTTTCCATACACTAGACGATAGGGGGACATGCCAATTGGTGTCTTATAAGCTGTTCTATAGGCCCACAAAGCATCATTCAATCTCAATGACCAATCTTTCCTGACGGGTTGACCGTCTTCTCCAGAATGTGCTTAATTTCCCTATTAGAAACTTCTACTTGTCCACTAGTCTGAGGGTGGTACGGAGTAGCAACCTTGTGAGTTATGCCATACTTGCGTACTAAAGACTCAAAGTACTTGTTACGAAAATTGTGAACCGCCGTCACTGATGATAGCTCTAGGGGTACCAAAACGTGCAAATATGTTTTCCTTTAGAAATGAAAGTACCACCTTGTGGTCATTTGTTCTGGTTGCTATGGCTTCTACCCACTTAGAAACGTAATCAACTGCGACTAGGATGTACAATCTACCGTCAGAAATAGGGAATGGACCCATGAAGTCGATCCCCCAAACATCAAAAATCTCCACAATCAAAATGGGGTTCAATGGCATCATGTTTCTCCTCGAAATGCTTCCTAGCTTTTGACAGCGTTCACAAGCAACACAATAATCATGGCAATCCTTGAACAATGATGGCCAATAGAATCCACACTGCAAGATCTTTGCAGCGGTTTTCTTGGCACTGAAATGGCCTCCACATGCTTGGTCATGACAGAAAGATATCACATCTTTCTGTTCGTGTTGGGGACACATCTCCTAATGATTTGGTCCGGCAGTACTTAAAAAATATGGGTCATCCCAAAGGAAATGTTTAACTTCAGCCAAAAACTTATAGCGGTCTTGTCTCGACCAATGTGAGGGCATCCTACCTGCAGCAAGGTAGTTAACGATGTCGGCAAACCAAGGAAGGTTTGACACAGACATCAATTGCTCATCAGGAAATGATTCTCTGATTAGCATGGACTCATCAATAGACTCAATGGTTAATCTAGACAAATGATCAGCAACCACATTCTCACAACCTTTCTTATCACGGATTTCGAGATCGAATTCCTGTAATAAGAGTATCCATCGAATAAGGCGAGCTTTAGCATCCTTCTTGGAAAGAAGATACTTCAAAGCCGCATGGTCAGTGTATATGATGATCTTAGATCCTATGAGATAAGATCTAAACTTGTCTAATGCGAAAACGACAGCAAGCAATTCCTTCTCGGTAGTTGTGTAATTGAGTTGAGTATCATTAAGGGTTTTGCTAGCGTAGTATATCACGTATGGTAGTCTATCAACACGCTGTCCTAAAACAGCACCAACAGCACATAATCAGAGGCATCACACATGAGTTCAAACGGTAGTTCCCAGTTGGGTGGTCGGACTATAGGAGCGGCGGTGAGAAGAGTTTTTAATTCCTCCCAAGCTTTCACACAAGCATCATCGAAATTGAAGGTAACATCTTTGGCGAGTAGACTACACAGAGGTCTTGAGATTTTGCTAAAGTCTTTGATGAATCGCCGGTAAAAACCAGCATGACCTAAAAATGATCGAATTTCCCTCACAGAGCGGGGTTTTGGTAAATGTCGGATGAGGTCTACTTTAGCTTTATCTACTTCAATGCCTTTTTCCGAGATGATGTGTCCTAGAACTATTCCTGAATTCACCATAAAATGGCACTTTTCCCAATTTAGAACAAGGTTCCTTTTCTTACATCTGGACAGCACAAGGGTAAGATGTCTTAAACATTTATCAAACGAAGAACCGAACACGGAGAAATCATCCATGAAGATCTCGAGAAAACTATCTATCATGTCAGAAAAAATGCTCATCATGCATCGCTGAAAAGTAGCAGGTGCATTACACAACCCAAAGGGCATGCGTCTATAAGCAAATGTCCCAAAGGGACACGTGAACGTAGTTTTTTCCTGATCTTCTGGTGCAATGTGATTTGGTTATAACCGGAAAAGCCATCTAGAAAACAGTAGTGACTGTGTCAGACACACAACACAGTTCTAGCATTTGGTCTATGAAAGGGAGCGGGAAGTGATCCTTCCTAGTTACTGTGTTCAACTTTCTGTAGTCGATACATACTCCGCCATCCTGTGGTTGTACGTGAGGGGACTAACTCATTCTTGTCGTTCTGACTACAGTAATGCCTGACTTCTTAGGCACAACTTGAATGGGACTAACCCATTTACTATCTGGTATTGGGTATATGATACCCGCATCAAGTAGTTTCAGGATTTCTCCTTTGACTACATCTCTCATGTTAGGATTAAGTCTCCTTTGCATTTCCCTAGATGGTTTGGCATTCTCTTCGAGATTAATGTGGTGCATGCAAATGGTGGGGCTTATTCCTTTGAGGTCTGAGATGGTCCATCCTAAGGCCTCTTTGTGTTCCTTAAGTACTTCTAAGAGCTTACTTTCCTGTTCCGTGTCTAAACATGATGAAATAATGACAGGTAGAGTATCAGAAGAACCTAGGAATGCGTACTTCAACGTACTAGGCAATGTTTTCAATTCAAGCTTGGGTGGCTCAACAATGGATGGAATGAGCTTGGAATCAGAGAGTAAGGGTGGTTCCACTTCATATCTTCTTCAGTGACGTCCATTTGAGGTACAGATTCGAGCAGAGATAGGACGTCACTACAGTATGCATCATCATAGGAATCTGAGTTAAAGTTCTCCATACATGCTTGAAAGGGGTCGACGGATAGAATGTTAGTCAACGAATCTTGTATTAATCCTTCAATCATATTAACTTCATGCACATCATCATCATCAAGATTCACAGGTTGTTGACTAATATCGAACACATTCAATTCTAATTCTAACCAGTCATGTTGCCAAAAGACAGTTTCAACACTCCATTACGACAATTAATGATTGCGTTGGACGTAGCCAAGAAAGGACGTCCTAAGATGACAGGAATGTGACAGTCTGGGTTTTGTACAGGTTGAGTGTCTAAGACAATGAAGTCTACGGGAAAATAGAATTTGTCAACCTTGATCAAAACGTCTTCGACCACTCCACGAGAGGAATCTTGACAGATCGGTCTGCCAGTTGTAGAGTGATAGATGTTGGCTTCAACTCCCCAAGACCTAACTGCTCATAAACAGAATATGGCAGGTTAACACTTGCACCTAGGTCTAATAACGCTTTATTGACCGTGTGTTCTCCTATAGTGCAAGAAATTGTTGGACATCCTGGATCCCTAAACTTGGGTGGAGTTTTGTTCAGAATGATGGAACTCACCTGTTCAGCTAAGAAAGCACGTTTTTGCACATTAAGCTTGCGCTTTTGAGTACACAAGTCTTTGAGGAATTTAGCATATGCCGGGATTTGCCTAATTGCTTCAAGAAAAGGAATGTTGATGTTGACTCTCTTGAACAGATCTAACATCTCATTATAATGGGTACTTTTCTGTTGATAGATCAATCTTTGAGGAAATGGGGCAACAGGAGAATGAGTTGGCAAAGGGACATTCACAGCAGTAGAATTGTCAGGCTTTCCAACTTGCTCAGATTCTTTGGTTTTCTGGGGTTGTGGAGACAGCGTGGAATTTGTATCAGATTCATTAGGTTCGCCCACGTTGTTCTCGATGATTTTACCACTTCGGAGGGTGGTAATGGCATGGACTTGATCGGGTGAGGTTTCAGTGCAGGATGTTGTGCCTGTTTGAAATATCCTCTTTGGATTTTGTTGGGGTTGGCTAGGAAGTGTACCCTTTTCTCTCTCTCTCACTTATGGAATCACATTTGACCATCTTTTGATCAAGATTTTCTGACTTGCACCAGACTCTGGAACATCTCCTCTAGGGTGGATAATCTCTTGTCGGTATTGTGTTGAGGATATGATTGTTGAGAGTTCGATTGTTGTTGAGGGTTCCTAGGATATTGATAACCTTGATTGTTCTGAGATCCCTGATTGTTTTGATAGCTCTGATTGGTTTGAGATGGTCCTCCCTGAGTGGGTCCTTTGGACCATGAAAAGTTAGGGTGGTTTCTCCATCCTGGATTGTAGGTCTGTGAATAGGGGTTATGCTCTTGTTTTTGAAACATGGCCTGTGCCTGTTCAAGCCTAGATTCCTGGACTGCAAGCAAATCGGGGCAATTTTGGAATTGATGGTTGGGATCGTTACAAGCGGCACATACAGACGAAGCGACATGTTCTCGGAGAGTAGTGGTGGAAGGTTTTGAATTTTTATGTAGTTCTAACTCTTCTAATCTCCTAACTATTGATGCCATGTTTGCTCTTCCCTCGAAATATGCTTCAATCCTAAAAGCCTTAGCTTCGGAAGTAGTCTTTCTGGGTTCACGGATGGATTCCCACTGTTGCGTCTTTTCAGCTACTTCAATCAAGAAGTCCCAAGACGCATCAGCAGTTTTGTCTACGAATAGACCATTACACATTGACTCAACCGTTGTTCGGGTGGACACATCTAGACCCTCATACAAAATTTGCACAAGTCTCCATTTTTCAAAACCATGATGGGGACATTGGAGAAATAATTCATTGAATCTCTCCAGGTATCTATCTAAGGTCTCACCCTCTAATTGCACAAAGCTATTCAGACTTTGACGAATTGTCGCAGTCTTGTGATTCGGGAAAAACTTTTTGAAAAACTCCTTTATGAGGTCATCCCATGTCATGATGGATTGAGGCTGTAAAGCATACAGCCAGGCCTTTGCCTTATCTTTCAGGGAGAAAGGAAAGAGCCTTAACTTTAGGGTTTCGTCAGACATTTGAGTGAAACGCAGAGTTCCACAAATTTCCTCGAATTCTCTCACGTGGTGGTAAGGGTTTTCATTCTCAACTCCTCTAAAAATAGGGAGCATCTGTATTGTGCTTGATTTCAGCTCATAATGGCCATTAGCCTCGGGTAGCACAATACAAGAAGGTTGACTGGCTCTAGTTGGGTACATATAATCCTTGAGGGTACGGGGTTCTCCCATTGTTTCAGATTGGTCCGGTGTGTTTTCCTCAGAAGTTGTGGGTATGTCAATTGGGTCTATTTGATTTACTCTAACTAGTCTATTTGATTGGTCTCTAAAGGTTACAATCATATCCCACTCATGAAATAACAAGCCCACAGATAAGGGAGAAAACAGGGCCCATAAGGATTTATGAAGATTTGGTTTTTGAAAGGGTTAAGTGGAATTTGGTTTTAAGGAGTGGAATTTTGGTTTTAATAAGGGATTTTGTTTTTGGTTTAAAATTGGGCTTTGGAAAAGTTTTTGAACTAAACCTAGCATAAATTAGCACAACCCATAAAAAAAAATAAAAACAATAATAATAATTACAAGCCCATAAAATAAAATAAAAGAAAATAAAAGAAAAAGAAAATAAAAATAAAAATAATTATTACAAGCCCAAATTAAAAATAAATTAATTATTACATACCCAAATTGAATATTTAATGAGGCCCAAGTGGGTTACTCATGGTTTTAGGCTTACTTGGTCAAGGAGGGAAGCCCAGTTAGGCTTTTGTTCCCTTTTAGTTGCACAGCCCAGTTGGGCTTTAGGATCGTCCTAAGCAGCTCTCGCTCAAGCCCAGCAGCAGCAGCAACGAAGCCCAGCTCACAGAAGACCACGAGCCCAGCAACAAAAGGAGGCAGAGCCCAGCAGCACTTGGCAAGCCCAGTTCAGTTGAAGTTGGTGAAGCCCAATTCAGAGAAGTACAAGCCCACCAGTAGAAGGCAGAGCCCAGCAGCTTCACTTGGCAGCAGCAGTTGCTTTGGCTTGGCAGCAGCAGTTGCTTTGGTTCACCAGCAGCAGCAACAGCAGTAGCAGCAGCAACTCAGTGGCACCAGTTCAGGAACTTCAGCTTCACTGCAGTTCCAACAGCAACAGCAGCCTTGGCAGCAGCTTGGCAGCAGCAAAAAAATACTGCACAGCTCCAGCAGCAACAGGTGAGTGAACAAGATAGCAATTAGCTCAGACAACTCTGCAAGCACAGCAAGGCTACAACAGCTATGAAAACTTCAAAAAAAATATGGCAGCCAGCTCCCCGGCAGCGGCGCCAAAAACTTGGTGTGAAAATGGGGAGCACACAAAACACTTGCAAGTATACAAGGCCAAGATTTATAGTATAGGGATGAGTAGGGGTTTGTCCACAGGGAGTGGGAGCATACAAGAAGTCTTCCTAGCTAAAGTTTACAGTGAGCTAAGGGCAGTAACTATGGTGACAGTGACAAGTTTCTAGAGTGGTAGTGAAACAAAGGCAGCAGCCTAAGGCAAGGGTATTGAGCAATCAGTGACAGAAAAGGAGAAAGATGCAGAATTGTGTGAAGTTACTAAGGCAATTGAATCCACCTTGTGCCCTAATCAAGCAATGCAATCTAGGTTGAGTTGGAAATCCTATGCATACATCTAGAATGAGATGAAAATCAGCTTGCTCACTGATATGCCCCTAGCGTTGACTGTCTTTTGACAGCACAATCAATCACAGGCATGCCAGAGCACTGAGTACTTCCCATTGCTCAAGCAAACATGCATTAAGAAAACTACCCTAACCATGCATCATCTAACAGTGCACTAGGCTTCATCAGAGCCTTAGTTGCAGTGAATTAGCTCATGCTAGACATGAGTATAACAACAACATTCATCCAACAAACTAAATTAAAATGCAACATGCATACAGGTTATACACAATCAACTGTTGTTAAAATAGAAATTGGAAAAATGAAAATTGATTCAAAATATTGTTCACTGGCTAGCCCAGAGATCTTTTCTACCACACCCATAACATCAATTTATAGTTTGTTACAACACCCTAAATTTCTACAAACCCTAAATTGAAAATCCCCAAATTTGCAAATCCTAATTTTTAAATTCCAAATTAAACTCACTGATTTCTGAATTTGTCTCCCCTGTGCTCGACCCATGATTTTTCTGACCTTCCTGCTCCTCTCTCATGCTTCAATTTCTGTCTCTAACCTCACCTATTTCATCAACTTCTAAACTAGGGTTGTCGGGTTGAGAAGTTGATGTAATAAATGGCTAGAGAAGAAGGGGACGTGATGGTGGTATCTGCTACGGTCGGGGAAGAGGTGATGGTGGTGGAGAAGGCGAGGTAGCGACAGTTTGCAGAGACAGGGCATGGAGGTGGTGGTGGTTCTGCAACTGATTTTGGGAGAAGGGGAAGAAGCTCGACTGTTTTGGGAGAAAGGAAGTGTTTGTTTGGGTATAGGGTATCGGGTTCTACGGTGTGAATAGGGGATAGCGCGGTTTGATGATCTGCGACAAGGAGCGATGGATGAGAAGATGGTAGGTGGATCCAACGGCGATACGGAGGTAAGCGTGGAGCGACCGTCGGATGACGGGATGTAGCAAAACGGACGACCCAAGATGGAGATGGGCGTTGCGATGTAAAGCGGGGGCTTCGGAGTTTGATGTGCGATGATGGAGCGACCGTAGGATGCTGAGATGCTTCGATCTGACGGTTGAAATCCGAGACGGGCTTGGATAGTGGAAATGTGTTTGAGTAAGGGTTTTGGGCCTTGGGTATGCCAATCCCATATCTTCTTTAAGGACAATTCTTCTTCTTCAAGCCCACTTCTAGCCTTTTGGTCTTGTGCACACCATTCTTCGCGGCTTCCTTGTGTAATTCCTCCCGGTTTTTCACTACTTTTATGCTCTTTTCCGCTCTGCTATTCATCCAAACTTTATTTATTACCTAAGAATGCAAAATTAAGTAAGAAAAATATTTATTATTGAAAACAATGAAAATACAGAATATGGGATAAAATGTAGAATTAATGCACAAAAGATGAGTTAAATGCCAACAAAAAGGGATAAATATATACAATATTTGGCACTCATCAGAACCCATAACTGAGGAAACTGAAACAATTTCTAAGGAGTCCCAAGAAATTCCTGATAGGAGTATCTTTGTGCCTAGAGCCCCATATCCTCAGTTGTTAACCCCAACAAAGGAGTCAACTTTCAACGAGATAATGGAAATATTTAAGCAGGTGAACATCAACATTCCTTTATTAGAAGCAATTACGCAGATGCCTGCTTATGCCAAATTCCTTAAAGATCTTTGTACAAAAAAGCGTAAGCTTAATGTTCATAAGAAAGCCTTTTTAGCTGGTCAAGTAAGTTCAATTCTTCTAAACCAAACACCCCCTAAGTATAAGGACCCTGGATGCCCTATCATATCTTGTGCAATTGGTAACCACACTGTCTATAAGGCATTACTTGACTTAGGAGCTAGTGTTAACTTACTCCCGTATCATGTATACACCCAGCTAGGTCTTGGTAAGTTGAAACCGACCAAAATGACACTACAATTAGCTGATAGGTCTGTCAAAGTCCCTCGTGGTGTCATAGAGGATGTTCTGATTGAGGTTCATAAGTTTATTTATCCAGTGGATTTTTTTGTTTTAGATACCCATCCAGTTCAGGACCCAAGTGCTCAAATCTAGGTGATTTTAGGTCGCCCATTTTTAGCCACAGCTAACGCTGTCATCAACTGTAGAACCAGACTTATGAACATATCCTTTGGTAATATGACCACTGAACTAAATGTCTTTAATGTTACTAGACAACCTTCTGAGAATGATGAATTAGAAGAAGTGAATATGATTAAAACTTTAGTTCAGGATAATTGACACGATACTCTATTGGGAGATTCTTTAGATGAATTTGAGGAAACCATTCTCTTAGACCAGATGTGTGACCAATCTTTAGAAGAAACCCCTGAGTATTTTAAAGACTCTACGGACCCTGAAATTCAGGCAATAGTGTTAGGTCTTTTTGAGAGTAATGATAACCATAAGATTGGGGGTGGAGAATTGGAAGAATCTCCTGAGTATTTTAAGGATTCTGAAGATCCGGAAATTCAAGCAATAGTTAGAGGTTCGTCTGTGAGTAGTGAAAACCCTAAGTTTGGGGGTAGTGATGGTTCTTATGATTGTCACGAATCCCTAATTAGAGTCCCTAACTTAGGACTCGAGCTTTGTGCATCTGAGATATCACTTGAGTTTCTTCAGACTCCGCAACCCGATCCACCTGATACTGTCCAGGAGGTAACTTAGGTATTAGAGACCCGTTTTTCGGATGAATCTATTTTTCGAGACACACATATGAAGTTTAATTACGCGTCGTAGATAAACCCAGTTGTCTTGATAGAAACCTTAGATGAGGACGTGCTCCTTCTTTTCATTTTTCTAAACCAGTGCAGTTGTTTCATACAGGTGTCAGCTCTATTTGGTCTTATGGACCCACAATTGTTTCGACTATTGATATATGACTTTGGAAGGTGACAATTCTTTTTGAAGTATTTGATGTCTGGATGAAGACTTTAAACTTAGCACTTCTTTGGAGGTAACCCAATATTCTTGCGACACGGTAATATGTTTTCTTATCTCTTTTGATTCAAGTGGTAACAGTTTCTCCTTGTTCATGCTTTTAATTTTATCTTTAGAACATTGAGGACAGTGTTAGATTTAAGTTTGAGGGTATTTTAGTCGCATTTTTGAAACTTCTAGCGTCACATGGTATCCGGTTAGCTAAGTTTACATACTGTTTTTCACCAAAAAGATAGAAATTAGAATGCTTGAGATAACAATCTATTGAGACATTAGAGAAAAAGACATTGAGATCCTTGAAATTCAGGAGAGAACTTGTTCCTTTTAGAGGGTAACCGTGATGGACCTAACCATACATGATGGAAAGGCAAGTAGGTCAGGAAATGCCAGAAATACAAAGCAACCTCACAATGTAGTCTTAGTTACTGGATTGCGACTCTCTCTCAGTAGAAACTTATCATCATCAACAAGCGGAGCGACATCAAAATCTATGAAGAAAGTTGAAGACGTTTTAGGTATTAGAAGCAACAATAGAAAAGAATAATTCAAAAATCAAAGTTGAAGTTATAAGAGAAAATGATATAAGTTGTTAGAATCCATGATACCAAGACATCACAAGTTGCGAAGATCCAAGTTTTGAAAGTCCTTCTCTCATGGTCATGTAAATTGTTGTATTGTAATTTTTGTTTCCAAAGAAAAACGAAAAAAAAAAGAAAAAAAAAATGAAAAAAATGAAAAAAAATCATCGTTACGTTTTGTTCAATAAGGCCAAAGGGAAGTAGAAATTTATAAGTCAAGGAAGAAATCGAAGAGAAGAATTAATTGTCAAGGTTCTATGAGGTTCGATAGTTTATCATCAATAATTTAAGACCGAAGAAGACGTTGTTTCTACTGAGCACTATGAGAGAGTCGAAGAAAGATACATTTGGTTGCTTTGTTAGTCCGCTTTCAATCTGGCACAAGATCTTTCTAGCACTGGTTTAACTCATCACACGTAATTAGTCCAGCTGTGTAGCAGATGTCCCTCTCATCTTTATCTCTCTCCTAATCTTATCCAGCTGTAAAGCAGCGGACGCATCTTACAATGTTTATCTAGCTGTGTAGCGGATATCTGTTTATCTAGCATTGTTACGGATGTGTCTCCCCTTTTCTTAAGTCAGCTTTAGAGCTGACACCTTTAATTTCTCTGGCATTCTAGTTACTTGGAGGTAGGTTGAGAATATGTATGTCCTCATAGCTCTTTGGATACTTGTGACCAATTAGAAGTAATGGTTTTGTGGGTACACCTCTGGTAAACCCTCCCGAGATTAACTCGGTTTTATTTGTTATTAGTTTTGCTCGAGGACTAGCAAATAATAAGTTTGGGGGTATTTGATAGACACATTTTTGTGTCTAATTTGTCCTCAATGTTCTGTATTGTTAGTACTCGATTTCGTACTTATTATGGTGTTTTATGTTTTTGTAGATGTTTTTGGAAAAATAAGCTCTTGCGGCAAAATTGGCTCGAAAAGTGGTGTTTTACACCCCATGGTGAAGTACTAAAGCCACCCCCAAAATGTGTTAAAAGGCACCCCAGAAATGCGCTGAAGGAATCCTATAAAAATTACTATTTACGCCCAAAAATACTATTTGCACCTCAGGGCAAGTGCTAAAGGGACACCCGTACAGGAATAGGGGGATGACATTTTCTTCCAAAATTCAAAAATGAAAAAAGGCGGGAAAAATGGCAGCAACAATGGCAGAGTTTTCGATCGGATTTTGGAGGAGTTTTTGTGTGATTCAATCGCTGAAACTTCATGGGTAGTTGTGACATGTCCTAACAAAGCTATTATGGGTGTTTGTTTCGATCGAATTTGGCTGAAAAGTCCGTGAGAAGAAAGCAAGGCAGCACGTACACGGAAGAAAATATTCACGGGATTACAGCGAGTTAGACGTGTGCTGCTCGTGTTTGGAAGAACCTAACCACTATTTGTTGTGTGAAAAAGTTAAATATGGCAATATGGAAGCTTCAGAACGCGTGAAAATCAATATCAGTGATAAAACTGAAAAGAAAAGAATCCGAGTAAATGAAGATTATTTGGAGTTAATGGAGGAGATTCAATATCACAATCACGTATAAATATGTTCACAAGGTATCATAGAACAGGTGTCGAGAGTCTGGGGGCTGAGGAGAGCCAGAGAAGAAGAAATTCGAGTTTTCCCAAACTCGGTTTCTGATGCTGCTGCTGCTGATGAATATGAGGAACACGAAGAACAGACTCGCCAGGACAGTCGTTTTCCAACAGTGAGAACGACACACAGGCGTGGGTCGTAGAGATACTGCATCTGTGACCATTACTATTTATCGTTTATTCTGTGACGCCTTTTGTGCATCGCAGATTACAGTTTCACACCATTTTCTCTTTTTCTCTCCATTGTAAACACCATTTGAGCTATAAATAAATCTTTTGAGCGTGTTTTCATCATGATGAGCTAAACCCAACGCTGGGACGACGGAGGAAACCAAAATTCATCATGCGGTAAATTCATTTAATTCTTTATGTGACTATTTGCATTGAATTAAAATTAAAAAAAAAAAAGATTTTTCTTAATTAATTGTCATTTCGTTTGATGGTTTATGCTTAGGATTAATTCTTTTGATATGCCATGCTTAAGATTTACAATTAATATTTTAAGAATCTATCTTAGGCAAAGAAATAGAGTCAAAATACTTGTTGAATGAGCTATAATGGTTTAGAATAAATAGGTGAATCGCATGAATTTGAATATTTGGTGGAATCCTAGTCCCAGTACCTCTCGCCCACTTTGCTAACATTATTTGTATATTTATTGTTATTAAATTTAAAAATCGAACCTTCACAAGTCTTGAACGAACTTTACTACTACAACAACTTTGAAATCACATCACTAAACACTAGACCACCAAAATCCTCTCTCTATAAATTTTTCTCCAACACCGATATTGACCTTTACGGGTAGCACACGACCCTCCCAAACAAAGAGACCAAAATCCTAAGCACAAGGATTTACCACCCTTCTAGGTTGGATGTCTAACAACCTACAATTCTAGTCCTATATATAAAGAACACAAACTTGGCCACCAAGTATTAGTCTCCTATTAGAAAACTAAACTCCTTCCTAAGTTCTATCAAACCTAGATTAGGAAATCCATCTCAATGTGGAAGCGGACTTGAATTAGGAAACCCACGGTTTTCCTAACAATTTTCTAACATAACTTTTCGCAAATTATTTCATTTTCCGTGTATGATTATGATCGGTCCAAAATCCAAAACACTCATAGAAAATCGAATGACTAAATTAGTAGTGTGATTCTCAATGTTGATAATGGGGTACAAGTTTGTTTGAGGGTGTACCAATCCTCTATAATAAATGTTCCCCTTGTATAGAGTTTGGTATACTCCCAATCAAACTGGTACCTTTAATAGCGACCACGTCGATCTTTATTGGGAACTTTTGTGGCTACTAGTTGGATGTTTCAGCAGTAAACATGGGTTTTTGTGGCCTTTGGTCTCAAATGATGCAAAACATTTAGTTACAAAAACGTCCATGGTGAAGGGAAACAATGGGGTGGGAGGGCTCGAATTTGAGGTAAGGGAGTGTCAACGTTAGCTTCGCTTTTCTTGGTGGTGCAGCATTGTCTAATATTTTTTTTGACTTAAAAAACCAGGCACCTAATAGTGATTTTATAGTGTTGGTTCCGCCCCCGAAGATAATAACGAGAAATAGGAAACACTTCCACACACAACTCCAGGAGTGTCCCAAGTTTGTGTACGAAATACCATCAAAGTGTTGGCTTTAGACTTCAGGCAATGCTAATGATCACATAATAATTTTTTATCGCCAAAACGCTTCCAAGAATCCTGAGCCAGGCTCTCGGTATGCCGTAATTTGATATTTATATTGTAATTCTTCTACATGAAGATACTGATCCATACTATAAATGACCCCAAATGGAAGTAGCTATTTTCATTGAAGTTTAACCATTTGCCGATGGTTTTGTACTCTCGAGCATGTGATATACATATTTTTTGTGTCGGATTTGTCTCGGTCAATAATTTTTAGTGCTCAATTTTGCACTTATGTTTCCATTTTATGCATATATAGGTGTTTTTAAGAAATAAACATGTGTGAAAAAATTGGCGGAAAAAGTGTTAAAAACACCCAGGATTTTTACTAAGGACGCCCCTCAAATTACTAGGGGCATCCCAGTTGATAACAACACCCTCGAATTGAAAGGGGCGCCCCATTCTTCAACTCCTTTAAAAAGGTTTTGGCTGAAAAATTGTTTCTCTCTTGCGAGATTTCCAGGCGAGAGTTGGAAAGAGATCTGGGCAAAGTTTTTCACGAGAATAACCCTGTTGCGACAAGACAGGGGAGGTATATCTTTCAAATTCATAAAAGGTTGAAGATCATGTTGAGTTTCGAAAAAACTGGGGAGAAGAAAAAGGCCCAGGTTTTGTTTGATTTATGGAAAATACGTGGGACCAAAAAGAATATATTCTCGTAAGGTTTGTGTAAGTTTTAGATAATTCAGCAAACGCGTAAGAGAAGAGGAAATAAGGAAATCCCATAACTTGCATACAAGGAAAGAAAAAAAAAAGACTATAAAGATATTTTGGGACTAAATTGCTCTATTGGGTATATATAGAGTCCCAGGAAGATATACATGGAGTTTGGGGAAGTTTAGATACGATCTAGAGGAGAAAAATCAAAGTTGCAGAGAAGTTATCTGCTGGTGAAGAAGAAGTTGAAGTTGAAAAACATTGACGCCTAAAATCTGTCGCAGAAATTGTCGATTTTCATCAGTGCTTGCAAAAGGCTTTCTGTAACTGAAGTCTTCCCTTTTCTACAATTTTTTTGTAACAGAGAGTCTGCAACGGCAATACATCAAACTCGTTGCTGTTATTATTTTTTCTCTTTTCACCTTTATAAACACTTTTTGAGCAATTGATAAATCTTTTGAGAGCAACATGAGGAGCTAAACCCCAACACTGGAATGACGGAGGAAGCCATATTTCATGCTTGTGGTAAATATAATTAATTCTTTTATGACTTTTTGCATTGATTATTAATCGATTTATGATTTTACTGAATGGTTGTGATTTCAATTGATGGGTCATGCTTAGTTCAGGATTTTGATGTTCCATGCTTTCGATTTACAGTCATCACTTTGAAAATCTACTTTTGGCAAAGAATCATAGTCAATATTTGAGCTATAATTGTTTGAATTAATATATGAATCACATGAATGAGTTGTATGGTGGAATCCTGTGTCCCGGTCTCTCGTAACATTTTTATCATCTTCTTTTTAATATGTTGTTTATTTAGAATTAGGTCTAAAATCAATTCTTCACAAGTCTGAGTCGAACGAATCTTTTTACCACTTCTGTACAACAATTGAAATCGTATCAACATGCGAAATTCGTGTTAACCCTGTTAATTTTATGTTAGGATTATTTGACTTTGTTTTTGCTAAAGAGATTACATATGTATTTAAGTATTGATAACACATTGCTGAAGAGGCATGCGACTATAAAGAAATACAAGGGTAAGGGATCAATAATACATAGTTTCCTAGAATGAAATCACACCTATATCCCACACATAATCAAGTAACTATATACATAGATTAGGTTGATATTGTATTTACGAAGTTCAAAAGATAAGCGTTATACTTCGTCATTCTATATAATTCCTTTGATACTTTGATCATAATACTATGACCAAGTCTAATCACTAGAGTGTTATAAATATATATTCGCATGTTATGTTTTCAATATAAAGCGACTTGAAAGATATGTGAGCAAATGGAAACAAGTCAAGTCAATATTACTAACCTCAAATGGAAGGATGATGTCTTCGTTGTAGTCGTTACTTCTTCACATTCTTCAGGTCTTCAGAGTAATACTTGTAAGTCTCAACATTCCTAGACTTTCTAGTCTAACCTAAACGAAGTTGACTCTAGTAATTAATCAAGTGACTCTAGATGAATTTTGATGCTAAAATATGACAACCAAACTTGACATACCAACGCTTGGTGGGTTTAACTGAGCAATGATCTAACATCCTTGCAAATTAGTGACAATCCAGCCCAACCCAAAGTGAAATCTCGGGTCTGGCCGTCCCTGATACAGTATGAGAGAGGATGAGACAGTGGACCACTTATTTCTCCACTTTTGTTGCTCAACTGAAATATGAAATTATTTTCTGAAAGGGGTGTAATCTAAGTCTGGTGCAAGGAAGAAGCTTGGAGCAACATCTATTGGCTTGAAAGTTCAGAAGAGGGAGAAACAGGGAAAAGAAACTATTGCCTTTGATCATATTTGCAATTATTTGGATGATCTAGGTTGAAATAAATCAGAGAGTGATGGAAAAGAAAAGAGGAAGAGAAACCAAAGTAGTCATCGATGAGATCAGAAACACGACTACGGGTATCTGAATCATTTCTAAACAACAGTCTGCTTTTCTTAAAAAGAGACAAATATTAGATGAGGTGCTAAGTGCAAATGAGATAAATGGTTCAAAAATTAAGAGTGGGAATCCTGGTCTTTTATGCAAAATAGATTTTGAGAGGGCTTTTCATCATATTGATTGAGACTTCTTGGATGAAATGTTTAATCTGATAGGGTTTGGAGAAAAATGGAGGGGATAGATAAGATGTTGTGTGGGGTTTACTAGATTCTCTGTGCTTATAAATGGAAGTCCTTCTGGTTATTTCAAGGGAAAGAAAGGAATAAGACAAGGTGATCCCATTTCACCTTTCTTGTTTTTGTTAGTATGAGAAGCTCCGACTTATACGATTAACAAGCTGAAGATCAAGAAATTTTATCTGGATTCCAAGTAAAATCCGGTGGTATGTTAGTAAAGTCATTTACAATTTCCAGATGACACTCTCATTTTTTTTTAAAGTTGATGTTGATCTAGTTAGAAATCTTAGATTAATTTTTCTCTATTTTAAGATGTTAACTGGTTTGAAGATCAATTTTTCTAAGAGTCATATATTTAGTGTTGGCTTTAGTGGGGGAGTCCTGGGGACTTATCTGATTTTTCTTCTATTTTGTGTTGTTGTAATGAGACACTGCACAATATATTTAGGCTTCCCTCTTGGAGATAAGTATGGTAGAGTTTCATTGGAAAAAATCATTGATAAATTTATAGTTAAACCTACAGGATGAAAAAAGTCTCTACTTTCAAGAGAAGGTAAGTGTTGATGGTGGTTTTTAATTCAGGGATAAAATTGTAAAACCCTACATTTATTGTCGTTCTGCAAAGAGACAGAGCCATGAAAAAGTGATGAATGTCTAACCTTGTCACTGACGCATTTATTGAGCACTTCAATATATTTACATGAAATTTATCCAGAATGGTGCATGTAGCAACAATCCCATATATTATGTAAATTTCAACATCACGCCTGTATTATTCATTAATGTAAGGCTCATTGGGTACTTTCTGTGCTTTGTCCCCCGGCTGAACCCTTAATATTTATATGACAAGACAATTAATGCTCACTCGCAGCAGAGCAGCATGAATTTCCCGAAGTGTCAAAATTAAAGTCTGCATAAAGTATTCAGTTAAGAGACGCGCTAACTGCTCTCTGAAAATAAAAGAACTCTGTGTCAACACACATAACTCACCAAATTTAATCAATTTTGTGATAATTCACAACATTCGAATATAAACCTAATTAATTTGCAAAAATTAGGTTTTGCGCCCTGCATAGTATATCAGACCCTGCTGGTCGAAACTAAACTTAGGAAAACTAGGAAATTGATCCGCCATGGATTAGTAGGTGCAAAGTCCTACTCAAAATCATAAAACGAGGAATAAAAGAGGAGCCGCAACAAGGGGAGGTGTGGCCGTTCCATAGGCCAGGCGACGCCACCTGCAGATGGCCATGCCTCCATGCTGCTTGCCAGCCCTCCTCTTTCCCATCGACGGTCACTTTAAATGCGCCATGAGCACTAGAGGTGTGGCCACACCCTATGTTTGGCCGACCCCTTTTCTTGACCAATCAGGTCGCTTTAAACCCGCCACATGCATTAAAGGCCAAACACACCCTGCCCCACCTCCATGCTAATTGGCAGGCCAAACGCGCCCTGCCGTGCCTCCATGCTAATTGGCAGGCCAAACGCGCCCTGTCGCGCCTCCATGCTAATTGGCATGCCAAACGCGTCCTGCCACGCCACCATGCTAATCGGCATGCCAAACGTGTCATTCCGCGCCAACGTCCCAAGACATGCCACGAGCCATGCAGGGCCCATAAAACCCTAAAAGGGCGCCACGCTATGGCCACCCACGGCTATCCTTGCGTCTTTAGTCATTCCCACATTATGGACCTACCATAATTCCTTCGACACGACCATGGCACCATCTGCATAAAAAACGTCATCGTGCCATGGCCACATGACACACACGCGCTAATTAGGGTTTTGGCATGCCAAACCCTAACTTAGGTATGGACGCTACGCCAACCATACCAAATAATGCTACTTAGGGAATTATATTTGATACGACAACTGGAGCCAATATTGCCGAGCCATATTTGGAACCAACACCAATATGTCGACCGCGGCTACGCCAGGCGCTATTCGCGTCACCATGCCACTGGCATGTAGCATTCTTGTCATTACGCCACTGGCATGTGCCAGTCATGCTACCATGCTACTGGCGCCACTATGCCATCACAAGATTCCAATGGAGTGTGGCCATAATCAACGGCCACCTTCTCTCATGAATTACAATCTCAGCCGTCCAAATTCGCAACCGAGACTAACCTAATAGCATCACACGTTATTTTCCTATGGCAAGTCTCCTGACTTGACTTGCCACACATGGCTATCCGCCACCTAGTTGGCATAAAATTAATCATAATAACTAGGTCTTGCATACGAGACCCACTCATCAATATGCTACACATTTTCCACCAAATTACTCGAGACATCAAACATGTCACAAACTGGGGGATGCTCATCAGGGTATTGGTCTGGCGGTCTACGGCGTACGGCGTGCAACACGTCCATTATAAGAAAGTGTCAGGAAAGCGGGCAGTTAGTGGCGACAAGAAGTAGTGGGTGTAAACTAACTCGTTTCCTTCATAGTGGGGACGTGGTTTCTAACATTTACACATTACCCCACTTCTCCATCACTCAACTACTCCCACTTCCTACGAGATCAGGGTGCATTCGATTATGACTTGTATAAATAGGTTTCTACCTATTTCGACCAACAACAACAGTTTTGGTTAACAACAACACAAGAAGTGTTATCAACACAGTATCTAGAAAACCAACGAACTCATAGCTTATATCCCGCAAGCCAGTTCCATATCATGATACAAGTCATAAAATATCTACACCTTTAGAGTTAACAACTCTGATCTCAACACCTTCTTCGCTTCCCTCCCTAAGATCAACCCTTCTCCTTCACTTTATGACCGAAGCAAGACTGGAACGACCATTTCTTGGTTTAGGCCAGGATTGTACAGATTGATCTCTCGAATTTAAAGTACTCCCGTGCAGTGCATTTGTTTGGGGGTTTGGATTCATATATCATCAACACACCCAAATTTACCAAAACCAGCAGAATAAGTTTTACCTCAAAACAGTAAGATAACTCTTAATAATCGTGTCTCGGCCAGCCTCCCAATCTACTTTATGTCTCTCTATGAAATGCATTTGGCTGTTTTGAACAAGATTAAAAGGATTATGGGGAACTTCTTATGAAATGATAATAAAGGGAGAGAAAAAATTGCATTCGATCAACCAGATTGCTCTTTGCAGGAGAATTTTTTTTGGAGGTCTTGGAATTAAAAATCTGAAGAAAAAAATGAGTCATGCTTTTCTTTCCAAGTGGTCTAGGAGATATACAGTTGAAGACCTTGCTCTATGGAAATCTATAATTGCGGATAAATATGGTGCTGATGATGCTATCTGTATTTCCAAAAAGCCTAAATGTTCTTATGGTAAGTCAGTGTGGAAAGCAATTATGAAATACAATCATTTTTCTCATGAAGTATGTCAAATTTAGAGTTAACAATGGGGTTAATGTTAGGTTCTGGGATGACAATTGGATTTAAGATGCTTCCATTAAAACATGATTTCCTAACCTCTATGCTCTTACTAGAGATAAACATCTTCATATAGCGGATATGTGTGAGATTGTAAGTGATTTAGTCGTTTGGAATTTTCAAGTTCTTAGAAGACCGAATGCTGCAGCTAAAGCTGAATTTCTTATGATTTCTTCAGACCAAGCATTTTTTACTTTCAACTTGAATTCTAAAGATAAATTACAATTGTATTTCACTTAAAAAGCTTTTCTTTGTTAAGTCCCTTTATGACAAGCTCTTTATGGAGGATGGTTCTCTTTTAACAGGTGCTATCTTCAGTTTGATATGGAGATTGAAATGTACCAAAGATTGGCTTCTTTCTATGGCTTATAGCTTAGAAATCACTTCTCACTTACTGCTGCATTGTGACTTTGCCAGAAAATTTGGGTTGAATACTTGTGCAAGTTGAAGTGGCTTTATTCTATGCATGTTGATGTGGTTTCTTCTTTACAATATTGGCATCTCTATAACTCAACAAGCCTAGTTCTGCAGTTTGGAACAAAATACCTGATGCCATCATGTGGAGTCTTTGGAAAGAAAGATTCGGAAGGGTTTTCACGGCAAAAGAAAAAACGTTGTGATAGGGGTAACCACATCAGTTTTCTATCTTTTTTCTTGGGCTTTAATTTTCACGGAATTTGATTCGATCGGTGCTAGTGATGTCACGACAAATTGGTCTAACATATACTAATATGCACACAAACTTTGGTTCTTACTGGAGATAAATGGGAACATTTTTGTATATATTTTCAGCAAGAACCAAAATTTGTGTGCATATTAGTAATTATGGCTAATTACAATGAATTACTAGCCATGATAATGACCGGACTGTAGCGAGTCGAAATTCCTGATATTTTTCTGTTTTTACATGCATTATTCGTTTTTAGAAATAGAAAGGCGCATGAAGAAACATTTTTCTTACTAAAGCTGCGACAATTCACATGATTACGTACGATAGATCTAGATCTAAATCTAAATCTCTAAATAGTGAATTACTACTAACTATGATGCCGACCCGATTTCGATAAGTTAGAAGCTGTAAAATGAATGCAAGGTGGCAAATGAAGCTGGCAATAAGTTCGCTTTCACACCAAAATTCTAGCTCAATTAGTCTTCTAATTTCCTTACCTAATCAATATTATTAGTATTATTAGACTATTAGTCATCACAAATATCTGAAAGCTAAAATCCAAGAAAATTTGGTTTCAGAAGCCACAAATATCTGTAAACGTAAATAGGGTTCTTTACTAACTAATCATTTCATGTTACGATTTGTTTAGATACTTGTTTCTCAGTCAATTTTGGCCGAACAAAATGATATACGTGTTGCCGATAATTGCCAGTTAATTGTTTTTTAATTGCTAATTATTAACACCGAATCACTATTAATATTTGTCGTCAACTCAAGCTACATTGCACTTGGTATCGTATATAATCAGATATATCTTTGCCTTATAATTTGGAATTCCGTAACACTCACATATCGACGTTATTAGATTTTTATTAGCACGTACAATCGGCGATCGGCACATGTTATGCTAGGTGTTTTGAGTGATGGTACATTTTTTGTTGCTATCCTATATTATTTTATTCCATCAGTAGGATTGTTTCCCTGAGCAGGTTTGTACCCCGTTGCCCAGAAATGAGCTCATTTGCAGATTTGTCCTATTTTATACAGTACTTAGTTTTGTTGTCAAATTGATGACAAGACACCCTAACAAGTAACACCAAGCTGCCAAAGCTAACAGGGTTCTTCGATACCAAAATCAAATTTTAAACCCAGCACTAAAAAACGAGGTGTTTTGCTTCAGGAAAAATTAACTTTTTTGCTTCAAAGATATCTCTACGGTAACTATTTTTCTTTGCACTATTTTCATTTGTGCATCACGAAGTTTACTCCATACGTACGGATGCATACAAGGTCCTTTTCAAATTTTCAATGTTAAAATTGTAAAACCGACCAAAACAAAAGAATAGATATGGATCAATTGAAATTTAATGGAAATGGATGCTAAAACAGTGATTTTTCTCTAGAAGACCATGCTTTCAATTATTGATGAGATGCATGATTGGTAAAATTTGCATACAAGTTATACTCCACTTCCTATGGCTACGGAGATGGGAAACTCCATTTGTTTTCCAATTTCGTGCCATTACGGGAGTAGGCCAAATGGTAAACTCGATGAGCAAACAATTATCAAATTTGACTGTTTTCCTACCGAATGATAGAGACTTGACCGCTCGGTAGATTATCTACAGGTACACGGATTTTACCATAGTGGACGAGCTCATTTAACCATCTGCCTGGCTTGGTAAATTGATTTATTTACCGATTCCCATAGGAATTCGCCTTAGGCGTACTCCATTTGATGTGTCATACCGTTCACTTTTGTAACCTAGTATATAATTCACATAAACTGCATACACCAACGTCTCAAAGAAATGACTTTATTATTCGGAATGACAACATTTACACTATTCCAATAATAATTATTTTATATTGTTCTACACGTATTACTTGTTGCTTGAGATAATTTCTACCGAGTTTCGAAGAAAAAATCACTTACTTTAAAACATAATTCATACTCCATCTTTCTTTAATTCCACTATAAAAGCAAACCCCAAGCCATTTTACTGGAAAGACAAAACAAAAAACATCATAACCTTCATTACAAGCCTCTAAAAATCTGTTCTTTGCGCCAAAATGGATTGTACTAGTGCTTCAAACAAAGGAACCTCCATTAGAAAGTTCTTCAAATGGAAAAGCTTCTTATTAGCACTGAGTCCTTTCGAGATAAGTTCTTATTCAAAGCGAATTCAATCGTCTTCCAAAGGCATAAGAGTTGATAAGCTCTCCAAGTTAGACTTGCTCATTTCTAGTTTCATATTACCTGTGGTCTTCCAATTTGTATTGGCACCTATATTTTCTCATTATCAAGAAATTTCCTGTTTGGTATACAACTTGATTATTTATGCCAAGTCGTGCCAATTACTCCCGTTTTGCTTGTGTAACGTGATTATCGTCGCTATTTGCTTCAAGAATTCTAAACCATTTGAAAAGGATCAAGAGTTCAGTTTAGACGAGACTCCCCATCTGTCAGTGCAGAATGAGAAAAAAGTCCAAGTAGAAAAGAACGATGTTGCTTCTGAGTTTGAGAAAAAGGAAGAGGTCCTACTTATTACTGATGCTTATGAGATTGGAAATTCAGATGAGTTGAATTCTTTTAAGCCAGCAGTAGAAAATAGCAAGGAGCAAGAGGAGATAGTAACTCTACTCGATAATGTTCAAGAGGGTTATGTCTCTGACTACGAAAATGATAACGAAAATTGTGATAGTTCTAATTTTGGCGACAGCGATAATGATGATCACAGTGATGATAGTTCAAATTTTGGCGACGATGACGATGATGATAACGATGACCTGAATTTTCGGGCTGAAGAGTTTATTGCCAAAACTAATGAAAGATGGAGGGCTGAACGGTTGAGAGAGTACCATTTGTACCGATGAAAAACATGCAGTACGGCAATTGCAAATTTTCCCCTCTGCAGTTTGCTGTAGCGTTCAGAATATAGTCGTGTAAATGCGTTGTATTGTATTAATAAAAAATTGAGTCAAGTGTATGATTAGTTTTCATGGTTTCTTTTTCCTTGATTACCAAGATGAGTTTATTTCCAAGGAATACGTGGTAGACGACCGTCGGATTGAGAGTTGATATGTAGGCGTATTCTTAGATCACATCTGATCACCTATGGACTATGGAGTGAGCGCGGCAAATTAGAACAAATGAAAGTAGTCCAAAGCCCAATTCCCTTGAACTCTCGGCACTACAGTATGATGCAAAAGCCTTCAACATATGACAAAAGAAGTGTTGCTTGGATGTGCCCAATTCCATGTGCAAGATCTGCCTCCAAAATCGGTTCCAAGGATAGCCTACAGGACCATCAGTTGCATTTTATAGGAAATCTTCACAGTGAAAAAAACCGTTGTTAGTTGGTTTCCAAATTAGTCTATCCTCCTATCTTATAGAAATTCTAATTTTGCTATTTTCCCTGACAATATCACTATTAAGCAAAGCTTTTACTTCCTCCGTTACTTTTTAATAGGTCAGTTTCTATAAATAAATATTTTAAAAAAATAGGCCAGTTTTCTAGTTGGGAAAGTCAAAAGTTACTTTAATTTTCTGGGACCATTTTTTTTTAATTTCTTTTGATGACAAGTGTTATGTGGACCATTTCACTTATTTCTTTGGCTGACAAGTGTCATGAGGACCATTTCACTTCACTTCTTTTATTGACAAGTGTCTAGAGGACCACTTTCAATAATTAGTTCTCTTAATCTCCTTAATTTTTCTCAAAAAAAAAAACTGGCCTATTAAAAAGTAACAGAGGGAGTAATAATTTAAAATTCCAAGAATTATTAATGGAAGTCATGACAATTTTCAAATTAGAGGAGCTAAACCTAGAATGGAGCAATTGAGCTATTGCTGGTACCCACCTTTTTTTTTTGTAAGTTAGGTCTACAGACTAACTTATGGCGTTAGAAGTCGGGGTTATAACAGTATTAAAGGTATTACAGGAAAACTAAATGATAGACAGTAAAAGGTAAAAAATAAAACCACCAAAAGGTATTGGACACGCATATGTTGCCTCGTTAAAAACCTTGAGAAGGAAAACCCATATCCAAAGGGATAAAACCTTGACAAAGGAAAAGAGCACAACGCGATAAGTCCTAAAGAAGATTCTAAAACTAAAATTGCAAAAATAGCTAAAACATTTGTAATTCTTCAATAACCTAGGAAGCATTCGTTCTCCATCGGTACCCAATGAGTAGTCTTCTAATACTGGCAATATGTGTGAGTTCACAAGCAAGTTGTGAAGGTTGAGCGTCTTTGCTCGCGATAGAACTATCAAAAACGTTTCCTGAGCCATTCTATCACGAACGAGTCTGATAAAAGTGTCACGACGGCCTGTACAGGAAGTGGATCTCTTCTTAATGACTGAGGATGACGGTATAGCCTTTTCCACAATCGAAGATTTTGTTGATGAGAGTTGCATCTTCGAAAAAATGCAGACATATGGAATATAGCCCGTATTGATTTCAGCATCATGTTGTTTCACAGGAGCATTTAATTTCCTATTCCAAGAAGAAATACAAAGGTAGGTTAAATTACACACCAACCTTAGACAGACACAATACATTTTTAAATTAACCAAATTGAAATTTCTAAAACTAAAAGAAACTAACTAAAAACCTGTATATGATGTGTGCGAAATAAAGAGCCTAGTTTACTGTCTAGTCTTAACCTGTAAAGGGGAAAATGCAGATAACTTCGCGTAAAAAGGAAATGAGCAAACTAGAGTCCACTAATAATATTCTAATTATATAAGCTAGAATTAATAATGGATACTAAGCAGTGGCCGATGCTAATGAACCTGAATAACATGCATTATAATAATACAACAGATGTAAAGAGATTAACAAATGAAAAAATCAAAATAGAAGAGAGAAAGAAGAGGGCCCATGTATAGCCAAACCAAACTGCGATTCTGTCATGTCTCTTTTTCGTGTTAGGAGTCTTTAAACCTTAGGAACAAGGGTTATCAACAACAGGTTCCAAAACAAGCTTAAAAAACAAAGAAAGTTTGGGGAATTTAAGAACAAAAACAAACTAAAAACAAATGAGAAATGCCAAATATACTATGTATGGATGGACTTACGTGGGGGCTTGGTCAGATCAGCTGAGCTAGGGAAGGAAACTAAGGATAGTTCTTCATTTTGACCATTATTTCACAAGCATAACAAACCACAAAAAAGAGCAAGCAAAAACTTAACAAGGAAGCAAAAACAGACATGAGACAAGGTTGCATACACACACATAAAGCGAGACAGAAAGCGGAATAAAGAAGAGCTTAGGTCCAAAAAATATCTAACCCCATTACAAAAACTTCAAAAGAGAGTGACATCAAGAAAAAAACTCCAAGAGGGGAGAATAAAGCCAACATCCAACACCAACAACCATCCATCAAACAAGATATATAGAGAAAGAAGAAAGACGATGATCCAACCAAAAGAGAACCAAATGACAAGACATGAAACTATAAACCCATCAAGAAAAAGCATAAGAAGGATTAGAAGGACTAAGCCACCAAGATCAGGAAACAAAATAGATTTCCAAAAGGCTACTACTACTAGAGAGAGGCAATGGATAAAGAGAGAAGCCCACATCAGAAACAAAAAAGAAACATGAAACTAGTCTAACCGGAAACAGAGAAGAAGTGTTCCATCAAAATAAAGAAGAAAGAAACTAAAACATATTCAATAATTTAGAGAACGAACAAAGAGTGATGATTTTCACTTTCCTTCTTAAACAACAACCTTACTATAAGAGATTCAATTTTAGATCAAGAGCCCCATGACAAAAACAAAAGAAAGAACAGAAAGATGATAGAGAGAAGATTAAACAAGATCAGAAAATCATTCACCCAATAAAGAGCAAGCAACATCCACAAGGATTAAGAGATGTATCAAACTAAACAACCTAAGCAAACAAGCAATAGATCTACAACATAAGAGAAACCATAAGAGAAATTAGAAATTGTATTCCAGATTCAAAACCCCTCTTTTAAGATATCCACTTTTAAAATCCCATTTTAACAAAACCATTTTTACTGCTCACGGAAGTAATAGAAAGAGAAACAGAAGAAAGGAAAAGAGAAACAAGAGTAAAATCCAAACGAAATCTAAATCAAAAGAAGAGAAAATAAACACTAAAAGAAAATTAGAATCAGATTATAAAGGAAGTCATAGAAATCATCTTAGTAAAGAAAAATAATACTACGATCTATACAGAACAAGAAGAAAAAAAGAGAAAAAAAAACTAGAAAAAAGGGATTATACCCTGCAAAATAATGGTTTCTTCCATCAGTTTCCTTAGATCCGTAATCTCTAGCTCATGATCTAACTGTCACCTCCAAGTGGTCCTAAGATTTACTCGCTAATGGTGTGTGCCGCCATTGGAAAAGATAGTGTTCTAGGGTTTTTTCTAAAAGAGGTGGAGGAGAAAAAGAGGTTTGACGCTGAATTTAGATCGGGAAACTTCTCTGCTGGTACCCACCTATCCTTTCAAATGAAGATTTTTTTACCATCACCTGTCTATCTCCTTACAGTAATTTTTTCTTATCAAATCCAGACCCATACACATCCCTCTCCAAACCCAACAACCATTGTTGCCACCAGTAATCTAGTATAGTCAGGGTAATACTTTTATTTTATAACTTGAATGTGAATCCAATCCATAGAGACTTAAGCACATTGAGCATTCTCCAAGCTAGTTTAACAGGATGTGCTTGGTTCAGAACAATTTTTTTAATAATCATATCTCCATGGACTTTTGGTTAGGTGACAGAAGCCCACCTATTGAAGTACATATTTTTCTTGTCTTATTTTTTGTTCCACCAGAAGTCTCTGTATTTGATTTAATCTGTCAGTTAATTTCTTTGGCAAAGGAAGAATAACAAAACAGTGAGAAGCAAGAGTACCTACATTTTTATCCTTCCAACTAGTTAATCTCTCAAGAATTTTTTCTTGCAAGTAATCAAATATTTCCATTTTATTCTGCTGAACGAGAATTAGTACTCCTAAATGCTTATTCTTAAGAGCGTTTTAATGTTGAGAATCCAAATAATTTGATTCTTCATCCTGCTTTTCCTTTTTAGACTAAAAGCCATGATGAAAATTTAGGTTGGGTTTGGCAATGTTTTTTTCCTTTTCAAAAACACTTTCATATTCATAGTAATTTCATCTTAGTGTTTGGTAAAGGCTTTACAAAGGGTTTTTATGTAAAACACTTCCAAAATTCTCCAACTTTTAAAAGCTGGGGAGGAGGAGCTTTTAAAAGCTCCAAAAGCATAAGATATGACCCCGCACTGATTTCATTTCTTAGTTTCCTTTTCTATTTTATTTTATAAAATTATAGAAATTACCCTTAAATTTATATAACATTAATTTTATATTTTCTATATTTTATTCGTTAAAGGTGATTAATTATTTTATATACCATTCCAATAAAGAAAATTAGCTTATCAATTATGAGAATAAGAGCAATATTAAAAAAAATTATTTGTTTTAGCTTGATTTTGGTTTGAAAATTATATTTATAACTAAACGTAGTTAAAAAATAATATTTTTTAGCAGTAACAATAATAATTATTAAATTTAATTATACTCTATATATTTAATAACAAAAAAGTTAATTATTTTTGAAGAGTAAAATATTTCAAGAGATATGTCTGTTTTTGTCATTTGCTACACAAATAATAGTTAAATCTGATATTTACGAACGCATAATTGGGGATACCATTTTAACCGGGGATATGACAATAAGACAAAATAGAAACATTTTGAAGTAATTTTGAAAACCCCTTATCCATATATTTTATGTAATTTCTAAACCGCCCTTCTTAAATTTGTTATTTTTAATAAAAATTATTTAATAATTTATTTAAATATAATTTTTATAAACTTTTTCTTAATAATTTGTTTTTATGTTATAGGATTGTGATTATCCTAGTCTTTTATCAATAAAGAGAAAGAGAAGAAGTCGTGGTTATTCTTCGAATCAGCCAATAAAGGTTGCTTCTTTTGGCGACGATGTAGTAATAGAGATTCTAAGCAGACTCCCAGTGTAATCATTAGGGGAAAAAATTTGCTCGCGGAGTGCGCAAGCTTTTTTGAATTAGCAGATTCATGGCCCTATGACTCGATAAGACAGATTCATGGCCCTATGAGTCGATAAGACGTGATGTCATCTAACTATGAGTTAACACAAGTTATCTACCGAACGTTTGAGTGTTCACGTATTTTAACGAATATTTGCTTCCTTTTCTGCCAAATACATGATTTTGCTGGGCTTTGTTTTATTTGTTGTCACCATGACGAATCTTTAATCGTCCATGGACCTAGAAATCTATTCTATCAAATAAGAAGATCTTCAGTGGGGAGTGGAGTTGTGGAGACTAAATGCTTTTACGGTGCTAATGGTACTGATATTATCTAGGTCAATGGTGTTGATAATAACCATGAATAACTGTCAAGTTAATGACAAAGATGTCGATGAGATGATGAATGCTATATTGTTTTTTGACGTAAACTCGAGGCTCAATTGAATAGTGGTGTTCATGGTTGGTAAATATATCTCGATTCCCAAGCTCAAGGTGAGGATAAGGAATGTCCTCAAAATTCGTATACTAGAAATCAGATGTACAGATCACGATGACAAAAACTTAACATCTTATATAACCTTATTCTTCTGAAAATTAATCATTAGTTGATATCGATTATGAATTTTGACTGATTAAAAAATTTACCAACACAAACAGACAGACAAAAATTCATAAAATAAGAACAACAAATGTGGTGATTTCAGTCAGATGCTTTGGTTTCATGACGAGAAAGGTTTGGGTGATTATTAAAATTTCATATGCTTTGAAGCAGATCATATAACTTATCCAATTATCTCGTTAAGATCGGAAGAATTTTCCACTGCAATTATTCGGTGAGATAACTTGGGTTAAGTTACTGTTAGATGACGTCATCTCATTAAATCCGACGGCTATCAAACTGCTAATCTAAAAAAACCTTGCGCACTGCGCGTGTAATTTTGTTTGCAATCATTAGTGCAGTTCAAGTCGGCATATAGGCATTGGTTGTCTTTGATTAAACAAGATCCACACTTGATTGATCTACATTTCACTCGTTCAAAATCATGTCTTAATCTCCTCTACGTCAAACCATTGGAAGAAAGTGGCCTATCCTTAGCTTTAAAGAATACGAAGCCCTATTTCAAAGTATTTCATGGTAATGTGCAGAACTAGTTGGTGGTAGTGGTGGTGAAGAAGAAGTAGAAGCCATTATTAGTCATGTTAAGATAACTGACGATAAATCGTTTGTTTTATACTGACATTTTGGAACCGGTAAATAGTTTGTTTGTATTGTAGATTGGAGGACAAATGCATGTTATTAGCAAAGCATTATGGTGATCCTTTTCCCTTAGCTATATCTTATTTAAAGCTAAGGTAAATGAGTCTGAAGCCAACCTCACTATGGCGATTTTGCATCCCTAAGCTATACTTTATTTCCGCGTAAATAGTGTCAAACTAATACTGAGTATCCATGTAGTAAAAAAACAGAGTGAAAGTAAATAAAAATAGTGAAAAGAGAAATATTAGTGTAAAATATAGGGAAAATCAGAAACATATATTGAGTATTCGTTGAATATTACACAGAAACTCAGTTTCCATAAAGTGGAAAAACAAACGGATATTGAGTATCCGTGTGATTTCTCTAAGTTACAAAGTTTATCAGATCTGATCAACTTTGTAGAGTAGTTAACGATTATCCCTTCTCTAAAAGGATATGGGAGACATAGCACTTGGATTTCGCTATAGTTAGGGGATAGCGTAGCGAAATCCCCCACCATAGTGCTTGGCCTCACCGTGGTTGAAATCAACATTACTAGTAGAATAAAATAACAAGTTCCTGGATGACGAAAACACAATTGAGATTCAAAGACGTCGTAAAACAATATATCAATTTGGGTTTGATCCAGAGAAGAATGAACATAAATTATTCTGCTTCTCGATACTATTTGCTAGACGTCATCGTTATAATTTATTGGAAACCACAGATTATGAAAAAAATTATGAAAATCAGGAGGCATTGACCGTGGAGCGTGATACTAAATGACGAAGGATCAATGCAAAACCTAATGAAAACAACCAAATAAAATTAAAAATATGCTCCCTCCGGTTAAATCTAGCAGGCTCTGGTGTATGCAGATACCATATATTGGAGTAACGAGGAATATATTCTTGTGAATGGGGAAACTTTAATGTCGATGATCCTGGCGTTATAATTGCATTTGATGTTGGAAGTGAGAAGTTTAGAGTTATCCCAATTCTTGATTTCATATTCGACGAGCCTCATGTAAAATCCTTTAGGTTGGTAGTATTGGGTGTTAGATGACGAAGACGATAAAAAATATGAGAATTGTTTATGAAACAGAAGTAATTGGAGCGCAGAGACTATTACACTACCTTTTCGTTATGTTACACGGATTGGCGGTTTTGGAGTTGCTGGAAGTACTAGCCTAATACTCTTTGAATGCAATGTATGCAGAAACCATGTAAGCAAGTTCGTCAATTTGTTTCCTATGATCTTAAGAAAAAACTTGCAAGAAGATTGAGATGGATGGAGTCTCCTTGGAAACCCTTTCTCTAGGGGGTCCCTAATTACAACATTTACGGAAATCCACTTTCATGTTCAGCCTTGCAACCTCTAGTTGCTTAAGGTATGTTAGATTAGTAATTTGTTTTCATTTAATATGAAATACCGAAGTTGTGTAATGCAACGCCCTAGAAGTATTCAAAGGTTGTTTTTCACACAGCGAAATTCGATTTAGCTACGGCATTGTATCATACAGAAATGGATTCGTAAGCGTGATGAGTTGAAACTACCATCTAATATCTCATTGTTTGCTTTTATTTTTAATACGTTTATGCATACTGAGAACTGTCAAACATTAAACAGGGAAACGAAGGTATAGTCATGCAAAAGTTCACCAAGGACATGAAAGGCCATGCAAAAGTTCACCAAGGACATGAAAGAACAATAATATGACATAGCCCGAGTAGTATATAGTATTACCTTCATTTCAAAAAGATAGGCTTGATTTTTTTTTTGGATATGTCAAAAAGATATGTTGGTTTCCTTTAATAGAAAATCTATCGTAACTTTACTACTTTAGTCATATTAGAGCAACCACAGTGGGCGATCAAACCCATAAATATGGTCTAGCAACGAAACGCAGTGGGACGGACTAAAGAGAAAAAACCTTACTATAATCAAATCCTGGACTATATTTGGTCTAGGATCAAGACCAAACCTAAATATAATCGAGCGAGCTTAAAGTGTACGCTTGTTAACGGGCGAACGTATAATGTATATTACATGTGGGGCGGTTGTATAGTCCCGCTCCATGATGAGGCGAAGTTATGAAGTGCGCTTCGAGGAAGCGTTGGTAAAATGTAAGCCCGATTAGACGTAAGTAAAATGTACGCCTGTTATGAGGCGTTGGTATCAGGTTCATCCCAGTTAGACGAACAATATACATTCGCCCAATTTCGGGTGTTCTCTCCATTTTGGTTAAGATCAAACTTATCTTAATCTTAGACAAGGATGAGTTAGCTTTTCTTAGGGTAAACGAAAGTTAGTTAAGCCTTTAAGTATTTTGACTAATACGTGTCTTTGTAAGAATTCACTCTTACCATGCAGGGACTTCTATAAATACCGCATGGGTCTCCACATTGTATGGTTAACAAGACAAGTAACAAAAGAGTAATAAATCCCACTTCTGGCAATATGATCACAGGGCGGACATATAATGACGCCTGACCACATGACGCACGTATTAATAACGCGCCATTAGGCGTACATATTAGTTTCGTTTCATGGTGGGGCGTTGATTATAGTTCTGTCCCATATCGGGCGTGCATAAAATCCCCGCACCACAACGGGCGAATAATATACATACGTTTCATCCAGGCGTGTATAATACCTACGCCCTCAGCAAACGAACGTAATATTTCCGCTCGATCAAATATAGTCCACTACCGTAGCGTAGCAACACGGACTAAATCCAAAATTTAGTCTTTGATTTTGATCGCACCACTCTCTTAGAGCATTCACAGTGGGCGACTAAACTCAAATATTTGGTCTTTTGAACAGACGTAGTGGAACGTACTATCGATCAAATTTTGATCGACGACTAAAATCCAGAGTATATTTGGTCTGGGACCAAGACTAAACCCAAATATAGTCGAGCGTTGATATAGTCCACGCCCCACCATCAGGCGGACGTATAGTACACGTCCCACACTAGGCGGACGTATAGTTCACGCCCCACATCAGGCGTTGGTATAGTCTACGCTCCACATGGGGCGTACGCAAAGTCTACGCCCCATTTTTTTTTTTTTTAATTTTGTATGGGGCGGGCATTATACCCCTGCCCATTCTTTACAAATTCAAATTGCATGGGGCGGGCTTAATACCTCCGCTCCATTTTTTCTATTTCTTTTTTATTATTTTTTTTTTTGAATCTTTCTTACCCGGGCGAACGTATAGTCCCCGTCCCACACCAGGCGTTGGTATAGTCCACGCCCCACACCAGGCGAACGTATAATGTACGTCTGACCAAATTTAGTCTTTCCACCGTAGCGTCACACACCAGACTAAACCCAAAATTTGGTTTTTTTTTCCCTTTTTGGTCTTTGGTTATACTCGCACCACTGCAGTTGCTCTTAGGGACCACATCTTTATCTATTAACAAATTTGGAGACCATTTTTCTCTCATATTTTTTTCTAAAATATTAAGAGGACCACTTTTTCTTTGAGAATAATTTTAGAAAAACATGAAAGAGCGGCTTAAATGATTGCTTTACTTTTTTTTTTTGTGCAAAAATCAAATCTTTTTTAAACGGAGGGAACGACATTTGTGAATTTTGATCTGTGATACCTGTGTGAGGTTTGATTTCAAACTTTGTTGGCTTCTTCTATTTACCCCTGTGAGATCTGAAACTAGACACAAGCTAAAAAGAGGAGAAGCTTACCACTACTACTGTTTCTGGCAGTCTTGCCATTTTTCATTCTTCATGAAACTATTTTAAACTGAATTTCAAATCCACTTCATGTCCTTGCAAGGGGTGAGAACGCAACTAGGCTAGCAAAGCCTTTGTCCTCAGAGCTTCTGCAAATTGTCAATGGGGCACAACACTTGCAGCCTTTAAAAGTAATCATTAAAGAGAAATAGGAAATATCTTTGTATAACTGATTTTGTTCTTCTAAGAGCAACTGCAGTGGACGACTAAACCCAAATATTTGATCCAGTGGACAGGCGTAGTGGGACGGACTATCGATCAAAATTTGATCAAAGACTAAAACCCAGACCAAATTTGGTCGACGACCAAGACCAAACCCAAATTTAGTCGGGCGTTGATATAATCTGATCCTACACAACGGGCGTTGATATAATGTCCGCCACTCATCGCGCGTTCGTAAAGTTAATGCCTGATGCAGGGGCGTTGGTAAAGAATTCGCCTGTAACAGACGTAGATAAAGCTTACGTCTGGCATGGGGCGTTTGTATAGATTACGCCTGGCATGGGGCGTTTATATAGATTACGCCTGATTTGGGACGTTTATATAGATTACGCCTGATTTGGGGCGTTTATATAAAATTCGCCTGATGCAGGGGCGTTCATATACTTAACGCTTGTTTATATAAATTTTGAATAAGATTTGCTTGGGGCGGGCTTTATACCTCCGCCCCATTTATTTTTGTTTTTTTTTTTTTTTTTTTGGAATCTCACTGACCAGGCGTAATCTATATAAACGCCCCATGCCAGGCGTAATCTATATAAACGCCCCATGCCAGGCGTAAGCTTTATCAACGCTTGACGTTCAGGCGAACATTATACTAACGCCCGATCAAATTTACTCTTTTCCCACTACGTCACATGACGGACTAAACCCAAATTTGATCTTTTTTTTTAGTCTTTGGTCTTTGGTTATACTCGTACCATTGTGGACGCTCTAAGCACAAAAAGAATCGCATTAACCGGATCTTATCTTATTTTTACTTTCACAAAGGGTTCCATGGATTATATAAAGCCAATTATATTTTAGGGTCTCAATGGCTGATGTTTCTCTGTTTGTGCATTCTCTTTATACTGAGGAGGTTTAATATTCATAAGCAATGTCCAAAAGACATATGAATACAGAGGAACACAAGTGGAGAAACAAAAGCAAAGCAACAAAAGTATTTTTTAATTAGTAATAACCACATGCTAAGCAGAGCTCCTGTTTTTTTTTAAAAAAATAGGGAAAGAAACATTTTTCTTGCTAAGATTATGGTAGATTTTAAAGTAAGATAAATTTAATTCAGAAAAATAACAAATCACCAAGTATGATTGTGTAGTCTAGGTGGCAAATGAAGCTGCCAAGTTCGTTTTCACACTAAAATTTTGCTCCATTATTCTTCTAATTAAACTCTTTACCTAATCAACAGATTTTGGATTATTATTAGTCACCTCCACAAATGTTTAAACACGAAAATCCAACAAAATCTAGTTTCACAAGTCTACACATCAAATACGCAGAATAAAAATTATGCCAAAATTAATAATTAATTAAACAAAACGTACATAGGGTTCTTTACTAACTAATCATTTTCATTTTACACTTAGTCTACTTTTAGGACCAATGTTGGGCAAACAGAACGAAATACGTGTTGCTTGTAGTTGTCAATTACTAATTGTTTGTTAATTACTAGTAATAACTAGATGACCGATGTGACGGTGGAATGGCCGATCGAAAAAATTGACGGAAAACTAAATTTTTTACTCACAATTTAATTCTGCCATAATGGCACGGAGACTTATAAATTTGTAGAAGGAAATTGTAAAGCAAAGAGATGACAAGCAAATTTGATCACCGGTACGAAAAACGGCTAAACAAAAAACTACCGCGTTTGCCATAAAAAACACTGTCGCATCACGGCACCACGAAAGACTGCGAAAATGAATTTGGATTTTCGCAGCCAGGGAGATACAAATGTAAACAAAGGATTCTGTTCGTATTGTGCACTAGAAAATGAAAGAAATATAGTGAATGACGTGGCACCACCAGCCATGTGTCGGCCAAAGAATGAGCACATCATGGGACGTGGGCCACGTGGCTATTCTCACAATCAAATCTGGTTTCTTCGTGAAACAAAATAAAATTTTCATTTCTGTAAACAAGCAGCAGCAAAGCTCGTTTTATGGGGGTTGGCATGGTCGAGTTGAATGGGTTATTTGAGAATTGATACAAATCAGGAAAGAATTGAGCTTGATGTTGTTGAGAATCAGTGATCAATGGTGAAGCGGAGAAGAGAGGAGATTGGTGTTGGCTGCCATATTAGTTGATGGTTTGCGAATTCAGGAAACACCGACAACTGCAATAAGCAGTTGAATCTTGGGGTTTGTATGAACTGAAGTTGGGTTTGATTTGAAGATGTGATGGTTAAGGCGCCAGTTGATGATTATACCAGAATCAAATAGATAGGGTATTGACTGTTCTTGATTGGGGTTTTTTGGTGCTTAGATTTTATTTGCAGGCGATAGATTTAAAGACTCCTTCCAACAGCAATGGCGGAATTGAATTAAGGGTTTTGATGTAATTTGAAGACGGGTTTGTATGGGTGCAGAAATGATACGCCCCAGTCTAACATTTTATTAGCCATTAACGGATTTCAATGGAAGCGACAAAACCGGGTTACTGTGGGTGAATGGGATTTATTGATTAACCGATTTGCAGTTGAAATTGGGTGTATCGATGATGGGAATAGATGCTGGTGATGAATTGAGGTTTGCATGTTTCAAATAATGAAGACTACAACAACTGGTGGTGTCGGAGATGGAATTGGCTCATTTTTGGCGTTGATTAATGTTCTCAAGGATTTCAAATGAGTTCGATTCGGAGTGTAATGGTATGGATGATGAATCAATTGAATTTGGGGATTGTGGTAATCTGGAATTAGATATAAGCATCAGAACTTGAAGTCTTTCATGAAGTATTTGTTCAATTGGATTTGTTGGGGGATTTTGGCGGTGAAGGAGGTAGTTGTTCTGGTTAGGCCCGTCAACGGAAGAATATCCGTCGGATATTCAGAATTCTGATATCCGACAGATTAAGCACTATCGGATAATATTATATAGGATATCAAAATCAGATATCGATTCCGATAGGTTAAGCTATCGGATATTTATCTGATAATATCCGATTCTGACAAGAAAAACAACTATTGTCTGTAAAACATATGCAGAGCAGCAAAGGTGATATTTAAGTTAAATTTCTCATACATACCATCCAAATTGTCTTACCATCCAAATTGTCTTCAAAAAGTCTTAAAACATTACTCTTAAGTAGTTATGTCTCTAAGTAAGTCTCTTACACACACATACATGAAAAGAAACACAAGCAAATGCTATAGAAAGTAAGATAAGTATATGTCACTATCCTCTCCAGGCTCCAGCCTCTGACCCTCTTGACTTCATTCGGCGTTGATTTCCAAATTTTTCATATCTGCATTCAGACAAACACACATAGATTAGATCCAAATTGAAGTGCTAACAATAAATAGAGATTAGTAGTATTTCAGATGGATCTATGCACTGAGTTTAAGCAAAATAAAAAAATGAAAAAAAAATGTTACCTTCACAAATGAAATCTGGCAACCAATCGCTTAAGCACAACAATGCTTCAACAAGCTCTGGATCTAATGAAGCTCTGTGTGTTGTAAGCACTCGACCAGCTGCACTGAACATTGATTCGGATGCCACACTGGTGACTGAGATAGCCAAGACATCTCTTGCCATCTTTGCAAGAGTTGGGTACTTAGGTGCATTTAGCTTCCACCAACTTAAGATTTCAAACAAATACTCATCTTTTGGTGAGCCTTTGCTAAGCATTGGTTCTTCTAAATACTTGTCCAACTCAGATTTCTACACCTCAAATTCAATGTTCTCCATCATAAACTCAGCATATTCAGGATCACGTACTTCATCTGGATTGTCTGAATCCATCATACTTGAGCTAGAGACAGAGCTGCGGGCGCCAAAATAATGTTCATCTACATTTGGGTTTTGGGAATCATACTCATAAAAAAGAGCTGTCAATTTTGTTTTGAATTTGTTATACTCCACTGCATATCCAGTTCCATACAAATTCTTATAATGAAACTCTACCCATCTTGCTTTGTATCTAGGATCTAACACAACTCCGATGCCAATAACCAAATTACTTTCAAGCCAATACACATCGAACTTCTCCCTCATTTTCAACCCCATTTTTCTGATACACGCATACTCATTGTCTTCCCATTGTTTGATGCACTTGTTAACTTCATAGACCCCATTGTAGTACAAATTTGCAGTTGGATACTTCATCCCTGCAAACCTGGTTGAAACATCATTAAACACCTCTAAACACTTGCAAATAACTACCCCTTGTTTCCACTCGTCTTCACTTGGTATACAATCGAATTCAGGATCAAGGACAGCAAATCTTTGAAACCCTTTTTCAACTCAATTGCATTTTTAAGCATAAGAAAAACTGAGTTCCATCGAGTGTCCACGTCAAGACTAAATGCCTTTCCAGACAACCTACATTGTGATAGTGCCGTTTCAAACCTCTCTTTCCTAGCGTGTGAAGCTTTAACATACTTAACACAATCTCTAATTGATTGCACAAACTTAGCAGCAACTTTCATACCATCTAGGAAAACCAAATGAAGAATGTGGTTGGCACACCTCATGTGAAACAATTCCCCATCAAGAACTAGACAATCCTTATTATTTAGCCACTTAATCAAATTTCTCATCATCACACCATTAGCAGCAGCGTTATCAGCAGTTAAAGAAAGGAATTTCCTATCTATGTTCCATTCAATAGTGCAAGTTTTGATACATTCTGTGAGAACATCTCCTGTGTGTGGTGCTGGCACTAAAATATAAGTTAATGTTTTCTTAACCAAATTCCATTCATCATCTATGTAGTGGCATGTTACACAACAATACCCATCTTTAGTATGCTTAGCAGTCCACATATCAGTTGTAAGACAACAT
Source organism: Papaver somniferum (assembly GCF_003573695.1). NCBI lineage: Eukaryota > Viridiplantae > Streptophyta > Magnoliopsida > Ranunculales > Papaveraceae > Papaver > Papaver somniferum. Next base: position 34,185,984 of record NC_039361.1, on the reverse strand, counting down.
CTAGAGGTCAGATTATCCAATTCTACTTGCAATTCTAGTTTTTGTTCATGAAAAAACTTCATCACATCACTTCTGGTTGTGTTTCTACTCATGATCTTAACAGCAGGGTCCAAAGACTTGCAAAACATTCTAAAGTAAAAATGTTGAGCCATGTTGAGAGGGTAATCATGCTTAGCAATCATTTTAACCATGTATTCCCTAGAAACTGCAGGATCATACTGCCAATTAGCTAATTTTAAAGCTTTGTTACATGTTGTTTTCAGTGAACTGGAAATCTGTTGTTGTCCATCCTTGTTCTGTGGTCTCTTTTGGCAAATCTTTAGATGATTACGCAATCTTGTAGTACCACTGACACTATCAGCATCAACTACCTTATTGCAATGATGGCATGTACCTAGTTCAACAGCTTCCCTCACGTGTGTTTTCTTGTTGTGTCTTACTTTACAATCCCTTTCAAATTCATCCCACACTGGTGACCTTATTACTCTAAGCTTTTTCTTCAGAGCAGTTATCAGTGGATCGTCACCAGCTTCTCCATCTTCATCATCTGTATGAGATCCTGGCATGTTATCATCAGCTAGGTTCTCTTCTGGTTCTGGTAATCTCCTAGTGTCACTAGTACCCGGTGTTGAGCGGCTTGAGCCAATTGCTGAAGCTTGAACACTTTGTGATTGTGAACCACCCCTAGAAACGACAACATTTGATTGAGATTGAGGCAAAGGGGTTGACTTTGAGGTTGCAACTGTCTTTCCCTTGGCTGGTTTTTTTAACATTTTCGTAAGTGCTTGCTGTGTATTCCAGTTCAACCAATTTTCATATCAAACCCAAATTTACTGCATCATGAAGTAACACAACATGCCAAATTCAAACCCTAGCAAAGAAATTATAAAAAAAAAAGCTTCAGAACAGAAGAACCCTATGTAGTCCAAGCATAAATTGACGAGAATAGGTAGTTATAGTCATAGAGGCAGTTGAATTACCAAATACCAAATACAAAACCCGTTGGTCGAAAAATCATTGAATACAAAACCATCTCAAAAATAGATCAATCCAATCAAACCCTAAAACTATATCAATATTTAAGTTAAACCCATCTCAAATCTTTCTCTAATTTCATCCATACATGTAAGTCATATCAAACCTTAATTTTTGATTGCAAGACGGAAACCCTATTTTCATGTAAATCGATGAATCGAACACAAAAATCGAACATAGAAAATAGAAGAGAATCAGTACCTGATTGATCGGGTGAGTGATTGATAAACAACTGAGTGATTGATTGATCTAGAGAGGCAGAGACAGAGTGGAGACTCGATAGCGACGAGAGTCGAGAGGCGACTGAGAAACTAAGAAGAGAAGAAAAAATGAAAAAAAGAAATGACTTCGAGTGTCTAGTGGAGTGAAATAACTAGGGTAGGAGAAAATTACAAGTACGTCCTTACTCCTTAGCATATCAGATATCTAAACAAACGGATATATGCTAATCCGATTCCGATATGGTAAGAAAGAAATATCCGATAATATATTATATCCGATATCCGATAAAACGGATAAAATCCTATAGGATCTCGAATAATCGGAAACGGATTCCGGATATCGGACAGATATTGACAGGCCTAGTTCTGGTGGTCGAGGTGTTTTCGTTAAAGGTGGTGGCGGAGCTGCTGGTGATTGTGGATGTGTTGTCGTTAGAGGTGGTGGCGGAGGTGGTGGTGGTTGCGGCGGTGATGGTGGAGGTGGAGTGGCGGGAACAACATAGGTTGTGGTTGTGGCGGCGCTGGTAATGGTGGTGGTGGTGGTAGATGAAGAAATGAGGAGGTGGAGGCGCCGGTAATAGGGGTGAAGTCGGTGACCATGATGACAGCAGTGGTGGTGAAAAGAAATAGAGGTGAGGAGTGAGGACTATAAAAGAAATGGTTTTTAAAGTATAAGGGAATTTTTGGGTTTTCAGCCCAGATCATTTCCAATTTTTTTGTGATAAATTGAAAAAAAAAAAAAGTCAGGGGCCCATTGACACAAAATCACCATATATAGAGTCCTCCTTCCTTGCTTCGCTTGGTTCGGCCTAATTAGCACTTAATCATTATTTATATTTTTGTCTAACTCAAACTGGTAGACTTGGTTTTTGCTTTGCAATTTGAGAATTTCTTAATATTCAAGTAGCACTTCGCTACGCAGCATGTGTCTAGGTGCTTCAGTGATGATACACTTTTAGCGGAGGATTCATTCGTATGCCATTGCTTTCCTCAAGTAAAGAAAAACTAGGTATAACAACGTACTGCCCATCGACAACAGTAGGCCATATTTTTCCTTCGTCAGGAAGTTCAGTTTATCATATATGTAGGGATAATTAAGTAGCTATTAATCCTTTTCAATGTTGAATTGTAAAACCGACCAAAACAAAACAGTAGACCTTCATGGATTAAGATTTCGATGAGAACTAAAGCTATAGTATTCGACCAGCGATTTTTCTCTATATGACTATTTTTCAATATTAATAAGATAAACTACTTATGGAAAATTCTTATATACTATTTATGGAAAAAAAATTCTCTATAAGACTATTCTTCAATATCTAATCCTTATATGTTGTGATTGACACATCTGGTATGGCATTTTTGTACTCACCCTTACATATCTACAAATTTATGGAAAATTTTAAAAAGTGCATGTGCAATTGAGGAAACAATTAGGAAAAAGGGATTTTTCACGGTATCTAAGTGTTACCTTTGTTGTAATAATCATCACACAATGAAACATATTTTATGGTCTTGTGAGTTCAGCGAACAGATTTGGCACTGGCTGAGTGGAATATTTCAATGCACAGTTCCATCCAGTTTTGATGAAATTTTACAATTTGCCAAAGGAAAAAGTACCGTAATCAAGGAGGTGCGATATAAATGTACATTCAATATTATGGTAGAATTGTGGTACGCAGAAATACTGTGATATATGAAGGTATTCAACCAAATGTGGAGAAGTTCAAACAAAAGATTACAAGATTCACTAAGGAATGCAATGTAAGAATGAAAGGAGTAATGTGGGGTACCATGTATGAGCTGCAAATACTTCATTTTTTTTTGGAATAACGAGGATTCAAACTCACAGCAATAGAGTGAAACAATGTTTCTTCAAGTTGCATGTTCAATATCAAATCCTTATATGTTGTGATGGATCTTCTAAAGGGAATCTAGGGAAGGCAGGTCTTGGGTTCATAGCTAGAAACAACTGTGGTGATTGTATATGTGATGTTTCAGCTGGATTGGGGATTTCTACAAATTATTTGGCTGAAGTAATGGCTCTCATTAGTGCAGGTGAATGGTTGTCTGTAAAAAGCTGATGGAGGTATGCTTCAGTCTGGACTCAAAAGCAGTACTGGTGACTTTCACAAATGATAAAATTCCATGGATTGTTCAAAACAGATGGGATAAAATCAAGCAGTTACTTCTAGTCATTTCATTCAGACATTCCTACAGAGAGATAACTTTCTCAGCAGACAAGATGGCCAAGAAAGGTGTGTTGCTAAATAGAGGTGAAGTAAAATTTTATGAAGAGAAACCATCCTTTCTAGGGGCATTGGAGAATGGAGATATATACTTTAGATTTTCATGATATAGTTGTACAGAATTTCCTTAGTGAGACTGTCTGATATTGGTTTTTGTATTTAAATTGCCATGAAATATTCTTGACTTAACTTGACATTTTTGGTAATGAAATTACATGATTTAGAAAGAAAAAAAAGAGTAAGATATACTATTTGATAACATTTTACACATAAGTTGTACTACTAAGCTACGTACATATATGGCTACAAGGACTTGCAACATGGAAGGAATGATAGGAGAATCCAGATATGGTCAAAAACTGGTGATTTTACAGTTTCAACTTCAGTGAACTGTATAAGGAAAAAATATCCTGAGCTGCACTGGACCAAGAAGATTTGGAAGAACACATTCCATCCTTGTATATCAAGCAATATATGGAAGATAATGAGAGGTGTATGGAATACAAATGAGAATATGAGAAAAAAGAGTGTCAATCTAGCATCAAGGTGTTCTTTCTGCACACAAGCTGGAGAATCTACTGATCACATACTCTGGTACTGTAATTTTAGTGAAAAGTTTTGGCAATGGCTAGGAGGAATGTTTGCTTTCTTCAATCCTATATCTATGGATGAGATTTTTACTCTGGCAAAATCCAAAAGCCCAGCAGTAAAAGAAATCTGGAGGACTGCTGCCTTCATAACCATGAAAGAATTATGCTTTCTTAGAAACAGAGCAGTTTATGATGGTGCGCATCCAAATGCAGAGGAGTTGAAGAAAATAATAATTCAATTCATTAAGGAGTGTGAAGTTAGGATGAATGGGTGTATGTGGTATACAGTAGAGGATTTACAAATTCTTAAAATTTTTGGTATGAAATGCAGGAGGGTGAAGAAGTATAAAACACAGGAATGTTTTTTTCCTTCCCAACTGGAAATCAAGTCTTACTGTGATGTGATGGAACTGCAAGGAATAACCCTGGAGGGGCAGGATATGGCTTTGTAGGCAGAGATAATGCAGGTACAATATTGATTGTTGTTGCCGGAGGAATGGGCATTGCTACTAACTTCATGGCAGAGGTGTTTGCAGTAATAAATGCATGTGAATGGGCAATAAGTAAGGGTTTCTTACAGTTATGCATTCAGACTGATTCTATGTCAGTTCTCAATTCTTTTGCAGCAAGATAAATATTATGGTATGTGCAGACTAGGTGGAATAAAATAGTGGAAGCTCTTATTAGTTACAATTTTATACATAGTTATAGAAAGATTAACTTCTCTGCTGACAGTATGGCAAAGATGGGAGTCACTTTGTCTAGAGGTAAAAAGAGAATTTTCATGAGTAGGCATCCATTTATGTTACATATGGAGTCTTCTTTTCTCTTGTTTTTTGAATAACTTTTGTAATTTCTTTTGAAATCAATAAAATTTTATTATTAAGCAGGAAAAAAAAAAAAAAAACTTGCAACATGCATAGGAGGAAAAAATCATTATTTGATAACATTTACTGTGCCTATCCATGTTTTTTTCTTCTCGAGTTATTTTCTTCGTGTTAGTTAACTATGTATGAATTATATTCTCTCAACCGTTCTGCCCTCCATCTTTCATTAATTCTAGCAATAAATTCTTCTGCCCGAAGATTCAGATCATCGTTATCGTCATCATTGTCATTGTCGCTAAAGTTAGAACTATCGTCACTGCAATCTTCATTGTCGCTGTCGCCAAAACTAGAACCATCAGAACTATAATCACCATTTTCACTGTCATTCTCGTAGTCGGAGACGTAACCTTCATCAACATTAACGAGTAGAGTTGCTATCTCTTCTTCCTCCTTACTAAGTAGGATTTCTTCTTTTTTCTCAAAATCATAAGCAACATTGTTCTTTTCTTCTTGTTTTTGAACATTTTTCTCATTTTTTCCTGACATAGGAAGAGGCTCATTTAAACTACTGATGTCTTGATGCTCCTCAAATGGTTTAGAATTACTGAAGCTAATAGCGAGGATAATCACGTTCAATACGAAAAAGACAGGTAATCGGCATGACTTCGCATCGGTAATCAAATTATATACCAAACCAAACATTTCTCCACAGTGAGAAAGCATAGGTACCAATAAAAATTTCGAGACCATGAATACTACAAAAATAGAAATGAGAAAATTCGGCTTCGAGAAATTATCAACTCTTATACCTTTCGAAAACATTTGAATTCGTTTCAAATAAGAACTCCTGTCGAAAGGTCTCCGTGCTAATAAGAAGCTTTTCCATCTAATGAACTTTCTAATGGAAGTTCCATTACTTGCTGAAGTACTAATGTAATCCATTTTTCAGGCACAAATTCAAATTGGCTAGATAATTTCTATCGCTTGTTATGAAGTTGTGATGCTTTGTTTGAGTCTTCCCAATACTTGGGGTTCCCTTATATAGTAGAAAACTTAAAGAAAGATGGAGTATCAGTTTAGTACTTTAGTTTGGATATTATAAAAGTAAATGACGTTTTCTTAGAAACTAAATAGAAATCTCAATGAACAAGAAAAAGTAATACGTGTAGACTGTAGAAGAACATAAAATAATTATTACGACAGAATAAAAATGTTGTTATTGTGAATTATAAAGTAAACAAAGTCGTTCGTTTACGAGTTTGGTGTATCTAGTTTATGTAAAATAATGGTCAAAAAAGAAGGACTTTTTACAAAAATAGGTCTGTTTTTTTTGTGCTTTTTAAAACTAGGCCTGTTTTTTTATTTATTGCAAAACTAGGCAAGTTTTTACCAAAAGTGATGGATGGAAAGTTAGCCCCGTTAAGTGAACCTAAAAAGACCTAATTGTCATTGGAGTCGTTCATTGATAACTGACTCGACAATTTGACTCTGTACCCGTCATCAAATATTTGCATACATGGCACTGCATAGGTGGCACTGTATACTCAGTCCATAACCACCACAGCACAACACCATCCTTCAAGGCATTACTGCAACAATTAGGTATATCTTCTGAATCTCAAGTCTGCTCAAAACATTTCAACATCATCACCAATTTCAGTTACACGACACGACACAACACTGATCAGATTCAAGTATTCTAGAATATATTCAATCTTTACAACTACCTGCAACACCAACATAGATTCAAGCTTCTGCCAACTTTAACCACCAGCTCCAACATCCATTTTGCTCCTTGCAATATTCTTCCATGTAATGCTAATATGGAAACAAGCACATCATTTCAATCTTAACGACACACCACCATCCATTTATTCATCTCGTACATCTGTTACATGACTTCAACTCAGCTGCAATCAACTTCCTCATCAGAATCTAACCCACAACAGCACAACCAAGCACCCACACTGTCATGTCTGCTCATCTCAATTCCATTTTAACAAGTCTAACTCTCTCTATGATACAACCATACCACCAATTCTTTAGCTGCAACAGACAAGCATCACACCATTTTACCCAGTATAACTTCTTTATCAGCTTGAAATATTCACTTGCACCAGACCTATAATCTGCAATGTCAGCTCAAATCCCAGCCAACAATCACCATTTCCAGTTCCACCTGCAATAATATTGTCAACACCAAACCCTCTTCAGCTTCTTCAATCATAAACAGTACCACAAATATCCATGTAAAACAACTCATACAAACCCAAGGTTTCCCTTTGATCAGTGAACAAAATCCCTATAACTCAATCATCATCTCCCTTTGTCCGTCTTTGTCTAAGCTGGTGATTTTTGAATGAGGGGATTTTGTAGATTAAACTTCTGCAGATTAAACTCTAGCTTATGTCTTCTACAAGCTCAACCACTATCTTCAATCACTTCTTCTCTCCAATTTCTAATTCAAACAGCTCGAACCCAATACAATCACACTTCTCATTTTTTTTCTCGATCTGAATCCTAAACCCATCTCCAACTCCTTCTTCCCTTTCTTCAAATTGAAATCATCTTCTTAAGATTACACTGGCTTTGAATTATTGAATAACATAGCTCAAAAACATAAACTGAGGTTCAGATAGCAACAATATTTCTTCAGAATCGAACCGATATCATCAAACCCTAACTCATGAAATTTCGAAAATTTACCTTGCACATTAAACGAAATTAAAATCAAATTCAAACCCAATTTTTCAGTTGATCAGTAAACAAAAGACATAAGCCAATTAGCGAACTTACTTAGTTGGTGACTCCGTCTTTGTCTAGTTGGTGACTTTTGAAGAACAACAAAATAGGAAACAAAATCAAATAACCTGACGATGCGATCGATATGTTGATGTTGCTTCTTTGGTTTCATTGATGTTGATAAAATTATCCTTATTGCTAACATAACACCAGGAAACCGCTAGTGAAGAATGGAGATAGGGAAGAAGAACAGAGATGGAAGAGACGAACTGAAGCGATTTGTTTTAGTCCGTTATTACTACTTAGGGAAAATGTATTAGAAATCATAGCCGTTATTAATCACCGAGATTTCCACATCTTAGATGGACGCTGCAGAAGCCTACACATGTGGCAATAATAACTATGAACGTCCATCATAGCCGTTCCAAATATCTTTGAGATTTCCAGATCTTAGATTAGGCTTTCAGATTGGCACATGTGGGCGAGGACATTTCAGTAATCTTACCACATCCATGAGATATCGCTGCATGAGTAATTGACGATAAATTGACGAGTCAACGCGATAAATTGACCGAGATAACAAAAGTGGATGGAATCCGTTTAACTTGCCTAGTTTTGCAATAAATAAAAAAACAGGCCTAGAAACGAAAGTGAGGGTCCAAAACAGGCCTATTTCTGTATATAATCCAAATAAAAAAGAACAGTAGTTAGAAATTTCAGTGCTGCTTCTGGAAACAACAGTGAACACTATGACATCACCTTTTTTTTTTGAGGAAGGTTAAATTTATTGAAGAAAAATGTAATAAGGCAAATTGTCCCCATTTTGATGACATTTTGATCGATTACATTCTATCTATTATAACTTCCAGTGCGTTACTAGATCTCTGAAATTGTAATGTCCAAACCATTTCTGATTTGAACCCGAAATAAAAATCAGCAGTTTGATCTCATTAATGATTTTTGCTGTAGTTCTTGGACGCTTATGTGCCATGACCCTCATGTTCCTCTCAGTCCAAATAGCCCATACTATAGCAAACGGGATAAGGGGCCAAATCTTCCTGCCTCCGTGTCTACCCCTTCTGAATTTCCACGCCTCCAAAAGACCAATAAGAGTACCTGCCTGACACTATGACATCACTTAAGAGTACGTGTAATGCATTTTACTAATATGTTCTTGTATTAATAACTGGACGGTGCTGTGACCAGTCCGCGCCGCATTTTGCATTTGCATTAGTCACGCTGTATCTGGCTTTAAGATTGTGGGTAGAACAATTCGCAGTGGCAGAAGTGGTGCAAAGAGAGCTTTCGTGTATTATCTTCCGTACTTGATTCCCATTTTTGTTCTTATGAATATACTTATGTCGTGTACGTAACTGCTTTTCCGGTAAGGGAACATGAGGCAACCTTGTGTGTAACTTGCATGGTGCACAAGGATATTCTTGGTACCAAATCAAGAAACAGACCACTGCTCCTGATACTGAAAGAAAGAGAATTAAAGGTTCATAAGAGTTGCCCAGAAGCTGTAACCAAGGTGTGGTGATCAATGAGAAAGCACAAAACCCTACAATCGCAACTGCAGATCAAATTAAAAGTACAAACACTACAGACCTGGGTGGGAAATGACCACTTAATTAATGTCGAAAAGGCATATGAACGCAGAGAAACACAAGGCCAAGGCCAGGGCCAGGGGAATATATATAGCCTAATTAATAAACACATGCTAAGCAAAGCTCCTGTAGACTTGCGCACTACAGACACCAAAAGATTTAAAAAATTTAGGGTGCATCAAGAAACGTTTTTCTTGCTAAGATTATGATAATGGAATTAAAGTAAGATGAATTTAATTGAATATAATACTACTAAATTACTAAGTAGGATCACGGCCCGACCTAAACAGGTTATGTAGTAGTAGGAAATCCTACTACTACACCCGTTAAACAATCTATATATCAAACTAAGAAAACATTATCAAGAACATCAAAAAATCATTTCATTAAGTATAGAAACCAATACAAAGATGATAGATAGAATCCTAACTTGGGAAACAAATAACTTTCTCTCTTAGAGTTCTCTCTCTACTCTCTAAAAAATCTCTCTCTACCACAAGGGTGGCTGGTCCTATATATAGGGATTTTACATAGTGGGGAACAGCTAATAAAGCCCCTATTTTCGGATATAACATGCGAGTTGCTCGCTCCCGTACATTGTGTATTCTCGCACATACTCTTGGACTTCGCACAACTCTCACACTTTACTCGTGATTTTGTGACGTCATTGATTCCGTCATTTAAGATATGATACATGTGAACTCTGTTCACTCCTTAGTAATTCAGTTGCCTCGCACGATTATACAGATGTGCGATATTTAACCCCTACTTTTTGCCTCTTCTCTTGTCGATCTTTATCTTGGAAAGAGCGATGAGAGAAACTATTTCTTAGCTATTTTCGCACCCCTTTAACTGTCCATACTCTTTAACTGACAGTATTCCGAGATCTCGGCCTCATTTACTCCACATGTCGCTTTCCTCGTCTCAGTTTTGGACACGTTATGACTGATATCCGTAACCGTCTCTTCACATCCTTTCATCCATTAATGCTTTCATAAAAGCGAATTTTCATCGGGGGAACAAAATCCTTTATATACCTCATTTTCACTTTCTTTCTCCTTTTTTCACTTTCTCCTTCTTCTTCCTTCGACCTCTGCAACTTTCTTTTCTCTACAACCTTCTTTTCTCTGTAACTTTCCTTTCCTTCATTTTGCTTCAACTTCCCATTTATCTCACTTTTTTGATCGTCTTTATTAATTTCGATATTTACAATCCCCTTTTGTTAGTGTAATCAATGAGTCATAAAGCGGGGTGGAGAATGGTAGAACAGTTCACCAGATTTCAGGTTGAACTTGGAGATAGGGGTTACACACTATCCTCTCCTTCCTGGTCAGGACCTACTATGACGCTTAACCATAAATTCTTCAAGCTTGATCAATGGAACGATCAGAAGATCATAATCTCAGTAGGGAAACTTCTTGCTGGTCTACCTATCCCTCTTATAGATACACAAATTCCTCTTTTCTATAAAATCTTATCGCATGAAAATTTTAAGCGTGCGATTTTTCAATTGAGTGGGGACGCTATAAGAATCATGGTGGAGTTCGCACGCCGTGCGGCTGGATTAGAATCCCTTTATCCTAAAGAATAGAGGAATGCAGTGACCGCTGATTTAGAAATTAATCCCGTTGATTATACTGTTGACAATTTCTTTGCTAATTATGAAGTAAAGATCATGAAGTCTGGGTCGCCTCGCTGGGCCGTTCGCCTAAAGAGAAAAGATGGCCTCGCGGAGAACCAGAGGATCATGCGAGATGTTGATTTTAATGACAAGACCAATCGTACTGCACGAAATTCCAATGATAATCGCTGGGATGTGTATCCTGTAGTTCTTGTAGGTCCTTATATCACTGGTTATGGTGATAACAAATCGATAAATCCTCTTCCTGGGGGTTTTCCAGTTTGTTCTCCCTAGAAATTTAACTGGATCGAGGAGATCAAAGTGGTACGCCATTCTGAATTTCGCTCCCTTTCCAATCTTTCTTCTTTCTTTTTCTTAACAACATTCTTTTCCTTTTCGTAGGTAGCCAAACTGAAGAAGGATTATAAGGCCAAGAAAAGACCAAGAAATCTGAAAGCGTTACATTCGATCACTGATGAAGTAAGAAATATTTCTATTCGCACTTTAACAATATTGTTGCCTCAATTTCTTATCTTTATCCGTGTATGAAGGTGGACGGGCAGGATTCTGATGGCTCTGGTGATGAAGATTCTTCTGAGCACGAAGATGAAATTACTGTTCGTGCGAAAGCAAAGGGCAAGGTTGTTGCCTCCAAAACTTCTTCGAAGAATGTTAGAAAGAAGAACAACCGCTCGAAGAAGAGGAAGCTTTCTTATACAACCTCTTATCCTAATCCTTCCGTTCCACAACTTCAGGGAGATGAGTTGCCATTCCCTGATGCATCTTCCTCAATTTCTCCCATTTCCCAGTTGTCTCTCATCTTCCAAGACCCCTTCACAGCTGTTGATGATGAGAATTTAATTTGCACAAGCCAGATGGTCTCAACCATATGCGATGCTCCTACCTTGAGTGATGAATCTTTGCGAGGATCTGCCTCAGCTATTTCTCTTGAATTATTGTTCTCCCTAGTTTCTATGGTATGTTGTATCCTTCTTCTTGCATTTTAGGGTGAATCCGAGATTGACATTCCTCCCTTGTACTTTGATTTAATTCTTTTGTTATCACATCTTTACAGGCGGCGCGAACTTCTCATGCAGTTGCCTCTGACTCACAAAGAAAGATCCAATCTTTGGAAGCTGAGTGCGAAGCTTAGAGGGGAACTTTCGGATAAGACCGAGGATTCTGAGACCCTTTGTCAGATAAATAATCAATTAATAGGTGTGATTCTTTCCATTTCCTTGCTTCGCATCGTCTTTACTTTATCTTTATATTTTTTATATTAGTTATACTTGCAGAGCTCTATAATTTGACCGAAGAGGCGTCTAGACTCCCTGATGATAATGATGCCCTTTTAGAGCTCCTTAACACCTCACTGGATAATTTTCCCATGAGTGGTCTTGAGGATCTTAGCTGGAAATAACTGAGGCAAAAATATGAAGCTCTCATTTGTGACCATAGGCTATTACTAGTTTGTTGTAGGAATCTTCAACGTCGTACTCATGAGTATAAGGATACAATTAAAACCTTAGAGGCCAAAAAGAATGCTCTTATCTCTGAGAAAGATCAGGTGACTATTAATGGTGCGAAAGCTTTGAAAGATCTTCATGATACTATAGTCGAACTTCAAATTGAAAGAGATCGTGCTATTAATGAGAGGAATGCTCTTCTCGCTCGCGAGAATGAAATTCGCTCTCGATTTCTGATTGAGAATTATGATGAATTCGCATGGGCTTCTAGAGTCCTTGATAATGCTATATTGGAGTTGGCTACGAGCGTTAGTTTAAATTCTGACTATGATTCCCTAGTGGAAACCATTATTTCCGAAAAAGAAGGTTTCCCATTTGCTTTTTTCCCTTTCTGCCGCTTTATTTATTCCCCTTGGTTGTACGTTGTGCGTGATTTTAACATTTGTTCTTTTCTCTTCGCAGCTTCAGAAAATGAATTTCTTGAAAAGGAGAACGACTATCAACGAAATATTGAAAGTCTGCAGGCGAAGTCTCAGGCTGAAATTCAGATGTTGGAAACGAGGCTTGATGCTCGTAATATCAAGTATAGTTGTCTCAAGAGAAATCTCAAGGCCACTGTTTCCAATCTTACTAAGGATGCTATTCGTATACGTGATTCAACCCTTAAAGAAGAATTGGGCGATCTATGCTCCCAGCATCAAATTCCCTTTACTTCACATTACGAGTTCGCAGACCCCCTGCAAACGAGGAACTTTCCGAGATTTCTGATAGTGATTTTGTGGGCGAAGACTCTGAGGAGGATGGTGATGACTCTGAAACTGATGAAAGTACTAAGGAGGATCGTGACTCTGGAGTTGATAGAGATAATGTTGGGAAGATTTAGTCGTTCAATGTTTTCTTCTTTCACGCTCTTTATTTTCTTCCTTGTATATATGATCAAGATCTTGAAGTCAATATTTTGAACACATTTCCTCTTTTAATAGATTTTGCCCCTTTTTCTGGATGTTGATCAAAGAATGAATGTTGTATTTCTAACAACTTATGTCAGTTTCAAGGTTAGGTATGATAACCTATGTGCATAAGTTCATCATTCATAAGAATATGTTAATATGAGTGTACGTGTCTTATATGTGTGCGAATATAACAATACATGCCATGATCCTGTCATATGTACATCTATAATAATATATGGGTAGATATCTACCATACGTGCGAATAGTTGTTAATATTATAATGTTGTCATATGTGCGAATGTAGTAATACATGTGCAGGGGTCTAACATACGTGCGGATGTAATAATACATGTTGTCATTGTTATCAAGTTTGACTCAAAGCAATCAGGTGATAGACGCATTTATGTGTCTAATATAGCTCATTTGTATATATTGTTAGTGCTCGATATCGTACTTATTTGGTTATTTTATTTATTTGTAGGTGTTTTTGGAAGAATAAGGCTTTGTGGCGAAATTGGATAAAAATGCGGCATTTGGACCTCCGTTGATAACTACCAGAAGCACCCCAGAAGTATGTTGGAGACACCCAAAAATACCACGTAGGAACCCCGAAAAAGTGCGGAAAACATCCCAGAAGAATTGCTAAAGGCACTCTTAAGTTGGATAAGGGGCACCCATTTTAGGGCATGTACTAAGGGGACATCAGGATTGGATAAGGGGGACACCTTCTTCACGGTTTAAAAGAAAAATTCGCGGGAAATGTTGCTGCAGTGAAGAACAGCGAAGAGTTCGAATCATTGGGCTGTTTTTAGGGAGATTAAATCGTGGGAATCAACTGGGCTGGACTTCATAGAGGATAAAAGACCATGTACATGTGTTTGATCGAACGTATTGGGCTAGACAAGCCGGAAAAAAAAAGACAGAGTCGTGATATTTCACGGGTTCTGTTTGGTTCAAACTGTGGAAGTTACATGGCCAGTTGGGTAGAGAATATATTCTCTTTGATTGTTGCTATATCATAGGAGAGTTTGGTGGCAATTTAACAGCTCAGATGACGCGTACGAAGAGATTGAAAAGTTCCAGCAGCCGTGAAGGAAAATTTGGCAGCGAAGAAAAAAAGAAAAGATTTTCTCGAGATTTTCTCGAGCTGTGGTGTATAAATAAGTTGTTACGAGTCTTAAAAAGGGATATCAAGAGTTTGGGGAAGGTTTGGGACGCAGAGGAGCGAAGAAGAAAGATTAACAGCAATCCCACCTGCTGCTGCTGCTGCCATTAAAGGACCTTGAAGAACACGAAGAACAGACTGCACAGAGCAGTCTTATTTTCCACAACGTCAATAGCAGCAGCGGAGTGTCGTTACTTTACTGCAGTTCCCTGGTATCGTTTCTTTCTGGACGTATTCTGTGGGTCACAAAATCACTGTTTTATAACTTTTGACTCTTTTGATCATACTTTGATCTTTGAATTAATATTTTGAGTGTATTATTAATATGAATAGCTAAACCCCAATACTGGGATGATGGAAGAAACCATTCTTTATGCATGAGTAATTTTTATTTAATTCTTTTATGACTATTTGCACTATTATGAATGGAATTATGATTTTTATTGAATATTTGTGATTTTGTCTGATGATGTATGCTTAATCCATGAGATTCTTGATGCATCATGCTTATGATTTACATATAATACTTTACAAAATCTATTTTTTGCAAAGTAAGAGTCGATATTTGTTATCAATATAAGCTTTAATTGTCTAGAATTAATAATTGAATCGCATGAGTATAAGAATTGGTGAAATCCTGAGTACCAGTATCTCTTGATCCTGTGAGATATTTTGTATATACAATTTTGTTTTTAAATCTTTTCAAGTCCGAGCAACGAACTCTTATTTACCGCAATCGAAAAACTACAACATCAGGCTAGTGTGAATATCACATTCCCATTAGGTTTACAATCCCCTTCTTGCCTCTGATATTTGCATCAGGGTGATTGCTTCTTCTAAATCCTTATTTTTTCAAGTTACCTTTGTGATCACCTGTGCAAGGTTGTATTTCATGGTTTGATCGCCCCTTTGCCTCTAATTTGATATCTGCAAAAATGATGTTAGTACGGTCTGTTGTGTTTTTTCATGAGGTCTTATTGAGCCTCCCTAAGTAGGGGTCTTAATCAGCCTCCCCTGTTAACATGACTTATTTTTGCCTCAGGGTATTCATTTGGGTCATGCGACGAAATCGCAGGAGGTCTTTACGCTTTCGCGTATTGACCCATTGATCTCGCCTTATCATCTTTCGTATTATTGTCTCTGCAGGTTATAATTATGCGCCAATACGACAGGTCTATCCTCTTTTTTGAGTTATAGTCCCATGGTATTGACGTCTTTTGACACAATTCAGCTCCCTAGTGGAGGGTGCCGTCCTTATCTTCCCCCTGGTTGCCCCTTCAAGGAGACGTACCCCTAACGGGTTGGAGTGGGCTCCTACCATCCAGTGATGCAACAACCAGTTGTTTTCGCAGACTCTTTCGAGTCTGCTCCCTAGGTGGGGTTTCTTGAGGACCGAGTGTATCATAGCCAGGACTTTCCAAGAGTGGCGAGGTACGCTCCAGACGCCCCCGGCACCCTTGGATCAACCGTGTACCGTGTCGCCCTGATCGAGTTTCTACACTCCATAATAGAGAGCTTATCACCTTAGCCTTTCGACCAAGGAGTCTCTACCGGATAGGCTTTTGTTTCGCCCCCACCTTCCATGACTCCGATCCCAGGGTTGGTATTGGTTTCGCCTGAGCCATGCATTACTAGGTTTTCCAAAATTATGACGTGTGTTAGGGCTTATTTATTTTTCCTCTTGCACAAGTGCGAACTAGGGTGCACGCCATAATTGGTTACCCAGCCTCCCTAGTTAGAGGTTTCAAGCTTTATTGCCTGCTATTGAGGTCTTACTTTGTTTGTGTCCTGTCCTTCTTTTGTATATTTTAAATACTCATATATATGAAAAATAGTATTTTTCTCATAACATTTTTTGCTCATACACATCTGATTTTTCTTTTTCATCTTTATTCGCACGCATATAAATATCCTACTAGTATTTAAAAACTTAGTCATTTCTCCACTCCTTTTATCCCTTCCCTTTCCATTAGCCGGTACATCCTATCACCAACATATTTCTTCACCACATACGGTCCATCTCATATATTTTTTCCTTTCTTCTACCTTCCTTGTTTTCGATAAGGTGGCATTTCGCTCATGACCAACTCCCCTGGTTGAAATTCTCCCCTTTTAGATTGCTTCGCATACTTAAGCCTTCCTGTTCCTTCGACTTCCTTCTGAGTTAGGTCATTATTACTCCCTTCTTCCTTCGAAAACTTTGCACTCTTATCATCTTCCCCTTTTGTTGTTATGAAATGAACCATCAATCTTTCGCTTCTCTTGATTTCTTTTGCATCTTGTTTCCAGACGTTCCTTCTCCTAATCGCACGCTCTTCACTTTTATTCACATCGATTTCATTACATGACTTTGCTTCGTTAGTGTCTCCTTTTATGATTCCAACACCTTGGGGAAATGGGAACTTAATGCACTGATGGTATGTTGAATCCATGCCTAGGATGCTATGTAACCATGGTCTCCCAATTAATGCATTATACGGAGATTCGACATCTACAACACAAAATGTTACTTCTGTAGAGATTGACTTAAGTGGTATTCGCATGGTGATTTCCCCTTTCGGCTTGTTTGTCGTCCCATTGAAGCCGTATATTTTGTATGTTGACATGATCAAATCTCCATCTCTTCCTCCCATTGTCTTGTATGCGTGGTAAAAGAGAATATCCACAGAACTTCCTGAATCAATTAATATCCTATTTATCGCCCACGCGAGGTCTTCTTTCCCTTCTTCCTTGTTCGGGTTTTCTTTCGGGATTATCTCTAACTTAACCACTAATGGACTGTCATGAAATTCGCCTCCTCCAGTTACTTCTTCTGCGCTAAATGTTATTGGTTGTTTCTGCCATTCCTTGAGTTTTGGTATCTTTGCTAAATTAAGAATTTATTTACCTTCAGCATCCCTCGCGTATACCCGACTAAACACATTGTCATGGAAGTCCTCTATGCTTTTGTACGAGTGTATTATTGAATTGCATTGTAGATTTTTGGCACTCGCTCCCACTAGGCCTGTCAATATCTGTCCTATATCCGGTATCCGTTTCCGATTATTCGAGATCCTATAGGATTTTATCCGTTTTATCGGATATCGGATATAATATATTATCGGATATTTCTTTCTTACCATATCGGAATCGGATTAGCCTATATCCGTTTGTTTAGATATCCGATATGCTAAGGAGTAAGGACGTACTTATAATTTTATCCTACCCTAGTTATTTCACTCCACTAGACACTCGAAGTCATTTCTTTTTTTCATTTTTTCTTCTCTTCTTAGTTTCTCAGTCGCCTCTCGACTCTCGTCGCTCTCGAGTCTCCACTCTGTCTAGATCAATCAATCACTCAGTTGTTTATCAATCACTCACCCGCTCAATCAGGTACTGATTCTCTTCTATTTTCTATGTTCGATTTTTGTGTTCAATTCATCGATTCACATGGAAATAGGGTTTATGTCTTGCAATCAAAAATTAAGGTTTGATATGACTTACATGTATGGATGAAATTATAGAAAGATTTGAGATGGGTTTAACTTAAATATTGATATAGTTTTAGGGTTTGATTGGATTGATCTATTTTTAAGATGGTTTTGTATTCAATGATTTTTCGACCAACGGGTTTTGTATTTGGTATTTGGTAATTCATCTGCCTCTATGACTATAACTACCTATTCTCGTCAATTTATGCTTGGACTACATAGGGTTCTTCTGTTCTGAAGCTTTTTTTTTTTTACAATTTCTTTGCTAGGGTTTGAATTTGGCATGTTGTGTTACTTCATGATACAGTAAATTTGGGTTTGATATGAAAATTGGTTGAACTGGAATACACAGCAAGTACTTGCGAAAATGTTAAAAAAACCAGCCAAGGGAAAGACAGTTGCAACCTCAAAGTCAACCCCTTTGCCTCAATCTCAATCAAATGCTGTCGTTTCTAGGGGTGGTTCACAATCACAAAGTGTTCAAGCTTCAGCAATTGGCTCAAGCCGCTCAACACCGGGTACTAGTGACACTAGGAGATTACCAGAACCAGAAGAGAACCTAGCTGATGATAACATGCCAGGCTCTCATACAGATGATGAAGATGGAGAAGCTGGTGAGGATCCACTGATAACTGCTCTGAAGAAAAAGCTTAGAGTAATAAGGTCACCAGTGTGGGATGAATTTGAAAGGGATTGTAAAGTAAGACACAACAAGAAAACACACGTGAGGGAAGCTGTTGTATTAGGTACATGCCATCAATGCAAGAAGGTAGTTGATGCTGATAGTGTCAGTGTTACTACAAGATTGCGTAATCATCTAAAGATTTGCCAAAAGAGACCACTGAACAAGGATGGACAACAACAGATTTCTACTTCACTGAAAACGGCAGGTAACAAATCTTTAAAATTAGCTAATTGGCAGTATGATCCTGTAGTTTCTAGGGAATACATGGTTAAAATGATTGCTAAGCATGATTACCCTCTCAACATGGCTCAACATTTTTACTTTAGAATGTTTTGCAAGTCTTTGAACCCTGTTGTTAAGATCATGAGTAGAAACACAACCAGAAGTGATGTGATGAAGTTTTTTCATGAACAGAAACTAGAATTGCAAGTAGAATTTGATAATCTGACCTCTAGATGTTGTCTTACAACTGATATGTGGACTGCTAAGCATACTAAAGATGGGTATTGTTAAGTAACATGCCACTACATAGATGATGAATGGAATTTGGTTAAGAAAACATTAACTTATATTTTAGTGCCAGCACCACACACAGGAGATGTTCTCACAGAATGTATCAAAACTTGCACTATTGAATGGAACATAGATAAGAAATTCCTTTCTTTAACTGCTGATAATGCTGCTGCTAATGGTGTGATGATGAGAAATTTGATTAAGTGGCTAAATAATAAAGATTGTCTAGTTCTTGATGGGGAATTGTTTCACATGAGGTGTGCCAACCACATTCTTCATTTGGTTGTCCTAGATGGTATGAAAGTTGCTGCTAAGTTTGTGCAATCAATTAGAGATTGTGTTAAGTATGTTAAAGCTTCACAGGCTAGGAAAGAGAGGTTTGAAACGGCATTGTCACAATGTAGGTTGTCTGGAAAGGCAGTTAGTCTTGACGTGGACACTCGATGGAACTCAGTTTTTCTTATGCTTAAAAATGCAATTGAGTTGAAAAAAGGGTTTCAAAGATTTGTTGTCCTTGATCCTGAATTCAATTGTATACCAAGTGAAGACGAGTGGCAACAAGGGATAGTTATTTGCAAGTGTTTAGAGGTGTTTAATGATGTTTCAACCAGGTTTGCAGGGATGAAGTATCCAACTGCAAATCTGTACTACAATGGGGTCTATGAAGTTAACAAGTGCATCAATTGGAAGACAGTGAGTATGCGTATATCAGAGAAATGGGGTTGAAGATGAGGGAGAAGTTCGATATGTATTGGCTTGAAAGTAATTTGGTTATGGGCATCGGAGTTGTGTTAGATCCTATATACAAAGCAAGATGGGTAGAGTTTCGTTATAAGAAGTTGTATGGAACTGGCTATGTAGTGGAGTATAACAAATTCAAAACAAAATTGACATCTCTTTTTTATGAGTATGATTCACAAAACTCAAATGCATATGAACACTATTTTGGCGCCCGCAGCTCTGTCTCTAGCTCAAGTATGATGGATTCAGACAATCCAGATGAAGTATGTGATTTTGAATATGTTGAGTTTATGATGGAGAACATTGAATTTGAGGTGCAGAAATCTGAGTTGGACAAGTATTTAGAAGAACCAATTCTTAGCAAAGGCTCACCAAAATATGAGTATTTGTTTGAAATCTTAAGTTGGTGGAAGATAAATGCACCTAAGTACCCAATTCTTGCAAAGATGGCAGGAGATGTCTTGGCTATCCCAGTCACCAGTGTGGCATCCAAATCAATGTTCAGTGCAGGTAGTAGAGTGCTTACAACACACAGAGCTTCATTAGATCCAGAGCTTGTTGAAGCATTGTTGTGCTTAAGCGATTGGTTGCCAGATTTCTTTTGTGAATGTAACATTTTTTTTTCTTTTTTTTTTTTTGCTTAAACTCAGTGCATAGATCCATCTGAAATACTACTAATCTCTATTTATTGTTAGCACTTCAATTTGGATCTAATCTATGTGTGTTTGTCTAAATGCAGATATGGAAAATTTGGAAATCAACGACAATTGAAGTCAAGAGGGTCAGAGGCTGGAGCCTGGAGAGGAGAGTGACAGATACTTATCTTACTTTCTATAGCATTTGCTTGTGTTTCTTTTCATGTATGTGTGTGTAAGAGACTTACTTAGAGACATAACTACTTAAGAGTAATGTTTTAAGACTTTTTGAAGACAATTTGGATGGTATGTATGAGAAATTTAACTTAAATATCACCTTTGCTGCTCTGCATATGTTTTACAGACAATAGTTGTTTTTCTTGTCAGAATCGGATATTATCGGATAAATATCCGATATCCGATAGCTTAACCTATCGGAATCGATATCTGATTTTGATATCCTATAGGATATTATCGGATATCCGATAGTGCTTAACCTGTCGGATATCAGAATTCTAAATATCCGACGAATATTCTTCCATTGACAGGCCTAGCTCTCAGTTCAATGAGAAAGGTATTTTTGCCTTTATCTACTCCTGGCGATGATCCTCTTGTTGTTGGTTGCGCTGGTGGTGGTGGAGGTAGTGGCGTAGCTAGGAAGTGATTAAGCTTTCCTTGTCCGATCATTCTTGATATTATTCTTTGAATATTTTTGCAGTTATTTGTTGTGTGGCCGTGGAAACGATGATAAGCGCAAAACTCTTTGCTTCTTCTTCCCGACGGTGGTTCTTGCCCAAGGTTGGGTGGTGGTGTTATCTCCTCCATCAATATAAAAGCTTCCCAAACTTTCTCCACTGTTGTGTTTAAAGGTGGCATCCTGACCTCTATTCCTCTGTAGTTCGTACCCTGATTGTAATACCTCGTATTTCCTCCATACTCGTCTTCATGATTATCATCTCTTGCTACTTTGTTGTTTCCTCCGTGGTTTTTATACTGCATCTCTCTGTATTCTTGCTCGTACATTTCTTGGTCTTTGCTACTCATTGCAACTTGCCTGGATTGATCTTCTGCAATTATTTTTTTTTTGCTTCCCTGCGAAGTACTTGCAACTGCATTTTCCATCCTTGGTAATAGACTAGCATTCCCTGTCCTTTCGTTCTCTACTGCGATTGGGTAAGACTCCATATCTCTCTGCTTTTCTTCGAGTGCGATGTACTCCTCTTGGTAATCGCGCAACTCAGCCATTTTTATTCTGTCCTTCATTTTGAAGATCTGTGTAAACAACAAGTCAGTTGGTAGCAGTGCATTGATGTATGAAAAGATGAGATTTATTTCATCCACTCGCCCTGCCATTTCACTACTCATCGTCCTCCATATGTTGGTCATGTCTCGCAGACATTCGTTTGTTCTTTTCCGTAGGCTGAATGCTTTTTCGATTCCGGGTTTTCGCATACTACTGTTGATGTATTTCCCTAAGAACAGACTCTGTAAGTGCTCGAATGACTTTATTATTCCTACTGGTAACCCATCGAACCATTTCAAGGCTTCTACTACGAGGCTAGCTGGAAAAAACTTGCATAAGACTGCCTCATTATCCTCATATTGTAACAATACCAAGCTGTTTGTCTTTATGTGCTGGATCGCACATGTAGATCCATCAAAGATGCTAGGAAATGCAGGTAGTGCGCACTTTCTTGGTATTGTTACTGATTGTATCCTCCGTGCGAAGGGTGTTCTTGATGCTTCTTCCATCGCATCCTCTAATTGTCTTCCTCCTCCATCTTTACCTTTAGTTACCAATTCTCTTAATTCTGCTATTTCTCTTCGGATTTCAGCGTTTGGGAATATGTCTTCTTCTTGTTGTTCCGTTGGCCTTTTCAACCGGGATTCTCTCATCTTGTTTTCATGTCTGCTTTGTCGTATTGCCTCTTCTAGTTGTTTCCGTTCTTCTTCATTTCTTATTTCCCTTCGCCTTTCCCTTTCATTTCTCGCATGGTCTTGAGCTGCTCTATCTCTCTCATCCTGCTGTCTCAGTATCTCTCTTCCATAAAGTATCATCCTTGCTTGTTCTACGTCATTTTCTCGTTGTTCGTCATTATGTGTGCGATTTCGCTCCTCATTCTGCTCCAATCTACCTTCTCTACGACGCATTCGCCTGAGCTCATCTTCTCCTACTTGGATATACCTATCCTCTACGCGATCCCCTTCTTGCTCCTCCTGCGAATTTTCATTTTCCTTAAAAGTATTGTCCAAAAACTTCCCTTGTGTATTATCTCCGTGCTCAGATCTACTCCTCCTAGTGGTATTCCTGCTCGTCCTTGATCTTGAGCTCGCACGTGTTGTTCTAGATCTCGATTGTGACCTTTTCTCTTGTAGTCTTTGATTTTCCTCTCTTAACTCATCATTTTGTCGTGTCAAATTCGCACGTAGTTCTGCTTCTCTTCTTCTTTCCTCTGCCAATCGCTGCCTTAACTCTGCAATGGTTATGTTGTCTCCAATCTCTCTTTCGGCTCCTTCTGCATGTATTCTTTCATCATCTTCCTCAGCGGTATCTGTATCCGTGGTATGAACACTTACTGCATCGTAATTTCTTTGATCGTTCTCCCTTTGTTCCTGTTGGATCTCGGATCTGATCGGCTGAGATATGTTGTTTCTCTCGCCCATTCTTGATGTCTCTGCTATTTCACCTCTTCTTCTACCCGCAATTCTTCGACTCCTCCTAACCGGTGTTATTTTTTCTCCTGCAGATGTTTGCCTTGCCATTTTGTGTTCTTGAAATAATACTTAGACTTATGAAAACTACATCTAAAACGTGAGTAAACTAAAATTTCTTTTCCTAATGAAGACTGCGTTTTGAGTGAATGATTTCGAATTTTTGAAATATCAGTAAAATAATTTTCGTGGTAGTGATCAAAATCTTTCACAAAAACAAGAACAATAAGAAACTTAACTTTTAAAGAAACTTTCGAAAAAGAAACTCATCTTAAAAATTTTGACAAACAGATTCAATCCCCATCCTGAGCTGTTTTCTAGCGTCAAAATGTAGTTGTAAAAAATCCTACTACTACACCCTTAAACAATCTATTTATCAAACTAAGAAAACATTATCAAGAACATGAAAGAATCATTTCATTAAGTATAGAAACCAATACAAAGATGATAGATAGAATCATAACTTGGGAAACAAATAACTTTCTCTCTCCTAGAGTTCTCTCTCTCTACTCTCTAAAAAATCTCTCTCTACCAAAAAGGGTGGCTGGTCCTATATATAAGGATTTTACATAGTGGGGGACAGCTAATGAAGCCCATATTTTCGGATATAACATGCGAGTTGCTCGCTCCCGTACATTGTGTCTTCTCGCACATACTCTTGGACTTCGCACAACTCTCACACTTTACTCGTGACTTTGTGACGTCATTAATTCCGTCATTTAAAATATGTTACATGCGAACTCTGTTCGCTCCTTAATAATTCAGTTGCCTCGCACGATTATACAGGCGTGCGATATTTAACCCCTACAGGTTAGATACCAATAAAATGAGTTTTCGGTGGCAAATGAAGCTGGCAGGGTCGCTTTCACACCAAATTTTTTGCTCAATTAATCCTCTAAACTCTTCAACTAATCAACAAACTTCTGATTATTATTAGTCACCTCCACAAAAATCAAATTAAGACTGAGTATAAAAATAAAAAATAAAAAGAATAAATAAAACAAAACGTACATGGGGCTCTTTAATACCAATCGATTTCGTTTTACACTTAGTTTATTTCTTTTTTAGCCAATGTTGGGGAAACAGAATGAAATACGTGTTGCCGGTGATTATCAGTTAATTATTTGTTAACTACTTTCTTTTTATTGTCAACTCAAATGCATATAGGTACACTTGTATCCTCGATGTTGAGATCTTTATATTTTACTAACAATTTGAGAATGAATTCTGTAGCATTCAGCTAGCAATTGGGACGCAGCATGTGTTAAGCTAGGTGTTTAAAGTCTAGTTTGGTATTGTCGTGAGTTTTATAAAAGTGCTTTTCTCTTGTATTGCGTTGTGCTTTGCTGTACTGTACTTTAAAAATAAAATAGTCGGACATTTAGTAAACTATAATATGTAAAGTGTTGTGGAACCAATAAATTATAAATTCTGTTTGGTAAATTATCATGTTGAAGTGCTTATGATGTGGCTAATGACGAAAATAGACATGGTTTAATTTTGTTTTTTTAAATTACATCTATTAATAATAAAATATTTTTTTGAATATTATTTAAATAAAGATAAAAAATAATAATACTTCTTATTCTTATTCATATTCATATTTTAATCATTTAATATTTTAACTTTATTTTAATTTTAAATTTTTACCTTTAAATACTATTATTATTATTTTTGTTGTAATTATTATTTTATAACAAAAATTAACAAAATTTGATTAGTGAAATAATTGTACATAAATAAATATTTAAGGGTAGATTTTGTCTTTTTAATATAATAACAGGGTTAAAATAGAGTGGGTCCACAACTTCTGCTTTTACTGCTTTTAAAAGCTACTCCTGGGTAGCTTTTAAAAGTTGGCCTAAAACATAAGTGCTTTTGGAGAAAAGCGCTTTTAAAAAATTTACCAAACGCTATTTTTTTAAGAAGTTTGTTTCAAATTGGTTACAAAGTGCTTTTATAGGAAAAAAAAACAATCTCAAACGGGGCTTAAGTGATGATACATCTCTGCGTGGTCTCTTTTCTTTTACAATTATAAGAATGTTTTAGTTTGGCTGATGTCACTATGGTATAATGATGGGTGATGATATAAGTGACCTGAGTTTAAAACTCATTAAAATCAAAATCCAGCTTGTCCTATTCATATGACCAGCCTCATTCGGATGCCATTTCTTTCATCAAGTGAACGTAAATAGGTATAACATCGACAACTATCAAAACACTATGTCGTATCTTTCATTTATTTGTCAGGAAGCTTATCATATATGCACAGACTAAGCAGCTATTACTCACAAGTCTTTCTCAATGTTGAATTGGAAAATCATCTAAGAGCATGTTTGTTTTTTCCTGACTCTTCTGGATCTGATTCGTTTGGATCTGACCGAAATTACCTGACTCATCTATATCTGACTCAATATATTTGTTATTTGAGTCAGATCTGACTCATCTGACTCAAAAACATGAGTCAGTGGCTTGTTCCCATGAGTCAGGGATATTTTATTACCTGACTAAAACGAGTCAGATTCAGACCCCAAATCAGCAAAAAATCAAACATGCTCTAAAACAAAAGAATAGATCATAAAATGAGATTTCATTGAAGACTAAGCTATAGGGTACTCAACCAGAGATTTTTATCTATAAGACTATTCTTCAATTATTTGTAAGATATTTGATATTACATTTTACATAGAAGTACTACTAAGCTGTGTACTACAAGAGGGAGTTAAATGGCAACATATATACGTAGGAGGGAAAAATCATCATGTCAACAGCAGCAACTGCCATACTATTTATTTTATTTTTTTACATCGGTAACTGTCATTTACTATACCTATCCATGTTGTTTCTTGAGTTGTTTCGTGTTGTGTTAGTTAACTATGTATAAATTGTACTCTATCAACCGTTCAGCCCTCCATCTTTCATTAATCTTCGCAATGAACTCGTCCGCGCGCAAATTCAGATCATTGTTATCATCATCGTCACTAAAATTAGAACTATCGTCACTATATTCATCATCAATATCGCTGTCGCCAAAATTAGAACTATCACAACCATTTTCACTGTCATTTTCGTAGTCGGACATATAACCTTCTTCAACATTATCGAGTAGAGTTGTCATCTCCTCTTGCTCCTCTCCAAATAGGATCTCTTCCTTTTTCTCATTGTCAGAAGCAACATCATTTTTTTCTTGTTTTTGCATATTTTTCTCGTTTTGCACTGACATAGGCCGAGGCTCATCTAAACTGAAATCTTGATCCTCTTCAGACGGTTTAGAATTCTTGAAGCTGATAGCGATAACAATCACGTTCAATACGAAAAACACAAGTAACTGACACGACTTCGCATCCATGATCAAATTATATACCAACCGGAAAAGTTGTTGATAATAAGAAAATACAGGTAGCAATACAAATTTCAAGACCATGAGTACTAAAAAGCTAGGAATAAGAAAATTTAAGTTTAAGAACTTATCAAGTCGTATACCTTTCGAAAACATTTGAATTCGTTTCAAATAAGAACTCATCTCGAAAGGTTTCCGTGCTAATAAGAAGCTTTTCCATTTTATGAACTTTCTGATGGAAATTCCCTTGTTTGAAGTACTAATACAATCCATTCTTCTTTTCAAATTGGCTAAGACAAATATCAAAGGCTTGTTATGAAGTTGTGATGCTTTGTTTTAGTCCTCCCAATACATTGGGGTGCCCTTTTATAGAAAAATTAAAAAAAGGTGGAGTATCAATTTAGTTTGAATATTATAAAGTAAATGAACTTTTCTTAGAAACTTAACAGAAATCTCAATGAGCAAGTAATACCTGTAGACGATATTAGTAAATAGTTATCAGAACAGTGTAAATGTTGTCATTGAAGTAAACAAAGTCATCCCTTCACGACTTCTGTGTATCACTATATCTAGTTTGTGTAAAATAATGGTTAAAGAAAAACAGTAATAGAAATTTCACTGCTGCTTCTGGAAACCAAAGGGAACACTATGACGAAAAGTAAGAAAAATCGTGGAAGTGCTCTGCGGATCCGGCGATATTGAGTCGACCCGTTTTCTCTCCGATTCCTTAATTTCATCAAGTTGAATCCCTGCATGCTTCTGATTTACTCTTAAAAATTCATCAATCTATTTCGTCTCTTGTTTAATCTTCTCGTAAAACCCTTCTTCGCCTTTCTTCTTTTCTCAATCTAGCCATGAGCGGCTAAATTGCCGTTCATGGGCTCTGATGGATACTCCGATACACAAGTTCATAGAGCGATTACAACTTAAAAGGGGGTTGGTATGAAGGGGGATGGAAAAGTTTGGTTGTCTGCAAGATTGGAACTTTAAACCTATCTCCATCCGTTTCCTCCATCAGAATTGAAGAATTTTTTAATCCATGAAGCCAGGTAGTCCTTTTCCTCGATTTGATGATTATGATAACTTAGTTCATATAGGATAATTGAATCTGGTTACTTGCTTGATTTGCCTTCTATTTCAGTTTCAGTCTTAATGTTTCCTAATTTTTTCTACATCTGGTAGGCCTTAGTAGCTCCGTCTTTAATCCTCGTGAACCTATTTTATTGTCTATTCTTGGAAATCATGATTTCTTGGTTTAGTTTCCAATATTGGATTTTTCTGTTGGATTTTGCATCAAAAGTCTCACAATCCCTAATATTTTCACCTTTTTTAAACTCTGGTTACTTGGTTGATTCCTATCCCTGTGTTATGTATTTTATGCTCATCTTCCCTTTTCCTAGTCTTGAATCAATTGTTGGTTTTTCTGAAATTGTAGCTTTCAAGCTGTCTGATTTCCGGTATCACTATGTATTCATTGTGGCATGGTGATGTTGCTCTTCTCACAAACCTATTTCAAATCTTTTTGAACTTAAATCTTCGAAGGCATTTTGAGTTAGTTGAAACTTGAAATCCTACCAAATTTGTGTCTTAGGTAGGTTTGTTGCTCCGGTTAACAGAAGTTATTTTGCTGTGAAAATGCCCTTCTTTTTCTTGGAAAAGTTCCTAATGGCCTTTTTGCCAGAAAATCAAGTCATGTCTTCCCCTGTTTTATTCCTTTTTGAGCATAAAATGCATAGAGTTTTCTTTGTCTGGTTCTCAGAGAGTATTTGGTGATTTCTTAAAATTAAAAAGTGGGAGTTTTTGATGAATTTTTAAATTGGTTCCATCCAATGAAATCTGTTTATCTCTGTGCCTTTCCTCTTCCCTGTGTTGAATACAAGTGTGATTTTACGCAGTGTCTTACTTGTGTTAATCTATGTGTCGTTTCTACTTCCTTTTCAGTCAGTTTATTGGTTTTTCAGTCAAGGCAAGTATCAGATTCAGAATGTCATTGTATTTTCAATGGGTCTTATAAACCATGTGAACTTTGTGTTTCATAATTTCATTATAATTTCTATGGATTTCAGTTCTTTTTGGTCACAAGTTAGATGAGTGCATTGGCTTCCATTATGCGCGGTGGCAAGCTGATATCCAACAAGCAGAGGAAGTTGTAAGTGGAAACAACATCTGTAATATTGGTTGTGACAATCATTGTACCATCCATTACTTTTAGAGAACATACGCTTAGATGTCTTACGTCTCACTGGACATTCATCCTCATCATCTGCAACAGCTGAGAAATCTAAGGCTAAAATTGGTACCTCCAGCCCAATCAGCAACATACCAAACCCCTGATATATATGAAGATATTTAAATAGTTGAACTTGTTGTATTGGAACCTGTCAGAGTCTATGAACTCTTCTTTATAGTTTCTCTCAATCCTCCTTTTTTTATCCCTTTCTAGTTTGTTCTTCAAGTAGATAGTTTGTCTAGGTCAATCTTTACTTGCACAGTTGCATCTTATCTGCTTTACCTTTGCTTTTGTTCTGATTAAAAATAGCTTCCCAGTATAATTTCTCCTTTATTTATTTTTCCAATTATTGCTTTAAAGAAGCTTCACAGTACACTTCCATCTTTGTTTTCATTTGTCTGCCTTTTTTGTTTAATACTTGTACTTAATCTTACTGTGTAATCCTTTCTGTGAAGATCCTTCCATCATTTATCTGTCTAATGTACTCTACTGTTGTTTAAATTTTTCAGAGAGGTTCTTTTGTCTGCTCATCTACTGACAAATTTACTTACAATTTTCAGCTGCAATTTGATTCATTTTTATACCCTTCCATTCTCTTAGTGAATCCTTGAGATCTCTGGGCCATTAGTGTTCTTATTTCTTCCCTTTAATCCCTCCTTTTTAGGATTTATTTCCTTGTTTTTCTTTCACCATGAAATTGCTTTCTTGGAACGTCCAAGGAATTGGAACTCCTATCACTAGGGATCATCTTAATCACCTTTGTTATTTTTACAAACCGGATATTATTTTCCTATCCGAGACAAAAGCACAATTTGAAAAAATGGATTTTCTCCTTAAAAAATCTGATTTTCATGATTGGTTCATAATCCCGTCGGTGGGCATAGCTAAGGGGTTAGCAATAGCTTGGCACAATAATGTAGAGCTAAAATTACTTTCGGCGCATTTAAACGTCTGTCATTTCGAAACAACATTTGGTGAAAAAGAAATAGAAATTACTTGTGTTTATGGTGCAGTTGAAGCTGATGAAAAGATAGCCCACTAGTACAAACCTTCACATAGGCCACGTTTTTTAGTTTACATTCCAGCCACGTTTCAGGTTATTTGTGTGGCTATTGGTCATCAGTATAACTATAGCCACATTTTGTGTTACCATGTAGCCATATTGCACCATTTAGTCATGGGTTTATTCCTAAACCCATGAACTGTAGCCACATGGTATCGTTTGGTCATGGTTTTCAGTTTAATCCAATCACATGTAGCCATAGATGCGTATATGGCCACATTAAATAATTTTGTATTGTCAAAAGTGTCGGATGACAATAGACACACCTTTTAGACTGTTATGGAAAGAGGATTTATTTAGCCACATTGGTTTGTTTATGTGTCCATAATATCTGGTTTATTAGACACGCATATACTAAGGAATTGACACATTATATCAAACATGACAAAAGATTGACATATGGTTACTCCATATTTTTTTTTGGGAGGATTATGATATGGCTACACGAAAAACAAATTGTGAACATAGCGTCGGATCCATTAGACACATGAGATTGAATTTTAACTTTTAAAGTACTAGCCATGGTTGTTACCGAGTCTTTTCTAGGCCAAATGCTCCTAGTATGCTTAATTTTCAAGCAACATATGCTAGGGTAATGTTTATGCATGTTCACTGCAATAAAGAAACCTCAAGCTCTGGTGTATAGAAGGATACATTACAAGTGATTGTGGCTTCCAAGGTAATTGCAATACAGCAGGTGCAGCCGGGTGTTTTGTGAAAATAAAACACGTATAGTGGAGTTCTGTTGTGTTACTTTCTCCCAGAATTCCCGATATATAACCATGCCAAAATCCAAAATAGTAAACCATATCTTAAACTTTTCATACAAATCTAGAAGGGACTGTAAACGACAGGAGCCATCTGTGAGACCAACCAAACCTGTTTAACTTATCAATTCACAAAAGCTTGTATATTTTTAGCCAATATATTTAATGAAAAAATTTAGATCTACAACCAATATTTTTTACTTACCTCTTTCCAAAAGAAAAAAACAAAAATACTACATCAAATTGATTTTGGAGCCGGCCACTCCAAAACTACGATTGCAGTAGGAATGCATTTCTTTTGCTCTTTATATAACAAGACAAAACAATACCATAATCAAATTATTGATGTTTTAGATGCAGAGTTCGTGTCCTACAATTCGAGTGTCAAACTTATAGAGGCATCTGATGGCATAAAAATGACTTCGTCAAAGCTCAGGGACAACGTAAAGTGTTGAATAGCCACAACGAACCTGCAACAGGAAAATAGGGTTCTGAGTTCAAAAAAAAACAAGGAAGAAAGAACGAGGGCACAACAATTAATACAAGGTGTCAGCCCAACTCAACATAAATTGTGGTCAAGACTTCTTACAAAGAGGACTTTCACGAAATATGGGAAAAACCCTGTCAAGTATGGTATTCAAAACGGTTGAGGGTTAAATTGGAACAAGGAAAATGAGATTAAAATTCACTATTCTTCACAGGCTACACAATACAAACTCCTCACACAAGCAAGTGAACCGCTCCATGCAATTCACTTAGGAAAAAGCATCAGTCCGCCCCCAAATGCTTTCACCATAAAATTGAGAACCATAAGACCTTTAGCACCATCATTTTAAATGTTTTTTTTGTGGTTAATGAACTGGAGTTTACATCATATATCTACAGGGTTACGAATCTAATTTGGGTACTTGGAATTCAATTTCACCATATGCTTTGAGTAATGTTATGAAGTGTATAAAAGATTTCTGAAATACAAGTACAACATGTAGTTATAGTGCATGCGCCCATAAATATATTCAAGCAATAGGACAAAAACATACCAACTCTCATTCTCTTGGATATCTATTTAAAAGTGACCAGAGTAGCAAGTTGTAAAGTACAGTAGTAGCAATTTCAATTGAATTTCCATATGAGACACGGATAAAATGATGTTATTCATTTTACAAAGAATAAAGCACGCAAACATACAGAAAGCATGCTAAGGAACAGGATTAAACATAAGTTCCATCGTTATCGTTCTTTCAATATCATGTCACTAACCGAATAACCACAGAAGGAAATAAAGCGACGTACCTGCGGGAGTGTGTCATTTTGGCTTGCGTATAAGTAAACCTCGGCAGTCAGTTCGGAAGTAATCATTTCGGGATTCTATACCCAAGTCTTGTGGATCTACAGACGGCAAGATATTATCATTCCCAGAAAAGATTACTGTACTGAATTCCTCACCGTTGCCATCGTCATCTCTATAATTTTTGTGAGGAGCCACAAAAACAATAGACTTTTTCTTATCTAACTGGTCTTTGACATAAACTACCTGCTTAGCTTGTGAGGCTAAAATAAAAGGATCATTTTTGTATCCCAACATAGTAAGGTCAACAATCTTGTATCCAAGAGCATCTCTTTTGACCCCACGTTTATTATCAACCCAATTGCACTTGAACAGATGAACTTTTATTTCACAGTAATCTAACTCCCATATCTCTTACAAGACACCATAATAAGAGGCTTTACCATATGTAACGTCATCATCTCTAGATATGTGCATGTCATTTGCTGCAACGCTAACCCCACTATTCTGGTGAATTCTACCATCACGGGATCTTATGCGGAATAGATATCCATTGATGCGATATACAGTGTATTTCGTTACCTCGTAGTGCGGGCCATGTGATATCCATCTTAAGTTCTCTGAGATACTTTCTCTGTCGTCTGCCAACTCTTTTTCAACCTGAAATTCATTATTAGGATGAACCTTGACTTTAAAGGAATATAACACATCAAACAAGACACTTTTTCTATGACCTAT
The DNA here is from genome assembly GCF_003573695.1 of Papaver somniferum. Lineage (NCBI taxonomy): Eukaryota > Viridiplantae > Streptophyta > Magnoliopsida > Ranunculales > Papaveraceae > Papaver > Papaver somniferum. The sequence continues at coordinate 34,153,326 of NC_039361.1, read as the reverse complement.
TACCTCATTTTTTAACCAAGCGCCAAAAGTGTTAGAGTGCTCTTTCTCCAGCCATGCTCGCTTTTTAGTAGAATAGTTAGTTTCCAAATATAGCTTGTGTCGGCTGGTATGTACAATAACCAAATGTTATTATACTTTGTACCAAAAAAAAAAAAAACAGGAAAAAAAAACAAATTAATACTTACTCTATGTAAGGCTCAATTTCAGGCGTGTTCTGCATTACATAGAAATGTGCTTGTCTCAACTGTTCAGGGGTAACTATACACGGCTCTTCAGCTGATGACGGTTCTCCCTCCTGAGATGTATTATGCCTATCTAGTGGAATACCAATTTTCCTGATGCTTTTATGGTACTCACAATATATCTCAATCGTCTCTTCTGCAACATTCTCTTCGGCAATGCATCCACAAGGTTGATTCTTGTTTCGCACATGCCCCTTTATAACCTTCATACACCTTTCGAAAGGATACATCCATCGAAAGCAAACCGGACCGCATAACTTCACTTCCCTGGTAAGATGTACAGTTAAATGAATCATGATGTCAAAGAAGGATGGAAGAAAATACTTCTCTAGTAAGCATAACGTCACACAGAGATCCTTTTGCAATTTATCTAGCTCTTCCACCATGATTTCTTTGGCAGATATTGATATGAAAAAGAAACAAAACCTGATAATAGCATATCTCACAGGTGTAGGCATAATTGATCGAATAGCGACGGGCAAAAATTGTTGCATAAGCATATGGTAATCATGTGATTTGAGTCCGATCAGCTTACGCTCTTTTAGGTTCACAAGGGTGGAAAAATCCGAACAATACCCTTCTGGAACTCTTAACTCGGATAGTGTCTCCAAGAATATGTCTTTTTCTTCCGTAGTTAATGTATAACATGCTGCGGGAAGTATCGTTCCTTTGTCATCTGTCTTAGGGTGTAACTCCGATTTTAACCCCAAACGCACCAAATCCTTTCTAGCGTTTAATCCATCTTTTGTATTCCCGTTGTGCAGCAACGTTCCAACAAGACTTTGTCCCACATTCTTTTCGACATGCATGAAATCAATACAATGTTGGACATCATTATAGCGTCAATATCTAAGTAGTCGCTGCTATATGTTGTACTTGCTCCAGTAAGTGGTTTCCCTGCCTTCCTCTTCCTCACCTGACCTATCGACTTCTTTTGATATTTTTCAGATGCGCTCAATTTTCGTTTTTCTGATGCGCTTCATCTTTCCACCTTTTCCAGGTGTAGCCTGCACGTCTTCCCCTTGAGTATTCGTCCCCTTCTTTCCCCATGAATTCTTTATACATTTTACCTCCTCATATATTTCTTCCCCGGTCATTGGTTCTGGAGCAGTCTCCCACTCTTGTTTTCCGCCAAATCCCCCCTTCTGCCTTCTGAACGGATGCTCATAGGGTAAAAATCTTCTATAACCAACATAAACATTCTTGTTTGAGTCATGAAGCCTAATATTGTGCGTCTTTTTCCGACACACCACACAACCATGATATCCAGCGTAGCGACAACCACATAGTGTACCAAGAGCAGGATAATCGTTTATCGTCCACAAAACAACTGCACGTAGAGTAAACATTTCTTGGGCATATGCATCCCATGTTCTCTTTCCCTTCTCAAATAAGAATTGAAAATCTTTAACAAGAGGTTCTAAAAAGACATCGATGTTGTTTCCTGGCGCACCACCATCTATAAGTAACGACAACATGATGAACTTTCTCTTCATACACAGCCCCGGTGGAAGGTTGTAAATCACAACCAAAACTGGTCATACACTGTGATGTTTGGTTCCTGTGTTTACATCAACTCCATCAGCCGAAACAGCTAACCGCAGATTTCTTGGATCACCTTTAATTTCTGGGAAATTGTTATCTATCTCTCTCCAAGCATGTGAGTCTGCCGGATGACGTAAAACACCGTCTTTGTTTCTAGTGGTATCGTGCCATATCAAATCTTCTGTTGTGTGCTTCGATTGAAACAGCCGCTGAAATCTTGGGATGACGTCGAAGTACCACAATACCTTTGCTGGAACATTCTCGTAAACTTTACCATCCCTGTCAACTTTCCATCTGGGTGCTTTACAAGTAGGACACACTTTTTCATCCTTGTACTCATTCCAATAAATAATGCAGTTGTTGATACATGCATGTATCTTTGTGTACCCTGAACCCGTTGCTTTCAATATTTTCTTTGCCTGATATGTACTCCTCGCCATTAAATTACCTTCTTTGGGAAGCATGTCCTTTAACAAGGGTAAAAATTCATTAAAAAACATGTCTGATGCACCGTGCTTACTCTTCAACTTAAACAACTGCACAATTGCAGACAACTTTGTGAAGTTGGGACATCCTTCGTATAAGGGCTTTTCAGCATTTTCAAGTAACTTTTTAAACTTTATAAGGTCATCTGCGAACTCTTCTGCAGCCTGCATCATATCTATAGTGTCTGGAGCATCAGTGGGAGTTCCCATTCCAAAATCTTCGTCTGGAGCATCAGTGGGAGTTCCCATTTCAAATTCAGCGTGCATACCATTGTTGACGTTAACTGGCCTACTACTAGTTATTGCCTCATCCTTTTCCCCATGCTTATTCCAAATAGGATACGTTTGATCGATTCCATTTACGAATAAATGATCTTCTACGTCGCCAACGGAGCATGCACAGAGATTTAAACAATCTGTACACGGACACAACATAAGAAATTCATCATATGTCTCAACCTCTTCCTTGAGATGGTTGACAGCATACCGCAGAAACGCCGCAACTCCTTCTCTATAACGTTTCTTCGTTCTATCAGTACTCATCCAGGATTTATCCATTCTGAAACGCAAAGAGACCAGTAGATCCATCAGTTGCACTCCAATGAAAGCAAAAACTGATAAATCAATTCAGAAATACAAGCTTAGCATTAACTAATAAATATGTTTCATTTCAAAATAGTAGTTATCCCCTGACTTGACAATTTAGACATACAAGTCTTGAAATTACCAATAAATTCAGTACCATTTGAAACATAAAAAATTTATATGGGCAAACATGGTAATAACAGATGAAACAGGTAATATGCAATTTCCCTCATAGAAACCCATAATCATGCCACACAAACCCATAATCAGACATCCAGTATTAACTCAGGAAAATTGGTCTAGTACTTTCAGTATATTGAGTCATTTCAAGTTTTGGAATAACACATACTGAATCTGGAAAACTCAATCTGGAGAAGATGGGAGCAAATGAATCTGGATGATAATAAGACAAATTCTAAGTGGTACTATTTATAATGCAAAGAGTTTGAACTGTGGCCAATTCATAGTGCAGCAGCGAAGATGAAGGGTTTGTATGTCAGCCGCAGTTGGGAGATTTCGCGAGAATGAATTGCAGCAGCTCTAGGGTCAGTGTGTTTGTTAAATTAGAGTAAACACTGATCTGTGCAGTCGGCAGTTAGAGTCAACAGTGTCATTTCACAAACCCATAATCACACATCCACACAAACCCATAATCAAAATGTCATTTCAAATAAGTACTCTAATTGATTAACTTAGCAATATCAGATAATAAGTAGTATGTCCCTAGTTCTATAATTGACATAGTTGGCAACTTTTATATCTCTGGGAGCTCAAATCTTCTTCTTTAGACAGATGTGAAGTCACATCTGTCGAGAAAGAGCTCTAATGTTCATGAAGAATGATTGCACAATGACAATGAGAAAAAAAATACGAAGTACTTAACACTGGTGCATAGTACATCAAGGCTTGAAAAACATACCTATAAGTAACTTTGAGTCAGTTTTAGTGATTCTTTAAAAAAATGCCTTCCTTTTCTGGCTTTTATCTCCTCGTCTCAAAGTGCTGATTTAGTAGAAATTAGATCTAGAAACAGCAAATCTCAGGCAACTCTTGCAAAAAGTTAAGAATTTTATCATTGCAAATTTTCAAATTCTTCCAAAGGTCTTAACTGAAAATGCTCGAAACTGCACGATGGTATTATACATAAAGCAAATCACTAAATCTGTCTCTCATGGAACTGGAAACTCAATGCTTTCACTGAAGAATAATGACACCCCTGAAACGGATTGAAAACAAATACATGTACCTACAATACATCACCCATTTAGCTACAGATTCAAAAACAAATAGGATAACATCACCCATTTAGTTCTATGAAACATCACCAGATTGAATGAAACATCACCCATTCAGCTACAATACATCACCCATTTAGCTACCCATTTTACTAGTCCCTAAAATAGGATAACATCACCAGATAAGTTCTATGAAACATGCTCACAGATTCAACATGATGTACTGAAAAACAAAGCAGTAGTGAGCACAGATTCTGTATGTTGCAGGAAAAAGAATAGACACAAACTTTAGTGCAGCGAAAAAGAATTTTAGTGCACAAACTTCATACACAAACTTTACTCAACAGATTCTATATGTTGCAGGAGTTAACAACATTTCAGTCAAACATGGGGTATATCATTCAAGACAGAGCATGAAAAGTTCAGAGGTTTAACTAAATTACAATGGGGTTACAGTTCAACAAGCTATCATGATAATTATCAGAGATAATAACTTTAAGGTTTGAGAATGATACCTCCAGTATAAACTGGGTTTAGGCACTACCACAGATTGTGATGCTCCTTCTTACCCCCTCCTTGGTTTGTATTTCAGCCTCACAAGTACCTGGTTGCTCAAAAGAGATTGTCAGGACTAACAAATTCAGAGAGCATCAATGCTGACTAACATCAAGGGAACCAAATGAAGCTAACACAGAGTGCAATGGGTTACAGCAAAATTCAAAAAGCTAACATAGTAACACTTATTACTACGCAAAAATCATCTAGTATAATGAGAATTTCAGCAATCTAAGAATGAATGCTACAACATACCTAAGATGGGAGTAAATCAGACTGATTTTAGGGTTGAATCTATAGATATTCTAAAACATCAAGGGGCAATAATCCCGCCCAAAAGTTATTTCTTTTGATTTCAACCCCAAAATAAAAAGGTTAGGGTTCAAATCAAAAAAATAATTGACTGGGATTATTACCGCTAGATGTTCTCAATATTCTTGATTTCATCAGATTTTCATCCTATGGAGGTGCAGAAATATTTCCAAAATTGAAGACTAAATCTTCCCTGAAAATCCCCTTATTTTCTGCCAGAATATCAGTTGGAGAATTTTTTTCCTTAAGATAAAGAGATATGGATGAAGTGATTTAGAGATTATAGGGATGAACTGATACGCGTACATGCCTGTTTGATAAGAATACCCATTTTACATTGTTAACATCAAAACCGAGCATGTGTTTGTCTTTTTTTTTAATAGGGTTGACCGACACAAGTAAAGAAAATACAAAAAAAAAAATTGTTAAATTAGTTTGTGAATATAGTTAATTTATCAAAAAAAAAAGTAAAGTTAAATTATTTCCCCACAAAAATTTAATTAAAATTAAATTATAGTTAATTATAAATTATTCAATTAAAATTAAATTAAAATTAAATTATAAATTATTCGATTAAAATTAAATTATTACTCGAACTCGTTCCGAATCGATCAATATTTCAGGTGAAGTGTCGAGTCTTGATTATGTAATAACTAAATTATGGTTATGTAATAACTAAATTTTTTCGTGTCGCGATTCCAAAGGACGAAGTTCCATTTTCATCAGTTTTACTCGAACTCGTTCTTAATCGATCAATATTTCAGGTGAAGTGTCCAGTCTTGATTATGTAACTAAATTTTAATTATGTAATAACTAAATTATGATTATGTAATAACTAAATTTTGTCGTGTCTCGATTCCAAATGACGAAGTTCCGTTTTCATCAGTTTTACTCGAACTCGTTTCGAATCGATCAAAATTTCAGGTGAAGTGTCGAGTCTTGATTATGTAACTAAATTTTGATCATGTAATAACTAAATTTTGATTATGTAATAACTAAATTATGATTATGTAATAACTAAATTTTTCCGTGTCTCGATTCCAAAGGACGAAGTTCCATTTTCATCAGTTTTACTCGAACTCGTTCCGAATCGATCAATATTTCAGGTGAAGTGTCGAGTCTTGATTATGTAACTAATTTTTGATCATGTAATAACTAAATTTTGATTATGTAATAACTAAATTTTGATTATGTAATAACTACATTTTTCCATGTCTCGATTCCAAAGGACGAAGTTCCATTTTCATCAGTTTTACTCGAACTCGTTCCGAATCGATCAATATTTCAGGTGAAGTGTCGAGTCTTGATTATGTAACTAAATTTTGATCATGTAATAAAAAAAAAAGTAAAAAGAAAAAAAATGAAAAAAATGAAAAAAAATTTAAGTAAAAAATGAAAAATAATGAAAATTTTTATGCCACATTTATGTCCAGCCCAGTCAATTACATGGTTTAAGCTAACACTCCAGCCCAGTCCATTACATGGTTTAAGCTAACACTCCAGCCCAGTCCATTACGATTTTACTTATGTTATTTCAAAATGCATCGAATAGGATGTCCATAGTAAATCTAACGGTGAATATATTTATCACAAGCCCAACCAATAGTTAGATTAATAGGGAAGAACCTCTTATCTTACGCTCTGTAACACCTCAAAATTCTGTTCGTTTTATCTTTCCTCCTAAACCAGAGTTACAGAGCGGAGAGAACTAGAGAAACCTAAGAGAGTAAAAAGGGGATAAAGTTCTAGGCTTAAAATCAGGGAAACATTGAGATTTGTTAGAGTAAAAAGGGAAATCGGATTTCTAAAGTTTGGAAATATTTTTAGGTCTACCGTAGGATCAAAATCAAATGGTATTTTCTTAGGAGATTTTTCCCGAAAAAAGGAAATCGTAGACCAAACTCAATCGATTTTTCAGTTCACCCTAAATAATTTTGAGTGGGATGAAATGAAACGCAAAATCTTTTCGGCGGGATTATTCAATCTGTGCGACTTTATAAAGGGCCGTATGATGTTGAGGAATTGCATGGCTAAATCTTATAAAGGTATATCATGTTCTCAATCTTTCTTTCGTCTAAAAATCTTAGTTATTCAAACCCTAATTGATTCAAACCTTAATTTTTGAATCAGACCCAATTGATTCAAAGGTTAAGTTTTGACTCAAACCCTAATTCTTAATTTTTGATTCATTGAAAGCAGGGTTTATGCACCTGTTTATTTCTTATTAAGAAGAACAATGGTGTGCATGCATGTTTAAGCTTTTCCTCTGTTATGCTTAGGATCTTTATGCAGATTGTATTCTAAGTTGCATAGTGGCTGGATAACAACTCAGTCTTCTATGGTTATGGAAATGCTATTCTTTTATGTTTTTTTCTTTCTTTTCCGATGAATCTGATTAATGTTTTTCACACTGCAAACAATAGTTTAAGCTTCTGTGGTTCTCCCTGAAACCACTCGACATCACATTCTTATCTCATTTAGCTGGCCACATTCTCTGTCGTGTATACTCCCGCGTCATTGACGTTTTGTATAATGGGATTATAATTATGTCAGAGCTAGGTCAATTGAATGTTATTCCTTGGTTTTTTTATCTGTTAATTCTGATGAATGTTTTTCACACTGCAAACCAATAGTTTAAACTTCTGTGGTTCTCCCTGAAACCACTAGAAATCACATTTTTATCTCATTTTCATCAACTTTAGCTGGTCAGTAAGCTTCCATCTGTCGTGTATACTCCCGTGTCATTGACATTTTGTATAATGGGATTATAATTATGTCGGAGATCGGCATCCGTCGTTTGTTTTCAGGGAACTTGGTAGGTTTACATAATTGTGTATGTTTGAACTGGAGTCTTGCTTGAGTTCTTTCAATGCTCTAGTAAAAACCTCAGCGATTAATAATTTTTTAATTGTTATATCTTTTAACAATTCTGAGACGGCATCCTGCTCTTGCATCTAATCATACTAATCAAGACCATGTTAGTACTGACATAATCAAGACCATGTTAATTGACTGTTATTTAAATTTTGCTTGTGTCTAGCTTAATAACTTTTGACTTTTGATTGAAAAGAATTCAGACCTTATTTGATTGAATCATATACATGTATATGCAGTTTCCTATATGACTACACAAGAGAATTCGAGTTGGGAGCCAGAGTATGATGATGATGAGTATGCTGAAAATGACACTGCAGCCCTGGAGGCTCAAGCCTTGCAGAATTTAGGAGAGTCAGAGGATGAAGACGAAGATTCTGATGGTAGTCGCACCGGTTCCGATGGTGATAGCTCCAGTTCTGATGATGAATCGACTGAAAGTCCTGAACAGCCTGGTAATGCTATACTAGCTTGTCTGTTTTTGTTTGCTTTGGACTTAAAAAATATGAGTACACTCTTACACCATGTTTACTCTTATTTTGGGTTTTTGAACTATAAAAAGACACATGAGCTCCAAACAATACAGTAGAGTCTAAGGAGAATAATGTTCGAGGTTTAACAAGATTAAAGAAGCTAAAGAAAAATTTTGACGGCGAGAAGCACGTGATAGAATTTGATAATTTTGGTCGATTTAAGGGGAAATATAAAGATGAAATTGCTAGTTACATGGGTGTATTGGTACGTCGAGACGTTGGTCTAAGGCACTTGAAGTGGAAGGAAGTGAATTCAGTAATGAGGGATAAGTTATGGCACGAACTATTGGTATGTATATGCTGATCTATATTGATTTTTAATACTATATTTGTTATTAATTTGTTACCTGCCGTTAACATCTCCATATTTTGGCAGCGGTTTTATGAAATTGAGGAGACTATGAGAAGACATATTATGAAATATTTTGGTGAACATTTGCGCAACTTCAGAAGAAAGTTGTATGTAAAGTTCATAGTGCCCAATTTGGGTAAACCTGCTAAACTAAATACTGTTCCTAAACAATATCGTGTCATTGTGAACCAAGAACAATGGGACAAGTTCGTAAAGTGGAGGTTGTCTGATAAATGCAAGGTTGTATATTGCACGTTTTAGTTTGGAAATATTGATATTAATTTTATTAATTAGTCTAACTTTTTTATGAATGAAATTCTTTAAATCTGTATGCTCAGGAGTTGTCCATTAGGGGAGCTAAGGCGCGTAAGAACCACAAATATAACCACAGGACGGGAAGAGCAGGGTATGCAGGGCTGTTGGAAAAATTAGTAAGTCCAGTTTGTTATAAAAAATTATTATTATTTCTAGTTTAAATTATAGTATTATCTATCTAATTTTTCTTCTTGTGTATTTTATAATTACTAGATTAATGAGAAAGAGATCCTTGAAGATGAAAATCCTTTACGGTCTTTACTATGGAGGAAGGCACATCAAAACAAAAATGGAGAATACGATGACGATGATGTTAGGGAAAAAGCAGCTCAGCTTGTAAGACGACTGAAACTATCTAGCTATTTGTTTTGTGCTTGAGTAAATGTGAAAATAATTTTGCTTTAATTGATTATCACTTTTAATCCCTTAATTCTTTTTTTGTGCAGGAGGATTTTGATAAGCAGCTGGAAGATGGAACTTTGACAAAACAACCAGGCAATGATTCTATCACCCTTGTGTTTGGGGAAGAACATGATGGGAGTGTAAGATGTATAGGCAAGGGAGTGACTCCAACAATGTACTGGCACCTGCCACGGAAAGGAGCATCCAAGGAGCGCATTGAACTGAAGAAACAACTGGAGGATGAAAGACGCGCGAACCAAATGGAGAGAGATAGGAAGGATGCAGAAATGAAGGAAATGAAGGCAGCAATGAAGGCACAAGAAGAAATGATGAGCAGCTTAATGTCTCAGCTAAAATCTCAAGGCATATTGAAAAATAAAATCAAAAGCAAAAAGGCACGGGTATGTTTAACATCATCCAAGTAATTTTGATTAAGTATGTATTTCCTAATAATTCTGCAGTATCTAATATGTCAACTGCACTATATAGAAATCTCCTATTAGAGAGAAGTCTTTTATGCTTGAATCCCCTGTTACAAGCATTTCTCCGACTGAAAGGAATGAATCTAATACAAATAGAAATGACCCTGAATCTGAACATGTATCTCAGTCTACGGGATCGAAAGATAGTTTTGAACTCCAAATGGTATGTTTCTTTTGCAGGTATTTAAAATATATAGTGCTTTGAGAGTTCCATTTTTTTTTTTTGATGTTAATATAGCGTATATTTTTGTAGTCTGGAAAATACAAACAAAAGTCTCCTGCATCTGAGCATCTACTCCTTAGTTCACCAGACAATTCTCAATCGAAAGACAAAACTGAACTTTCAACGGTATGTCCTTTTCACAGGCATTTAAGCATTTTGAGATTTGAATCTGTTGATGTCAATATAACATTTATGTTTTGCAGATTGGTAAATGCAAAATGGCTCATGCTTCACTGAGAAATATCATTGCATGGGGTTTGGTTCTTCCATCAGTGCCAGGTTAGAAGGTTCATGGAGATCCACTCCGGCATGATTGTGTAAGAGTGACGGTTGAAAAGTCGATATTAAAGAATCATTGTTTGCCAGTCCCATCTACTCATCTCAAAACAGTAGAGGATGATGAAAAATCTATAGTAGCTTGGCCTAAAGAGTTTGTGATCTCTTGCTCTAGTGTAAGTTGCTTTATTATACATGTTTATTACCTTCTGCATCCTGACCATATAACTGTTAACATGGTTTTTTCCCTTAATTATACATCCACTGGCTTGCTGCAGGGTCATCCACTTTCAGACCCCGGTGAACATGATTCTGACCCAAACGATGAATATGATTCTGACCCAAACACTAAGAAGACAAAGAAGAAGAAACCTTCATATATGAAGAGCGGGGAACTAAAGTCTCGGAGATCCAGCAAGAGACTCAAGACTGCAGCCTAATTATTAATAGAAATAGTCGTGGACTATAGGATTTGGATGTTTAAACTTTTAAGTCTCTCTTTGAAAGTTTGTTTTCTCAAGGTTACTGCACAATTATCAGATTGAGATGTTTATTATATTGTGAAATGAAATTATTTTGGTACAATTCTAATTGTAGTCTTCATTAATTTTTTATGGATGGTTATTTAGGTGATTTTTGAATAGCTACATTGAAAACACTTGATGTGTCCAAAAGGTGAACAATAGCTACATTCAAAACACTTGATGTGTCCAAAAGGTGAACAATAGCTACATTCAAAAAACTTGATGTGTCCAAAAGGTGAACAATAGCTACATTGAAAACACTTGATGTGTCTAAAAGTTGAACAATAGCTACATTCAAAAAACTTGATGTGTCCAAAAGGTGAACAATAGCTACATTGAAAACACTTGATGTGTCCAAAAGGTGAACAATAGCTACATTCAACACACTTGATGTGTCTTTCGAAAAATTTTAGCCACGGTGCTACAAATTTTTAGTAGCCATAACTTATTAATTGGCCATGTAAAATGTTTATCATGTGTCCAAAAATATGGATGGCCATGGTACCATTGATTAAACGTGACTACAAATCATGTATTAGCCATGTTAAATTATTTTCCGTGTGTCCAAATGATAGAGATGGCCATGGTTGAGAAAAATTAGTGTGACCGCAACTCATGAATTGGCCATGATAAAATGAATTTTGCGTGTCCAATTGATGACAAAGGCCACGGCTATAATAAAATTTACGTGACTTTAAGGTAAACTTTAGCCACATATAATTAAATTGTGTGTCTATAAGGATCCTATGGCCACGGTGATAGTGAAAATGCTTAACTACCAAAAAAATATTGAGTACCATATAGACACGGTTTTAGAGTTATGGCCATGGTTAATCATATTTTATAGCCACTCAAAGTTTATGCATCCATAGGGATACCTTTTTGTCTCGGCACCTGATGCCACATTTTTGGAGTGAAAAAAATCCATGACCAAAAGCCTATGGACACGGTGATTAAGTGTGTCCAATGTGAAGATTTGTACTAGTGGCCCAATGGTCGCATATTTTGGAATTATCGAAACAAGTTAAAAAAAACCATGGGTTTTAATTGGTGACCTGAATATAATTCTCGATCCAGAAGAAAAACAAGGTGGCAATAGTACAAACGTTCGTTAGGCATATAATTGACTCTCTGGGATTACAAGATGCGGGCTACGAAGACGCTCCATTCACATGGTCAATCAACATAAGTGGAGAAGCTAATATTTGCGAGAGAATTGACAGAGCGTTGATATCATATCAATTGATTCAGATGTTCCTTAACACTAAGGTAAGTCACCTAACAAGAGTTGGTTCTGACTACTCCTATACTTTTTGACTCCAATCCAGAAACAAAAAGATTAATTAAGCCATTTAGATGCTTAGGTCCTGGCTTACTCACCCCACTTTATCAACTATTGTGGCGGCATCTTGGAAACTCCATTCCTCCAATTCTTCTCCTAGAAACCTTTGTTCAAACCTGAAATCCCTTTCCTCGGATCTAGCCCAATGGAATTCAGACGTTTTCGGTAACATTCATAAAAATATCAAAAATCTTAATATCAAAATAGATAACATTCATAAATCCGGAAACATATCGTCCAAAATAGATATTCTCAAAAGTCTTCAAGCTGAACTGGAAAAATGGTACGAAATTAAAAATGATTATTATCACCAACTCTCAAGGGATAAATTCTTCAGAGAATATGATCAAAATATAGAATATTTCCATGCTTGTGCCTCCAACAGGAAGAAAATTAATGATATACATTCTCTAAAAGAACCATCTGGGCTTTGGCTCTCGGAGCTAGATCAAATCAATTCCTTTTTAATCAACCATTTCACCCAAATAGGAACTTCACAAATGAATAACTACAATGTGGACCTCTCAGAAATCATCCAACCTTGCATATATGAATCAGAAAATTCAACTCTAACCCAAGTTCCAACAAAAGAAGAAATTTGGTCAACTCTTTCCAACATGAATCCTTGGGGTGCTCCAGGCCCTGACAGTTTCCAGCCGGGTTTTTTCAAAGCTAATTCGGATATACTATGTCCAGACATTGTAAAGGCGATACAAGACTTCTTTAGAACTGGAGTTATGGAAAAAGAGTTCAACCACTCATTCATTACTCTCATACCAAAGATATCAACTCCACGAACTCCGGAAGATTTTAGACCTATCAGCCTTACCAATACAATTTACAAACTCATATCTAAAATCCTAGCCAACCGAATAAAACCCATTTTAAATAGGTTGATATCTCCAAATCAATCTTCTTTTCTATCAGGAAGACAGATTACGGATAAAATATTATCATAGCCCATGAACTGATTCACTCGATGAAAACTTCCAAAAAGAAAAAAGGTTACCTAGCTCTCAAGAAGATTGATTTATCCAAAGCTTTTGATAAAGTTAAGTGGTCTTTCATTCAAAAAGCTCTATCTTCATTTGGGTTTAGTGATAATTGGGTAAATCTCATTTCTGAATGCATCTCCGCCACTTGTTTCTCCATTCTCCTAAATGGTTCTCCGGGCCAAAAATTCTCCAACTCAAGGGGTTTAAGGCAGGGGGACCTGCTATCTCCTTACTTATTTATAATCTGCATGGAGATTCTCTCAAGACTCCTCGAAAAGGCTACAAAAGACAACCAGATATGAGGGATTAAAATAAATAAAAATGCTCCGACTATTTCCCACCATTTTTTTGTCGATGATTGTTTTCTGTTCACTAAAGCGGACCTAGGTGATGCAAAAAATTTATTGGATAATTATCAAAGTTTGGTGAAATAACAGGGAAAATGGTAAACCTATAGAAATCAAGTATTTATTTCAGCCCAAAAATACATCCCAAACATGGTAAAATCATTGCAAAAATCCTTGAAGTTCCGTTGATGACCAAAAGGGACAGATACCTCGGAACACCTCTCTTTTTTGATAAAAATAGAAAAGAGAATTTTGAACCGCTCCTTCAAAGATACTATAACACTTTACAAGGTTGGAAAGCAAAGCTGTTGTCTCAGGCGGGGAGGACTGTTCTAATTCAATAAATCTTGCAAGCTTATCCGACATATCAGATGCAAATCATAGCTTTACAAAAGAGACGTTAGATAAATTAGACAAAATTCAAAGAGATTTTTGGTGGAAAAAAGATAAGTCAAAAGGAAAAGGCGGTTATATAAAGGCGTGGTCAGGCATATGTAAACCAAAATCTCAAGAGGGACTGGGAATAAAAAATCCCCATAAGTTCAATATAGCCCTTCTAACAAAGTTAGCAAGTAGAGTAATAACAGAAAAAGATCAATTGTGGGTGAAACTTCTTGAAGCTAAATATTACCAAGGTTCAAATCCTTTCGAACCTACGAGAAATTATGAGCTCTCTTGGATTTGGACAAGCATTCAAAAAGGTATCAATATCATAAAGGGAAACTTTGTCTGGCAAGTGAAAAATGGAGCTAATACGAAGATTTGGGAAGACAACTGGATTCCTAATACAAATAGAATAAACAAAACAACCGACAGAGCTAATCCATTACCGGAAAAGGTACAAGAGCTATTAAATACTGAAGGGTCTTGGGACACTGAGAAACTAGATGAACTCTTCTTGCCAGAAATAAAGGAAAAAATATTAGTTATAACCCCGAATAAAAAAGAAAAGAGACAAAATCAGATGGAAACATCATAGTTCTGGGAAATTCACGGCAGAAAACATCTATAACTACCTCTTCAGTCAAAATTTAGATAATGAGGAGGTTAATGAATTCCCATGGAATAAATTATGGAAGCTGCAAGCAATCCCGCGAATTAGACTATTTATTTGGAAACTAATCCAAAAAGCTCTTCCAACCAATAGCAGATTAGCAGCTCATAACTCGGAAATCTCATATGAGTGCCACTTATGTAACAACCAAGCGACAGAAACAGAAGATCATCTATTCATAAAGTACCACTTTGCTAGATCAATTTGGTTTGGTTGCCCCATGAACGTCGTTAATTCGCAAATCAATGAAGACTCCATTAGCAAGTGGGTAGAAAGTTGGCTAACAGATCCAAGATTTTCGCAATATTGGGTGCAGATTGCAACAATCCTATGGTTTATTTGGAAATATAGATGTGAAGTGGTGTTTAGGAATACATCTCCAGATCCAACTTCCCTGATTCAACAAATCAAGAAGTTCATCCAATCCTCTTCGGAAATTACCAAGAAGAAAAACATGGAGATTCAGCAAAAAAGTTCGCCTAAACATTATTGGAACAACTTAAACGTGGATTGGATAATATTCACAGATGCGTCTTTCAATAAAGAGAACGTATCCATGGGATATGCTTTCATCCTATATTCGGTCGACTAAAAAGTTTTTATGCATCTTTCCGCAGGTTCGGATTGGGCTTCTTCGGCGTTGCACGCAGAAGCAAAAGCTCTTCTAAAAACTCTAACTTGGCTAAAAGACAACCTTCTGTCTAGTGTTTCTATTGTAATAGATTGTAAAGTGCTAGCGGATTCTATCAACAAAAAAGAATCAGATATCTCTTGGACAGCTGAGAATACTATAGAAGAAATTTTATCTTATTTAGGAAAATTACCACAAGCTAAGGTAAGATTCATAAACAGAGAACACAATGCAGCAGCAGACTCAGTAGCTAAAGAAGTAAGGATCAGGAGACTACAACACATGTCACAACACATGCAACAGCAAGTGCAAAAAGAAAGCATTATTTCTAATGTTTTTGATAAAAATGAAATTGTAGACCTTCTATATTATATTGCTTAATTAATATATTATCTTTTCTATCAAAAAAAAGGGAACACTATGACATCACTCAGAGTACGTCTAATGCCTCGTATTAATCGTATTGCTTTAAGATTGTGTATCGACTCAGTAGCTAAAGAAGCAAGGATCAGGAGACTACAACACATGTCAAAACACATGCAACAACAAGTGCAAAAAGAAAGCATTATTTCTAATGTTTTTGATAAAAATGAAATTGTAAACCTTTTGTATTATATTGTTTAATTAATATATTATCTTTTCTATCAAGAAAAAAAAAAGAAACACTATGACATCACTCAGAGTACGTCTAATGCCTCGGATTGATTGTATTGAGGTGATATGTAGTTGTATTTTCTAGAATAAGTCAACTCAACAATTGGACGGTGTTGTGGGCCAGCCGCGCCGCATTTTTGCATTTGCATTTGCGTTAGTCAAGCTGTATCTTGCTTTAAGATTGTGGGTAGAACAATTCGCATTAGCACAAGTGGCGCAAAGAGCTTTCGTGTATTATCTTCCGAATTTGATTCCCATTTTTGTTCTTATGAGTATACCTATATGGTGTATGTGACTGTTTTTCCAGCAAGGGAACATGAGGCACCCTTGTGTGTAACTTACATGATTGTGCACAAGGATATTCTTGGTGCCAAGTGAAGAAATAGACGACTGCTCTTGATATTGGAAAAGAAAAACGACGATCAAAAGTTCATAAGAGTTGCCCAGAAGCTGTAAGCATGGTGTGGTCATCTATTCCGTGTATGGGTTAAACCGTGCCTGAGAATTCGGTCCAGTTATGAGAAAGCAAGAAAAATCCACAAAATCAAGCTATACTGGGAGGCGAGAGAGAAACAGACAAGAACAGTAGACAAGCAACATACATTCGGAAGATATCACTCTTACATGTGAGACTACGTACAATCGCAACTGCAAATCCTAGTTAGTAAGTTCGCGAATGATTCGCGAATCATTCGCGAATTTTTCCGTATCACAAATTTTACCGTCTTATTCGCGTACGTTTGCAACTCCGAACCCAAGTCGTGTATTATGTGACATTCCCGGATTATTCGCGAATCGTTCACGAATTTTACGTATCCCGAATGATACGTCCGCTTAATTCGCCATAAATTCTTTAGCTTTTACTTTTCAAAGACTCCATTTTTTGGGCTTTACTGCCTCCCGAGCATACACGACCGAATATTAGACGTGTTGTAATTTTTATGAAACAAAAACGACTGAAGAGATTTGAAGGTGAAGGTGAGAGAGATCTCAAACTCACTAACCAAGCATCTAAACCACCATACGACGTCCTCTTGGATAACTAATGTTGTATATATTATTAATATCATCATATTAAGTTTATTTTTTCTTTAAATAACTCACACATATGCATAAAAATTGGTGTATGACCTTATAAATACAAATTATTTGTTATATATAGATACCGAATTTTCAAAGTCGAACTCACATTTATAAATCGAATTATACACGTATGTATGCCGTTCCGAATTACTGACGAATCACGTCCCGTTGACCGAATTTTGGACCGAATCTGGATTTTACAAAACCTTATAATACTCGTACGTTTACCGAATCCCGAATTGCTAACTAGGCTGCAAATCAATCAAATCAAATTAAAAGTACAAACACTACAGACATGGGTTGGGAAATGACAACTTAATTAATGTCGAATAGGCATATGAATGCAGAGAAATACAGGGCCAGGGGAATATATATTATATAAAGCCAAATTAGTAAAACACGTGCTAAGCAGAGCTAGCTCGTGCAGACATGCGCACTACAGACACCAAAAGACTTAAAAAAATTAGGGTGCATCAAGAAACGTTTATCTTGCAAAGATTATGATAATTCAACTGTGGAATTGAAGTAAGATACATTTAGTTGAACATAATACTGATAAATTACTAAGTAGGATCACGGCCCGACCTGAACAGCTTAGATGCCAGTAAAATGAGTTTTAGGTGGCAAATGAAGCTAGACCTAAAGGAGAGAGAGGTCTTTTCCAGTAGTTTTCTCGCCGGAAAATGGTAAATTTTAACAGAAGAGTAGATCTGAAATCAAGGTGAATGATAGGAAAAACATTAAGGTGGAAAGGAAAATTATTGGTGCTTCCATGGGAAAAAAAGGGGAGTAGAGATATTATTCATGTTGCAGTTTGGACAAGTAACAAAAGAAGATTTTGCTGGCTTAGTTTCAAGGGTGGAATCTGGTTAGCTCGAATTTTTAAGATGGAGGCAAATGGTGGTGATGTAAAGTCATCCAAATGGAATTTTAGAGAAGACGAAGATTGGATGTTAGCGGTTAGAGAAGAAAATGAATTTGGTGAATATACACGTCTACAGGTTTCTCATAACAAGGCTTACCCGGAGACGCTATTTTTCCCAGCCGGTTACAATGGGGTTGGGTGGTGGGATACAAGGGCTTTTTTTGAGGAGTTAATGACTAGTGTGTCTAAGCAAAAAGAAAGGAAAGAGGAGAAAGAGATGCGAGTTAAGCAAGTTTCAAATGCTTGGTTGGATCGAAATCATAAGAAAGATGATATTCAGCTATCTTCCATTAAACCCAATTTTGAACATGGTATAAACTCTTTTTGGCAAAGAACTCTTGTGGTGGTACTGCATCAGTAGTTCTTGAATTTAAATGGAAAGAAGTGGGAAAATGGTTAATGGCAAAGTTTGGTTGGAGTCTTGGTTTTGAATTACAACCAATAGATGATCTCAGGGCTATTTTTACGGTAAACACTTATGCTGAATTCTCTCCTCCCTTGGTTTGCCGGAATTAATGCCATTCATAAACCAAATCACCTGAGTTTTAAGAAGCAGTGGATTGGAGTAAGAGGAGTTCCTTTTAACTTGTGGGATTTTTCAACTTTCAAAATTATTGGTGAGAAATTTGGGGGCCTGGTTGATATTAGTCCTGACTCATCAATGGCAACTGATTTATCGGAGATAAGAGTTCTTGTTCATGGCCCTGTAAGTAATGGAAAATGGTGTCAGGAGTTAATTATTAACAATAAAGGTTTATGGGTTGAGATTAGAATTATCGGTGAGGTATTGGAGCCTTCTCGTCAAGACATGAAGCTTGTTTCCATTGCAGTTGATCGAATGGAACCTCCTCAGGGACAATTTTGGCAACGCAGATCACCTCTGGTTACCAGTAGCGAAGAAGATGACGGTACTAAACGTGGCAACAATATAGAGGTGGATCAGACCCAACGGGTAGATAATCACGTGCCTATAGTAGGGGTCTGCGGTCAACTCGGTGGGACAGATGTAGCAGTTGAAAGGTCGAATAACAAGGAGATATGTGTCCAAGAGAACTTTAACTTAATTTCGTCGAATTTTGAATTTGTAGGGCGTGAATTAGATACACGTGGCGCTAGTGGGTCCAACTCTAATTTATTGAGAACAGAAAGAGAAGGCAGTGGGCTTTCAAACTCAGGAGATGGTGGAGCTCGCTTATCCAACTCAATTGGATTGGATTCCTCTTCTCTGAGAAGTTTAAGGAAACAGTTGAAATCCAAGATGTCTGGCTCCTGCATGGGTAATGATAAAAACATGGGAAATGTTAGTGACGATGAAGTCAACAAGGAGAATCGGTCTTTGTCAACGGGAGAGATTGGCAAGGATACTGTTTCCAGGAACAGCAAATGCAATGAAGATAACGATGATGCGGCATCTCATACAAGTGGTAGTGTGAGGAGTAACACTAATGCACCCGTTAATAATCCAAAGGTGGCAATTCTCCTCAACAAACTTAAGAATTCCGGAAATCCCTCGGGAATTGTTTTCTTCAAGCGAGAAGTTTCATTTGTTACAAATACAATCATGGCTCATGGGGAGGCTTTTAGTGATGATCTTGTGCCCGGAGAAGGTGAAGGACATTGATTGCTCTTGGCTTTGGGGTAATTGTCTTGGCTCGTTATTTTTATCAATGTTTAAAATAGTATCTTGGAATGTTAATGGTCTTGGTGATCCAGATAAACGGTCGAAGTTCAAAAAAACTTGTCAAACGGTGGAAGCCCACAATTCTTATAATTCAGGAAACAAAACTTAGCGCTTGTAATGATGTCATCGTGCGGCAATGTTGGGGTGCCACTCCTTGTAGATGGATTGCGCTAAATTCTTATGGAAGATCGGGTGGAATTTTGGTGATATGGAATTCGGATTTGATTGAAGTTGATGACTTTCTTGAAGGTACTTTCACTATAAGTATATCTTGTCGCAATCTTGAGGATAACTTCCGTTGGGTCTCAATTGGTGTTTATGGTCCTTGCAATGTGAATGAAAAAAGAATTTTTGAATGGAGCTAGCTACCTTACTTGGTTATTGGGATGGCATGCCTTTGTGTTTTGGTGGAGACTTCAATGAGACAAGATTTATGGCGAAGAGAAGAGGTTGTAGAAGAACATCAAACTCAATGAAGTTATTTGATGATTTATATAATGATTTTGATCTTGTGGATTTGCCTTTATCCGGAGCGAAGTACACATGGAGTAGGCCGCCTAATAAGAAGAGCAAAATCGACCGCTTTCTTTTCTCTACGGATTGGGAAGATCATTTTCCAAATATTATCCTCAAGCGCCTTGCAAGACCCTTCTCGGATCATTTTCCTATCGAGTTATGCTTAACGGACTCGGATTGGGGCGCTTGTCCTTTTCGGTTCCAATTAGCTTGGCTTGAAGGTACTAACATAATCTCTTTAATGAAAGAATGGTGGGAGTCTTTTTCTTTTATAGGTACGGCGGGTTCATATTTTTCAAAGAAGTTAAATGCTTTAAAGGAGAAATTGAAGGAGTGGAATAGAGATGTCTTTGGGAGCATTGATAGGACGATAGATACGGCACTTGCTAAATTGAAAGAATTGGAAGATATAGATGATGATAGGGGTCTAACCGAAGTCGAAGACGACATGCTTGTGACGGCTAAACTAGAATTTGATGTGGCTCATCGTCGCCAAAGCATGTTGATGAGACAAAAGTCGAGAATTAGATACTTTCGAGATGGCGATAGAAACACAAAACATTTTCATAGAGTGGTGAAAGGTTATAGAGCTTTGAACAACATCAACAACCTTCGTATTAATGGTAGATGGACCGGGAACAAAGAGGAGATAAAGACGGGAATTGCAAATCACTTCGAGTTAGCATTTAAAGAAGTTTCTAATAATCGTCCAAGAATCAAGAATATGTGCCTAAGGCGTATTAATGAGAATGCAAGTGTTTGGTTGGAGAGGCATTTTAGCGAAGAGGAGGTGAAGAATGCAATAAAGGATTTGGGAGTTGACCGTGCTCCGGGACCGGATGGCTTTCCTATGAAGTTTTTATTGTTGGTTGGGATTTTCTAAAAGAAGATTTGATGAAGGTTCTTGAAGAATTTCACGATAACAATATTCTTGATAAGTCTTTGAAAAACAATTTCATTGCTCTTATCCCTAAGAAAGCGGGAGTAGAGGAAGTTAAGGATTTTCGGCCAATTAGTCTTATTGGGAGTGTGTACAAAATCATCTCAAAGGTTTTAGCGGAGCGCCTAAAGGTACATCTTCCCACCCTAATATCTCCATTTCAATCTAGTTTTATTAAAGGAAGGCAAATTCTTGATGGAGTGTTGATAGCGAATGAATGTGTGGATTCTAGAATTCGTCAAAAACTACCGGGGTTGGTTTGCAAACTTGATTTTGAAAAGGCTTTTGATAATGTGAATCGGAACTTTCTAAATGAAGTACTATTCAAAATGGGTTTTGGTGGTAAATGGAGAGCTTGGATTAGAAATTGTTTAACATTCTCAAAGTTTTCGGTTCTTGTTAATGGATCGTCTTATGGTTATTTTGGTAGTGAAAAGGGACTTCGCCAAGGTGACCCACTTTCTCCTTTTCTTTTTACTATCATTGGCGAAGTCTTAAGTTGTATGTTGAGCAAAGCACAAGAACTTGATCAAATCTCGGGTTTCTCGGTGAAGGAGGGGGGAACAAAAATAAATCACTTGCAATTTGCCGATGATACTATCATCTTTCTTAATGCTAAGAGAGAACAAGTCGATGCTTTACGCTACTTACTTCTTTGTTTCGAGTTAGTTTCGGGTTTGAAGATAAATTTCTCGAAGACTAGTTTATTTGGGGTCGCGATTGAAGAGGGAATTGATATCTTTGCTAACATGTTGGGTTGCAAGAATGGTACTTTCCCTTGTGTTTATTTTGGTCTTCCCTTGGGAGACAAGGTAGGAGGTTCGCGTAAATGGGAAAAAATTATTGAAATTTGCGTAAAAAGAATTGGTTATTGGAACGGTAAAACACTTTCTAGAGGAGGTAAATTGACTCTCATCAAAAGTGTTTTGGCGAGTTTAACAATTTATTATCTTTCTATTTTTATTGCCCCTTGCTCCATAACTAAGAAAATTGATAAAGTTGTAAGAGACTTCTTATGGAATGACGATGTTATCAAGAAACTAGTTCATAATGTTAAGTGGACAATGGTCTCTAAACCAAAAGAGAAAGGAGGTATAGGTATTAGAAGGACTAAGAAAGTGAATTCGGCTTTGCTTAAAAAATGGTGGTGGCGATTTGGTTTGGAGAAAGATGCTTTGTGTAGGAAGATTATGGTTGAGAAATTTGATGAAACACCCACCGGTTGGGAAACTCTCCAACCCAAAGGATCAAAAAGCGGAAGTTTGTGGTTTAATATCTACAAAGAGCTTGAAGATTTTAATAGAAATATAAGATTCAAAATTGGCGGGGGAAACGAAACTAGATTTTGGGAAGATGTATGGCTTGGTGATGGAAAATTGTGTGATATGTTTCCTTTGGCTTTCGAAGCTTCAAGAACCAAAGAGTGTGTGGTGGCTAATATGTATGAAGTTAGGGAAGGTGGTGTAAGATGGAAATTTATGTCTAGACAAAGATACTCGCAAAATATCTCAAGTGAAGTCTTATCAATATCAAACCTTCTTTCCTCTATATCTATTCAAGAAGGTGTTACGGATACCCGAATATAGGTTGAAAATGATCGTCGTCAATATACGGTTAAGGATGGAATTGGAGAAGATGGTGATCAAAGCGAGCCGAATTATCCAACTAATATCATTTGGAGCCATGATTACCCTCAAAACAATTTCTTTCTTTGGATTCTTTCGCATGATAGAGTAATGACGGCGGATAATCTTTTAAGAAGAGGTATGGATATCTCTAGTGTTTGTCATTTTTGTGAAGAGGATAATGAATCGAGCTCGCACTTGTTCTTCGAATGTTGGAGAACACGGAGAGTATGGGATTATTTTGTTGAGGGTGCCACTTCCTATGGACATACGATCCTAACATCACCATATCTATGAAGACATGGAAGTTTAATTGGGGAGATGAAAGGCTTAGTCGAATATGGAATAACATCCCGGTTGCAATATGGTGGTGCATATGGAAAAAGCGAAATGCTAGAATCTTCGACAAAAAAAAGAAAACTTTGGAAAGCCTAATTAGAGATATCAAATTACAAGCTTTCTTTTGGGCCGAATCAAAGATAAGGATGTTAGGGCTTACGGCAAATATAGTGATCTCTTTATGGGACTCCTTGTATCGGTCTCCGTAGTTTTTTGTGGTTTTTACTTGGGTAGCCGAATCCCCTTTCGGCCCCCCTTTTTTGTTCGGTTGTAATCTTTGGGTTGAGGTACCCTCTTAAGTGCCTCTTTTCAATGAATTCTCTTTTCGACCGATCAAAAATAAAAGGTGGCAAATGAAGCTGGCAAAGTCGCTTTCACGTCAAATTTTTTGTCCAATCAATCTTTTAAACTCTTCAACTAATCAACAAACTTCGGATTATTATTAGTCACCTCCACAAAAATCAAATTAAGACTGAGTATAAAAATAAAACAAAACGTACATGGGGCTCTTAGGAACCAATCAATTTCGCTTTACACTTAGTTTATTTCTTTTCTGACCAATGTTGGGGAAACAAAATGGAAGTACGTGTTGCCGGTAATTGTCAATTAATTGTTAACTACTAATAATTAATACTACCTCCGTTCTAGGTCAATTAATAGTGGGATGGAGGTAGTATTTATTCATCGTTTTTATTTTATTGTCAACTCAAATGGTACACTTGGTATGGTCGATGTTGAAATCTTTATATTTTACTAGTAATTCTCGATCTTGAAATATTTATATTTTACTAGTAATTTGAGAATGAATTCCATAGCATTTAGATAGCAATTGGGGCGCATCATGTGTTATGCTAAGTGCTTAAGTGATGATACATTTCTGTGTTGTCATTTTTCTTTTATAATTATTAAGAATATTTTGGTTTGGCCGATGTCATTATAGTACGGTGGTGGGTGATGATATCAATGATCTGAGTTCAAAACTCGTCAGAATCAAAACCTAACTTGTCCTATTTATATCATCAACCTCATTCCGATGCCATTTCTTTCATCAAGTGAAGGTAAAACTATATGTATAACTATTAGACAATGTAATTGTGTCATTAGTGTGTGTGACAGTACAATGTACTTGTGTCATTAGTCTGTGTCTGTCAGGTCAATAGTAAATGTTTGACTAGACTTTTATTACAGCTTTTATGCTTTCTTGTGTCACAATAATTGCCTATTTAAGGCATTGTAATAACTCCTGTAAGAATATCTTTTTCATCAATATTATTACTACAAGTACTCTCATGATATCAATCGGACCTGAGGCAAAAAAAAAAATCCAGTATGCAAAATAATCTTTTCAATACATTCTTTACAGCAACAAATCATACATCTTTTCTAATATCTTTTTACAGATTCAATACCTAATTTTAACTATCTTTTCAATCTAGTTCATATCAAGATCTGATTCTTGATTTTTCTGTTCTCAAAATGTGTACAAGATTTCATCTTCAACAATTGTTTATCAACGAAGAAGAAATATGGGTACCAACATGATGTGTTTTTCAATTGAGTTGTAGTAAAAAGGTTCGTTGAGGCTTGTGAAAGCAATGGATTTTTAGACTTATAAAACTTAAAAGTAAAGAAAACTTATTACAAAATTGACTTCAAGATATTAGAAAACAACCAAGACATTGATTTCACTATTACACATGAATAAATTATGGTAAACAATCCAAAACTCTAATTATCTTTTAAGACTCTTATTTCTTAATTCACAAATAATCTGGAAAATTCTCAAAAATTAATTGTATCCCTAAGCATAGATTATCTAAACAAAGCATAACCTATCTAATTGAATCACAACTAATGAAGAAAATTTTTGCAAACAATTAAAAACTCTGCAAAAGCAGTGATTGAGTGAATTATAAATTATAAATTAGAGGAAATAAATGATTACCAATTATTCATGCGTAAATAGCTTCCTCATTGCCTTGGTTGTGGGAGAATTTAGCCTCTCATCATGTTGGAAACACGCTCAAAAGTTGATTTCATTTATGCTCAAAGATGGGTTTACAAAAGTGTGAAAATAATTAAAGTTACAGAGAACGATATATGTTGACTGTCGCTGTCACTGTAACAAATAAGATTGTCTTGCGACAGTCGCTGAAACTGTAGCTTTTAAGACTGTTCTGTAACAGTCGCAATCACTGCCGCATAAACGGCACAAGGGTGTGCGTCTTATGTTCTTCGTGTTCTTCAGCAGCAGCAGAAAAATGTCATCTCTGTAACTTGATTTTTTTCGACTTTCTGGTGCTCTAAAACTCTCCCAAACTATCCTCCTTCCTTCGTACTAATCCTCAGCCACTTATATAGCCTTTCATCACCAAAATATCTCGTCATAACTTCATCAAATTCTCCATAAATCCGCGTGAAGAAAAAATATTCTTCGGATATTTTGTTCCCTGAATTCACTCTCTCATGCGCCTGTTGTACACGGAATTGTTCCAGCACGTTTCCACCTAATACCAGTATCAGTTATACATGCAATATCCTCACGAAATCTCCTCAACATGGCACAAAAATCCCGAGTATCTTTCCCATACGTGGCTTGCTCTGTTTTCTTCTTGCGAGTTATCCAGCCAAATTCGATCGAAACAAACACCCATACCATCTTTGTTATGACATATCACGTCTACCCACTAAGTTTCAGGGATTGAATCTCATTAAATCACGTCCGAAATTCGATCGAAAATTCTGCCAGTAACTGCGACTATTTTCTCGCCAATATTCAGTTTTAAACGAAGGGGATGAAGGTGCCTCTTAACAAAAAGGTGGGCGCCTTTAACAGATGGGGTGACCTTATCCAAAGTGAGGGTGCCTTTAGTACTTTTCTCCAAGAGTCCAAATAGCACTTTTCGAGCAACTTTTTCCACACAAGTGTATTTCTCCAAAAACGCCTACACAAACATAAAAACACCATAATAAGTACAAAATCAAGCACTAACAACAGAGACACTGAGGACAATTCGGACACAAAAATGTGTCTATCAAATACCCCCAAACTTATTATTTGCTAGTCCTCGAGAAAAACTAATAAAAATAAAACCGAGTTAATCTCGGGAGGGTTTACCAGAGGTGTACCCACAAAACCATGACTTCTACTTGGTCACAAGTATCCAAAGAGCTCTGAGGAGATACATATTCTCAACCTATCTCCAAGTAACTAGAATGCTAGAGAAATTAAAGGTGTCAGCTCTAAAGCTGATTAAAGAAAAGGGGAGACACATCCGCAACACTGCTAGATAAAGAGATATCCGCTACACAGCTAGATAAACATTGTAAGATGTGTCCGCTGATTTACAGCTGGATAATATTAGGAGAGAGATAAAGATGAGAGGGACATCTGCTACACAGCTGGACTAATTACGTGTGATGAGTTAAACCAGTGCTAGAAAGATCTTGTGCCAAATTGAAAGCGGACTAACAAGGAAACCAAAATGCATCTTTCTTCGACTCTCTCATAGTGCTCAGTAGAAAAAAACATCTTCTTCGGTCTTCAACTGTTGATGATAAACTCTCGAACCTCATAGAACCTTGACAATTAATTCTTCTCTTCGATTTCTTGCTTGACTTAAAAGTTTCTACTTCCCTATGGCCTTATTGAACAAAGAACTAATTATAGAACAAAACGAACGAAATGATGATTTTTTTTTATTTTATTTTTTTGGAAACAAAAATTACAAGACAACAATTTACATGGCCATGAGAGAAAAACTTTCAAAACTTGGATCTTCGCAACTTGTGATGTCTTGGTATCATGAATTCTAACAACTTATATCATTTGTTCTTATAACTTCAACTTTGATTTTTGAATTATTCTTTTCTATTGTTGCTTCTAAACCTAAAAAGTCTTCAACTTTCTTCATAGATTTTGATGTCGCTCCGCTTGTTGATGATGATAAGTTTCTACTGAGAGAGAGTCGCAATCCAGTAACTAAGACTACATTGTGAGGTTGCTTTGTCTTTCTGGCATTTCCTGACCTACTTGCCTTTCCATCATGTATGGTTAGGTTCATCACGGTTACCCTCTAAAAGGAACAAGTTCTCTCCTGAATTTCAAGGATCTCAATGTTTTTTTCTCTAATGTCTCAAAAGGTTGTTATCCCTAGCATTCCAATTTCTATCTTTTCGGTGAGAAACAGTATGTAAACTTAGCTAACCGGATACCATGTGACGCTAGAAGTTTCAAAAGTGCAACTAAAAAGTTCTTCCCCACCCCTAAACTTAAATCTAACATTGTCCTCAATGTTTCTAATGAAAGAGCAATACCAAAAGTAAAATAACACGAGGAGAAGTTGGAAAGATAGTACCTGGGTGAAGAAAATCAAAAACTAATATACAACATACAACTTCCTCGATGGTCAATCAAGGGTAAACAGGGTCCTCCTGAGGGACCTCCTCAATATCACCTGTAGGAAAGGGCTCTAAAAAGGGTTTCAATCTCTTACCGTTAACCTTCGAAGAACTACTACCATCCGGTGTCTCAATTTCAACAGCTCCATGAGGAAAGACAGTGCGAACAATAAAAGGAACCGTCCACCGAGAACATAACTTCCTAGGGAAAAGATGTAAACGGGTATCATACAGAAGAACTTCTTTACTTGGAGAAAATGACTTCCGTAAAATATTTCTATCATGCACAAGTTTCATTTTGTTTTTATACTCCTTCGCACTATCGTAAGCATCTATACGAATCTCGTCCAACTCATTGAGCTGGAGTTTCCTATGGGCTCCTGCCTTGTCAAGTGAAAAATTTAGTTGCTTAACAGTCCAATAAGCTCTATGTTCTAACTCAACAGGTAATGACATGCCTTGCCATACACTAGCCGATAAGGCGACATTCCAATGGGGGTCTTAAACGCAGTGCGGTAAGCCCATAAGGCATCAGTAAGCCTAGACGACCAGTCTTTCCGATTAGGATTAACTGTTTTCTCTAATATACATTTTATCTCCCTATTGGAAACCTCTACCTGACCACTAGTCTGCCTTATGTGTAATACCATATTTCTTCATCAAAAGCTTAAAAGGTCCATACAAAAGTGCGACCCTCCATCACTAATTATAGCTCGCGGTGTACCAAAATGTGTAACTATATTATTTTTCAAGAACTCAATCACAACCCTATGGTCATTGGTTTTACACGCAACCGCCTCAATCCACTTAGAGACATAGTCTACAGCGACAAGGATGTATAAGTTACCAAAAGAATTAGGAAACAGACTCATAAAGTCAATACCCCACACATCAAAGACCTCAACAACTAAAATAGGGTTCAAGGGCATCATGTTCCTATGGGATATGGTTCCTAATTTCTGGAAACGTTCACAAGTCACACAGTAACTGTGGGAGTCTTTAAACAACGAAGGCCAATAGAATCCACACTGCAATATCTTAGCATCAGTCTTCTTAGCACTAAAGTAACCTCCACAAGCATGATCATGACAAAAGGAAATAATATTGTACTGGTCACTATCAGGTATACATCTCCTAATAATCTGGTCTGGAAAATACTCAAATAAATAAGGATCATCCCAAAAGAAGTGCTCAACCTCGGCTAAAAACCTAGAACGATCTTGTTTACCCTAATGTTGGGGCATTCGACCAGTAACAAGATAATTCACTATATTCGCATACCAAGGTGCTTGGGTAACAAAGAAAAGTTATTCATCAGGAAAACTATCCCTTATAGGAAGGGAATCATCAGGGGAATCAACAACTAGCCTAGACAAGTGGTCTGCTACTACATTTTCGGCACCCTTTTTGTCTCTAATGTCTGGAGAAAACTCTTGCAACAAAAGTATCCACCTAATCAATCTAGGTTTCGTATCCTTCTTAAACAAAAGATATTTCAAAGCAACATGATCAGTATATATGACGATCTTATAACCTAAGAGATAGGGTCTAAACTTGTCTAAGGCAAACACAATGGCTAATAGTTCCTTCTCGGTAGTGGTATAGTTCAACTGGGCATCATTCAGAGTTTTGCTAGCATAGTAAATAACATGAAGTAATTTGTTTTCTCGCTGACCTAGCACAACACCAATAGCATAATCTGAAGCATCACACATGATCTCAAAGGGTAGGTTTCAGTTGGGTGCCTGGACTATGGGGGAGGTAGTGAGTAAAGTCTTAAGCTTCTCAAAAGCCTCTAAACAAGCATCATCAAAGACAAATTTAACATCTTTTGCAAGAAAATTGCAAAGATGTCTAGAAATCAAGCTAAAATCCTTAATGAATCGACGATAAAAACCAGCATGCCCTAAGAATGACCTAATATCTCTTACGGTTTTTGGGACCTGTAAAGTCTTGATAAGGTCAACTTTGGCTTTATCTACCTCTATACCCTTAGAAGATTCAATATGCCCTAAGACAATTCCTGATCGAACCATGAAATGACATTTCTCCCAATTAAGCACTAGATTCTTTTCCTTACACCTAGTCAACACTAATGACAAATGATGCAAGCACTCATAGAAAGACGAACCAAACACTGAAAAATCATCCATAAAGACCTCTAAAAACTTTTCTACCATATCGGAAAATATGCTCATCATGCAACGCTGAAAAGTCGCAGGGGCGTTACATAGCCCGAAAGGCATGCGTCTATACGCAAAGGTACCAAAGGGACAGGTAAAAGTAGTTTTTTCTTGGTCTTCTGGGGCAATAACGATCTGATTGTAGCCTGAGTAGCCATCTAGAAAACAGTAATGACTATGTCCAGCTAATCTCTCTAGCATTTGGTCGATAAAGGGAAGGGTAAAGTGGTCCTTCCTAGTGACCTTGTTCAATTTCCTATAGTCAATACAAACACGCCAACCCGTGGTCACTCGGGTCGGTATTAACTCGTTGTTATCATTCTGGACTATAGTAATACCGGATTTCTTGGGAACAACCTGAACGGGGATGACCCACTTACTTTCTGAAATGGGGTAGATAATGCCTGCATCTAACATCTTAAGAACCTCGGTTTGAACTACTTCTTTCATATTAGGGTTTAGTCTTCGTTGCATCTCCCTAGAAGGTTTGGTATCTTCCTCTAAATAGATCTGATGCATACAAACAGTAGGACTTATACCCTTAATGTCTGCTATGGTCCACCCTAAAGCTTCCTTGTTGTTTTGAAGGACGGTCACTAGCCCACTTTTCTGATCACTATCCAAGTCGGAAGCAACAATCACAGGTAAAGTCTCAGACGGGCCTAAAAACACATACTTCAGGGTATCTGGCAATGGTTTTAGGTCCAACTTAGGAGGCTCTTCTAACGAAGGAACTAGGGTAGACTTAGAACCGGTAGTGGTTCGAACTTAGATTTCCATCCGTTACTAGTGTCTAACAAATGGGTTGAATCTAACAAAGCATTCACCTCATTAATCACATTATCATCATCGAAATCAATCCCAAAGTAAGCTAGGCATTTCTCTAAGGGATCTTCTAACAAAGTGTTTGGTAATGACTCCTCGACTAATGTTCCTATCATGTTTACCTCTTCTATGCTCGAGTCATCTAGTTCAGAGGGTAGCTTACTAATATGAAAGACGTTCAGCTCAATAGTCATATTACCAAAAGACAAATTCATAATACCAGTTCGACAATTAATGATCGCATTGGATGTTGCTAAAAATGGGCGACCTAAAATCACTGGTATCTGGTTCTCTGGGTCAGGGACAGGTTGGGTATCTAGGATAACAAAATCCACTGGATAAATAAACCTGTCGACCTTAATAAGAACATCCTCGATCGCACCACGAGGAATTTTAACGTACCTATCAGCTAACTGAAGTGTCATCTGGGTAGGTTTCATATCACCAAGTCCTAGCTTGAGGTACACATGGTATGGAAGTAAATTGACACTGGCTCCTAAGTCAAGCAAAGCTTTCTCAACACGGTATTTACCTATTGTGCAAGAAATGGTAGGGGACCCTGGGTCTTTATACTTAGGAGTAATGGTATTCTAAATAATGGAACTCATGTGATTAGCTAGGAAGGCTTTCTTTTGGACACTAAGCTTACGCTTTCGTGTACACAAGTCCTTAAGAAACTTAGCATAAGCGGGAATCTGCTTAATCGCATCCAAAAATGGTAGGTTGATAGTAACCTGCTTAAAAACCTCCAATATATCATTAAAGTTCGACTCGCTCTTAGTTGGAACTAGCATCTGGGGAAATGGGGCTCTGGGAACAAAGCCGGGCTCAGCAGGACCCTCATTGGTCTCTTTAGAGACTCTATCAGTCTCCTCATTTTCTGGTTCAGAGTGGTGAACAACAACATGTTCACTATCAGGCATGGCAGCCTTATTATCAACTTTCTTTCCACTCCTAAGGGTTGTAATAGAGTTCACATGATTGTATGATTTCTCTGCTTTAGGATTGGGTTGAGTTTGACTAGGAAACTTACCTTTTTCCCTCAAAGATTCATTTATCTGACTAACCTGGTTTTTTAACTCAGAAATAGCTTGGGAGTTAGCATAACCTATATTTTTACTTTCTTCTATCCCTTGAGCAACCATTAGGTTGATCTTATCAGAGTTTTTAATAAACGAGGCTAGAGTGTCTTCTAAACTTGTGATCTTTTTATCCGAAGGGTTCTGTAACTGGGGTTGACCTGAAGAGTTCTTAGCATAACCAAAACCTGGGGGAGGCTGAGAATTACTAGACTGACCTTGACTCTGGCCCTTAGACCAAGAAAAATTAGGATGGTTTCTCCAACCAGGGTTGTAGGTTTCTGAGTATGGGGCAAACTTCTGACGGTTCTCAAACCTAGCGTTGTTATAGACAGCATGGGCTTGTTCTTCACTAACATGACCTTCCCAAAACGAGTTATTGGGCTCTACTCCACAACTAGAGACTTGAGCGGCTCTAATCCTATCATCAGGTTCAACAAGAGACCGATAATTAGGCTGATTCAATTTCAAAGCTTCTAACCTTCTAGACAAAGCAGCAAACTTAGCATCTGACTCGAAGCTTGTATCTACCACATTGGTACTACTTCTATTGACCAAGAGTCTTTTAGGGGGTTCAACACAAGACTCCCACTGTTGGTATTTTTCAGCAATAGCTCCTAAGAAGGTAAAAGCATCATCAGCAGTTTTACTGGTGAACTCACCAGCGCACATAGACTCGACCATGGCTTTGGTCGAATAGTCTAAACCATTGTAAATAATATCAACAAGTTTCATCTTATCAAATCCATGGTGAGGACACTGGGATAGGAGATCATTGAATCTCTCTAAAAACCTATAAAAAGACTCTCCCTCTTGTTGCACACTAGCACTAATTTTTTGCCTAACAGTTGCAGTTTTATGCTTAGGGTAGAATTTCATATAGAAAGCAGCAACAAGTTCCTGCCATGTTTCAATGGACTCAGGTGGTAGGTTTTTCATCCAGGTCTTGGCTTTATCTCTCAAGGAAAAGGGAAACATCTTAAGTTTCAAAAGTTCATCAGTGAGGTCTTTTATTCTAACTGTCCCACAGATTTCCTCAAAGTCCCTAATATGAAAATAAGGGTTATCATCATATTTTCCTAAGAACATAGGGATCATCTTAAGAATACTAGGTTTTATATCGAAATTAGTTGTATTGACTGGCAATTTAATGCACGAAGCTCGGTTGGTCCTAGTTGGGAACATGTAATCTTTCAAAGTTTCCATCGCTGGCATAGCTGAAGTACTAGGGGTACCTTCTTCATGAAGAGACAGATTTTCAAAATTGAAGTTTCCAAAAACAGGGCTCTCAAAAGAAGAGTCTTCGATCTCCCCGCCTTCACAAGAAGAACTACTAGGTTTATCACTAATCAAACGAACTAGAGTGTTTCTTTTCCAAGCCCGCTCTCTGATAACCTCGGGCATACACTAGAAAAACAAAAGAAAAAGAAAAGTCCTAAAATGAAGGGAAGTTCTATGCAAACACAAACAAGGATGACTCCACCACAGCAAACCTACTGATTTCTAGCAAACAAAAAGCATAATGGCTCCACTTAGATTGTTTCTAGACCAGCTTCTAATCCTTCGAATGATAATTCGTTACAATTTGACCAAAACCCTCTGGAATCAATCCGAGTCAAAGTAAGTTGAATAGAGGCGAGGGAAGCTGCGCAGAGCTTTGATACCCAAGGCCTCACCGCATTCCAAGGCGGCGCAGTCACGCATTCAACTCACAGAAACCATCATGAACTTCGAAGTATGCTCAAAAGAGTAACCAATATTTTTCGAACGACTTTCCTATTAAGCTCGTTACCCTATAGGTCTCGTTCTATTCCAAATTTTAGGTTTAGGTTCGCGTTTGGTTTTTTTTTCCTAAGGCGGTCAAGAAGAGAACGGTGATGAAATCCGAACCCTTATCTTGTATGGCCAGTCCTTGCTCTTTACTAGGAAATTAAAGCATCCGTTTTCAAGTCCTCAGCATATATGAAAACGAAGGAATACAGTAACTCGCTGACAGGGGATTCGCGAGTGTTTCGAAAAACTTACCTCATGTTCCAGACGGGGGATGAACCGCTGAAGTCGACTCGGGACACAACTCCAATGTCGTGTACGAACCCGAGGGGCCGAGGTGATATCATAATCACCGTCCTTCTCTGCAAACAGTTTAATATTTAATACTACCCTTCCGTAGGGTTTAAAAATAAAAGAATATCCAAATGTCCAAGTCCAAAAGAAAAGGAAAGTCTAAAAAAAATGTCTCTCTTTTTTTTTCTCTTTTTTTTTTAATAAAAACAAAAAAAAATTCTTCTTTCACTCCTTTCGCTTTGTCTTTTACTTCAAGTCTTTAAGTATTCACCAAAGCTTTGGCAAAATTTTCTTTCGCTCCCAATTCCAAAATCTGTAAGGAAAAGACAAAAACCCAAAAACGTAAAGAAGAAAAAATAAAATAAAAACCTAAAAAAAATCTAAAAACTCTAGCCTAAAGACAAGTCCGCGTCGGCGGCGCCAAAAATTGATGTGTTTTTCAATTGAGTTGTAGTAAAAAGGTTCGTTGAGGCTTGTGAAAGCAATGGATTTTTAGACTTATAAAACTTAAAAGTAAAGAAAACTTATTACAAAATTGACTTCAAGATATTAGAAAACAACCAAGACACTGATTTCACTATTACACATGAATAAATTATGGTAAACAATCCAAAACTCTAATTATCTTTTAAGACTCTTATTTCTTAATTCACAAATAATCTGGAAAATTCTCAAAAATTAATTGTATCCCTAAGCATAGATTATCTAAACAAAGCATAACCTATCTAATTGAATCACAACTAATGAAGAAAATTTTTGCAAACAATTAAAAACTCTGCAAAAGCAGTGATTGAGTGAATTATAAATTATAAATTAGAGGAAATAAATGATTACCAATTATTCATGCGTAAATAGCTTCCTCATTGCCTTGGTTGTGGGAGAATTTAGCCTCTCATCATGTTGGAAACACGCTCAAAAGTTGATTTCATTTATGCTCAAAGATGGGTTTACAAAAGTGTGAAAATAATTAAAGTTACAGAGAACGATATATGTTGACTGTCGCTGTCACTGTAACAAATAAGATTGTCTTGCGACAGTCGCTGAAACTGTAGATTTTAAGACTGTTCTGTAACAGTCGCAATCACTGCCGCATAAACGGCACAAGGGTGTGCGTCTTATGTTCTTCGTGTTCTTCAGCAGCAGCAGAAAAATGGCAGCTCTGTAACTTGATTTTTTTCGACTTTCTGGTGCTCTAAAACTCTCCCAAACTATCCTCCTTCCTTCGTACTAATCCTCAGCCACTTATATAGCCTTTCATCACCAAAATATCTCGTCATAACTTCATCAAATTCTCCATAACTCGGATTGAAGAAAAAATATTCTTCGGATATTTTCTTCCCTGAATTCACTCTCTCATGCGCCTGTTGTACCCGGAATAGCTCCAGCACTTTTCTACCTAATACCAGTATCAGTTATACATGCAATATCCTCACGAAATCTCCTCAACATGGCACAAAAATCCCGAGTATCTTTCCCATACGTGGCTTGCCCTGTTTTCTTCTTGCGAGTTATCCATCCAAATTCGATCGAAACAAACACCCATACCAGCTTTGTTATGACATATCACGTCTACCCACTAAGTTTCAGGGATTGAATCTCACTAAATCACGTCCGAAATTCGATCGAAAATTCTGCCAGTAACTCCGACTATTTTCCCGCCAATATTCAGTTTCAAACGAAGGGGATGAAGGTGCATCTTAACCAAAACGTGGGCGCCTTTAACAGCTGGGGTGCCTGGGGGTGCCCTTATCCAAAGTGAGTGTGCCTTTAGTACTTTTCTCCAGGAGTCCAAATAGCACTTTTCGAGCAACTTTTTCCACACAAGTGTATTTCTCCAAAAACGCCTACACAAACATAAAAACACCATAATAAGTACAAAATCAAGCACTAACAATAGAGACATTGAGGACAATTCGGACATAAAAATGTGTCTATCACAACAATTCCGCTACTCAAATGGGAGATGCTCTTGATTTTAATTTTCCCTTTACAAATATATCAAATTTTGTGTCTGCAAAATTGGGTTCGAACAATTTCTTTCTATAGCGTGATCAGATGGAGTCTATCTTTATATCCACTGATTTGTATGGATATGTTAGTGGAGAGGTGCAAGAACCAGTAAAACAAGTTGAAGTTGATGGTTTTCTGCAATTGAATCCACAATGGGTGCGTTGGAGAAAGATAGACTGCTTTGTTACAAGTTGTATGAAGGCAACTTTTACTGATTCAGTTTCTGGTAATGTCTTGGGTCTGCTAGAGAGATTTGGGAGTTTCTTGAAGTTAGTTTTCGAAGTCAGTTCATGGCAAGGAAGAGTATGCTAAGAAATCATCTACACAATATCAGGAAAGGTAATTTGACTATACTAGTCTATCTTCAGAACATTAAAAATATTGTTGATTCTTTAGCAGTTTAGCTGCAATAGAGGAAAGAGTAAGTCATTCAGATTTGGTGATGTAAGTGTTGAATGGACTAGGACGAGAGTATGATAATTTTGTTGTTGCTGAGAAATCTCATTTACTTTTGCTGAAATAAAACCTAGACTGCTAAATCATGAACAATGGCTCATTGATCAACAACAAGATTCTAGTACTATGTTTGATGCACAGAATCCATCTGTTTTTTACTCTAGAAATGTTGGTTCTGCTAATAATTTTGTTGTTAATGGAAGAGGAAAGTCTAAGAGTACTGCTAAGAATGGGAAAACAAACAATTTTGGGTATAAGAATGCACAAGGAGATACTTCTGGTCAAGGTAGTAATAATTCTATTCAACAACATGGTTTTTCTGGTGGTTCTTCTAATCAACTTAGTTCTGGTAGAAGAGATTTTTCACAAATAGATTGTCATATCTATAGGAAGAAAGGACACTATGCTAATAGGTGTTATTTCAGATATTATCCACCTACTTTACCTTCTACTTCAACCAGCAATACTGGTAATGTGGGTCAACAGCAGGCATTCACTAAAATGACTGAAGATCAAGTTTTTGGTGATCCATCAACTTCTAAATCTCAAAAATGGCTAGCTGACTCAGGAGCAACTGCTCATGTAACTGGTGATGTGAATCTTCTACAAAATACTTCTACTTGCAGAGGAAAAGACAAGGTGCAAGTGGGTAATGGTAAGTCTCTGAATATTACTTCTACTAGTACTTCTCTTATAAAGACACCTAAAACTAATTTTAGGCTTGACACAGTTTTTTTAGTACCTGATATGAAGTATAATCTAGTCTCAGTTGCTAAGTTTACAAAGGAGAATTCTTGCTATTTTAAGCTTGATCCAGATGGATATGAGATTAAAGATTTAAATTCACATGCTTTTCTTGCTCATGGGACAGTGGTTAATAACTTATATCCTATCCAATATGTTCCTTTTCATAAAAATACTCCATGTGCTTTCTCTTCTGTTTTAAGTACATCTTGTAAAATTTGGCATGACAGGCTTGGTCATCCATCTAGTATGATTCTCCAAAAATTGCATTCTTCCAAACAGATTTCTTTAAACTCATCTCAATCTTCTGCCTTGTGTCATCCCTGTCAACTTGCTAAAATCAAGAAATTACCTTTTCAACTTTCATCTACTCATGCTGATAAGCCTCTTTCATTGATTCACTGAGATGTTTGGGGACCAACAGTTCCATCTTTGAATGGTTATAGATATTACATTGTTTTTGTAGATGATTATAGTAGGTTTCATTGGATTTATCCAATGGAATTTAAGTCAGATGCTACTAAATGTTTCTCTCATTTAAAAATTCCACTGAACTTCAATTTTCTTCAATAATTTTAACTTTTCAAGTTGATGGTGCAACTGAGCTTGTTAGAGGTACTTTTAAAAATTTGTTGAAGTCAAGTGGTATTCTTATAAAAATTTCTTGTCCAAAAACCCTAGAGCAGAATGGTGTTATTTAAAGAAAGCATAGGAACACTACTAAAATGGGGAATTCTTAATTGTTTAATGCACATTGTCCCAAAGAGATGTGGTATGATGCTTATCCTACTGCCACATATTTGATAAATAGAACTCCATCAAGAATTTTATATTTTAAGTCTCCTTTTGAAGTGTTATTTGGTGTTATTCCTGATTACTCTTTCTTAAAAAAAATGGCTCAAACTGCTATCCTCATCTTGCTTATTCAAGAGTAGATAAGCTTTCTCCAAAGTCAGTAAAGTGTGTGTTTCTTGGTTATAGCCCTTTGCATAAAGGTTACAAATGTTATAATCCAATTTCAAAGAGATCATATGTATCAAGAAATGTTGTTTTTGATGAAACTCAATTCTATTTTGAACCTTCTATATCTAACTCATCTTCTCTGTCTGATACAAATTCAAATTATGTTTTTCCTACTGAACTTTCATCATCTGAATCTCATGTTCCTTCTAGTACTGTTATAACAAGGTCTCAAAAAGGAGCAGTTTCCTGATTTTGTTTCTCACTTGTTTTTTAAACATGCTATTTTTCCTTCTTATAAGTCTTTATTAACCATTGTTATTGAGCCAAAGACATTTAAGACAACAGTTAAAAAATCCTAAATGGAAAGTGTCCATGAAGGAAGAATATACTACATTAAGGGATAATAATACATGGGATTATGAACCACCCGAGCCACATATGAATATTTTGGGTTGCATATGGGTTTGTAAGGTTAACAGGAGGCAGATAGTACTATAGATAGATATAAATATAGATTATTTTCCAAAGGATATAATCAACATGATGGAATTGATTATAAAGATATTTTTAGTCCTGTAGTTAAATGTGCTACTGTTATAGTTGTTCTGTGTATGGCACTTACATATAATTGGCAAGTTAGACAATTGGATGTTAGTAATTGGTAGGTTCGTAAACCTACAATAAAATACTACAAGTGCACAGTGTCTCACTAGTAGAACAATGGCAAGTACAGGTCATTCCCACGAGGAGTGTGAAAATACTACTTCTAACTAATACCAAGACCAAATAATCAAATAGATACTGTTTAATGAGTTTTCAGAAATTTGAAACAAAACGAAACAATAAATAATTTTAACGAAAAACAGAATGATAGAAGGTTGTTAGGATTTTCGGTTTCCACCAATTAATTATGCAAACTCTACTAATCTTTAAAAATCTATTCCATGCATTTTCAAATATTGTTTCTCCGCTCTAGTTTTCTTCGCTTCATGAGTAGTGATTCTAAAGCATTACCTATCTATCCTTGCATACCACGTCTAGGGATTTAACCGAAGCACGAAATATCAATTCAAAAGCATAAATAATCAAGAAAATCACATGAACAATAAAATACCAAGTTATATGAAGAAAAACTACTAGTCATTTAAATCATTATTGAGCATATAAATGTAGAGTTTACACAATTAAATTGGTTTCTACCCAAATACTAACATAACTCTAGCTAGACATGGCTTTCTCAAAAACCATAAACATATTAAAATCAAACTTTAGCTAAAGAAAAACGAAGAATCGAAAAAAAAACCAAAATCCTTCTCATGTTTCTCTTCCAGCTCTGTGGCCTGGCGCCCCCTGGTATATTTTGAAACAACACATAAATATAGCTCACAAATGAATTCACGTTTTTCTTCTTCGTCGCCACATCACCTCCCAATAGAAGTATGCCACATGCCATGAAAATATAAATTCACCCAATGATGTTGTGTCGCGTGTCATAATATGACGAGACATTGTAAAGTATCACCGAATCTCCACTTTCCATAGTATATGAATATCATTTAGAAAGCATGATATTTTCTTGCATGTGTTGGGTCCCACCTTAACTGTATTTGCAAAATGACGTCAGTTGGCTTCAAATATTCCTTCAGATTCTTTATATAAATATAGCAAGAGAACTTATGTAAGGACAAGATATATTAATCTTTCCTTTTTCTTCATTTGCACGTGGTCATGGAGGTGATATTCTTTAATTCTTATGCTAACAATAATAAAGTCACTCTTGACCAATCTTAGGTGGCATTAGTGTGCTGACATCGACTCGCTTCACCATGCATTAATTGAGATTAAGAATTGTCTGCCCGTTGTGAACTCGTGAGTGCCAAGCCAGTGACACTAGCCAACTGAATTTTAATTCTGCCCACGTCTATAGGAATCGTGAACTTAATCATGTACTCCTTTTTCCTTGCAAGTTCATAAGGCTCCGTTTATGTTTGGTGCCGCGCAGTGGTGCTGATACATAGGAATACCAGGCCAGCCACATTTACCCATTTTAGTCGCAAATGTCATTTGTTGTTTATTCAACCACTTATTTTTCAGGTGATTGGATTTGTTTGTAATTCCTGCAAAAGCCTTAAAACAATATTATTAGCCAAATAATGAGGCCTAGCTAATGTAAATATGGGTACAATTGTGTCGCATTTGCGTGCTTATCAGTAATATTTTTATGCATGGTTTCTTGGATGAAGATGTTTATATGACACAGCCACAATGGTTTTTTAATCCAGATTATCGTTCAAATTGTGTTTGTCACTTAGAGAAGAGCTTATATGGATTGAAACAAGCTCCAAGAGCTTGGTTTCATGGATACAAGAATTTTCTTATTTCTTGTGGATTTAAAAAGTATATTTCAGACCTTTCTATGTTTGTTTATCTCTCTAACAAGGGAATATAGTTTTATTGTTGTATGTGGATGACATCTTGTTAACTGGTAGTTCTCCTACAATGTTAGATAATTTATTCTGTGTCTGAAGAGAGGGTTTGCTATGAAGGAGTTAGGTGACTTCAGATATTTTATTGGTTTGGAGGTTGTAAGAAATGAGGATTTTATCACATTAACTCAAAATAAATATACTTTAGAATTGTTAGAAAAAGCAGGAATGCTTGATTCAAAGCCATGTGATACTCTAGTTTTGAAAGGTGCTAGATTGTCTGTGCATGATGGTGTTAAATTAGACAATCCTTTTGAATACAGAACCATAGTAGGGGATCTACAGTATTTGACAGTTTCTAGGCATGATATTTGTTTTGGTGTCACTATGTATCCCAATTCATGCATTCACCCACAGATATGCATTTACAGCTTGTTAAGAGGATTTTGAGATATTTAAAATGGACGATTAGACTGGGTATTACTCTGACAAAGGGAAATTTGAATAAGTTAAAAGGATATACAAACTCAAACTAGGATGGTTGTCCAGATACTAGAAGGTCTACTTCTGGATTTGCAATTTATATTGGTTCTAATCTTGTTTCATGGTCTTCCAAACAACGAACTGTTTCTTAATCTTCTCCAGAGGCTGAATATAAATGTTTGTCTGTAGCTTCAGCTGAGTTTCAGTGGTTATCTTATCTCTTAGTTGATTTGCATATTCAGTTGGATGGTCCAGCTTTACTTTTGCGTGATAATACTAGTGCCATGTCACTGGAAACTAATCATGTTTTCCATGCCAGGACAAAGCACATAGAAATACAATATCACACAGTTAGATACTTGGTGGAGGAAGGTTTTCTTCAACTACATCATATTGTATCTGCAGATCAGGTGGCAGATCTTTTCACCAAAGACTTATATTCACCAAGTTTTACAAGATTATTACATCAGTTGTCGGGCATATCAGTTCCCTTATCACCTACTTTATCTACTTCTTCTTCTGTTCAGATTACTTCAACGGATGATGATTAGTTGTTTTTTCTTTTTTGGTTTTTTGCTTTAGTACATTGTTCTGTTTCTCAATCTGATATGGTATTAGCTTGTATCACATTGAAGGGGGAGTATTAGAAAATGTAATTGTGTCATTAGTATGTGTGACAATACAATGTACTTGTATCATTGGTATGTGTCTGTCAAATCAATAGTCAATGCTTGACTAGACTTTTATTATAGCTTTTATATATGCTTTCCTGTTAGGGCTGTTAACGGCACTAAACGTAATGGATATTGGCTCTTCCGCTGCCGTTGCCATTAAAATTATCGGATATCCGATATCCGTTAAGTTCCGACGGAAATATGAAATTCAATTATGTTTCCGTTACGTTGTCGGATATCGGATATTTTTCCGATAAGAAAAATTTGGGTAAAACATGGAAGATGTGATGTGTTTACTGTTTGTACGTGAATGTTCAATGGTTGGCATATTGAAGTACTTACAGTTTGGTAGCATGAAGAAGCTTGGTTTCATAAGGAACTGGAATTTGTAGGAAAAATCAAGTTACAAGAGACACAAATTAGGAAGAAATTCTCAAATATTTTCAAACCCTAATTTGAAATCCACAATATCCAACTGTTAACCTAATTCATGATGATTTCTAGCTGACCCATTCTCGATTCTAACGAACTAGCAGATGTAAACAAAAAACTGAAAACAAAGAATAACCCTTACCTCTTCATGCACATCTCAGTTCAATTGATTTGTTGGACTAAAATCTCAGATTCTATTTTTGATTTGAGGACTAGCAAGAACCGCAGAGAGAATAATAAGAATCGGTCGAAGAAGAAGCAATGAATGGAATTTCACACAACCGCTTGAATCCTTGTTAATCCCTCAAACACGTGCCCCACTATTGGTATCGGATATTAACCTAACAAAAATCATCCCAGCCGGTTCCGTTACGATAACACTAACGGTTCCAATATTTTTTCCGGTTCTGATAGCCGTTATATCAGATATTAACCTTTCGGATATCGGATGCAAAACTAGTGACAAAGCACCTAGGTGACCAACTTTGTGGTACAAAAAATCCAAACATATTATTTTTAATAAATTAAAAAAAATTCATTAAAAAGTGGCACAAAAACCCCAGGTCAAATAATAATGAGCAAATTTAATTTTTGTTACTTTAAAAAAACCCAAACATACCCTTTTTTAGCTTTTCTTCTTCTTCTTCTTCTTATTATC
This sequence comes from Papaver somniferum, assembly GCF_003573695.1. Lineage (NCBI taxonomy): Eukaryota > Viridiplantae > Streptophyta > Magnoliopsida > Ranunculales > Papaveraceae > Papaver > Papaver somniferum. Next base: position 34,110,856 of record NC_039361.1, on the reverse strand, counting down.
TCCTTTCTTTTTTCTTCTTTCTTTCGTCTCCTTCTCCCCACCACCAGCAGCAATAACAGATCTCCACGAACACTAGCAGAAAATTTATGCTCCCCCGACCACACTAATGCACCTTCGTATCTCACCACTATCACCACCCTCCTCCGCCTCCTTCAATTCCTTCACCACCAACACCATTACCACCACCACCCCCAACCATAATCAAAACCTTAATTATAGTTTCATCTTTAAATTCAGAAGAAAACACATGTGGATCTGGTGATGTTGTGATGTTTCTGTAAGATCAGATGAAGAAATTGTTGAAATTTGCGACTGTAACTTCAATTGAAGAACAAGAAGAACATAGATGGGTTGGTGACGAATTGATGATTGGGATCGATTTTCAAGGAAGGTATGATGAAGTGGTGATGTTTCTAACAAGGGTCTGAGGAATTGGATCCAAGAATTTTCTTCAATTTCATGCCCTAAATTTACTATAATGAAGCAACACCGTTACAGAAAACTGAAAATGAAACAGAAAATTGGTATGAACTGAAACTGGATTTGTCAAAATTGGTCTTCACACCAAATTTGGTTTGATTTCAATTCATATTAATTTCGTTTTCATATAGAAGATGTGCACCTTCAGATTTTAAAGGAAATGGATGAATCTTCAAAGACATTGGTAAGAACTACTTCACAATGGGTCAGATCTACGCCCTAATTGAGTTTATTTGTATGTCAAATTTGTAGAAATGAAATGAATGATTTTTATAAGATTATGAACCCATATTCCCTAATTTGTCTATCCATGCTATTGTTACTGGCGGGTTTCACTGAATTCAGCTTCATTATAAGTAGATTTACCTTCTTTTTCTTTTTTGTTACTTGCTAGTATGTGTGACATTTGAGCAATTGATTTGTGTAGTAATAGTTGACTAGTAATTGGACTTTTGACTCACATCTGAGCTTTATCAATTCAATGTTTATGGTTTCAGGCAATTGGGTTTATATGAGATGTTCGTAAGAACGAAGATGCAACCAGAGTTATCAGTGCAACTTTTCAACATTTTGGGAGGATAGACATTCTTGTTAATGCTGCAGCTGGAAAATTTCTTGTGTCTGCAGAGGATTTATCCCTAATGGCTTCAAAGCAGGTTCAACTTTTCTTTTATTTTCCTCTTTAATATGTTTATGGATGGTTGGACCCGTATTTGATACATGGCAGCAACATGGTTTTTTTAATTTTAGTTGTTTGGAGGCCTTGTAGTTATGGACATCGATACTGTTGGAATATTTAAAATGTTCCATGAAGCGCTGAAATATATAAAGAAATAAGGTACAGAAAGGGAGGACACATCTGGCGGTGGAACCATTCTGAACATAAGCGTCACTTTACACTATTAGGAAACTTGGTATCAAATTCATGTGTCTGCAGCTAAGGTTGGCAACAATGTAGTATTTCATTTTAGTAAACTTCAATTGCATCCAATGTTTGTGCCTAACTTCAACTCATTATTAAAAGCTCCCTTTTCACCTTCACAGAACTGATTCAGGTGATGAAATTTCGTTTTTTTCTCTGAATAGGCATCCATTAGATTGCATATCCAAATGCCATTTATGGCTGAAGGTTTTTGTCTACACCTCATGAAGATTTCATATCCAGATGGATTTGAAGAGTTTGTTATTGTTATTATCCTTAAAGAAACACTTAAAGCTTTGGAATACCTGCATCGGCATGGGCATATACATCGTGACATCAAGGTTTTTTTTATCACAGTTTAATGTATCGATTTTTTACTTGTAATAAAGTGGGTATGTATGTGCTCCTTGGTGATTTATATGGAGTGATTAATTGATTCAATGGAATGTGTCGATGCAGGCTGGAAATATACTGCTTGACAGCGATGGAATAGTGAAGCTTGGGGATTTTGGTGTGTCAGCTTGTATGTTTGACAAGGGTGACAGATAACGTTCAAGGAATACTTTTTAGGAACTCCATGCTGGTCAGTTGTTATTTCTCCCCTCCTCCTAAAACGTTTTTTTTGTCAATGAAAATCTACTGTTTGTTCATTCTTTTGTTTCTTCAATGTTATACACAACTTTAATTCTGAAACATACCCCACACTTTAGGCATGTCATGTCAATCATGACATTTCAATGAAGTCTTTATATCAATGGACATGTATAATACCTCTTGTAATTTTTCTTGAAGTTGAATAGACATTTTCATGAATCAAAATTTAACCAGGATCAAATCCAGCAGAAAGTTAATAAATACTATGAAACCAAGATTGGTTTCATCATTAATAAGGTGAAACCATATTTGGTTTCATCTTATTTTTGTCGACGAAACCAATTTGTTGGTGATATAATAATGTATTTTCTTTGAATCTATGATTCAGAAGTTCAAGATAAAGTTAATTATTTGAAGTTGTTGATGGAATTATTGTTTGATTATGTTATTAGGAAGTGATGGAGTTGTTATCCGTGTCGATCTGGTTGTGGTGGAAAAAGCAAGGTAGTCAGAATCATCTACCTCATTTTAGGAATTTGATGTAATCTAATCTTATCCTTACTTAAATTGTTTATCAATGTTGTAGGTGTTGTGGTCTATGTTTTTAATCTCTTCGGACTAGTATCATCCCTTTGGTTCATTCAAGTTTATGTTTTCCTGCTTGTTGATTTTATCATTGATTTGCTTTATTCTTCACTAGTATAACACGCACGCGCGATGCGCCTGCAGTTCCGTTCGTTCCATAATTTTGTTGTGCATACCCTTAAAGAGTCATCTGAAAAAGGAACAATACACAAACAGTATCCGTAAATACTCATCTAAAAAAAGCAACCATATAGGAAGAAAAACATTCACGTCTAAACTAAAACCTAAATGTAAGCGAGTTACTTAATTTAGGTTCAAAAATATTTTATGCTCCAACTTCCAATTCCATTGTGAGAATCAGAATACGAAATAGTACAGAAATTTGAACTTGTGTATGCTAGTTAAGGAAAAGTGATCCTAGCAGTCAGCAATAAACCCATGAAGAAAGATTATTAGTAAGATAAAAAATTGAGTATTATGCTTTATACTCTCCAACTAAATCAAAAACTGGTACTTTGCTGCATATATGCAAAGACACACGCGCATTGCGAGTATCGTTCTTTTTCAACACCTGCAAAATATATCGTGCATTAGGTTTACGCCAACATTTAACAGGGATGATAAACCTGTCATATTCAAGCCAAAAACTGATGTGGAAGTGATTTCCATGATACACACAATACGAAATAGGCATGCTTACTGGAACAGTAAAGGAGATTTTTCTTTCCTCCCCACTTAGCGCATTGCATCAGATGACATAAATAAAGATGATTTTGTTAAGATTCCTTTTGATTTTCAGTGAAATCATTCACCAAGTGTTTCATCGTAGTTAATAAGATTCCTACTGCATTCATAAGAAGCTGAACTTGTATTCTCGGAGTACGACGAACCAGACTCACCATTTGTACAATTAGTATGCAGAACCCAAAGTACTGAAAGCTACAACAACAGTAAAACTCACAGCATTACCATATTATTATGATGCAGTGGCAATTGTCTTTTGGTTGAACTCAAAACACATGGTATTGGGTGGATCTGAGTGACAGAACTGAGACACAATACGAATAGCTTCCACATAATAGAGACACCCATAGAAAAACACAATACAAACAAACATGCAGCTACTACAAATTGGGGTATATGTGATTATTCTTTTGGGAACCTTAAATTGAACAAAACAAAATTGACATTCCGTGATAAAGATACTGAAGATCTTGAGGGGAACCAAAATTCCCAGAAATTTCTTCACTAAACTTGTTGATTTTGAATCATAAATAAATGATATCTAATTTAGAATTGTGAGATAAATGTTTGGGAATTTAAGCAAAAAATGAATGTTAAGAAATTTAACCTATAAGCTTCAAAGGAAGGTCGCTAGAAATTGAAGTTGATAAATTTCAGAACCAATGGTTCCAACATTAAAAAACATTAAGAAACCAATTCCAAATTTCAGAAATGTAACGATCAATTTTGAAAAGTTGGGAAGTGCTCACATCACAAATTAGGGTTCTATCCATAAAGTAAATAGCAATTTAACAAATTAGGGTTCAGTCCATACTAAATAGCAATTTAACAAATAAGGGTTCTATCAATACAATAAATAGCATTATATACTTACAATTAATTCATTCTTTTGTCCTTCTTCTTCTTATTATTTTGCTTGTTTGTAACGGAGGTGGTGGTGATGAGTCAATGAGAGGCGCTGCTACCTAAGGTGAAGAAGAACAAAGGTACTATCATCATCTCGTCACCAGCACTTCCATTACAAACTTCTTCTGAAGATTAAGAGTGATAACATATTTGCTGCCTTGAATTTTCGAAGGGATGAAAATCGCATAGCTAGAGCTTCACATGAGCCGGTACAGTCCGGTTTTCTGTTGGAACCGGTACCTGTACCTGGTGTTGACCGGTTCCCCATTTTGAGGACCGGTACCTGTACTTGTACTCGGACTTGTACCTTTACCTGTAATACCGGTCTGGTTCCACTCCGGTACCGGGATTTTACCTGTTATCTTAATACTAACTAAACAGATTAAAAGAAAAAAAAGAAGTTCGTAATTCATAGTAGGCGAGTACACAATCATCTGCACAAATTTGATTAACTTAGCAAACACGGCATTTTAATTTAAAATTGAACAAAGCACTAGTAATGGAGAAGAACCAAATCAATGTTGAAGGCGATTACTCTGGCAGTTACCAACAGATCCATCACCTATTCTATCAATCTCCATAATAGAAAACCCCTTCTCTCATCTGAGTTCAAACACCAAAATCACCACCATCTATCTATTCCATCACAGACACATAATACCCGTACATCTTCACTCACTCTTCAGTATTCATCACCAGCAGCAACACAAACCCAATTCTCTGTCAAACTACAGATACATCTGCTTCTCCCTGTTCTTCAATATTTCAACCAATGGAAGATTTATCCCACCATCAATCGATCTTTGAATATTAATCAATAAAATTCAGTCAAAACCCATCTCAATTTTACCATCAATTTTATCAGGATCACTTTCCATTAAAGGAGATAGGGTAAAAACCATACATTGATACAGCAATCCATGAAGAAATAAAAATAAATTACAAACCTAGTGGAATCAATCCAAATCTCAATAAAACCCTAAATCATATTCAAACATACAATTAAACACGTTAATCAAACATGCAATTAATAATTAAGATGAACGAATTACATGTTATTGACTTGTGAGATGGTGAAGAATGGGAAATTGATTTTGTTTCGCTGATGATGAAGAAGAAATTGGTGGTGATATAAACTCATAGATGGTGAAGAAGAAGAAGAAGTGAACGATGGCGCGTCTGTGTGGTTGTTCTTCACTTTCAGTTCAGAGAAAAAAAGAAAATGAAGAAGAATAATGATGAAAGAAAGAGATGGTCGATAAAAAGATAGATATCTAGACCTAGGATCGACGGCTACCACTAATTTCTTATCAAAAGATCAACGACTATTATCAATCGGGTTTTTCAGACCGGTACATGCTGGGAATGTGTAAGAACCCAGTACCTGTACTACACCGGTTCTCAGTTTGGTTACCTGTACCGGCTACACCGGTTCCGGTACGGTTCTGATCCGGTTTCTCCGGTTCCAGGTTGGTTCACCAGTTCCAGACCGGGTCTTGTGCAGCCTTACGCATAGCTGTGAATCAAATTTGCTTTTCATTTGGATGAAGAAGACCCTACTTATGGTTGTACCCTTAAGTATTTTTATATTGACGTAATGTACCAAGTTTGACTGATTTTTAATGAAGGTTATATTAGTCATTTAGGGGTGTCCGGACCAAAAAGTAGGGTCGTACCAAAAATATGTCTTTTCTTTATATTAGTAAGATTAATTAAGATGATCTGATCTCAACAACAACACTGTAACTTAACAAGTCATATTCTTACGTACCCCCGCAGTACAATGAATTACCATGGTAGTTTTACCTTCTTTTTCCTATATGACTTACCTTTGGGCTTTGTACATAATGAATGAATTGAATGACTTTGTTCTGAATATTGAGACCTTTGTATTCCATGCCTTACAATATTTGTGCGAGTTTCAAGTTATTTTTTTTATAAGCCAACACAAGTTATTGTTATTGGTGTGGTCAAACAAAATGAATCATGGTTTGAAATTTTTCTTGCAGTTGAATTCTGACCAAACCATTTATGGTTTCATCTTATTTATGATGAAACCAAAATTGGTTTCGTCTAATCTTATCCTTACTTAAATTGAATTTTTTTATGAGTTTGAATTGTTGTTGTGTTTGATATCTGTGGATTAGGATTTACAATGCTAGTTGTGATGGAGATTATGTGTTTTGAATCAAAGAAGTGGTATTTGTGTTTAGGTTAAGTCGGAAACTGAAAAAATTGAGTTACAAAATGTTGTTGGTGGGTGCTTTACAAAATGTTATGAAACCGAATTACTTGTGGTAATGTTTAGGTATGTTCGAAACAACACATCTATGCACTTACCTTATTGTACAGTCTTGGATGAGTCGTTCAAGCTTCATTGTTAACCGATGCTCTGCCCAAAATTTTTATTTTGTATACTTTGTTATGTTGCATCTGCATATTTGCAATTTTGTGTCTATTTTGAATGGATTGCTTAAATTTTTGTGGTTATAATAGTTGCTTATATATGCGTTTCAGGAAACAGGATCGATCTTCGACTAAGGTTCACTTTGTTTAGTTACATTTCATCTGTCAGTGTTTTCGAAGCTTTGCGAAATAGCATTAGGCATGCCATGTTAATCATGACATTTCAGCAATGTTTTTCTATCAATGAACATGTATAATACCTCTTATAATTTTTCTTGCAGTTGAATTCTCACGAAACCAATTATGGTTTCATCTTATTTATGATGAAACCAAAATCGGTTTCATCGTATTTATGATGAAACCAAAACTTTTGGTCGGTGGTGGTGGTGGGCGGTCGTGGTGCTGGTGGCGGTGCGACGGGTGTTGGCGGTGGTGCTGGTTTTGGTCGGCGGTGGTCGACAGTGGTGGTGCTGGCTGGTGGCGGTGGCTGGTAGTGGTGGTGAAATTGCGCAATGGCG